>NC_066861.1:49472-1249472 GCF_025177605.1 Cucumis melo | reverse complement strand
ACGAATACCTAGTTGATCGAGGAAATTCTGATCCTCGAGCACCATACGATCTCCATAGATCTCGCCACTGAGGCCGAACACTATTTCGTTCAAATTGATGACTTTGATGAACATCTGTATGTGATCGGGGGGTGCTGCTTCCATTGCGTTTCTTCTGAGCAGTCCTCATCTCTTCTTCTGCATCGTATCGTGAGCGCTGAAAAAAACATATTATTTTAACCTATAAGGTAATTATCTATAAGCAGCAACATTCTAAACTGGCAAAGCATTGGTCGAATGCCGAGACGCTCCAAATGCAGCTGGGGTGTCCGTTACTTTATTATTATTTCTTTTCTTTCCAACACATCAGGACACTCCCAAGACACACCTAGGACACGACAGCGACATACCAAGACACTCCATATGCAAATTTCTCTTTTTAAAAAAGTAGTGAAACACGATCCACTAACGAAAACCCATTTAAGGGGAATTTTAAGCCGATTAAAATTAACTATTCGACCCAATCTTTTCAAAATTCTAGAGTTTTTGCACACTTTCTCCACACAAACACACTTTAGCCTCAAGAGTTAACCCACAATCTGCCTTCCTAAAAAGAACCAGTATGCTACCCAATTCTTTCTAACTCCATTGACGACTGGAACTTCAACTTCAACCCACGACCACCGACGACTTATATGACTTCTCTTACTGTTTTTCTTTCCCTTCTCATTTCTATCTATTTCCTTCTGCTTTTGTCGTTCTTTTTTTTTTTTTCCATTCATGCTTTTTTCTTACTTTGGTTAAATATGCGTGTGTATTTCACAATATGTCAAATTATTCACATATATATTTATTTTTGTAAAAAAAAGTAAAATAACATGTTCCCACGTGATGTGTTCTATTGTTTTGGAAATTGCTACATGTTGGTGTCATGTCGTATTCGTGTCGATGTCCATGCTTCTTAGGTTATAATCATATAATAAATATATTGAGCTATTAAACTAGAACTTAAAAAGAGAAGAAGAAAAAAAATCATTGACGTATGAAATTTCGATTCAAAAGTTGGAGAACTCTTCCAATTGACCAGAAGATATGAAAGGATTCTTTAAGGTACCTTGAGAGGATCTGAGAGTACTGCATATGCCTCTCCAATCATTTTAAAAAGTTTATCAGCATCCTTGTGGACTCCTCCAGCTATATCCTTCCATAGCACATTATCTCCATTGTCTGCTCTAGCCAAGGACTGACCGGCCTAAACAAATGAATAACCAATACTAAGTATACCTACAAAACAAATAAGCATATCAACAAAGCATAAAAAAAATCAAACCTTGTCTGGATGGTATCTGAGAGCAGCTTTCCTGTATGCCTTCTTAATTTCAGCTGAAGATGCAGATGGATCAACTCCCCTGCCATCAAAGTTAAATTACTAGTGATTCTCATAACCTGAAATGCCTCTCTCAAATTTCTCATCCTACCAAAAAACTTCATGGCCAAACCTTTGGTATCAATAAAACTAATACTTTTGTGGAGGTTGGTAGGTGGACATCCCTTTTAAATGGGGAAATGAAATAGCCTAAACCACCCACAAACAACAATTAAGGTTCCTCTAACGTTTTGAGCAGAACCATTGTCCTGAACGAATGAAGTTGTCAATTACAAACTGCATAGAGCAGGCAACTAAACAAATAAAGGATATTGAACTAGTGCTAGTTCGTCCATGGAAGTTCACAATGTGGGTTCTTCTTAGACTCTTCGTGTCATGACATAATCACTGGGAGATTATACATTCTAGTTGACACTTGGAATGACTTGAATGACACTAGAATTCTAATCCGGAAAGAGGGGAAAGGAAAAACATGAATAGGTACTTATAAGAAGCATGATCTTCATCACAACATCAATCAAAAACTCCGATGGAAGGGGAAAGGGGTCTCTTTGTTTCATTAGTATTTGAATATTTGTATTGAGTTATAAATTTACAACCATTGCATCGATCGAATAAATAAATTATTAACACTAGAAATTTGTTTAAAAATCTAATAGATGGTATATCATTCCACATACTAAAAAACTAGATCACTATTTACTGCCAAATGCAACATCTCAAAGAAAGGCAGCTATATTACTTAACAGATTTTTTAAATGATGGGTGATACTTACAGAATAAGGTACATGTCCAATGGAATTTCCTTTCTTGATTCTTCTTCAACTTCTGCAAGCCGGAGACGAGTTTGTCTTAAATCATTTGTACTGGTACTTGATCTATCAGAAGTAGCATATTGATAGGTCTTCTCTAATTCCTTTGAGAAAAGTGATACAAGCTTTTGGAGATCATTAGCTGCTTGACCATAGTCTCTAATCATTTCATACAAAGTGGCCCGTCTAGAAATTGCCTGTGAATATAAAAGCTAAATTAGAACATGTTAAGATTTATGTTAGTGTTCATCTATAGTGCCACTCTAATTTTTCTTTGAGAAACAGAAGAAGAACTAGAGGATTTTTTTTCTCAAAATTATATTTAGATATTTCTAAAATAATGTGATATTGCCTTTAATGTTAAATTTGAAAACAGTAGGAATTCTGTTTTTATACAGAAGGTAACCATATCACTAAACACAAGAATGTAATGATAGCCAGCCAGATAATATATCCAACATTGAACATTCTTAAGAAAAAAAAAGAAAGTACAGACTAAATTCGAACATTTTTTTAGTTTAGTTTGGTATTTATGAATCCTTGCCATTCCAAGGACTATTGTCAAACTAAATTCAACCCGTTCTAAATACCAAGCAGAATTTTATTTCAATCAAACATCTTTACGCACCACCTAGATAAGTTTTGACAGTGCGGCTCCTAGTATTTTTAAAAACCAACAATGAAAGAAAGAAATGATTACTTTGAAATACTCTTCATCAAGGGCTATGGCAAGACTACAATCGGCAATGGCATCAATAACTTGGCCCTGAGCTTTGTATGCAGCAGCCCGATTGCAGAAACAAACAGCTGTGAAAGGACGTGACTCGACGTTGCATGACAAAGCAGCTGTATAATGCTCAACAGCTTCGGCATACCTCCCCTGCTGAAATGCTTCATTCCCAGCAGCCTGTAGTCATTTAAGGGGAAAGAAAGACCATGGAGATAAGGTGTCCCCTCAACTAAATTGAAATGGAATATTTACAGTGATTAGTTGTAATATTAACCCAAAAGCCTAAGCTAATGAGTGAAGGAAAATTTAGTACTAAATCACTAACCCCTCACTCACCTGTGAGCTTGAAATACGTAGAAAACCCAACAAGTAAAGGTCAATATTAATTGGGAAGAAAATAACATCGAAGGAGTTTAAACGTAAGACCTCTTAGATTACCTACTCTGATAACATGTTAAATCACTTCTTGACCTAAAAACTTAAGTTGATGGGTGAAAACAAATTTAATATTATATCATCTTAGATATTTGATTCTGCCTAGTAAAACTTCAAATTCACCATAATCATCTCCTCTTTTTACATGCATTTCCAATTAGACACGATAGTAAACATACAATTTGTAATTCACAAATGGTGAAGAGTTTAAATTTCAATAGAATATGGCCCTCTAAAAATTCGAAGGATCAATGAGATGAAAAAATGATAAATGAATATGATCAAGTTATGGCCGATAGAATAGAGGAGCCTCCAAGCCACAGACAAAGATTTGAAAGAGTAAAGCACATATAGAAAACCCTAAGGTTACCTTGTGACGAAGAAGCTCCTTCATGGTAGTGGCTAGTGGTATTGATGACTCCAAAAACTTTCTTCCAGTCCTGGAACTTAAAATTGTCAAACTGAGGAAGTCCCACAATTCTACTTTTTGAAAGGGAAAAAAATCTTTTTCCTCTCTAATTTGTCATCTTGTAAATTTACATTTTTATCCATTTCCCAGCTGAAAAGAAGAGATTTGAATTCTAGTATAGTAATATGATGAAGCATAACAAATTACCCGATCATCGCAGATGCTCTCGCCTCTTGCATTTCTAAAGAAGCCAGACCCTCCTCAAGTTTTCCCAGAAGGAAGTAGGACTTGAGTGTCAAGCGGCATCGCCAAATCCTAAAGTAAAACTTCTTTGAGATTTCAGAATCATCCAGATTAGAGGTCTGACTGCCAATATCTTCTGAAGGAGAATTTTTTTCAGCAGAATCTAAAGTCTGCTCACAAAACTGAATCACCTCCTCATATCTTCGAAGCTGCATTTTTTTTAGTTTGGGATAAAAAAACAAAAAAGAGTCATGCTGCATGAAGATTAGAGCCTCTCGGATGAAAATGAAAGTTGGGTTTACTTGGAGTAAAATCTCATATAATCTACCAAAAGAGAACACAGGGGAAAGGAAAAAGAGAGAGAGAACAACAACAATAACAATAGGGGAGTGCAACAAACCACAAAAAGTGCCTCTGCTTTCATTTCATGTAATTTTTCTGAGCATGAGCTTATCACCAAGGCCTCAGAAATTAATTCCAGAGCACTTTGCATATCACCGGATGTGCTTCTTAGCTGAAGTTCAGCTAAACGTTTCATGAATTCAGACACTTTCTGCAAGCCAGAAGAAACAATAAGTCTTGGACATACAGAAACCTTAGGTCACACCCATTAAAAGTGAATAATCAACTAAAACTAAAACCTAATTTAATTTTTTTGAAAAAAACCATATGCATCTACCTCAACAAGCTTGTCTCTTATCATAAGTAACAAAAAGATTGAAAATATTGTGGACATTCAAGTTAATTCATGGTTCCGATGAAAAGTAGGAAAATTTGGGTGTAACAATGCATGAACTTTTTTCAAGAAATGAACTAGTACTCAAATGTTTCAACGTCTAAATGATTGAAGGAAAAAGTAACGACAAAGCCCACCAAACCAATATTCGTTAGCTAAAGAGTATTGGCACAAGAGTAGGGTATATGTAAATTTATGAATAAGAAGTAAAATATTCATTGTTTTTTTTATATAAGAAACTGTAGACTGTGTTGAGAGAGACCATGCAAAAAAATAAGAAGATGAGATATTCCAATAAGACCTAATAGTGACAAAAGGGAAGCCCAATTGGTCACAATATGTATAAGGTCACAGTTTCCAAAAATAAGGGACTGAGAGGACTGAGAACACAAGGCAATTTCCCCAGATTGCTAGTTCAAAATTAGTGCTTTTGTAGTTTTGACAGGCTTTAATATGTATTTCTACCGTTAAGTTTTTACTTTTCGTCTTTGCTTCTATCTTACGTAGGTAAATTATATTGTTATTTTGGGTGTTTACTTTGGTCTTTTTATGACCTTAGTATTGTTCTTGTTTTTTGGATATGATGAGGGTGCTATGGAGATGTCAACCTAGTTGAGATGTTCGAGTGCACCTACTGATCCTCTCTCCCCCCCATTTCTAGACTTCTCTATTATTCTCATTGTATATCTCTCTTGTAGTTTGAGTTTATTATTAATAATATAGAAGCTTGTCTCCTTAAAAGAAAAAAAAAAGAGTAAATTTGAGTTCCAATACTCTTCATGGCTAGAATATTCATTGCTTTTATAATCATTGTACAAACTATAACTTCCAATAAACATGTATATACACGTCAGGAGGAACAGAATGCCAAAAAGATATCATATCCTAGAAAGAACTTTGTTACCTGAGCATTTTGCAAACCGTCAGATGCTTCAACTACAATTTTTCGGTCCACACAGATATCATTTCCAGGCTGCAGGCATCTCTTGAAATATTGTATTGCATTGTCAACTTCCCCAAGGCCAAGGTAACAGCTAATTTATGAGATAGTACTTTAGTGATACGTTATAACATAATTTTCAAGATCTACTTCAATTCATAGTTCCAATCATAAGATCTACTATAGAGAATGTGTACGCCAACCAAGCACAACCAGAATATGCTATTATAAAAGGTTCTGATATTTACAAAGAGAATCACTAACAAATCATTCCTGGTACGACCCTAACATATGACAATAGGAGAAACAAAATTATTCTTTTTATATGCTAATATTTGCAAGTATGTGTAGCTTCCTATGTCGTTCTAATGGTAAAAAAGGCAAACTGTAAACTCAAACGCATTTTAAGGTTAAGTGTTAAAATCTTAAGGCCACCTACTCATGATGTTAAATAAAAGTTCTCCGATGCTAAATATTATAAGCTCTGACAATTCACTTTTATCTTTTGGAGATGAAAACCCAACCATTGAAAAAATGAAAGAATATACAAAGACATCCAAAAACACTAAGTCCAAAAAAGGGTACAACCCTGGTCCTAACACACTTTCTTTAAGATTCTATCATGATATCACCACAAAAAGGCACTAATCAAGCAAAATATAATCTAATAAATAATTAGAAAAAGTGTTTGCCACCGACCCCCAAAGAAAAACATATTAACACACTTTCTTTAAGATTCTACATACATGCATCGGACATACAGTTAAAAAAATGCTTAAGCAACTAACTACCGAGAATGAAAACATTTCTTTAACGTCAGACAAAGAAGCCTTAAAGAGTTATGGATGTGCGTATGTGTGTATCAAACTCAGAATAAGACAGAAAGACAATAAAGAAACAGCGAGGCCTTACTTTGCAGCTCTAAGGTACACTTTATAAAAGCCAGGATCTATAGCAGCAGCCATTGTACAGTCACTGATTGCGTCTCTCAATCTTCCAAGAGACATTCTAGTTGCTGCACGATTGCTATAGCAAAGCATCAAAGCCCTGAGACAGCTTCTAGACGATTCATCTCTTGAAATACAATTCACCCCTTGAGTGTAATGATCCTCGGCTTTGGATAAATCACCACTTGCATATGCCTGGTTGCCTCTGCAACATGTTAGGCAAATAAAAGAGAGAAAAATTTGAAGCTGGCGATGCCAAAGTAAAAGACAACACCTAATTGAACTGAAAATTCCAAGGACACACCTATTATGATACCTACGACAAGAAAAAATTATAAGCACCAAAACACTAACCTCAATCTCCACTTTTCACAAGCCTCCTGGGCAGCAACTGTTGCTGCCATAGTAGAAACAGGCTCTTGCTTCATCTCCGGGCCTTTGTTCACCCAAGAGCCAACTCCATATTTTTGCTGAGCCATAGATGAATCTCCTTTCTGACTTTTCTGAGACGATATCGGTGATGAATTCCCAGAAAATGTTACGAATTGCGCAGAAGAAGATGACAATGGAACCTCAATGCCAATTGTTGGCGACATATGAGAATCTTGACCAACTTTTCCCCAACTTTTCTTTTTAAATTGGCGTTTGGATGCAGATGATTGACCTTGAGCAGCAGAAGAGGCAGCAAATATAAAGTTCGACCTGGATGCATCCTCTGAATTTGAAGCAAAACTGAATTGCTTCCTGCCATCGCTATCCTGCCTCTCCAATTTCAAACTTGAACTGGCTTCTGTTTCTTCTGAAATAGCAGCTAGATCACCACTTAAATCCAACTCCTCATTTGCAGATTTGTAGCTTTCAGTATCTGCACCTGAAACAGATTCGTCCACAGGCCCTTCAGCACCCAGGTTTGTATTAGAATGGTAAAGGGAGCCATCATCTCCCTCTACTTCAGTTGCACTCAAACCAGGTTCACTTATATTTAAGCTTTCTGTAGCGTTAAGCAGATCTTCATCTATAACATCATTTAAAACCTCAGGTACTGACTCATCAAATTCAACGGAGTTGTGGTCAAGAACCAGTGATTCATTGGATGTCACAGAATTTTCAGGAGAGATTGGATCACTAGCTAAAGTTTCCTGATATGGCGAAGCATCCATTGGTGAATATGGTTCAGACGCTTTGTCTCTCTCCAGAGGATCCCTGTCCCTTGAAACAAAGTCCCGAGTCTCCTGATCAATGTGCAACTGTACCGTGGTCGGATTATATCTTCCACTCCTACTCTTTGGTCCAAATTCTCTAGTTGGATCCCGCTGTGCATTGAATTGAAATTTTTGAGTCATACCAGCAGAAAAAATGTATGGATTGACATCTGATGTTTCACATTCTACAAAAGATGATCCAGGATTTTCTTGTTTAGTTGTAGAGCGAAAGTAATATGTTTCTTTGTTTCTATTTGTATCTGTCGCTTGAAATGTACTACCAACAGCATTAAATTGTTTATCACTATGAAAAATTGAAGAAGGCATAGCCACATTATTTTGATCATTACCATCCTTTTGTGCATACGTGGGAAACTGATTAACTCCCATGTTCTTACACTCTTGCAACTTCTGAGTTTTCATGTCTGTAGCCAATGGTTGATTAGGATTTCGATCTAAATAACTAAAATTTTGCATTTCTGTCGTCTCTGTAATTCCTCCAGATGAAGGTGTCCTTTTATCTAGTTTCATCTCCTCCATCTTTCTTGACAGGAAAATATCCTTTTGCTCAACAAAATTACCACTAGTCTGAGTTCTTTCAGAGACAAATTTTTCCTTGTGGGTGTTGATATTTGTTGAGTTCGATGTGTCCTTTATGTTCAAACCTTTTATCTTCTCAGGAAGAGAATCTGCTGAGCTTCCAATAGCAAAGTTTGTAACACCCTTACCCTTGTCCAATCCAAACATATCCACACCATCAGCTTTAAATGCAGCACTACCAATACCACGATGGCCACTATCTTCAATGTTCAAATGCTCCAACTTGTTGGGGAGTTCAGAAACTATAGGATTATCAATATTACTGTTCCACAAACCAACTTTAGCCTGTTCATTTGATCTCAACCTCGAACTTTCATTTCTAGTTTTCTCAACTGGTACAGCATTACCTTGCCCTTCTTCAATGTTCAATTTCCTCATGTCATCCGGAAGCTTAGATTCAATGGCTTCTTTGCCTCCTTTATCAAAAACATCGGTTTTACTCGTCCTCCTATTACCTCCCTTAAAGACGAATTTCCCATCTCTAGCAATCCCAACCTCATCCACACTTTCGATGTTCAGTTTCTTCATTCCATCAAAAACTTCTCTCTCTGACATCTCTAAATTCGAGCTGGTGGTGCTCCTATTTTCTCCAAATACAAATGGCTGATTCCCAATCCCACCCGATTTACCGGAGACAGAATCCTGGCCAAACGGGACTGCAAATGAATATCCGGCAAACGGACGAAATGTTTCCGGCACCGTCGCAGACCTCAAATCCTGAGAACTCGTTTGTCTCCTCACCTTCGTCATCCTCGGCCTCGTAAGACCAGACTTCGATCGAGGACCCGATGGGGTAACGTAATTAAGTTTGGAATACCCATCAAAAGAATTCGAAGACCCAGAAGCATTATCGTGAAAACTTGATGAATTCATGTCGTCTGGGGCAGCAAGGTTTTGAGAAACTCAAAGAAATTGAAGAATCATAAATCTGGGAAGTCGGAAATGGGTCTGAGGATTTAGAAGCTCAAGAACATGGGTTTTCGTTTAAAAGCTTGTGGCCGCCCATCAATGGCAGACCGATTGAAACCCAATGCAGAAAGAAGAAGGATCATATCGAAATCAGGCAAAGTATATAAATGGAAAGTGGGAAGAGCAATTTGAGGTGGGAGTTATTTCCTTGGGTTGGAAGGCAAAAATCAAAAGGAAAAGAGATTTGTTTGGATTTTCAACAGTTTAATCACAGGTATGAATTTCATAAAGCCAAAAGGAAAAATGAAAAACAAAAAAAGTTGATTGCTTTATTTTTCTTTGCCTCTGTTTTTGATCTTCTAATGGTGCTTTCAATATCATGTGTTGTGTTTGTAGCTTCTTCTTCTTCAATCCCTTCATTTGGGTTTTTCTTTTTCTTTTTTCTTTTTTCTTTCTTTCTTTTTTTATAAATTAATTAATCTATTTTGAAAATTTTATTTTTCATATTATTGGGTTTGGGAGTTGGGTCCATCTTCTTCCTTTGCTCTTATCACAATTATCAATTCAAGAAGAAGAAGAAGAAGAAAAAAAAGTTTTCTTTGGGTTTCTTAAAATACTTCCTACAACATGACAAGTTGACTCTCTACCTTATACTATTTCAAATTTTTATTCTTTTAAATCTTTCATATACTATACTTCGAACGTAGTTTTCGACCAGATTTTATATTGAATAATATATGGATAAGAGAATCGAACCTTTGACTTTGTATTTAATACTACAAATACTGTGTTAGTTAAGCTAATTTCATTTGATATTGTCATCAAAAACATATTAGCATATGTATATACTGAGAATCGAGAGGTTCTAAGTTCAAATTCATTCATTTCTAACTTGTACTTCAAATTCTTTACGTATTTATTTCATTTTTAATAAATGAAATCATAATTAACATTTAACATGTCTACTTGATTAGGAGTTAATTAGAAGGAAAAGAAAAACATTGTCTTGGTGCAATCTCTTAATATGTGCCATAGTATTATTATCTCGTGATAATTATGTTTGGATGTTAACTAACAAAAATAAACAAATACAAACTCATAATACTTGAAATCCAAAAGGTATTTATTTGTAATAAATGAAGTTTGTCTATTGAGTAAATAATATAACGACCTCAACTATACAAACAAGAACAACTAAGTTTAACGGTAAACTATCTCTTAAGTGAATCTAGAACAACGTTAATATAAACGTAAAACATTTATAGGATCGTTATTTGTCCTTCTTCTTGATATAATCTTTATAATTATATTATAAAGTTGAATTTTAAAGTCCAATTTAATGATTGAGGGTGGTGAAAAGTCCATGGTTGGTGACTAGTGCATATACATATATGTAATTAATATGAAATGAGTTTACATCACATATATACAATATACAATAATACATATATAGTATGTATAATATAAGATAAGAAAACCCCATATGGTCAAGATATGATTGAAAAGGAATAACCATATGGAGTATTAAATAGTATTGAAAAGCACAATATTGTTCTTATTGTAGTGTGTGGGGGCCAAAAAAGGTTCAATTTTTAAACACAAAAACCATTTGGTATATAAACTTTAATTGATATTATTAAGAGTTTGGGACATTTTGTTGTCCTAAAAAAATGTTTTGGTAAGAAAAAACATTCACCCCAAGACAAATATGTTGTTGTGTGGTTAGTTGGTATAATTTTAAATGGTAATTGAAAAAAAAAAAAAGCAAGTAGAAAGATATTGTCTA
Organism: Cucumis melo; assembly: GCF_025177605.1. Lineage (NCBI taxonomy): Eukaryota > Viridiplantae > Streptophyta > Magnoliopsida > Cucurbitales > Cucurbitaceae > Cucumis > Cucumis melo. The sequence continues at coordinate 1,238,357 of NC_066861.1, read as the reverse complement.
AAAAAATAAAAGGTTAGTGAAGAAAATGAGAAAATGAAATTAGTTTATTATAAAATAAGTCGTCACAAATTTGAGAGTACAGAGACTAAATTATTATTAACTAAAACTTAAGGACTAAATTGTTATTTTCGTGAAAGTTTTAAAGATCAAAAATATTTTTTTAACCTAGTTTTAGTTTGAAATATTTAATCAATTCTCGAAGAATTTGTTTATGAATTAGTAAATAACTTTTCTTAAAATACTAATCATTCTGCTGGAAAAAAAAAAACCAGCTAAGCTAAAACATATTTAAACTTAATTACAATATTTAAATTAACATAACGACAACAAAATTCACTTACATTTTAGTTATGAACTATTAACACTTATTCCTAATTCTAACTCACTCCAACACGGACAAAAAATGCACGGGAAAAGGCATAAATTTAGCAAATTCAACATAAGATTTTTACCATTTATTCAAAATTAAAATTGGGTTTAACTAAAATTTGCTTACCTAAATCTAAAATGTTTTTTTTATATAAAAAGTAATTATATTTTGATATACATATTTGAAAATTACACTGCTATAAATACTAATTTAGAAAACTCCAAATCAACCTTATTTTATCTCATACCCAAATTTAGTAGTGAGCATAATAAATCAAAAAACCCAAAATCGTCTTAACTGAAGATAGTCGATTGAAGATAAAGAAAATTTTGGTTGGAGTTAGGTTTGGAAAAAATCCAAACTGACAACATTTTTTAAAAAACTCAAAGACTCAAACCTATGTAAACCAACTAATCAATTAACCAATAGTCGTTTTTACTTTTTCAGGATCAGAATCAGTTCGTTGTTCTTCCTATATTATTGCAAGGAAATAAAGAGACATGAATAAATTAATTTAGATTTTTATTAATAATTAAAATAACATGTGGTAGAGACATTCAAGTCTTTGGTCATTAATTACACAATTCCTAGGATTCCCTTGTCTGTTTCTCCAATGTTTCATTGTATTCCTTTCTCAAGCTCTTGTATTTTCCACATAACCCCTTAAAAACTTCCATTCCTTTCTTTGAAAACTTCCCATCATCCTTCTTCTTCTCTAAACAAACCTTTTTACCTTCGATCTTCCTCTTCATTTCTTCCATCTTCTTCGTCTTCTCCTCGAGCTCCCTTTCTAGAGTTCTCAATTCCGAAGGTGTGGCCTCGAACTCTATGTACACAAATATTTCAATCATTCGCTAACGATGATGGATCAACCTAAAAGTTCATTAAAAAAAAATCGAACGAACCTGATGGATCAATTTTTGAATTGTGTGGATCCATTCCTAAGTGGAAAAATAAGTAAACTTTAGATAGCATAATTGTTAGAATAAATTAGGCAGTATTGGTGTTAAAGTATATAATTAGGAATGAAAAACTATATTATATATCATATCAATGAATAAAATAGAGTAATAATATTATTGGGCTCGGCCCATAATGTTTCTTATGGGACTAAATAGGAACGGCCCAATTTGATTCCTGAGGGGACCCAATATCGGTCGGGTCACATGACATGTCTCGCACGTGTCAGATTTTTATTACTACAAGCAATAATCATACACTTGGACAAAGAAAATTAAAGGCATCGTCTACGTCAATTATCGTCGAGTTGATAAAATTAAGTGTTCGTTAATTTATTTGATAAATTATAAAGGTGTGTGAACCACTTAATCTATAAATTGATGTCAAACAAAATTCATTTTAACGGTAACTGTTCTTTAAGTTTGCACATTTATCGAAAAACTTTGTCTTCTCCTCATATTTACTGTATTTACTTTTGTCGAGTAATTTTACTTCCAACTCTAAACATAAACTTCCTAATTTTCAACATACTAACTCAACTTAGTGCCTAAACACCTCCTAAGTTTCAGTCATAAACAAACCTCACTCGATCCAATACCAATTTCTAAACATAGACTATTTCCTTAAACTTGCACTTTGAGTTTAAAGCTAATACTTCTTAAACACACATAAACGTTTCTCTAGCAATGATTGTACATTTATCGAATAATTTAAGTATCTTACAAACTCTCGACCTCAAACATAAACTTCACAACTCAACTTAGCGTCTAACCATCCCTTAAATTTCAATCATACATACAACAAATCTCACTCAACGATCTTTCACCAAATTTTAAACTTAAAACGTTTCCTCTTACTATTTACTATTTACTGCAAACACCCCCTAAATTTTAATGGTATAGTAAAAGAAGTCACTAACATAAAGATAGATTGATAGTAATAAAAAGTATACAATTAATGGGACAACAAGATTAACTAAATTGAGAGGTTAATAACCCAAACTCACCTTTTGATTTTTTTTTTGTTCTCACCTTCACCCTCCCAAGCAAGCAAAGGGAGGAGGAGGAGGAGGAGGAGGAGAAGGGAGAGAGTGTGTGTTTGATCTCTTGGGGTTTGTTGAGTGTGAGAATAAGGGTATTAGAGAAGATGGGGGGTTTTTATGAATTAAAGAGAGAGGGTTTTCCTGATGAGGAAATGAAAATGAAGGGCTAAGATTTAAAGGAATGGAAATGTTTGGGGGTAATGAAGGGTTTATGATGGGAATCATGACTGTCTCAGTTTGTCTCATAGGGGGTTGAGAAATGTAGCATTGAATCATTCCCACTGCCATCTCTATATGTTTTTACTCTCTTGACTTTGTTAGTTTTTTGGGCATGTAAGGCATCTGGAAATACTCCATTATTATTACTGTCCACTTCCCTCCCCCCCCCCCCCCCCCATTCTTGGCCAAATTTCAATATCAAACCGTAACGTACGACGAGTCGTTGTAATTACATCCTTAAACTTTTAATAACGGTTGGACTCTCGAACTTGTAAACATGTTAAAATTGGACTCACAGACGATAAAAAAATAATTTTGAATTATCAAACTTCTATAATCGCTATAGTTTATATAATTATATAAGTTTGATAGTCTAATTTTAAAATTTGGATAAATTTAAGGGGTTGGTTTTTAATTTTAAAAGTTTAAAGGTATAATTGTAACTACTACTATGTTTCAGGGTTTGTTTTGTTATTATTATTATTTTTAATATCATTTTATTCATTTATTTGATTTTAGTCTTTATATTTTCTGCTCAATTTTAGTTTTAGTGCTTTTTTTTAATAAATTTTAAATTTTATTCAATAATAAAAGTATTTTTCACGTGTGGTTTGAAAAAAAAAATCATTGTGACTATTTTCTTATTTAAAAAAATTATATTAAAAAGATTTTAATAGATAGTAACTTTTTCTAAAAAAAAAGTCAATGTAGTATGAACAAATTTAGAATCTATCAAAACTACATATTCTAAAATTATATATAAATATATAATTTATTAATTCTTAGCTTTGAGATTTCGAGAAATATATGTATCTCGTTCGTATAATTTTAAAATATAACTTTCTACCTTTAATGTATTTTTAAAAGTTCAGCATTTAACTATCAAATCGAACATAATGAACGTAACTCAAGAGATATGATTTTTAATATACTTTTAAATCATAAAAATTGAAAAAAAAGAGAGAGAATATATTCGGTTTATCTCTACATTTTGGATATAATTATTGTTTGATATTTAGATTTCAAAATGTTTCAATTTTAGGAAACATTTGGATCGAGAAGAATTATGTAAAATTATAACAATCATATCTTACTGTAGTAAATACTACTTAGATTTTTCCTACAATAAACATTATTTTACAACCGACAATTTGTTACAGTAATTTGTCATTTTTATAATTTTATATCCACAAATTTCCTTTTATCATTTGCTAGACTATTCCTGTTTTCTTCTCAAACTAAAATAGTTTACATTCCGCACACTTATTATTATAATTCAAATTAAAATAATTTATACTTCAAATACAAATTATTATAATATATGACTATAATAACTCGTTCCTTATTCGAAACTAACCAAAAAGTTTATTTTTTTCACAAAAAGTATATTTAGTTAAGCACATTGTTAGAATATAATTGTAATCTTTTCTTATGTTGAGAACATATTCTTGGAAGACAGGTGCTGAATCAAAGCCCATGGGCCCAACAAATTTCCCAAAAGCACTTTAGGATAGATTCCTTTTTGTCATATTGGGAACATCGTCCAAATTTATTGATTCAACTCTTATATGAAAATGTTTACTACACCAAAATTTGTTTTGAATATGTTTTATAATCATTTATAAAAAAAAAAGGGATAAAAATAATTTTAACGAATCGATGTCTAGAGTGATACATGTAAAGAGCATAAAGTTGAGGAGACTTGATTTTTCCGGAATCTATACTAAATATAATTGTCGTTGTGAAATATTTACGTTAGTTTTTTTATATTACTTGTCAGTTTAATTACTATTTTTATTTCAATCACATGATAATAAGTCGGAGAACATTTTAAGATGCAATCATATATTGGTAAATAGCAAATAACATGCATTTTCTTTTAAGTTATAATGAAAAACTTGGCTATTAGATTATACCTAGGTCTAGCTTTTATTTAGTCTCGAATTTTTCAAACGTTTATCGTTGTTTTTTTAGTTTAGTTTATAAATTTCAAAATATTAAAATTTTGTTGTGAGAATATGAGTTTTGTTTCAATTTTAGTCACTAGATTTCAAATTTTTACACTTAACTTTGATTTTTTCACCAAATATTATTAGTTATGATACTCGATGATAATGCTTATTAGTTAACTTAAAAGATGTATAATTAATTTTCATTATTTTTCTTAATTATTAAAATCAAGTATTTAAAAGTGAATATTTAGTAAAAAAAATCGAGGTCGAAAGTCTAAATCTTGATATATTGAAACAAAACTTAAATTTTAAACGATTAAATTAGAATACTTAACTATTAAGAGTTTAACTAATGTCTTTGTCTTTATAAATACAAATTTCATTTTTACGAGTTCCATTCATTTAAAACATGTAGGGAAAATGTCAAAGGTGTTTTAAACTTAGGCAAAATACACGCGTTTTCAAATATAGCAAAAAAAAAAAAAAAGTCGAAACTATTTGCAAAATATAGCAAAATCACTAAATTCTCTTTTCTTGCTATATTGCGTAAATAATTTAAATTTGGCTATTTATAACAATTCTTTTGTCCATTATTTTAAAAAATATTAAGTACCATGTCAAATAAAAACGATATATATGTATATTCTATTGGAGATCAACCTTCGTATATCTCACCGAACGGTTTTTAAGAGAATAAGAATTTGAACCTCCAATCTATAAAAAGTTAAAATAAACATAAATCGACCTGTTACGATAACGTTATAAAATTTATTCATTATTGAGGTTTTTCTATTTATATATATATATATATATATATATATATATATATATATATATATATATATATATATATATATATATATATATATATATATGAAATGTAGTGATAAAATAAGAAGAATGTGGAAAATTACTCTAACGGGGAATCCGACGTAACCATAGTGCTATATCAAATCAAATCATAAAACAACGCAGGACTTTCCAAAGTTTTGGGAACCCCGTCCTAATGTTGTCCACTTGAATTCAAATTCATAGTCCTATCTTTTTTTTTTTTTTGTCTTCTTTTTCCAAATTTTTAATATATATACTTTTTTAATTTAGTTGAAATCATATGATAAATATCTTTCATATTGGAGTAGTTAAAAAGACTTAATTCACAAAAATTAAAATAAAAGATTCAAACGGTATTAAGCATTCCACTGTTGAGTTGTGCTACATAGCCATTTTGATAATCAAGATGACTTTGTTTTAAAATGATAGAAAAAACACATTGAAATTGAGGACTCTTAGGCTTATGGTAAAATTGTCCTTATTTGAGAGTTAGTTCAAATATTCAGATTTAGTCTGATAAAACTTAAATTTGGTTCTTGTTGCAAGTTTGGTTGTTAAAAAATATTACAAGAATGCTAATTGATATTTAGAAGAAAAATGGTTTTGTGTTGGGAGACCAATTAATGATTTGGAATGTAAGATTATCCTTACTGAAGTTATCGCTTGTAGGTGCTTCTTTGAAGGTCCTCATTGTTAAGTCTTATTCTCTATTTTCCTTTTATCATTGAATATGATTTTCTAAACGACATCCATGAGTTCAACTTCAAAATCTTTGATCTATCAAACATAAAAAATACAGTGGAAACAATACTCAAACCACAAGGTGAGTTAGGGAGTTTCTTTGAAATGATACAAAGTCACTAATCGTTCGACTCATCTTCTTGCTAGGGTAGTGATTGCTTTCCCTTTTGACCAACTTTTGAGGAATAAACAGTATGTCAAAATTGTAATCATTATTGAGGAAAGGTATGAAAATGTCGAACTAATGAATTGTTGTGAAGAGGAGCGTGAGAGACGGAACTATCATGCACATTGAGGAGGATCAAATTGTGGTGACAAATTTGTACTATCACCGCCAACATATTTTATTTCCCACTTTCATTTCTTTGGCATTCTAAAATTATCAAAATGGGACGAGAAAAGTTAACTTTACTTATGCTCTAAAACGCACATGTCATTTTTAACAATTATTTAAACGATTCTTTTCTTTTCGATGAATAAACTAGAGGAAGAAACAATTTTAATACAATAATTATAAGAACGAAAAATGTAATTGGTAGGAACCATTTTGGTAACTTAAGAAACATTCTCGTTTTTCTTGTAACTTCAGCACATGAAAAGCAAAGGGTTGGGTGCAGCGGTGAAACCTAACACTTTCTCTCGTTGTTTTTAATACCGATTTTCAAGACTTTGACTGTCCTTAAAGCGCGTAAATGACACGGACGAATTGCGCGCGTGAAAATATAAATATATATTTTTTTAATAAGAAAATAATAATAAATAAAAAAAAATATATAAAAAGGTCAGTTTTATATTTAAAAGAAAAACCCAAATGGCTTCTTCTGCGGCTCTGCCATTTGAGTTCTAAAGTTCTAAGTTCCGCCGCCCACCTACTCCGCTTTACCGTTTGGAACTAAAACCTCCGCTGCCGCCGATCGCCGTGAAGATTGAGATTGAGAGAGAGAGAGATTGATCGCGATGGCTTTTGCTGCTTTCACTAACCTGTCTTCTTTCTCTCTCTCTAACTTCAATCAGAATCGTTCATTTCAGTCATCGCCATCACATTTGCTTCAATTGCGAATCTCCGCTTCTCCAGTTTTCAACTCATCTTCCACCAGTATCAAGGCCAATGGTCTTTCTCTCACTTGTCGAAATGACCGTCGCGATCTCAGTAACCGTCGAGAGCTGTTTTTAGTGTCTTCATTTGGTGGTGGTGGTGGTGGTGGAGCTGATGGCGGTGACTTTTCTTCGCGTGGTGGAGGAGGTGGCGGCGGAGATGATCATGGTGATCAAGGGGATTCTGGTAATGCTGGTGATAAGAATAAGGCGGAGGCGCTTTTGGTGTTGGCTGAGGCTGGCTGGTCACTGGAATGTCTACCGAAGGATTTGGCAGTGGCGATCGAGGCCGGTCGAATCCCTGGATCGGTGGTTACGAAGTTCTTGGAGCTTCAGAAGTCTGCTCTTATGCGATGGCTGATGCAGTTTGGTGGATTCAAGGAGCGCTTGTTGGCGGATGATTTGTTTCTGGCGAAGGTTGCGATGGAATGCGGCGTTGGAGTCTTCACTAAGGTTTTCTTTTCACTCACTTTCATTTCCGGATCAGTAAATATGCCTTGTATTATCTCTAGGGATCTCCTGGTTTCTTTTATTGCATTTCTTTTGTTCTTCGCCTTTACTGATTACTAAAGAAAAATTTCCCCAACTTTTTTCAATTACTTTCCCACTCATCTGCCCATTTTCCAATTTGAATTGCAAGATAATTTACTTATCACTGTGATCTGTGATTTGAAATGATATTTTTGTTGGGGATTTCTAATTTTTAGCGAAATTTCGTCAGTATTACTGCCGTTTCTCTGTTTTGCATGCATACTTGCATTAATCGATATCATCGAAGGACACGAGCCCTTTTCTTTTGTCTGATCATTTCCTTGCATGCGTTTTGTTTTTAGCTTATTGTCAATATTTCCCCACCTTCTGCTTCCCTGTCCCTTGCATATTGATTGTCGTAATTTATTGTGCAGACTGCTGCAGAGTATGAACGCCGAAGAGAAAAGTTCTTTGACGAGCTCGAGATTGTTTTTGCTGATGTGGTATAATTCTGTTGTTCTTCCATTCTCATCAGATTTTTATACGTTCCACTTGTCTATGTCTGAGTGATAGCACTAGAGTACTCGCTTTTGAGATATACGTTTGTCTTCTATAAGATCATATCATCCTTTTCCCCTTAAAAGAAATTATGAAGATTCATCGAACATTTCGTAATGGTTAGCTGCTCAATAATTCATTAAAGGGAAAATAATACATTTTTCCTTCCCACATGCACCTAACCATTTAAAAGTGGAAGTCTCCCTGTGCTAGACACGGTATTGAATGATTGTTGGCGTCAAGGAGTTGAGGATCCAATAACTAGAACTGTGTTCTTCATATGTCCGGGCTAAAAATTTGTGTTGGCATTCCAAACAGTTTGACGAGCTATCACTGCCTAGTATCTGTCTATTGTGGTTGGGTGAAGATGGTAAGGTGACGCACGAGATTGAAATAATAAAGCAATCAATCTGATGCGTTGATTAAATTCATAGATTATGTATAAGCTGGTAAAGGCAGAGACGCTTTCATAGAGATCGGAAAATGAATGTGTGCTGATGTCTTGTTAAATACTCTGAATAAAATGCTCGATCGGGTATTTGGCTTAGACAAGTGTGACTAGTTAATACTTGTGGTATTTGCAGTTTTCATTTGTCCGTTAGCAGTGGTATTCTCTTTCAGAACTATTGAATATGCTCATTCTTTTTTTGACGAGAAAGATGGCATTTTAATATATATTAACCGGTACATATTTTTTTAGGTTATGGCCATCATTGCAGATTTCATGCTTGTTTATCTTCCTGCTCCGACTGTTTCTCTCCGACCACCACTTTCAGTGAATGCCGGAGCAATTACAAAGTTCTTCCATGGATGTCCTGATAATGCTTTCCAGGTCTGTCATTCTTATGGAATACTTAGATTTTTGCTGAACATTTCTTTTTAGGATCAAGGACTAAATAACTCTTCTGTTTTAGGTTGCTCTCTCTGGAACTTCGTACTCATTATTACAGAGATTTGGTTCAATAGCGGTATGCGAACTTTTAATCAAATTTGTGTTCTTTTATATACTTTAAGACGAATGCAAAATCAACTTATTTATGTTTTTGGTGGATAATTTTGCAGCGTAATGGAGCTAAGCTTTTTGCAGTGGGCACCACTTCATCACTGGTATGTTCTCATATACTTCCCCTGGAAATTCTGAAATTCTTACCGTCTTTTGTATGACATTTAAGTCATCTTTTGTGACCTCTTTTGCTTCTGAGAGCCATCTGTCACTAGAAAAAAAAATGATGCAGTTGGCACCACTTCATCACTGGTATGTTGTCAAAAATGTTCCATTGTCTTGCCACCTGTCACCATCAAAATTCTAAAATTTGGTTCAGTGTCTTTGATTTAGACGATAGGCTCGGGGGCCCACTTCTCCCGCTCCTAAGATATTTTATTCTTGTTATTATTAGTAGTATTATTATTTTGCATTACACTTGTAAGGCAGTTCTATGAAGATTGGGTGTGGACACTCTAACAAAATTTTGAACGGTGAACCATTGGGTCTTATCGTAGTGACACTCGAAATCAATCCCGTCAACTGAGTCCTATGTTAGCTCATGTACAGAAAAAGTTAAAGTATCGCTTTATAGCCCTAACATTAACCTCCAGATCTCTTTTGAGATTCTTGTTTCTATAGCTGCGACGTACTAAGGTGTTTGACTTTCGAAAACAAATTGCACAAACTAATTTATCATGCCTCTGTTTAGGTTGGTACAGCTGTTACAAACGCATTAATCAATGCAAGGAAGGCTATTGACAAGAATGGTGCAGCTGAAGTCGAAAATGTGCCCATACTTTCCACCAGTGTTGGCTATGGTGTCTACATGGCTGTCTCCAGCAATCTCAGGTATCGGTTTCCTCCAGTTATAAACTTGTTGTCTGTCTTAGCCCAACTCTGCCTTGCATATTCTTTTGAAATTTCACGTCTTGATTCTTTTCTAAATTTTGTGTTATGGCGTTATTTTTCTTGTATACCCTAAAAAGTATGCTAGCTTTCTGCATCATGATTGTTATCATTTGATATAGTGGGGATTGGGTTCTAAAGGACAGCTGGAAAAAATATGTTCATTGGACTTGAATTTAGATAGTGATGTGGGTCGCTAGTTCTGTCTGGGAGAGGTATGATAATAGAAACTGACCTATCTATTGAGATTTTCAAGACTTGTCGAAAGGGGAATTTCAGTTTTTAATCAGAGTGGCTATGAATCTCTACGTCCTCCAATAAACTAAAGAACCTTTTTTATTGGGCATGTAAATGTAAGGATCATGCTGTGTGGAACAAGCAGTCTGAGTGCTTGGTGCCTAATAAACTGCACAAATATTATACTCTAATGTTTTCCAGAAGTAAAGACTTATTGCAGTCTTGGACGTGTTTGGTATTCATTTAACTTTGAAATAGCAGGTTTTATGCTTGGTCTTGAAAGCTTTTGAAAAATAGGTTACCGTGTACAATATTGTCAATTTATTAAATGGTTTGAAGTATGATGGCAGTGATGCGCGCCTGCTTGGATCTGATTCCATTTCAGAGCTTTTCTTTTAACAAAGATATGTTTCGTTATGTGTAGGTATCAAGTTCTGGCTGGTGTTATTGAACAACGTATTTTGGAACCCATGTTACACCAACACAAGCTCTTGCTGAGTGCAATCTGCTTTGCTGTTAGGACAGGCAACACATTCCTTGGCTCACTCTTGTAAGATTTTCGCCCCTTCTTACAAACCATCATCTTTCGCTTTTCCCCTTTTCTACGCAAAGTTGGTTCCTTTATTTTTGTTTTGAAAAACATGATCACTTGCTTAACTTTCTCTATCACAACTCACTGACATTGTACAAACAAACTTGGTTTGGCAGGTGGGTGGACTATGCCCGTTTGATAGGAGTTCAGTAGTGAATGCTAATATTCCGTAGGTTTGGTTTTAATCATCAAGTTCAAATGAACGTGAGGAAGGTTCCATTTTACAATTTATGTTCAATTGGCGTTTTCTTTAATCTCTTCTTTTGGTTTAATTATATTTCACTCTCTGGCATTTTTATTTTTGGTTTTCCTTTCTTCTCTTCCACTATTTGATGTGTTGTGTAATGTAGGGTAGCCGGACAGAGATAGGAATAACAAAGGAAATGCAGTTTACTTTGTTTGAGTTTAAAGATAATTTTGATAAAGCTTCAATGAATATATATGGAGCTATGAAAGTAAATTATCAAATAAAATTTGTTTGTTTTGTTTGCTTTTATAATATGATTATTTGAGTTTGAGTTTGGTTTTTTTTTTTCCTTCTAGAAAAATGTAGTATTGGAAGCAATAACTAACAACTAACAAGTAGTTTTCTCTTTCCTTTCTTTTGTCCTATTGCCAAAAGGTGTTTTTTCTGTTTATTTGTTTTACCTTGCATGGAAATGCACTTGAAAAAAAATTCCTTCCATCACATATTAAAAATCAAAATATTTACAAAATATAACAAAATTTTAGATTAACTTTTATCGGTCTGTAGGTTGATAAAAGTTCATTCGCATATCTAAGGCACTGTTTGGTTTCTTATCCATATTTGGTTTTATGTTTTAAAAAACAAAGAATAGAATAAAAATAATGAATATTTGTTTGGTAGTTGAAAAAGGAAATATGTTTTGAAAACAAAACCCAAATTCGATTGAGTAATATTATTGAAAGGTACTTTTCAGTATGTTGGTATATATTGATTCACTTCTGTTGCTGTCAAAATTTAACATATAAACAATGCCAAAATGAAGGAAAAAAAAATATTTGCTTATCAATAGCGGTATTTGAAATTGAAAATTGGAGCATTTTCAAATATAGCAAAAATGAAATAAAATATTTACAAAATATAGTAAATATAAGATATACTATTGATAGTTTGATTAATAGATAGAATTTGAAATGTTGCTATATAAAATTTTTTAATTATGAACGACAAGAGTGAAAATTATAATAAATAATTTCATAAATACAGCAATTTAAAATAGATGACAGTCTCTATTTGTCGTTTGAGTTGTAATAACAACAATGAACAAAACAACAGTTTTTATCGCCATCTCTCTGTATTTGTATTTTTTCCCTTTCCTATCAATTGGGTAATTTAAACTCCTTCAATGCTACTATAGTATGAAAGAAAGTTGTCATCCCACTCACTTCAATTGATTGGGGAATTGAGACCTTCTTGAGAAGACAATGAATAAAGAGGTTGATGATGTCTCTTGGAAGGGAACTGTGGGACTTTAGATTTTCTAATAGCCAAGGATGGCTTACCGATACGTCGTAAAGTTTGCTTCGTGTAGAGTGTTTGAAGAAAAGGTGAGATTTTCTCCTTCAATTTGAGTATGACAATAAAGAGGAACCTGCTAGTGACTAGAATGATTAACACAGCTCCTAAATCCAACCACTTGGAGTGATGAGCTTGATATCCTAGCAACATTTCAAGGATCACTTCTCCTTTTATTTTTAGACCTCCTTGTAGACCCGAATCGATTTCCAACCCTATCAAATCGTTCTTGTATGCGCCCTGCATTCGAATCAAACACAAACCCTGAATCTTATGTTTAGACATTATTTTCTCCCAACAAATAACTTTTTTCAATCCTATTTATGGAAAGAATCTACATCATCAAGTTGGTCTTTTTCTTTTTTTCCAAACTAAAAGTACCTGTAGACCCCAGGCGCCAAAGTTAATATATGACATTGGGTAACGCCAAAACACCTTAGGAAGATCTGGTACAAACCTAAAGTAACCAGAAGTCATCATCATGATTCCCTGCAAAACTCACTTTGTATTAAATCTCTGTTAAAAGATATTTGATGTCCTAAGTCCCCTATCAAGTTATGTCTTTAAGAAAGAATAGAAAGGTAAGTTTGAGTTGTTAGCATGGAGGTTTAAGAAATTTTGTTTCAAGTGTTTATGGAAAAGGGGAAGGGTAAAAGTACAATTATTGATCTTACAATGTAACCAGCTCCAATGATGACACCCATCAAAAAGTTGGGAACTAATGAAGCAATGATCATCATGATGCTTTCTACAACTGCGATGGAGCTCAGAAGGTCAAGGGAGATGAAAACGTAACGAGAGAACTCGCTTTCGAATTTGACCATGTAGAATACTATAGTTGCGGAAGCAACAGACATGAAAGCTAAGAATGGGAATGAAGATAGAAAATGTGATAACGTGTATACAGCAATCCCATAGTGCCCGTTTAGCCTTTCCTTGTGAAACACCTGTTTTACAAGGGATATATTCAAATATCATAACAATGAAATCTAGAACCATTTCTATAAAACATTCCTTCAGTTTGCATCAGTATCCAATTTAAAAGTTCTCACAAATTCAATATGCACGGGTGGGCCAATTGAGCCTATCAGTTATTCACTATTTTATATTAAGCTTTGAGAGGCTAACATGCTCTATGTTATTCATGTGACTTAAAGATGGGGCAGTTGGTTATTAAATGGGTTCAATAAGATGTACCTCTCAAGAGACTTGAGCAAATTTGGGAACTACTTTACATGCAAGTTAAAATCTAATCGAAAGGCTGTTAAGTTTTGGTTGGAGTAATCTACCTTCATTTCTTCAATGAACGATGGAAAGCCTCCAATCGCCATGAAAGTCATAAATCCAGATATAAATGCTGCACAAGATGCCCTTGCAAAGACATCGGAATAGCTTGTACCGACATTTGTGAATATCGTGCCCACACATATGGATAAGAGTATGTAGATAATAATTCTTATCCAGTAATAGCCTAAATCTCTGGACATGTTCACCGTTGATCTTCTAGTCAAAGTTGAGAGTTGCTTCCACCATGTAGTTTGGTTTCCACATTTCTTAGTTGGTATAGAAAATCCTTTCTGCACAAAAACTGTTACTAGTAAGTTCAATGTTGAAATAATATCAGTCCTTCCTGGATCTAAACTGTTTACCTAGCATTACGTTCATGAAAAGTTAATATAGTGCAGGCTTACCATTTCTGATATCTCTCTCATCCTAATTTTCACTTTGGCCTCATGCTCTGAGCATTTGTATTTCCCTACTAGTCTTGCTTTCATCTCTGCTGTTGAAAACTTCGATAAAGGGTCTATAGGTTTTTGGTTTTCCTTAAGTAATAGAAACAGAAAATGGTAAACACGAAAGCTTAACAATATGACAACAGAAAGCATCGAGTATTATTAGTGGGCAGTGGGATTTTACGAGAGTTAGATTTGAGGATCTAATTTTTATGCTGCTGTAGGAAGTATACAGGTTCATCAACCTATGAAAGTAAAACTGTTTATAAGTAGTTAGTAGTTTGGCTGCACTTACTCTTTGAGAACTCATTAAAGTCATATTGACTTCATCAAAGTCTGAATTAATGCAGCGAAGGAAGTGATCGGAAGGATTTCTTTGCCTTGGACATGGAAATCCTGCTTCTGCAAAGAACTGCAAAATCAGAAATAAATCTTCACATGAGATCGATTTCCCACTTGAATTCTGCTCTAAAGTAAGATGAAAGGGATCTTGAAATTTGGAAAAGAAAAAAAAAACTCAGATATAGAAGCATACTTGTGGAAACACACATCTCCATCAAGTTAATTTTATCTTTACCTCAGCTGCCATTTTTGATTCTCCAAAGTAAACAGCTTGGCCTCCTGAAAGTAGAAAAAGATCATCAAACAGAGCAAAAACCTCGCTACTCGGCTGGTGAATCGAAGAGATAACAGTTCTTCCATCATGAGCAATACTCCGAAGTGCTTGAATAACAAAGAAAGCAGCAGCACTGTCAAGGCCACTAGTTGGTTCATCAAGGAACAAGAGGCTTGGTCTGGTCAGGATTTCCATTGCAATGCCCAATCTTTTCTTCTCTCCCCCACTAATGCCTCTTAAATGCCAGTTTCCAACAATCCCATCAGCACACTCTTGTAGACCCATTTCCAATAATGCTCCTTCCACAATATCATTTACTTCTTCTTTGGTCATAGAACTTGGAAGCCTCAAGTTGGCTGAATACGCTATAGTTTCTCTCACTGTTAGAGTCCCCAACATTGTATCCTCTTGGGTCACATAGGCCTGAAATTTTGGAGGAAATTAGAAGAGAAATTAACTATAAGAGTGGAGTGTGATGTCTTAACATAGTAATCATTGAGATAAGAAAAATCAGGAGTTGAGACAATGAACATTCTCTGTTTGAAATCCGTTTCAAGTAAATATAGCAATCAAAAGGCTAATATTGGTTGATGATCTACATGCTAAAACTGACCACGATGCCGTAATCTAGCCTTCTCTTCTTCCCATTAAGAAGAATATTTCCCGTCAAGACTGCATTTTGTGCCAGCCGACCTGCAGAAGCAAACTCAAAGAGAATGATCAGCAGTATGTCTCTAAGCTTAAGCTTTTACTGCCAATCTTAATATCTAGCAGAAAACCATAAATAAAATCGCCATGGCCTGAATAATAACAATTATAAGTACCCGTTTGTGAAAATGTAAGAGACTTAATTAGAGGTATAATAGAAGTATTAGTAGAGTATTAGTACGATTATTAGAAGAGGCATATTAGTAATTAGACTGTTCGTTGGTTAGGATTTTAGTTATAAATGGAGGAAGAGCGTGAAGAATTATGAGAGACTCAAACCCTCTCAAAATGCTAATGATTAACTAGTTACTTGTTCTTATGATATTATTACATATTTTCAATATATTTATGTATAGTTCTATCTTTTAGTGCTCTTTGTGTGTTCTTGTGTTCTTGGGTATTTCCTGATCAGGTGGTATCCTATCAGAAAATTATAATCAAATTTCCATATAATATCTTATGGGTAAAGTATCACATAGATCTCCTTTCGTTACACCTTAAAGGATCGGACTGAATCATTGTTGCGAATATGAAAAAATTTTCTTGTACAATCTCTACATTATTGTTTGCTATAAAAAAAACAAAAGAATAATGTGAGGCCATAAAATAAATCTTTCATTTAATGAAATGAAAGGAAAGGAACATGTATTATGATAGTACTAGAAATTTTCTCAAGAGGTATGAGTTGGACCACCCACGACACCGATTGGTAGGTGTCAAGTTTGGTTCAACCATGCGAGATTGAAAAAATTTCTAGTATTATAGTAGTATGAAATCTTTTCATACTACCTCAATTTATTACTTGACATAAAAGAAGCATTTGAAAATAGTGTAGGACCTATGAAATAAAATAATATATAGTCTAACGTGTCAAATACTTGATGTATATGTATTACTATAGTACTAGAAAATTTTCGATTAGAGTGCATTGGTTTTTTCTAAGCATTTAATGTCTGAAGATAATCAGGCACATTTATTTCATTACCGAAATGAGCCACAGTGCATTGAATAAATTACTCAAATTATGGAAAAGGTAGGCACATAAGTGAATGTAGCTTTGGGCTAAAGAAACAAAAGGGTGGCCAAATATTAAATATTCTTGTAATGCCACGCGTTGAAGCTTTAACTACCCTTGGGGCCCTGGGTTCAAATGACTTTGTTGATTAACAATTTCTTTGCTTTGTAATCAATGGTTTAAAAACATTCTAGATTCTTGTCAAAAGGTTAAGATTTTTTCTTAAAAATGCGTCGTTTTTTTTTTAAAAAAAAGAATTGGTTAAAATGCATATGAAACAGAAAGCAAAAGTAGGAAAAGAAAAGTTTTTAGCAACCAGTTAATTTTAACTTTTTTCTTCTAACACACAAATGAAAACAAAATAGTTATTAAATGGGATTTATGTTTTCTAGATTGCAGAGGGATTGTTTTGGTTGAACAAATCAAAACTTTATAAATGGCCGTTCTTATTTCTAAATCATGATATAAATTTCAAAGGTAGTCAGATTGATTTCTGAGAAAAACAGCCAAGCCGGGTGGCTCCACAAGCAGCGTAAGCAGAAGGGGAAGAACATGAAAAAACAGAAAACATAGAGAAAGAAAGAAAGAGACAGAGAGTGAGGATGAGAAAGAACCTGCTAATGAGTCAAGAAGAGTTGATTTCCCAGAACCAGAAGGACCCATAATGGCCATGATTCTACCAGGTTCAGCATAGCCATTGAGACCATCAAGCAGGAGCCTTTTACTTTGTCCATTCCAAAGATTTGGAACCATAACACTCAGATTTTCCCAAACCAAATACATAGAATCAGCAATGGCAGCCTGCCCATACTTACTTGTTCTTTCTTCTGATCTCTCTGTAACCTCCACTGAGCTTCTCCCATTTGCCCTCTCCTCCTCAATCTCCATGAATCTCTGTCACACTTGCCACACCCTCCTTATCTCCAGCCAACAGCCTTTCTGTTTCTCTCTTAATATTTATCACAACCAGCAGCATTTATAGTGTGTTGTGTTGTTCTTCTTGATCTTTAGCTATGTGTGTGCTCACTGCAACTGAAGATCTTAGAAGCAGTTGAAAACAATTTAAAGTATTTATGAAGGGCTCTTAATTAGCCCCTCCCTTACTGAAAAGGAACGTTGGCAAATTTTACTGTGTTTGGTCACATCACAAGAAGTACTAGATGAAATACTCAATATTATTTACAAGCACTTCACTCAAGAACATTACTCTTAAATATCATCAAATGCTAAACACAACATTAGTATACAAAATCTTTTATTTAGAAACAGAAATATCAGAAAAACCCTCAAACTTATTGTCGCTCAGTCTATTATTGTAAAACCGTAGATTTGTTATACAAGTATGGAGAACATATCAGGAAAGGAAAGTCCAAACTGTAAGAGACATAAATGCGCATGTGCTTCAACATTGAATTCTCTTGGAATACTTAAGTACAACTTCATTCAATCAGGACTGTTAATTGTTCTAAAATATCATTACAGTATATTTAAGAACACATAATCAAATATGCTTTATTCAGTGTATATGCACTAATTGTCTACCTAACTGCATATATAGTTATGGTAATAAAGAGTTCGATATGACCAAGTAATATTTCAAGTTTTAAATGTTACATATCCATCTTTCTTTTTGCTTCCTCTGCTATCAATTTTGATACAACCTGTAGAAGGAAGACAGATGGAGAAAACATCAAAATGAGATGTCAAATGTCACAAGGAAGGCCTGTGTGTGTGTTCTATATTTATTTTTCCTTTCTTTTGTTCATGCAAATCGTGGAACCTAATCTAGTATATTCGAGATGTTATCTACTCTCTCTAACTGACAAAGTGGTAAAGTGGGTGAGAGTTAATAGCAAGGGACATGTATTTAAAGAGTTAAAATTTCATTGGACAGATAAGCTATGGGAGGAAAATTTCTAATATTACAGTATACTCCTTTTCTTGAATTTTGTTTTCTTACACACTTTTTTTTAATGGTAGTAGACCCACACTATTTCTAAAAGCATGTTGGCAAACAATAAACTGAGGTAATATGAAAAGTTTTTCATACAGATGATACTAGATATTTTCTGAGAGTTAGGAGTACAAGTTGAAAAAGGAAGAGAGTTGAGTAAATATCCCACCAAACCTAACCAGAAATGCAGATTTAGGAAAGCTTGAATAGTGAAAGAGTTTCTAACATTTACGAGACAATTATGCAATTGGACAAAAGTTCTTCAACTATAAGTCTATTTGGAGACGTGAATTTAGAGTTCAAATCACAACTCATTTATGTACTGCCAACTGCATATCTACCATTTCTAATGTTCCATTTATCTAATTTCATAAACATAATGACAAACAATTGTTAAACAGGAAGATTCGAACCCATTCCTTCTCTGTAAGAAAAAGTTCCATTTACTTTTAGGGCATTAGGAAACAGAAGGTTTAGCTAGTTCACAGTTGGAGGCCTCGATCTATTCCTTCCATCTTCATGGTGTTGCTATTTTGTGAAAAACTTGCAATAAGTCGGCAAAACGATGAAGAAAAACACAAGAACGCAACACACAGCAGGGCTTCTCAGATTAGGAAAACACTGGAGTCAATGTATCAAGGAGAAAAATCCCGTGGTTATTGACACACCTATATCTCAATTGAACTGTGCTCAGTTTGGTTTTTTTTCTCGCTTTAAGTGCGTGCTTGCTTTGGTTGAATTGGGTCCTAAAGAATTTGGCAGGCTGATGTCAAAAGTACTGGTTTATGGAGGGCTTTATTTTTTCTTAAAAAGTTAGCCCACAAAGGAAGGTGCAGTTTCGTAGATAAAAATACGAACGTAAGACAACAGAAACAGAAAGGTGTGTACCTAACAATCATAAAGCTTATTTATAGTACGTGAAATTCTGATAGTTCTCCAAATCTCCTTTCTTTAGATGAGCCCGATGCAAATTTCAATTCTACACACCAGTTAAATTGTTATACAGATTGTCAGAGGCAAGCTTAGGCATTCAAAGCTGAAGAAAAAAATGGATTATATAAGTTCAACCAATAAAAAAAAATTATTACAAAGTGTGGGCAATGTAAATTGTATTGTATGTAATCAACCTCAACGAAGAAAAATGTCTAAACAAAACTTCTCAACATTTGAAGAAATTCAATTGAAATATTTACCATCTATATCCTTTTTTTCCCCTTTCCTTGACACATGGATCTGCAGCTACCTACATACCTCTTATAAGTTACATTGTTATAGGTACAAGTTGTCCAAGTTATTGTTCTTGGCTCTTCTAGTTGAGAGGAGAGTTGAGGCCCTCTTGTGAAGAAAGTGAGTGAAGAGGTTGGTGCCTCTTAGAGGAAATAGAAGGTATTGTTCGGAAGGAAGGCCTTCTCTGGAGATGTTGCAGAGTTTTCTTTGCAAAGATTGTCTGCAGCATTGGTGAAGCTCTTTCTTTGAGTTTCAAGACAAGAAAGAAGAGAACTCGATACAGAAGAATGAGGAGCATGACAGCCGCTAAGTCCCACCACTTGGAATGGTTTATTGGAATCCCATACATGTTAGTGATTACATACTCGCCACTCAACCTTGGCATTCCAGGTATCATTGGGTCGAACTCGAGCCCGATCAAGTCATTTTTGTATGCACCCTGCATAATGAATATTAATAGTCCATTAAATAATAATTGAACCATCCGATTTTCATCATGACACGGAAGCTACGAGTGGCTGGACATATAAAATTTCCAAGTATTTCAGTTGTACATTCTTTTCTATATCAATGAGGTCAAAAGTATCCTCCAATGGATATGGATTTGAAAAGCATTGCAAGATGATACCTGTAGTGCCCAAGAGCCATAACTGAGATATGAGATTGGATACCGCCAAAATGGCTTTGGAAGGTCAGGCAACAATCTGAAGAAGCCAGAGGTCATCATCATTATGCCCTGGAGGAAAAGGGGAAACATGCAAGTTATACATTGGAAATGCAAAACATAAAATATGAAAAAGATACACAGGTTTTGGCCTCTGATCAACAAGGTTTATTGAGTTCTTACAATGATTCCAGCGCCTGTTATAATTCCCATTAGGAAGTTTGGAACCAATGAAGCCACAACCATCATCAACCCTTCTATTACAGAAATGCAGCCAAAGATATTGAGGCAGAAGAATAGGTAGCGGGAGAACTCCGGCCGATATTTCACCATGTAGAAGGTGATGGTGCCAGAAACAACTGAGATCGAAACCAAGAACGGGAAAGAAGAGATAAAGTTTGATAATATAAACACTGTAACTCCATAGTAACCATTGAGCCTTTCTCTGTAAAACATCTGCAGAAAAACAAAAAATCGTCAAGGCCAAGCTTGAGGGAACTCTTGAAAGAAAAGCTTTCTTTTCCAGTGTCAGATGTTTTACCTTCATTTCCTCAATGAAAGATGGAAAGCCACCAATAGTCATAAATGTCATGAAGCCAGTTATAAATGCACCACAGGCTCCTCGGGCAAAGATTGCAGTGTAACTTGTTCCAACATTAAAGTAGATGGTACCAACACATAAGGAGACTATCACATAGATAATTATCCTTAGCCAATAATACCCCACGTCCCTACACATATTCACGAATGATCGACGGGTCAATGTCGAGAGCTGCTTGAACCAACTAGCTTTGTCTCCTTTTTCATTCTCAACTTCAAGTCCCTCCTGGAAAACATGAAACTGTTCATACAATTTGTTCCAAAATTGCTTGTTCATACAATTCATGCAACTTCAAACGCCTACAACTTCTAATAAGGTGATATTATTATGTGCCGTAAATAGCTTGAGAACTTAAGGCAACGGAATCATGCTTACAATGGTGGATATTTCTCGAATTCTTGCCTTCACCCTACTTGCATACTTTGAGCTCCTATATTTTTCAACAAGCATCGACTTGATTTGAGCTGTTGCCAAATTTATGAAAGGGTCTGATGATTCTGGGATGTCCTGCAAATTCAATGTCGTAAATAGAGGCACATATGAAAGAACCATACAACAGAAAATGGAAATTCGATCCACCAGTACCCCATTGGACTCATTTACAATTCAAAACTTCTTCTTACTCGAATTCTTAGAGACCCTTTGAGTGTCGCCGTAACGATATCGAAATCCGAATTTATACAACGAAGAAAGTGATCAGATGGATTCCTTCTACTTGGACACGGAAAATTAGCTTCAGCAAAAAACTACAGAAACAGATAAACCAACCCAAAATTACAAGTGAGCAAAAGATCAAATAGTTGGAAGGCAAAAACCCTGCAAGTTTGCATACCTGTACAGCCATTTTGGCTTCCCCAAAATAAACAGCCTCACCACCAGAGAGCAAAAAAAGATCATCAAAGAGAGCAAAAACCTCACTACTCGGTTGGTGAATTGAAGAAACAACGGTCCGCCCATCACGAGCAACATTCCTAAGAGTTTGAATCACAAAGAAAGCCGAAGCACTATCAAGACCACTGGTGGGTTCATCAAGAAAAAGCAAACGAGGGCGTGTAAGGATTTCAACTGCAACACTCAATCTCTTCTTTTCCCCACCACTAATTCCTCGAAGATGCCAGTTCCCAATCAACCGATCGGCGCAATCTTGAAGACCCATTTCCAAAATCGTTGCATCAACAATGCTGTCAAGTTCATCCTTGGTCATAGAATTCGGAAGCCGCAGTTGAGCTGAGTAGCTTATGGTTTCTCTTACCGTTAGAGTTCCCAATAGAATATCTTCTTGGGTTACGTAGGCCTGCAAATTTGGAAGCAAAATTTCAGCTCATACATACAAATATGTAATAGTTTGATCTTCAAGATCAGAAAATTTGAAAGAGAGAAAGAGTACTTACAACATCGCCATACCCGAGCTTCCTCTTCTTCCCATTGAATAAGATAGTTCCAGTCATTACCACATTCTTGGAGAGTCTCCCTGTTTCGACATGCATTCAAAATTCCCATCATTGATCATAGTTAATTCTTTGTTTACGAAATCTTCAATGGCCATTAGTAAGAAAGATATTCATTCATGTTGGAAGAACACCTTCTTCTAAATTTCCCAATGTTCTATTATTGGTTGCATGGCTAAATAAAGCTCAAAACTTTCATTTTGCTAACGTTAAAGAGAGACTCTTGCAAAAGGGACATCTCCCCTATTACAAAATAATTACAACCTCAACACCATATTCATAGTTACCATTTCTTTAATCAACAATCATCCGATCAGTGATTGAAAATAGTGCATTCTAGGCGATAGAGTAGCTTATACTTAAAATTAGTTTGTATTGATCTTTTAAAATTGGATTACGGCTAGTATTAGGTCATTTGGATTGGAATCTCTAAAGGTAAGAAATTTGACCTTCTAATCTTATTGAAAGTATATATCTCATCGGTTAAGATATATTCATATTGGTAAGTAAAAGTTTCGTATTTTTAAGTACAATGAAGGTTTAAGGATTTGAACCTAAATCCTATGGAAATGAGTACTATAGATTCAAATTATCTTTGAGTTGTCTTCTTTGGAAGACAAAGTGTTTTTTCGATTAGATTCTATCTTCAAGCCGGTTTCTTTCATTACGAAGGAGGGATCTATCTTGTAATTTCTAAAAGATGGTAATTGGAGAATGGAATCGTCGGGTTGATAATACTATAGTATAATTAGATCATGTTTAAGAAAGGATTTTCACTATATAAAATTTCAAGATAAATACATTAGCTAACATGAAATCTTAATTGCCAAAATGAGCTCAACAAAACAATAACCGACATGACATAAACATTAAACTAAAAAAACAAAGAGAACGGTTAATTTATAAATATTTTCTTTTTACAATTACACAATAAACATTAAATTAAATCTTCTTAAATAACAAATATACAAATTTAAACAAAGATTCATTTACTCTAACAACATTCCTGATTAACTAATATTCTAATCAATAATAATAAAAATATCCATCAAAACCGATTAAATAATATGTCCAAAACCTATATTAAAAATTAATCGACATCTCTTACATTTTTTTTTTCTCAAGTTCTTAATTTTTTTAATCTACAAAAAAGATCCATCAACATAAATCTACAAAAGGATATATAATTATAAATCCAACAACTCTATTATAGGAAATAATTACGAGACCAAATAAATAGAAGTAAATGTCAAAAGATCAAAATGGTATATATATTATTATTATTATTTTGTAAAAATCTCGTAAAACTAAAAATAATAATAATAATAATAATAATAATAAAAATCATTAAATTTTGAAGAAAAAAAATACATTTAATGGTTATTGTTGAAATCATTTAATAATAGTCGGCGGGGACCTCCTCAACCCATATTGTTAATATTAATACTTCAATACAATACATTAAAAAAGAAATACAACAAATTTAATTTTGCAAAAAGGAAAATAAAATAAAAAGAAAAATATTTAATGAAACTGAGAAGAACAATAAATATTTCCAACAAAGAAGTAGAGGATGAAAAAGAAAGAATTGCCAATCTCAAAAACAGGGAAAGTACAATCCAATCCCCGCTTAGAATATCTTATTATCATATCCAAACAAACTTTGAAAAACAGAAACATTTCTTTATATAATAAGAAAAATACTTAATTATATGTTTTTCTTCTTCTTCTTCTTCTTCTTCTTCTTTTTTCTTCTCATGCTTAAGCATGTAATGAGAATGTGATGTTGTTTGTGTTTTCATAAACATTCTAAGTTGGATTTCATACCCTTGCATATTGTAAAAATGATCAAATGATCAGAATATATCTGAGAAAAAAAGGAAGGTTGGTGGTTGGAATATTTTACAAGGCAAAAAAAAAATGAGGTGAGAAAGAAAGAGAGAGACCTGCGAGAGTATCAAGAAGGGTGGATTTTCCGGAGCCGGAAGGGCCCATGATGGCCATAATCCGGCCGGGTTCGGCGTAGCCACGGAGGCCGTTAAGGAGCCTTTTAGTGGGGCCGTCGGTAAAGTTAGGAAGCACCACTGTGAGATCCTCCCACACGAGGTAAGTGCCTCGCTCTTCGCCGCGTCGCAACCCGTCAGTACCACCGCCGGCATGAGTATGGCTTCCTCCGGCGGGCTCAATTTCCATGGAGGACAGTAATGGCAAAAGTGGTAGAAGAAGTAGGAGAATAGGAATGGAGGGTTGAGGTTTTGGGGAGAGAGAGAAAAGAGAGGGAACATATAGAAAAGGGAAAATATTGTGGAGATGGAGAAGATTATTATCAAATGGGTTATTAAGAAATATTATTGTTGATATGTAATATAGATTGGGGAGTTGTTTTTGATTTTGATTTATTGATTTTTATGATTGGATATTCAAAATGAAGGTGGCACAACCAACTTAAGAAACTATAAATGCTGCCACAAATGGAGGTGCATACCAAATTAATGAAGAAAGAGAGGGGGGTTGAGTTTGATTGTCATGTGAGAATGGGTGGTGAGTTGGGATATTTAATGAAGGTTTTTCTTTTCTTTTCTTTTTCTTCTTTTAAATTTCTTATGTTTACATTTTGAATGAATTGTTTTGGTCAAAAATAGTGTGTGTTGTGTGTTATGTGTGTGGGAGGTGAGATGACTTTCAAATGTCACACTAAAACCAAAACAAAGAAAAGAAATAATAACACACTTGCACACACTTCTTGCCCCCCAAAGGACAAAATTGGTTTACGTTACATATTTGTTTTTTCAGTACAACAATTATGGAATGAAAGATGGAGCCTTTCACTTAGACGTGAGTTTAATAGATTGAAAAGACAAGTTGACGAATATTAGAGAATAAGAGGGATCGGTCGGTATCGGTTTAGAAAAAATCTAAATTGGTAATTGTTTACGGGTATTTTAAAGAATAAAATTGCCTGACAGATTGACAAAAACCAACCGACCGGTTGAAACTTCTACTCCTCCACAATCGAGGCCAATTAAAATATTTACTAAACAAACTATAGTAGGTTTAGTGATTGTTCGGTCAGAAAACAGATTCTGACTGACTATTGCACAACTCTACTTCCACCTTTAGAAATATAAGTTATGCTAATTATAACCACTTAGTTTAGCTTACGTTGGCTATCGAGAAATATAGAGTTTAATCTTTATGAATTTAAAAGTTAGGTTAAATTTGAAAGTAAGAATTTATTGTTTATGATTTGATTAAAAAAAATTAGTTATATAGTTTAAAGAAAGTTAGAATTTACTGTTTATTCATGATTAGTCTCTACGTAGATATCATCTTTTAGAATCTTATAAAACCATATGGACCGTAAGGTTTTATCAAAACCATATAAACTAAAATTTAATTTTTTTTTTCTAAATCATAGGAATGAAATTTGTGATTTAACTATATAGATTAATTAGTTCTAACATGGTTTCGTAAAACCTCATAATTAAGTAGTCTATGTTGACTTGATCATATCTTTGGTAACATATCCTTTGAAGGTCTTACGAAATTATAAACACTAAATTTTAATTAATTATAAACTATGAACTAAAATTTAGCTTTCTATGCAATCTAACAAAAAAAAAAAAAAGTTTAAATATTTTAAGTTTAGTTCATAAACTATGGAAAAGGTGGGATAACATGTTTTTTTTTTATACATAAAAATCAAGAAAAATCGTAAAAAATGACAAAGTAGACAAAATATTTACACTTTAGGGTGAAAAAGTGTAATGTGATTTTGTTCTTTACTAGTTGTTTGTGTGTAGATAGTATTTCTTTTATTATTATTTTTAAAAAATTCCACAAGTCGAAGTAAATTTTTAAATTTAAGAGGTCTTTGGAAAGTTACAAGATACACCAGAAAGGTTAGAGATCTATTAGATATTATTAATAATCTATCAGACACAAATTACTTAGAGCTCGCAGATTTAATTTGTAGTTTAACTAACATTCCTACTAAAAAAAATTGTAAAACCTTACCCCTAATTAATCGCGATCAAGTTAAAATGGATATAGCTTAATTATTATAACATTCATATTACAAATCTTAAAGTTAAATGTTCGATTTTTCTACCTCATATATTATCTAAAAAGAAAATCAAACATCAAATTCTTCTAAACATCGACGGATTTAGTATACAAACCACTCTCAAATTTATGCTATTTATAATATGTATATATATAAGATATGGATTAGATTAATCTTTATATTATTGCATTTCCTTTTTGTTTTTTTGGGTATGCATATGGATTGAAAATTGCAAGTCATTTTCATATTGTTGGTTATGTTTAAAAACCATTCTACCAAGTGAAACTTTAGTACCCAAAATAATTGTGTTGTTTTTATCATCATCATTATTGCAATAGTAATTGTTGGGATCTACATATTTTTCATGTAGTCTACAAACATATTTGACCACAAAATAAGAGTTTGAAAGACTTGAAATAGCTTATTGTTCAATCCAAGGAATTCTTAAATTCACTAGAGGCCCTACAAGCTACTGTTTTGAAAGATAAAAATAGCAAAACCTTATATCATGATCCCATGACTAAAACAATTCATTAGATCATCGAATAATTCATCAAACCTATACGATATTAAGAGGAGACATGTAGGAAAAGACAAGTCTCAAAATGAAAATGTCAACGTTTTTGGATATGGATTGTCTAATCGATCTAGTGAATATATATCAACTGGAGAATAATTGAGCTAGATTCAGATTGTCGCTCTGTAACCTTAAGTGTCAAAAGTAACATTCCTAACATTACATAGGAGGTGTTTGAGGATCAATTGATAGATAGTTTTATTCAACCACACCCTAAATAAAAAAAAAAAGTAATTTCCAAAAGAAAGACGATACGACTTTACTTCTCATGTTTTTTTTAGCTAAATTAGTTGTATACTATACTAACTTAAGTATTCGTGAGCAATAACTTCGACATCAAAATAATGTGAAAATTTTAGCTTAAAGTATCTCAAGCCTACAATAAAGAAAAACGAGATCAAACCCACACGAGATCCACAATGAAGTCAAACATCACGATCGAGTGCAACCCTATCGAAAATGTTAAGAAACAAACATAACCTTAATCTTTAATTTAGGGGAAAAAAGAGTTTTTTTTTTTTTTTGTCTTAATAAACTAAAACAATAAATTATTTATTGGAGGAAAAATCATTCAATTATTATTATTATTATTATTATTATTATTATTATTTTGCAATAATTATCCTTCAACATCAAAAAAGGTTTTTCTTTTCCCTAATTCTTTACATCATACAATTATGATTAATGTGAGTGGTTACTAGTTGAGCCATCTAAACATTTCCCAATACTCTTAGTTGAATTATTATTTGTCCCACCTATTTTATTTTACAATATGAAATTAGTTAGGGATTAGAATCTTATTTAATTAATAATAGTTTTGCTACCAATCATATACTCACAAAATATAAGAAATTTAATCAAAATTTTTAAATATAGAGTTTTTTTTTTAATAAAAAAATTTGTATTCATTTTTCTAATTTTAAAATTATATAAATAAAAGTATTACCTAATTTATTTATTTATTTTCAAGAAAGAGACCCAAAAATTAAATTCTATCAATACAATTTTCCTATGGTGTGTTGTTTTCTTATGTATCATATTCTCATTTCCCATCTCTTTTGCTTTCTTAACTTTTTGGGAAAACATAAATGTTTGAATGCTACTAATCTCTTTTCCATTTCATATATTTCAAGCAAACGTTTCTATCATTGTTTCCCTGTATCCAATCTTTCTAGTGTATAATTTAAAATATATTTTACATATACTTTTTATTTACATAAGGCATGATCCATATTTTATGGTAAATTATAGGGAAACTTACATAAATTTAACAAAACATCAAACTATTTACGGTTCGTATAACAAACTCTATAAAGTTAGTCATTTTTAAAATATTTCAGGTTTCCCCTTCTATCTTTCTTTTGCAATTCGTTTTTCTCCTCCTCCTATTTCTATGATCGTCTTCCTCTTGCGATTTCGTCTTACTTTTTCTTTTTTTTGCAATTTCTTTCCATCATCTTTCTTATTTTTCAATTCTTTATTTATGTCGTTTAATCTTTTCATCGCTTTTCTTCTTTTTTTCTTTTTTTTTTTCACTTTTCCATGTCTTTCTAAATAGTGTATAAAGAATCTTGAAAAAAAATAATTTAGATTGCAGTAGCCAAATGTAAAATATCGTATAAAAAAAATAAACAATCGTGTAAAAAAATAAAAGATCGTGTAGAAAAAAATTTATTTAAATTGGAGTAGCTAAATGTAAACAAATCGTGCAAAAAAGTAAACGATCGTGTAAAAAAAATAAAAGATTGTGTATAAAGAATCTTAAAAAAAATTATTTAGATTGAAGTAGTCAAATGTAAACGATCGTTTAAAAAAAAAAGTAAACTATCGTGTAAAAAATTAAAAGATCGTGTATAAAGAATCTTGAAAAAAATCATTTGAATTAGAGTAGTCAAATGTAACGATCGTGTAAAAAAAGTAAATGATCATGTAAAAAATTCTAAACGATCATGTACCAAATTTTGAAAAATAAAATCATTTAGATTTGGGTCCCCAAATCTACCAAACTTAAACGTAACCAAATTAAACGATCCTGTAACAAAATTAAACGATGAAATTGAAAAGATAAATTGTAGTCATATCTAAACGACGCGTATAAATTGTAGCAATATCTAAACGATTGCGTATCAAACAATAACCAAATCTAAACGATCGCAAATATATTACGTGCACGTTATTGACGGTGTGGTTGTTGAGACATTTTTGGTATTTTACACGATGGACCTCTATGCTTTTTTCGTTTTTAGAATTGTTTTATCGAATGTAAATATTTTGTCGTTTTTTTATATTTTTGAAAAGATCCTAAATTATAATATATTTTTTAAAGAGAAATTATTAAATATATAGTTTGAATAAGTCATCAATTGCTTCTTTTAAGTACATAACATATTTTTCCTTTAATGAATGTGATTATCATTTATTAATTAAGTCATTATAACAAACTAAGATGTTAATGCCAAAAATAAACATAACTTAACTCATAAGTATAAAATTTGTACAATCAACCCTTAATGTCAGATATTCGACTCCTTCCTTTTATATAGTGATACAGTGATAGTTGCAGATATAACAATTATATTCAAAATAATCAAGTATAAAGCATCATTTTAAAAAGAATTTGCAAATATAGCAAAATCTGTCAAAATCTATTAATGATAAGAGTATATCACTAATAAACCATGTAACAAATGTTGGTATATCACAACTGATAAAATTATAAGAGTCTATCAGCAGTAGAAGTCTATCATTGATAAATTTTGTTATATTTGAATTTTTTTAAAATCTTGTTACATATTTAATAATTATTATAAAAATTGCTACTCTTGTAATTATTCTTTTATACATCATTAGTAAAAATTAAACTAATTGAATGATACAATTTCGACAATATGTTAACAAACGTCACTCTCGTAGCAAAGGGTTAGACATTAAGAGGGATGGAGCGTATGATATAATATATAACATATAGATAAAATTAGTGTGACAATAGAGGATGGAAGTATTAATGTGGTTGACAATAATTTAAACTTTCCAACCATATCAACATTTATTATTCATAAGAAAAAAGAAGCCAAATGAAAATCCTCAAACTTAGGGATGTGGCCAATGTTTGGAAAATGTGGAAGCCACGTAGCTAAATTGGAAAAGAAAAAATTGAGTTAAGTGGGTCCATTTTTAGGCACTATATATATACACATACATATATATATATATATATATATATATATATATATATATATATAGATACATATATATATATATATAGATACATATATATATATATATATATATATAGATACATATATATATATATATATAGATAGATACATATATATATATATATATACATACATATATATATATATATGAATATGACCTACTAATTGTACCCTTTCTTTTAAGTTCTAATAATATAATGGGTTCTTCAACACCTTTGTCTTTGTTTGTTATATGAATAATATCATTGAGAAATAAATATATATATATAGAGAGAGAGAATTTGGTATATCGAATATGATAGAAATTTTGAGTCCAAAACGAATTTACGTTATCTTTTTAAGACAATTTTATTCATTCTAGTGCCTGAATTTCACTAACAATTGTTTTCGGCCTTCTCAAGAAAGCAGTACCTTATCCGCTAGATCCAACGAACTATATTTTGTGAAAATAAATCAAATTTGATCAAATTTACAAAAAATAGAGAAATGTTTTGCGAGAAGAAAATGATTTTTAAAAAAATTTCTCTAAAGTAATTTGAAAAATATGCATGGTCGTTTGAATAGTTGTTTATGAAACAATGCAACTTTACCTGAATAATCACGTACTATTTACTTTCAATAATTTTTTCTTTTGGAATTTTCTTTGATTTGAAAAGATGTTTTTCTTTTAACGTATGAGTTTGAACTCTCGTTCGTGATATATATATAGTTTAAAATTTTCCGTGTCTCCCTTTTTTTTTTTTTATTACTAGCTTGAAAATTATTTGTTATTATAAGAAAGTTAAAAGATATTTTTAGTATAAACTAATAATTTAATCTACAAACTGTAGCGGGTAATGATTTAGTTCACATACTTTTAAATTTATAACAATTTAATCATTATACTTTACAATTTATAATGATTTAGTATCTATCGTGAAATATTATATGATCTAATAAAAAAAATTACACTTATAGAGTCTAGAAAATCAAATTTATTGCAAAATTTTAATACTAAGTGGTTAGGCGTTAGTAATAAAAGCTAAACTTAATTTTTCATGAAATCCATTAGATTAAATCACAACAAATCCTAAGATGAAAAAACTAAGTCGTTACAAATTTAAAAATACAAGACTAAATCATTATCGACTAATAAAATCATATGTCTTTTGTAAAAAATCAACAATCGACATCGAACACAACTAGCAAAAATTGTGAACCAAATTTACGATAAAATGTTTGATGTTCGAATCTCTTAAGCTTGGATGAGTTTGGTATAAACTTAATAATATCGGCGGGTCATTCTTAACCATATTCCTAGTTAACTTTAGTCACACCATGTTTTAATTAAGTTAGTTCCAAAATTTTGAAACGTAATTTTAAATTCGTGATTTGACTTTTAATTCATTTTTAAAAAATCAGTAATCGTTTTATAAATTGTTGGGAACCAATTACGATGATTTTAATTATGTTTTTGACTTTATGAAATAAAGTAAATACTATTTTTTTTGCTCATTTTTGCTATATTTAAAAATTGTCTCTTCATAATCAACATACGATTGTTTTTTAAAAAATAATTTTATAAAATAAAATGAGTAATAAATAGGTAAAACTTTCCTTCAAGGTATAAAGATCAATTCCCCTCGACCTATTAAACAAACCAACAACAACCAACCCAAAAACTAGACCAAAATCACCTCTTCCTCGGTCACCAATAAAAAAAACCATCATCATAGTAACTTAATAATTTTGTAGCTTGCATCATTTATATCCATGAACTATACCTATCCAAAATGATGAGTTTTCTTCCTAGACATGAAATTCTCGAGCAATCTTGAGACCTAGTCCAACTGAGATTTTCTGAGATTAGAAGAAAAAAAAGGAAGTATTGAGGGATCTCGAGCATCTCGGTGCCGAGTTTGGCTGAGATTGAAGGTAGAGAAGTAAAGTAAGGGTTCTCGGGGCTATCGAGCAATCTCGAGACCTAGTCTGATCGAGATTGGAAGAAAAGGAAGTATTGAGAGATCTCAAGCAATCCTAGAGCCGAGTTTGATTGAGATTGAAAGCAAAGAAGGAAAGTAAAGGATTCTCGAGACTATCTTGGACTGTATTTGGTCGAGACTGAAGAGTTTTCATGATTAATTTTACAAATAAGATACAAAAACAATTTATTCCCATATACATTTCCATACACAACCAAATAGAGTCATCCTTAATTATCGGTAATCTTATTCTCTAACTTATCATTTCGATGCATCTCTAATTTCCGACGATCTTATTACCATCTCGATTCTCTCCCATCAAAGAAAGCCCAGCAAGAGTGAAAATCAAACCATACGTTATTTGGGCTTTTAAAACATTCTCTTAGTTGGCCTAATGGGCCGTAAGGGGCCCATTATCTGCTCGTTCTTCTTTCTCCTTCAACTCTGAGATTATTGTATCCATTGGGTAAGTTTTAAGAGATGAGTTCGATCAGATCGTTGATTCCCAGAGAAGAAGCAGTTGGTCGGCGGCAAGGGTTTTTCTTCGTCGTTCTCAGCTTCTCATTCCTTCTAATATTTCTCTATGCTGCCGTTATTTCCAAGCTTCTTCCACCTTCAAACAACGCCTTCTTATCTGCTATTCAGAACGACTGGTAAAAATTGTTTTGGTATACCCGTGTTTCTTTTAATTGATTTCTTTGTTGTGTCTAGTCTAGTCCATAATTAGGGTTCTTTGTGTTGTTATTCTGGAAAAATAGAAGATTGTATTTAAGTGTTAGTGTTAGTTTCTGTTTTTTTACTTGAATTCTGGATTTGATCTTGATTTGGAGAGGGGAAAAGAATTGGGTGCCGAATTAAGATCAAAGCAAATCTGATTAGTTGATCAATGTGAAGGATGAGAAAAAACAGGGTCGAATAGAATAAAAATCGTTCTGTTTTCTCACCATTTCTGCTCATGGTTTTCACAATTCCTCTGTTCGACATTTGAATTTTTATCTAATTTCCAAAAACAAAAGCAAGTTTTTGTAGGCAACAAAACATGGAAACCAATATAGTTTCAGAAACCAAAAACCAAATACAAAATGGTTGTAAAATGGGACCTAGTAATCAGTTTCTCTTAGAGATGCTGTGGTGGTTAATGGAAATAACTCATGACTCAACTGTTTTGATATTCAAACAGCCATAATAATATATATGGATGACAAAAGGCTGCCATCCATACTAGAGAATGAACGAGAATGAGTATGTATACGTCTGAATACTAGCTTGCCTATGAAGCAAACCAAATTCTCGTTCCACATTTTTATGAAAACTGGTTTAGTGTTGGTGCCTTTGATCTCTTGAAAAGATCAAGTCTAAGTAAACTAATATGGTAACTTGTTTCTTACACTAGTATTAATCAACAATGACCTTTATTTGTAATGCGTTTCTTCTTTCTTATTAGGTATTACTGTCTCCTTGTGCCCTTGACATTACCTATCCTTTACGTTGCCGTTTATTTCCATTGGTTGAGTATGAAACTATTCAAGCATGCTTGATCATATCGTCGTATGAAGATGAAGGTTTCGAGCTAGTTGAGCATCTAAATCTTGGGAAGATTCAACCACCTTCCATGTCTGGTTGAACAACGATGTGATGCGTTTGGAATTTTCAGTACCTAAGGCAATAGAGGATGTACAGGTGAATTACCGGAGACATATGATGATCATGCCGAGCGAATTCCACATCGGCAGAGTGTCTTGGGGTGATTTTTGTAGAGGCTTTTGTTATGAAATATTCATCCATAGTGGTTGAATGGTATGGATATATCATTAACTAAGGTCAGTGTCTTCGAAGCCAATCTAGGGAAAACGAAAACCAGCTTGGCTTATACATATGCACAATTCTTGAGTCTTGAGAATTGCTTGATTCTACTTTCAGTAGTTGTTTGATCAAAAGTGGCGTGGGGGAGAATTGTTGCACGAGTCTACCTTTGCCAAATTCTAAATTTACAATATTAATGTCAATTTTATTGTTTTTAATTTATAAAAAAATCAATTTTATTGTTTTTAATTTATAAAAAAGTCACCCACAGGTATTGCACTTTATTGTTTTTACACGTGCAATGCACGGGTATTTTTTTTAAAGTTATTGATAAACTACTTGCTATTATTACTTTTAAGAAAATGTTAGTTTAAAATTATTATCTATTGAATTTACAATTGCATTATACGAAAAGATCGCATATTCGATTTGAGATTTTCATTATATCCATTTACAATGGTCAAATCAATGTTAATAAAGCATGTTAGAAAATTGTATTTAATTTAGTGAAGGTTTAGTTTAATTAATTTCACTATTTTCACTTAATTTGAAATAGAAATGATACTCAATTGTAATTGAAGAGTGCAATTGAAGAGTTGCACTCTTCGATGAAGACATCCTATATAATTTTTCATGATTAAAGTATAAGCCATCTCTCTTGACTATAATGTTATGTTTAAATTTTTTAAAATAAAATTTGAAATAATTATTTAATTTAAATGATCAAAGTAATATTTAGGAAAATTTTCATAAATGTAACGAACTACTAAAATATTTACCGTCCGTCAAATAAAACTTAAAATTAGTCATTTTTTAAATATTTCAAGTTTCTCTTCCATCATTCTTCTTCACTCTGATTTTTTTTTTTATATCTTTCCGTTGTGATTTTTTTTCATCTTTCTTTTGCGATTTTTTTCATCTTTCTTCTTTTCCTTTTTTACGTTGTTTAGATTTGGTATTTCTTTCCATTGTCTTTCTTCTTTTTCTCTTTTTTATTTTTTTTTCTTTCGCTGCATGACTCGTCTTTTTTAAGTTGTTTAGATTAGGGTAACCAAATCTAAAAGATTGTATAAAAAAATTTTTTTAAAAAAAATAGTTTAAACGATCGTGTAACCAAATTAAACAATATAATTGAAAAAAATAAATCGTTTAGATTTGGATCAAATCTAAACGATCGTCTATCAAATATATTACTACGCGCGTTACCAAATATATTACGCGCGTTGTTAACATGACATTTTTGGTATTTTCCATAGTGTGAGATTTTTTCATTTTTAAAATTGTTCTATACAATGTAAATATTTTGCCACTTTGTCATATTTTTGAAAAGACACCTAACATTTACATTAATATTTATTAAATTTTAGAATAAATCTAAGAAATAGTACCTTATATAAATTATATCTAAGGAAAATCGTTATGAATCATAAAAAGATGAAACAATTTACAAAGTATATCAAAAAAATCTAAATGGTACAATGAGTTTGATAAATTTTGTTATATTTGGTAAATAGTTTCAATATTTTGCTGTTTTTTGAAAATGTCTTATTATTCAAACCTTTATGTATTAGAAAAAAAACGGTACACGTGCATCATCACACGTGGTAAAAGCAATAAGTTAACTTAAAATGTATGGCTTGTTGTTTGCAATTGCAATATTAATGAGGGAATTAAACTCTAAACTAACATAAATGTAAAGATTAAGTTAATTAACTATAGAAATTAAAAGTAATATATATATATATATATATATATATATATATATATATATATATATATATATATATATATATTCAATCAAAGGTTTCATCTATATTGGTGTGTTGCTTAATTTTAAGGGTGAAGAACTATTCATGTTTGTGTGAGAATTTTTTTTTAACAAATGAAGTTTGTTAAAGGGAGTGTGAGAGAATGGATCCTCCAATATTTAAGCCATGAAAAGCTAATCACAATACATGTGCTTTTAACTTCAACCGTTGACTCATTTTTCATAAATTTAGTTAATTAATAATATTTGAGAGAGAATTTCAATTACAATAATTTTCACCTTTATAAATAGAGTTTGATGAATCAAAATTTAAAACACACCAATCATTCCTAAGCAAGGAATTTGATAAGAAAACAAAGTAGAAAAGAGGAAAACAAATGGGATTGATATCAAATTTTGTGGCATTATTGCCAGTGTTGTTATTGTTGGTGTCTAATTCTAAAGCTCAATCCGCTGCTGGTGTTTTTGATATCACAAAATACGGTGCCAAACCTAATGCAGATATAACTGCGGTACGAGTACTTGCATTAGTTGGATGAGCGATTTTAATTTATACGAATTAATATATTTTAGTTATCAAATGAAATGACTTAATTTACAGGCTTTGGCAAGTGCATGGAAGGAGGCATGTGCATCGACCACACCAAGTAAAGTTTTGATTCCAAAAGGAACTTATGGATTAAGTCAATCCAACCTTAAAGGCCCTTGTAAAAGTTCTATTGAACTCCAACTCGAAGGGACAGTACAAGCTTCGGCTGACGTAAAAGGAGATGGGTTACTCCTTTTGGAATATGTCGATCAATTGACAGTGTCAGGTACTGGAGTTGTGGATGGTCAAGGAAAAACAGCTTGGGGAAAGAATGATTGTCATTTAAAGAAAATATGCACCAAGCTTCCCATGGTAATTACATGTTTTAATCACAACATGTTTATGTTATTAGCCTAATATCTTATGTATAATTTAACCAATACATATTTTCTCGATCATCAAACACGTTTTAACTCAAGGATTTTTTTTTGTTTGTTTAAAATGATCAGAATTTGAAGTTCAATTTCGTCACGAATTCAATAGTGAAGGACATAACGTCATTGGATAGCAAGAATTATCATTTTAATCTTTTGGCTTGCAAGAATCTTACCTTTGACCATGTGACAATTACTGCACCGGGGAATAGTCCCAACACTGATGGAATTCACGTGGGTGATTCAGAACAAATTAACATTCTCAATACCAATATCGCAACCGGAGATGATTGTATATCTGTGGGATCTTCCAACAAACAAATAGTTATTAGTGATGTTACTTGCGGACCAGGACATGGAATTAGCATAGGAAGTTTGGGAAAATATACCAACGAAAAAGAACTAGTGGGAGTGACGGTGAAAAAATGCAAATTGACCGGTACTACAAACGGTGTTAGGATCAAAACATGGCCAGATTCTGCCGTCGCATTCCCAGCCTCTGACATGCATTTTGAAGATATAGAAATGGTTAATGTCAGCAATCCTGTCCTCATAGACCAAGAATATTGTCCATGGAACCAATGCAACCGAAAGGTATGTACTAAAATTAGGTCTTCTTATTTTTGAACTTATTACTTAACTCAAAAGACATTACTTTTTAAGAGTGCAATAATAATATTGTTGAGTTACGTATTTTTATTGTGTTTTCTTTGTTGTTCAGGTTCCATCTAAAATTAAGATCAGCAAAGTAAGCTTCAAGAATATAAGAGGCACATCTGCGACTCCAGTTGCAGTTAAACTTGTTTGCAGTCAAAGTAATCCATGTGAGGGAGTGGAAGTTGCTGATATTGACCTCACTTATAGTGGAAGTGAAGGTCCAATTAAGTCTCAGTGTGCAAATGTGAAACCCGTCATTTCAGGGAAACAAAATCCTCCAATCTGTGCTGAACCCGCACCGGCTGGTGGTCCATCTTCCGATTGAAGTTTTGTCGATGTGACAAATGTTTCAAACCATTTGAACTATCCTTTAATTTTAATAGGATATTTTTGTTCTGCCCTGAAAAAATTCATTGGGACAAGTTTGATTACATACATTTTGTGATTATAGGCATGCTCTCAATAATTGTATTATTACGATTGTTTGAAGAGAAATAATAATTGTATTTTCTTAAGTACAAAGCACCAATGCAATTTCTCTACAAAATTTTATTTGTATTTTCCTTTTTTCGCTACCACAACTATATAAACAGACATACATGTAGAGTTATTGTAAATGACAAAATGGTTGAAAATAACTACATAAGATAGCAGATTTCAGATTCTATTAATGATATGATTGGTAGAAGTGATCACTATCAATCAATATTATTGATAGATTTAAAATTTTGCTATATATATAATTTCTTCACAACCCTCTATAGTATAACCTAATTAAAAGTAAAAGAGAGAAATTAAAAAAGATCGTTTTGCTTTGGTTAAAATCATATATTTGTTTTCTTGAGCTATTTACAATTATATATTATGTTTTGATTTTTATACTTCCAAGTTTTGTATTTTTAGACTTGGAATTTTCATACATAGAGGGTGTTTCGGGGAAGAAAAGGAATAAGAGGAGAAAAGATTATACAAAAGGGAGGATTACGAAAAGAAAACGATTTTGTTAATCTTTGTTTGGGCGAAGTAATAAGTGGGAGGATCGTAAGAGGATTATAATAATTCTCTCTAAAAAATTTTATTATTATTTTTTAAATTTGTACAAATGTATTTTTTTGAAGAAAAATTGTATTGTTAACACAATACACAAATATTCATTTTTTTACTGAAATTTGGAATTTTTATCGGAACACATGTTCCATTAGATTTCATAAATACGATGTCAATTTTGAACGTTTCGTATGCAAGCTTTCTCTGCCAAAAAATTAATTGTACGTGTGAAAGAAATTACATCTATTTTCTTTAAATTGATGTTGTAAGTGCATCGAGAAATTGCGTATCGTTAACAATCTATTAAAAAAAATTACGAACAATACAATAGCATTGAAACGGAATGAAATATGTGAAATAAATGTTTTTTTCGAATGCAATTAAACGGTGAACTCTATTTTAAATAATAATAATAATAATAATAATAATAATAATAAATTTATTAATTTAAAATTATTTTAAATATTAGCTAAAATAAATTTCTGACCATAAATCCTCCGTCTTTACTTCAAACAATTCCCACGGTACAAAATTTCCATAGAAAATCTTTTTTCATCTCTCAGTCTTTGCTCATTTTAATAAATCTCTTGTGTGTGGGAAAGTTTATTTTGAAGCTTTTAATCAATTCCAATGGCAGATGATGAAACACCATCTTCCTCAATAAGCACTTCGAAGAGTGTGAAAGATTTTTTTGGTGAAATACCCGATGAGGCCGAAGGGGTATCGTTAACACAATCGATGAAGAAGATGGAGATTTAGTAAGGGTTGGGAGGGAGTGCATGAGGGGAAATCGGAGAGTGGGGAATGGTTGTAGAGATTTGAAGGGAAATTGAGAGGTAAGAAGGAGATAGCACACGAATTGAGAGGAAAGAGAGGGATTGAGAGGAAATAAGAGAAGGATTGAGATGAAGAAAGAGAAGGTTTAAGAAGGAATGAGGGAGGATTAAATGCTATTCATTTAAAATTACATTAATTACTTTTAAGAAAATGTTAATTTAATTACTATCTTCTCTCGTTTACAATATAATTTACGTTGGTATTATACAAAAAGAAATGTCTTTGATTTGAGGTTTTCATTATACCCATTTACATTAATTATAATCGTCTAATCGATGCTGATAAATAAAGTGATCATAAATTGAGGTTGTTACAAAATTGTATTTAATTTAACGAATGTTTAATTTAAACAACTTCACTATTTTCACTTCATTTGAAATAGAAACGTAACTAAATTGTAATTGAAGTGGTACACTCTCGAGCGAAGACATCCTATATAATTTTTCATGACTAAAGTATAAGCCATCTCTCTTGACTATAATGTTATCTCTAATTTTTATAAAATAATTATTTAATTTAAATTTATCAAAATAATATTTACATTAATCTTTATTAAATTTTAGAATAAATCTAACGAAAAGTATCTTATCTAAACTATGCAACGAAAATTGTTCGAGAGACATTTAGAATATATATATATATATATATATATATATATATATATATATATATATAAAGTTAAATGGTGTCGTCACGTACCTGAGACGATGCGGAGCGGCCAACGTCCTTGAAAAGGGTTTAATTTTAAAAATGAAAAAAGGGGAGTCGCCACAAATCCTTTTGTACGGTGTGATTGGACACCGAAATAAAGTAAATCATTTTAAATAAAGTAAAAACACTACGAAAAAATTAAAGTTGAGTTTAGGAGTCATTTATGTACGAGGAAGGTGTTAGCACCTGTTCTAGAAAACGGTGGTCAAATTTAATGTCTTGAATAAAATTCATTTTTTTTAAAGAACTATGTCTTATTTCATTACTCACCACTCCAATATTTGGAGCAATGATCCCATAAAATGAGTGAGATACACCATTAATTAGACTATATCGAGAAATTATTACTATTTCTCAAATTGTATCATAGGCTAGTCTTCGGATAAAGTTTTTTTTTAAACATTAGTTAAATTTATTTTCTCTTGGGATCAAATCTTAGACTCCCAAAGATATTAATCCCTCATCTCAAAAATCTAAAAATAACGGACTCCTGGAAATTTCTAGATTCCATTGTAGGATTTTTTTTACGAAAGTCGGCGTGGGTTATTATAAAAAAAAAAGTAGATTAGGAAACCTTATGAAATATATATTTAATTTTGAGTTTAAAAGAAATAACTTTAAAGCAACAAAAAATTCTAAATGGTTTAGAGAGAAAATTTTAAAAAAGATTTCAAAATTATATGCAATTATGGTTAAAAGTATTTTAAGACTTTCAAGAAATTTTTAATGAAAGTCAAATAGAAATAACAAATATACCACACAATAAATTAGACAAATAATTTAGGATATCAATGCATGCATATTCTAAATATAACGATAGTAAATGAAAATAGGTTAAAAGAAAAGGAAAAGAAAAATACATAATAATGGTAAATAAAATATGAGAAAAAAGAAGAAAGAAAAAAAAAGAAAAAATAAATAAATAATGAATAATAATAATAATAATTAAAAATAAAATAAAACTGAATAAACAAATAAATAGAAATTAAATATAACAATAATAATAATACACACTTTTTCCTTATATCTTTTTCTTTCTCCCTATTTTTAGAGAGAAGAAGAAAAGGTTATATATATATATATATAAAGGAAATTTTACTTATACATTTTTATTTTTCTTTCTCTATACATTTGAATAAGAGAAAAAGAAAAAAAAAAAAAACAATCCTTAATGAAATTGCTTAATGTATGAGGTGCGGATGATTGAGAGTAAATCCCTACCTCAGCCTCCAACTAAGTCTTTCTTTGGGATTAGGTTTATGATAAAAAAAAGACATAATTAAATAAAAATAAAATAAAAACAATAAAATGAAAAAGACTTAACAACCCACATTTTATAGAGAAATAGGTTTCGTCAAAAAATTTGAGATTCTTTCTAAACACTTTTTTTTCCTAGAGAATTTCTCTAAAACAATTTTTTCTCCGTTTTTCCAAATGAAAAGGACCCTATTTATAGACAGGAAGTGTGCCACAAATTAGGAAATTTTAATAGAAAAATTTAATAAGTATAAAATCAAATTAGATATTATGTAATTTTATTAATTTTTTTCTAAAATAGTAAAAATATGATATTGAAAGATTTTGTTCAAAATAAATTTATTTTCTTTTTTCTTAAAGTGATAAAGATAAATCAAAATATAGTATTAAATTTTTTTTGTATAAAATAAATTACTTTGTTTTTCCTAATATGATAAATTGAAAGA
Source organism: Cucumis melo (assembly GCF_025177605.1). Lineage (NCBI taxonomy): Eukaryota > Viridiplantae > Streptophyta > Magnoliopsida > Cucurbitales > Cucurbitaceae > Cucumis > Cucumis melo. The sequence continues at coordinate 1,196,581 of NC_066861.1, read as the reverse complement.
GATTTTGTATAAATAAATTAATTTTTTTTTCCTAAATTGATAAAAATAAGTCAAAATTGATTTGATTGTTTTTTTTAATAATAGATATTCTCATTAATGGTTTTATTTTCCCTTTTAATAAACAATTTAAAAAAACATAAGGTTTTATATTATTAAAAAAAGATTTTACCCTTTTTTTTTTCTTTGAAAAAAAACACAAATGAAATCTTAGCCAAAATTACAATTACTGTATATTTTAAAGAATAAAATGTATGATTAAATTAGATGGCTACAAATGGTACAATGAGTTTATTGATTTTGCTATATTATATTTGGTAAATAGTTTCATTATTTTGCTATTGTTTTAAAAATGTCTTATTACTCAAACTTTTATATATTTAAAAAATAAAAGACGTTGCACGTAAAACACTAGTTAACTTAAAATGTATGACATGATGTTCAATCGCAATATAAATGAGAGAATTAAACTCTAAACTAACGTACATTTTTTTCAATCAAAGATTTCATCTATCTTTCGAATATTTGTGTTGATGTATGTTGCTTACACTATACCTAATTTTACAGGATGAAGAACTATTGATGTTAGTGTGAGAAAAAAATTTAAGGAATGAATTTTGTTAAAATGAGTGTGAGAGAATGGGTCGTCCAATGTTTAAGCCATGGAAAGCTAATCATAGCACACATGCATTAGACTTCAACCACTCACTCATTTTTGACACATTTAGTTAATTTATAACATTTGAGAGAGAATTTCAATTCCAATAATTTTCTCCTTTATAAATAGAGGTCAATGAATCAAAATTTAAAACATTCCAATCATTTCTAAGCTAGGAATTTGATCCAAAAAAAAGTAGAAAGACGAAAAAGAATGGGATTGATATCAAATTTTGTGGCATTATTGCCGATGTTGTTATTGTTGGTGTCTAATTCTAAAGCTCAATCCGCTGCTGGTGTTTTTGATATCACAAAATACGGTGCCAAACCTAATGCAGATATAACTGCGGTACGAGTACTTGCATTAGTTGGATGAGCGATTTTAATTTATACGAATTAATATATTTTAGTTATCAAATGAAATGACTTAATTTACAGGCTTTGGCAAGTGCATGGAAGGAGGCATGTGCATCGACCACACCAAGTAAAGTTTTGATTCCAAAAGGAACTTACGGATTAAGTCAATCCAACCTTAAAGGTCCTTGTAAAAGTTCTATTGAACTCCAACTCGAAGGGACAGTACAAGCTTCGGCTGACGTAAAAGGAGATGGGTTACTCCTTTTGGAATATGTCGATCAATTGACAGTGTCAGGTACTGGAGTTGTGGATGGTCAAGGAAAAACAGCTTGGGGAAAGAATGATTGTCATTTAAAGAAAATATGCACCAAGCTTCCCATGGTAATTGCATGTTTTAATCACAACATGTTTATGTTTTTAGCCTAATATCTTATGTATAATTTAACCAATAGATATTTTCTCGATCATCAAACACGTTTTAACTCAAGGATTTTTTTTTGTTTGTGTAAAATGATCAGAATTTGAAGTTCAATTTCGTCACGAATTCAATAGTGAAGGACATAACGTCATTGGATAGCAAGAATTATCATTTTAATCTTTTGGCTTGCAAGAATCTTACCTTTGACCATGTGACAATTACTGCACCGGGGAATAGTCCCAACACTGATGGAATTCACGTGGGTGATTCAGAACAAATTAACATTCTCAATACCAATATCGCAACCGGAGATGATTGTATATCTGTGGGATCATCCAACAAACAAATAGTTATTAGTGAGGTTACTTGCGGACCAGGACATGGAATTAGCATAGGAAGTTTGGGAAAATATACCAACGAAAAAGAACTCATGGGAGTGACGGTGAAAAAATGCAAATTGACCGGTACTACAAATGGTGTTAGGATCAAAACATGGCCAGATTCTGCCGTCGCATTCCCAGCCTCTGACATGCATTTTGAAGATATAGAAATGGTTAATGTCAGCAACCCTGTCCTCATAGACCAAGAATACTGTCCATGGAACCAATGCAATCGAAAGGTATGTACTAAAGTTTGACCTCCTTATTTTTGAACTTATTACTTAACTCAAAAGACATTAATTTTTAAGAGTGCAATAATAATATTGTTGAGTTACGTATTTTTATTGTGTTTTCTTTGTTATTCAGGTTCCATCAAAAATTAAGATCAGCAAAGTAAGCTTCAAGAATATAAGAGGCACATCTGCGACTCCGGTTGCAGTTAAACTTGTTTGCAGTCAAAGTAATCCATGTGAGGGAGTGGAAGTTGCTGATATTGATCTCACTTATAGTGGAAGTGAAGGTCCAATTAAGTCTCAGTGTGCAAATGTGAAACCCGTCATTTCAGGGAAACAAAATCCTCCAATCTGTGCTGAACTCGCACCAGCTGGTGGTCCATCTTCCGATTGAAGTTTTGTCGATGTGACAAATGTTTCAGACCATTTGAACTATCCTTTAATTTTAATAGCATATTTTTGTTCTACCCTGAAAAAATTCATTGGACAAGTTTGATTACATACATTTTGAGATTATAGGCATGCTCTCAGTAATTGTATTATTACGATTATTTGAAGAGAAATAATAATTGTATTTTCTTAAGTACAAAGCACCAATGTAATTTTTCTACATAATTTTATTTGTATTTTCTTTCTTTTGCTACCACAATTATATATACACACATACATATAGAATTATTATATAGAATTATTGTATATAATAAAACTGTTGAAAATAACTACATAAGATGACAAATAGGATAGATATTGATATAAATAATCACTGTTATCAGTGTTATATATATATATATATATATATATATATAATTTCTTCACATCCTGCCACAGTATAACCTAACTAAAAGTAAAAAAGAAAAAAATTGTTTTGCATTGGTTTAAATCTTATATTTGTTTTCTTGAGCTATTTACAATTATATATTCAGTTTTGATTTGAGTAATTATAATATGTAGCAATTTTTAGAATAATTATTAAGTATGTAGCAATATTTTAAAAAAAATTGCAAATATAGCAAAGTTTATCAGTGATAGACTTCTATCGTTGATGGACTATTATGGTTTATCAATGATAGACTAACATTTGCTACATGGTCTATCAGTGATAGACTCCTATCATTGATAGATTTTGACATATTTTGCTATATTTGCAATTTTTTTAAAATGTTGCTACTACTACTAGACTTAAAATTGAACTTTGAATTTATATGTGATTGAACTTTGAATTTATATGTGATTGATTGTACAATCTCTAACTCTCTAAATATCCGGTCAAAGTAAATTTATCTTGAGAACATTGTAGCTTGTTCTAAATATTTGACTTGTATTACAAAGGTTACTAGATCATAATTTCTTTGTATTAGAGAAATCTTCACTAACAAAAAGAAAAGAAAAAGAAATGCTAATGTACTAATAGACTTTTATCAACCTAGACCTGTATCAGTTTTTATCATTGATTAATAGTATCAATGATAAACTTCTATTAGTTTTGACTACCAGCCTCTATCAATAATAGATACCGATAAGACATCTACCTTATCCATGTATTAGAGTTGTATCAATTTCTACCGGTGTTTATTTGGACGTTAAGAAACGTAAACTTTTTTGCTATATTTTGTAAATAGTTTGTCTATTTTTTTTTAATATATATTTAAAAGATTCCCTTTGTATTAAGCCATGAGAACTTAATATATTAAGCCATGAGAACTTAATATATTAAGCCATGATAAAACTAAAAGCAAGAAAGCAGTACAGAATACTTTTTTCGAGTTGATAGAGGGCCTTCTAAAGAAAAATGAAAATAGAGGGCAATATGACATGAAGAATTTTATTACACTTAACTAATAGAAAATCATAGAAGTCATCGAGTAAAGCTTCAATTCCAAGGCCTCACACAAAGCACTTACTTTTTTACCTAAATCATTTTCTGTCAGAAAATTCAAACAATTTCATGGCTCTCAAGATACCTAAAAGTTTAGAAGTTGATAAAATTCTTTTCCTTCAAGCTCTCAACAGTTTCCTTCAGGCTTTCTACTAAGGGAATGAATTGAATGCCCAAGTTCTTTGCTTTCTCAACTGAGACTTGATACACGGGTGTAAACGGTTTGTCATCGGCACACCTACAGTCGAAAATATTATACTGATTAGCTTCAAATCAAGAATCGATACATGGAGTTTCTTCAAGTTGAAATCATGAAGTTGCCTGTGGAATTGTTTGTGCAAAATAATTGTAGATTGAAGGTTTATAATTTCCAAAACGTTTCATTCTGTCCTAAGTTTAAAAAAACAATCTACAACAGACTTATAAACGACTAAGGGCGATTTTTTATGCTTTTTCATGCAAGAAGAAACAGTTGACAACATTCATACAGTTTTTAAAACATCCATGAAATTTCAAAGCCTCCCTCCATTATATACTTCATTCAATCAAGAGTGCGATATGCCTTCTCTAACTATTACGAATAACCAAAGTAGTTGTGAACCTACTGTTGTGATGTGACATTGTTGGGTCTGCCGATAATGTTAAATTGATTCTTTCTGTAAAGAAACTTAAGAATAAATGCTATGGTAGGAATCAAAACCAAAGCGAAGGAAGCTATAAAGAAATGAAGTTTACAAATTAAATAAGATCAAGAAACATTGACATGGAAGGAGGGCTTATATAGTTTTAAAAGATCATCGTCAAGAAAAGATCATGGTCGAGTAAGACTTACTTGTCTGGAAGTTGAAGTGAAGGGTAGAGATCATGCAATATCTTGACAATTCCTGAATAGTGAATCACGCTTTCAACCAGACAGTATCTTCCATTGGCTGATGGAACCTCATAAGCTAGAATGTGTGCATTAGCAACATCTTTGACATTAACCCATCCAAATGTGGAATTTGGAAATGTTTGTGCTCCTGCATAATCCATTGTTCTAAATTAAATATCAAGCATTAAGCACCAAGAAGAATTAATTTTAAATTCTATGACAAGTTGCGAGCATATACTTCAAAATAACTAAACAAATACCGGATATTAAGTTCAAAATAGCTTCGGCACTAGTATTCAGTGTTGGCTGCAATAATGGACCAATAACCATAGCCGGGTTTATTGTAACCATATCTATTCCCTTTTCTCTTACAAAATTCCAGGCTGCCTCCTCGGCTAAAGTTTTGGAGAGCACATACCAAAGCTGAAATCCAGAGAAATGGAGGATAAAGTTTATTTCTTTGATATCATAACTGAACAAGCTCTAGGGGATTGAGAATGCATATTGTAGCTTGAAGTCGATTATGGGGATACTTGTTATCTATGTACATGATCTAAAAATTGAATATGCATATCCAACCATCTTAAAATACTTTTTCATGTTTCATTGTCTTCAATCCATACCATTTTATTAGTTTGTGAAACATATCATTCATCAAATTTCCTGAAAATGACCCCGGCTCTTTTTATTCATCAAGGAGATAATCCTAAGACTAAAAGACACTCAAAATTCCACACTTTACCATCTACTTTACGATCTAGACAGTTACAAGAAAACAGTAAATTAGATGGTAATGAATGTAATTTTTTCATTGCTCAAATTAGATGATTTTCAAATGACATCACAGTAGAAGATGAGGGTCACTGCACAAGAAAGGCGACAGTTTTCGAATTTTATTAGCAAGTCTATTTATGTCGCTATGTTCAGTCCTACTCTCATTTAAAATGAAATAAATGGATACCTTCAGTTCCTTACAAATCTCAGGGTTAGAAAACCAAGTTTCATCAATTACTGTATCAGGATTGCGAGGCTGTCCATTATAAGCAACAGCAGCCATAGAAGATGTCAAGACAACTCGCTTGACAGATGACGATTTTGCTACTGACTTTAGAACGTTCAGTGTCCCTTTCAATGCAGGATCAATAAGTTCAGCCTGAAAAGAATATCTTATCAAAAGACTAAAATGAAATTTTCATCATGGAACATCTCATGATAACAAATGAGCAGCAAAACTAAAATATAATTTTAACTTGAGCACGCTAAAGCGAGTGGTCCCATGAACTAAAAATGAGTTAAATAAGATAGCTCCCAGAACCAGAAATCAACCAGAGTAACAGAATAATACATTGACATTATACCACCGAACACTAACAGGAATCAAGATCCGAAATATATTGAAATATATTGATAACCCAAGCCAAGCACTAAATCATTCAAGAACTGTCTGGCCATCCCTTTATTTATTACCAAATATACAAACTAACTCCCTAACTAATTAGCCTTATGCACTTACTAATGCCATACGAGTATTCCCAATATAACCCTTACTAGTACTCTGACATGCATCCAAGCTTTCTTGCTACTATAATGAATAATACATCCAAGATATCTTGCTTTTTAATATATGATCAATCCACCACAAGAGGTTTCATCAACGAACCTGAGGATCTGAAACATTATGGAAAAAGGGAGAAGCAGTATGAAAAACCCCTTGACAACCCTCAATAGCAGAATCAAAGGAACCTTCTTCTAGGAGATTGGCTTTAAAGAGATGAAGTCTCTCAGCAGCTCCATCCAGTGAAAGCAAATGGGCAGTTTTGATTGGATCAGCTATGGGAAAAAAGACAAACCGATCAAGAAACTAATCGCCAAAGAGAAGGAAAATTTTGCTACAAAACTAAATACTCCCAATTGGGGTTGTCAATTTTCATATGCATTCATTTCGGAAGAGGAATATTTGATTAAAGAAACTAAAATGAAGAGAAATTAAAGAAGCCGATCAAGAAAGTAATCGCCAAAGAGAAGGAAATTTTGCTATAAAATTCAACATTGCCTAGTGGGGTTGTCTATTTTCACAAGCATTCATTTGGGAAGAGGAATATTTTGATTGAAAGAAGTAAAATTAAACAAACCTGGATTTCGAACACTGGCTTTGACGATGTAACCTCGTTGGAGAAGGAATTTAACAATCCAAGAAGCTATGTATCCAGAGCCACCAGTGACGCACACAGTCTTCGCTGCTTCGCCGCTCATTTTCTTCGACCTCCCTTGATTGATTTGGTTTCACAATTTCTCTGTGTTTACAAATTTATAAGAATGGTGGAGTCATGATTTTAGTTTTCTTCTAATTTTATCACAAAATTCCAATTCTAGGTGTTCGTTCCAATTTTCGACCTATTCAAACCAGTGAAACAAAATATTTACGAAATATTATTAAAATATTATGAATAGATTATAGTAAATTTTTTTAAAATATTCAAATGATTAGAGTAGGTTAAGATAGACCATTATTATTATTTCCCAATAATCGGTACGTTAGGCAAGACTGGATAGTTATCTATTTTAGTCTTATAAAATTTTATTATATTTATAAATATTGTAATTTAAAATAATTTATACTTGTTTAAAGCTTAATTGTTAGATTTTCGATTTGTTTCATTTAAGAATGATAGTAAGAAAACAAAATATTTACCTGAATCAAAAATCCATTCATGCAATTTTTCATTTTTTATCGTTCTCATTTTTTAAGGAAAAGTGCAGCCATGGTAGTCTTTTGGGAATATGATATAGCAAATAAAACATTATTTTATAATTTTGCATAATATGAAAATTTTATCTTTAAAATATAATTCAACTTAAATTTATTATTATTTCTAAACTACCATTCAATAGTTTATTTCTTTTCTCTTTGATTATCTTTTATGTTTTTTCGTATTTTTTAAGACGGAAAAACAATTTGTTTCTTCGCTAACATACGTATTTCTTCTCCCAGTTTTAAAGTTTTAATAATCCTTTTTTATCAGGGTAAAAAGATTTGTTTTCCCTAGTTCTTCTTCATTGATACATTACAATAGGGATTTGAAATTAGTAAGGAAGTTTTCATCATCTTCTTTTTTTTTGTACTTCTTCTTTGTAAATTGCTCCTATGAAGATTTTTTAAGTTCTATTTATTGTTTTGTTTTTTTTTCCTTGGTTTTATAGTTGGTGTAATAGATTATGCATCCATGAATTTTTCTCTATAATCTTGATTTTAGGATATTAATAATACATTAATTGCAAGATGAAATATAATGATTCTCGATCAGAGTAATTTAACTTCGACGTGTATGTTTGAGCTGAATCTAATTTCAAATGATTTTGTTTTATTTTTCTACATTGGTTCTGTTCTTGTTTTACTTTGTATATCAGTGTTGTGATGTACTTATTTTATATGTAATATAGTTGGCTGATATACTTACTATATGTTTTTCATTTTTCCAAAATTTTTGCACTTTATTGTAGTTATGGTTAAGCTTGCAATAATTGCTTTTCATAGTAGTCCACGGGATGAGCAACAATGTTCTGTGGATTAGAAAATAAATTGTGTTTTGGTTGATCGAGTGATGTCGTTTGATTCTTTTGTGAACTTGATACGTACTACAATTCACATTGGCATTTGAATCTATTATTATCAACTTAATGTAGAAATGGACTTTATTTCCAAGGTTCTCTACAGCATTAACCCATTTAAGTAAATTGAAAACGATTCATTCAATCAAGTTGATCATGTATCCAAATCAATGCATCATCAACATGATATCAAATGTATTAAACAAATAATATATGTTGAAGTGTACAAGCGAAGTATAGTAAGTGTATCAACAGAATCTCAAGTGTATTTAATCAATCAAGTATATCAGCAAAGCATAATAAGTATATAAAAAAAACACATCAAGTGTATCAACAACATATCAAGTAACGGATGAAAAAATTTAGAATTTTAAAGGGAAGATTTTAAATATAGCAAAATAATCAAAATATTTATAAATATAACAAAATATCACCCTTTATTTGCGATAGATCTATATCACAATAAGCACATATAATAATTCATGTGATCTTTAGAAAATAGATGACATCACAATAAGCACATATAATAATTCATGTGATCTTTAGAAAATAGATGACGATCTTTTCATATATTTGTAAATATTTTCAATAATTTGTCATTTAAAATAATTTATCTTAATGTGTATATATATATATATATATATATATATAATCATACTATGACTTATGTGAAATTGATTAAGTTTAATTAAATTTTAATTAGTCCAAATGGGATCAATCTCTTTGGATTAAAATATTGGAATATATAGTAAAGACAAGAAATCAAAAAGATGACCCGGCGGCTTCGTTAAGTTCTTAATTAGCAATAAATTATTTGTTTTCACAAACAACCAATTTTAGAAATGAAAAAGTTTCTTGTGTGCCCCAGTGAGTTATGCCACTTGTGATGATAGTAAGGGGGAAAGATATAAACGAAAAATGTTCAACACCAAACATTGTCCAATTTGTCATTGTTAATCAAATTGTTTTCCTATATTATTAATTAGACAAACTTTTGATTTTTTGATGGAGTAATTTTCAATTCTTAATTATAGGAGTTTAACGTTGGAGTTTTTTTCAAAAATAGAACAAAGTTCGAAAATATTTATACTTGTATAGAATAATTTTGAAAAATGAAAAACTCATAAGCTCACAACGTGAAATAATAAAAATACTCTCACAATTAATAGGTCACACATGGGTGAAAAAAACGATTTTGTATTTAATCTAAACGATCTTGTACCAAAGATAAATGATCTATTAGTGATAGTGGTCTATCTCTATCTATCTGTGATAGACAACTGATCATTTAGATATTAGTATACGATCGTTTAGATCATGTACCAATAACGTTTAGATCTTCGACTAAGAAAAAAAAAAAAGAAAATGAGAGATAAAGAATAAGGAAGAAATTATGGTCGAGTAAATGAAGAAATTGATAAATATTTACATAAATAATCATAATATTGTAAAACGAAGAAGAACTAATAATATGAAGAAATTAGGGGCATTATTCAATGACAAACTTTAAATTTATGAAAATATCGTGGGTTCTTTTATGTTGTTACTGAAGCCATAAATATTCTACTGTTTTATTATATTTATAAAAATTAACATTTTAACATTTTTAACCGCCCCTTAATTCTTGGATTTCATTTTTTATATTTATGTAAAATTATTGTACAAGTATTAAAATATTTACTAATATAACAAAAATTTTAGATGATATCAATAACAGTAAATATTGTATACTTCTATTAATTACATTTAATTGCATTGATAGAAATTTATTGCGATTGATTTTAAAATTTTATTATATTTTATGAATATTTTAGTAGCTCATTCAAGAGCATACCGATCCAAAAAGAAAGACAGAAGAAAGACAGGGTCGATCCCTGGAGCATATGCATACCGATCCGGCTTACCTTTGACAATGTAATGTCTCACTAATGGAATTTCTGGGTAAAGAGAAAAGACAAATTGCTTTTATTTTTTTTATTTTTTTTCACTTTTCTATAACTATATAAAAAGATCATTGACAAAAATGATTCTTTTTTTTTTAAGATTATGGTTTATTCTCATTGTTAATTGTATGTTTACACACTAATGAATTTTAATTCTATCAATCATAATGCATTAGCAAAAACACCATAAATAACGATAATACTCTAATTATATCAATTAGGTTCAATCATGAAGCTTCAATTCATATATCAGAAGTTCAAATGCTCATGTAATTAAGTACTTATGACAACATTTACCGTAAAAGAAACTTTAAAGACTTTGCATAAAGCATTTTCTTTTCCACAATGAAAAGATCGAGTAGTCCTTCTTTCACACATTAAAGATAAAATAGCTTATGATCACAATATTAAGATCGAGTAACGATTGATCGGCGAAATTTTATGAGAGACTGTTGAGGCTTAAAAACTTATAAAGTTCTTTTCTTTCAAACTCTCAACTGTTTCCTTCAAACTATCCTCTAGAGGAATGAAATCAATGCCTAAGCTCTTTGCTTTCTCTGTTGAGACTTGATATGCCAATACAAATAGCTTCTCATCAGCAGCCCTGCATAAAGTTTTTTTTTTTTTTTTTTTGGTCCAATTTAGAATAATGCTTTTATCTTGTTGGTAAAAGGATAGATGAGATCAGGAAGGAATACTTACTTTTGTGGAAGTTGAATTGAAGGGTAGAGTTGATGTAAAATTTTAACCATTTCTGAATAGTGAAGAGCTCTCTCAACCAAACAATATCTTCCATTGGCTGTTGGAATCTCATATGCTTCAATGTGTGCATTTGCAACATCTTTCACATTAACCCAACCAAATGCTGAATTTGGAAATGTTTCTCCTCCTGCATCATATATATATATATATATATATATATATATTATAACCCTCATCATTTCATTTCATTTCGTTTCGTAATTACCTATATATTTTATAAACTTTTTTGTAAATCAATTCCAAACTCACTCTACTAAGTTTATGTAACAAAAACTAAATGGTTTTACCAGAAATTAAGTTGAGAATGGCTTGAGCACTGGTATTTAGTGTTGGTTGCAATAATGGACCAATAACCATGGCAGGGTTTATAGTAACCAAATCGATTCCCTTTTCTTTCACAAAATTCCATGCAGCTTCCTCAGCTAAAGTCTTGGAGAGGCTATACCAAATCTGATATTAAATAAAAACAATAATTATTTATTTAGTAGAGATCGAACATTTTAGTGTTGAACTAAGCTAGCTCGTTTGGAAGATATATGAATACCTCTTGGTCTCTGCACATATCAGGATCAGAAAACCAAGATTCATCAACAATTGTTTGGGGAGTTTGAGGCTTTGTATTATAAGAAACAGCAGCCATGGAAGATGTTAACACAACCCTCTTCACGGATGAAGCTTTTGCAACTGAATTTAGAACATTTAATGTTCCCTTCAATGCTGGTTCGATAAGTTCAGCCTGAAAAGAAAACACAGATCAGACTAAATTCTAACTTTTAGAATCATAATTATTATTAGAACTGATAAAATTATAGCTTTCTATATATCCGTCCAGAATTTAGAGTAATTGGAAATGATTAAACCTGAGGATCTGAAACAGAATGAAAAAAGGGAGAAGCAGTATGAAAAACTCCTTGGCAACCCTCAATGGCAGAATCAAATGAACCTTCCTCAAGCAAATTTGCTTTGAACAAATGAAGTCTCTCATCAGCTCCATCCAATGCTACCAAATGGGCAGCTTTTATTGGATCATCTAATACCAACAAAATCCAAACACCGTTAGAAAACTAAGCTCGTAAACATTACGATCCTTCAATTGAATAAAAGAAAATATTGAATCCAAAAATTGATAAAACTGCTCTCAAACTTATAGAATATCTACCATTTCTACAATCCATTGTTTTAATGAAAATAACCACTTCCATTAAGAAAAAAAAAATGAAACAATATACAAACATACAAAAAAAACCAAAAGGGACTCCACGATAGTTTAGAGGTGGTTTTAACTAAAAAGAAAAAACATTATTTTAACCTAAGAAAACAAGAAATAGAAACGTTGTCAAACGGGATTTAAGTAAATCGATGAGAAACGAGCTGATACGAACCGGGATCTCGAACACTGGCTCTAACAGTGTAGCCTCGTTGGAGAAGGAATTTAACAATCCAAGAGGCTATGTATCCTGAGCCACCAGTAACACACACTGTCTTGGCTGCTAATTCGCTCATTATTCTCTCTTCTCTTCTATTCTTCTTCAATTATAATTACTTGAGCTGCTGCTAATTTTTATACTAAACTCTAGTCCCATTTTTTATTAAAAAAAAATTAAAAGAACCTATTTAATTATTTTAACATTATTGTTAGTTCATATTAAATTCAGTTGGCCAAAAGTTTTTTCACTTAATTTTTAAATCTTTGCATGATTGATCATCTGCTATAATTTGATTCTTGATCAATAATCTCTTATACTACATACGTTTTTTTTTTTTTATAGTAAACACAACAAATGAAAAGAGGGCCCGGCGGCTTTGTTAAGTTCTTTAATTAGCAATAAATTATTTGTTTTCACCAACAACCTATTTTAAAATTGAAAAAGTTTCTTGTGCCCACAACTTGTAATGATAGTAAGGGGGAAAGATATATATATACATATATGAAAAGAGATGCTCAATACCTAACATGTTCCATTTATCGTTAAGAAAATCACTAGCAACTTCTCCGCTATGTCTTTGTTTGAATTAACTTGCATAATCAATTACGCTTGTGAATCAAATCTTCCAAATCCTCGTAATATCTCATTTTATATAATAAACAATCTAAGGGAAAAAGAAGAGTTAGAAAAGTTGCGAATGTGAAGATTCTGTTGACGAGAGCTCTATAACTCAATAAAAATATTAGAAAAATGAGATTTAAACCTAAGTCTAGAGAGACTTGGGAGACCAATTTCCTACTCGATCAATTAATGATATTGATGTGCAAAGTGAGTTAAAGGGAGGATTTGAGTTCTCCTGAGTTTACACTAAATCCGTCGGTGAGTTAAATATGTCAATACATAGAATTTACCTTGGCTGGTAAAATTAAGATAATGATAAAAAAAATGAATGATTATAATGGGATTTTGCCCTATTCCTAACTTATTCTTTGATGGGGTTAAATTTCTACGGATGTAGCCTAAATATATAGGTTAAATTATATATATATATATATATATATATATATCTTCTTTTTTTCTAATTTTATGAGATTCAATTTGTTGAATGTGAGATGGTACATATTTATTTTTAATGGTAAATATTTGGTTTGTTTTTTTCTTTTTCATATAAATTTCTGTTTATTTTTATTTGTTATTGTCATTGTTATATGATTTTTTACATGATTTATGTCTCTCTTCTTTTTCATTCTTATGTTTTTATATTGTTCGAGTTTTGAAATATAATTACGGTGTTTATATGAAATATAATTATAACATTTATTAAGTTACATAATATGTACATCATGTCATGATATATGTTTTGTGTACTTTCTCATACAATAATGTTTTGAATAAAACTTGGTATATTATGAAGATCCAATAACATACTAGGTAATAAAATCAATTGTTAACGAATGTAATATATTTGTTCTACATACTGTATATGGGGTGGGAGGTTTGAACTCAAGACCTTTTGTCTTTAAGAAGATACAGATGTCAGAGCTTAACTCATATTGCATGTACAAGCAATTCTTTTTAACTATGCTTGGATTGATAGTTATTATGATTTTCGAAACACAATTACTCTTTGGAAAACTAGGCGTGTTCAAATAACCCGAACAACTCGAACTATCCAACCCAAATTGTAAGGATTGGATTGGGTCGGGTTGAATATTTTAAGTGTTTTCTCTTATTAACTTAAAATACTCAAATTTGTCTACATATTTATTACAAATTTCATAATAATATGCATGAATTTTAATATTTATAAGTTATATATATTATATATTGCAAATTTACATGTCATAATGAATGGGTTAAATGGGTTGGAAAGACCTCCACCAAATAAAAACACTATGTACTAGGAAAAAAAATAACAAGATGAAATTCGATATAATCATACAAAACAATTTCTCTCTTTCAAATCTTATAGTGAGTTTGGATTGATTTCTAAAGTGTTTAATTTTTAAAATAATTCATTTTAAGATAAATTGAGGTATTTGACATTAATTTAAAATAATTTTAAGAAAAATGAGATTATAAAATAAATCATTATAGAGAAAACATATTAATCAAATTTTAGAATAAATGTTTTTTTTATGTTTAACCAGGAATTCCTTCCAAATATATATTTTTCTTCTTTTTTTATTCTTTTTAGTATCTATTTTTCACTCCGTCATTCTTTTTGTTTTTTTAATATTTTGAATATTTTTTAATGTGTGTTCATATACATACAAATATAGAGATTTACAAATGTTTCTCTCTCAACCAAATCTACTTCACCTTAACTTTTGTGAAAGATATCATGAGAACGTCAATGAAGAACATGATCGTTCGATTCGTGAAACGAAGATGAATGAAGATCGTGATCGAATTGCACATCTTCTTGTCTAGTTGATATTATATTGTCTGGAAAAAATTATTTATCTTATTTATATTTTATTGTTGGAAATCAATTGTTTTTCTTTGTGGTTATGTATTTACATTTCAAGATATTTGTGTTTTTAAAATTGAATTTTTGAAAAAAAATTAATACAAAAAAATGAAATTAATGTTTAGTTTCAAGTAACTAAAATATTAATAAATTCAAGATAACGTGCGATTAATTTTAAAAATATATTTCTGAAAAAAAAAAAGATTCAAAATATGTATATTTCTTTATGAAATTAATTCATAATGTTTACTAGTCTTTTATGGCAATTTGATCTAAGCATAAACATTGTTAGTATAAGATAAATCAAACAAAATATAAACATTTACAAAGTAGTCAAATCGAACATGTAAGTGTTTAGATGTTAAACTCATTTTATAAAATATATATATATATATATATATATATATATATATATATATATATATATATATATATATATATATATATATATATATATATATATATTTTTTAAAATAAATATTTTTTTCAATAGTCAATCCAAACAGACCCTTAATTTCTTAATAATAAAGAAAATTTACAGAGTTAGCACATCCAAACTTAAAATATCTAACTAAAAGACAATCTGAAACCATAAAGGCATACTCTTTTGTAGTGCTTATTTCATTATTTTCTTCAAGCCCATGCATGTGGAGCAAGGAGTGACTTATTGCAATCTTGGTTTATTATAATTGAGTTATAATAGTTTGTATTTAAAGCGTAAATTATTTTAGCTAAAGTTATAATTATACATATTTTGAGGTGTAAACTATTTTAATTTAAAAACGATAAACACTATAGCAAAGAATAAAAAATGAGAATTTTTCATGAATAATAAAAAAAATACAAACTATTTACACTTCAAAGCAAAAAAAAAATAACTAAAGAACAAAAACTCATTACATTTGGTTTTACGAAAAAAAATTATAGAAGTAAAACAGTAAAAACCAGAGCAAAATGAGTATTTTGCAATAATGTTTATTATAACTGATTTGTAACTTTTAAATAGTATTTACCACGTCAAAGAATTATTATTATAATCTTAGATAATTCTTACTCGAAGCACAGTATTAGAGTCGATTACTGTCTATTGACTATTGATATTGATAAAATCTAAAATTTTATTGTATTTTGTAAATATTTGAACCGTTTTATCAGTTAAAATAAATTTCTTATTTAGTTTAGAAATAATAAAATTTTTTGAATTTTGGTCATATTAAAAAATGGAGGGAGTAACCGTTGGAGTACATACAATGTAAGTTGGAGTAAAGATATGGATATTTCCGTTATTTGCCCTATCTATAAATACCTATTTTAACTTAAAATATTAGGTTTCCTTAAACAGCCTCATCAACGTATATTTACAAATTCGGGAAAACAAACAAACCAAAATGCATCCAAAAAAAGTAAAAGAAGAACACTTCAAATTCACTTATGAAGATGGTTCCCGATTTCTCGAAAAGGTAATCGCTGAATTTTCTCAATCGTTTTGATTTGCGTATGAAGTTTTTGTTGTTGTTGTTGTTGTTCTTGTTGTAATTCATCAATGGAGATCTCTCTCCGTCTGCTTCGAACATCCCTTGCATGGAGAACTAGATTATGATTCTTCTTCTCCTTCACTCGGCAAATCAACACATGCTTCTCCATTTCATCTGGTGGTGAAACTGAACCTTGTCCCTTCTTCTTCACTTTGCTTTCATGCGCCATTGCCTTCTCTTTCCATTCTTCAACCTACCACCACAATCGTGATTTTGAATTCAATCGTCAATTAGATGCTAAGGTAACTGAAATTGAACTTTTGAATATTAGGTTTAAGATTGATTATGGTAATGTAGTTTTATAGAAGAAATTTTATGTTCTTACGGAGGATTGAAGAGATTGGATTTGTGATTCGGATTCTAGGGCTTGATCTTTCCAAAACTCACGAGAAACCTGTAATTCTTCCATTTCTTCCCTTACTTGATTCAACATCTCTTGCATTTGTGACCATTGATCTTTTTCAGCTTTAACTTGCTCTGTGATTCTTCGAATAATCGCCTTGCAATGCCCTGAGCATTGATTTTGTTCTTGTAATGTTGAGTCCTGAACGATTAAAGAACGCAATGATTAAAGATTAGAGATTTTAATTCAATTCAAATTAGGTTAATTTAGATCACTCGAGAAGAGAAATTTTACCAGATTCGCTAGAGTGGCGGTGCGGACGGAGCTGGTGGCTGGAGTGGAAAGCATAGACCTACATTCCTCCCTCATTCTCTCTAACAAAGTTCCCTTAGACAGATCCTCCATTTTTCTCTTCAAAACATCCACCTGAACATTCTTCAAAGTTTTAAACAATAGTTGATTAGATTGATACCATTAACAATTAGGATCACAAAACAGATAATTAGATTAAACCATTCTCCTCACATTGAATTTGCCATTTGATATGAAGCTTTCTTGATCTCTACAAGTCTTCTTCGTTTCTATAACTTTCAGTTCATCAGTATCCTCTCCAATTTTCTCAAGCTTTTTCTGTAGCAATGACGCTTGTTTGTCAAAATTACTACTCTTCTTAAGTTCTATTTGTTTATCTCTCGATCCTCTTCGCAACCTCTCGAGTTTCTGAGCCAAATGGTTGATCTCATCCTCCAATACCATCTTCGTGTCCTTGCCTTCATATATCTTGTTTCTCCCCTGCAACAGACTAGTTTTCAGAATATGATTCTGTCTCACAAAATCCCAATACCCAAGTACAAAAACATTACTTCCTATGTTAGAGTTCAAATTAATCGTTTTCCCTTTGAGAATTTTTGAGTTCCATTAAAAACAGAGAACTGAAATTGAGGGAAAAAAAAGATAAATACTCACAGAAACAAGAGCTTGAACAGCCGATTTCAGAGTCCTTTCCATTCGACTCTTCATCTTCTCCAATTTCTTGTTAGTAATCTCTCTTTCCATCCTCAACAGATTACACTCCGCCCTCAACATTTCCGCCTGAAACCGCCACTTCTCTTCCGCGGCCGCAGCACCTACCCCATAACCTCCCCTCTCTCTCTCACCATCCATCAAAACAACCGGAAAACCCTCCTTCAAAAACTCCCGTTCCTGACCAAACAACGCCTCGAGCTTCCCTCTCCCATCTGAAGTGGGTTTTGTTGGTAAACTCTTGGACGGCCGCCGCCGCATCCTTGGCCTCCTTGGAAAGTGGAGAATCCTCGGAGTCGGCGGCGCCGGTTGTGGGTACTGCCATTTAGGCCTTCTAGTAGCCATCACTGTCGCCAATGATGACATTGGAATCAAATGAAAATGAAAAAGAAATGGACCTAAAAACCAAAAAAAAACCCTCTTTGGATTTTGAAAACGAAAAACCAGAGAGAGAAATAAGAAGAACAAAACTAGAAAAAAGACAGAGAGAAAGCTGGAGAAAAATCGAATTGGGAGAGAAGCTAAGCTTAGGCGTGCAACCTCGTGAAATGTAAGAGTCCAGAGATTTCAAATGAAAGCTGTTGTGAATTGTAATGTGTGTTTCTTTCTCTTTCTTTTTTTTTTTTCTTCTTCTTTTTTTTGTGCATGAGCTTAATTTATTTCCTTGGAGAATGAGTTAAGATTTAAAGAATGAGACCTTGATTTCTCCATTAATGGAGGATAGAGATGAAGAAAGAAGGATTCGGATTTTGGGTAAAATGTTTGCAAAAACCAAATACCAATAACTAATAAATAATAAAGTCAGCACAAACCACAACACACACACCTTTGCTTCAATTTAAACTTAAACAAACAATAATGTGTGTGTTTTATTTAAATTATTTTAATGCACAACGGTCAAATCCTTACTAATTAATTAATTGTTTTATTGAACTTCCCCTGCTTTATTTTTAGTTCTTCAAGTCCCAACATGCCACTTTTAAATGTTGTTATGTTTCAAGTCCTATAATTTACTCGAGAAACCACTCTTTTTCTTAATGCTTACTTTTTTCTTTATTATTTACTATTTAAACATAACCCAAGTATATTTCAAAACTTAACCATCTATCTTATTTTGTGTGCATTTGTTTATATAAATGATTATTAATCAACTAGTTTATGCTTTTAATATTGTGCTAATTTGAACACGATTTTAAATACATATTTTTGATTGAGTGAAAAGTTTGAATCTCTTCATTCATTCTCATAGATTGAAATGGTATCACAATCATACTAAAGTTTGAAAATAACTTCGGTTTGTGTCTATCCTATCAAAACTTATGAATGAAATAAATTATCCAAAAATATACATTCACGTCAAAAATTTTAATTATTAAAAAAATAGTTCTAAGAATGGAATAAATAAACAATGGTATAAAGTAGGGTAAGTAAATAAGTATTTGAATGTTTGAACTAATAAACTAGGGATTTTTTTTTTATAAAAAAATAAAATAGGATTTTGAAAAGAAAAGGAAATATTAAAAATATTTAAAATGTTAGGGAAAGGGAAACAATAGTGAGAACAGTCACAGTTAACAAGGTATTTGTGTCAGCCAAAATTCATATAATTATATATGATTGGTGGTGGATATTTACACAATAAAAATATTGGTACGTGCCGTTTAAGGGAATTGTTTGTTGGAGCTTTTGGACTTTCTCTTCTAAGAAAATAGATTCCTTAATTTTTTTTTAAAAAAAATTATTCAAATTCCCTTTTTTATGGGGTTTAAACTTCAACTGACAAAATGAACAAATCTCACAAATATATTTACATTATTCTTCTTGACAGAGTGTGACACAATATTAGATTTGATTTGCATGAAAAAGAAAAATTAGAATTAGACACTTCTAACTATTTCATTTCATTATATACTTAAATCATGCTTTGTCCCTATTCTATTTAAAAACTTCATTTTTTTTCTTGTGTCAAAACTCCTAACAATAAGTATCAAGGTTTATTTTTTAAAAATATTTTCAAATATAATTAAAAAAAATTGAAACTATTTTAAAAAATAATAGAAGCTATCAAATTTGCTGTAGTCTATTTAAGTATATTTTTTTTCTATAGCTAAAAATAGTTCCAATTTTTTGCTATTTATAACAATTATTTTTTCTTTAATAAATGAAGTATAAAATATCGAAAATTATTGTAAATAACAAAATTATTAAAAGTATTTCACATTTTATTGATGATAGACACTAACAAATATTTATATTTCGTAAACATTAGGTGTCTATTAATAACATTAATAAACAAGGAGTCTCTATCATTATCACTTGTTGTTTAGTAGTGTTTATCATTATCATTGATAGACATTGATATTTTTTAAATATGTTGGTTCATTTTGAGTGTCTAATCAATATCACTAATAGACATTGATAAATTGAGAGAAGTTTATCATTAATAGGCATTGATAAATTATTGATAAGTTGAGAGAAGTTTATCACTAATAGGCATTGATAGATTATTGATAAATTGAGAGAAGCTTATCACTAATAGGCATTGATAAATTGAGAGAAGTTTATCACTAATATATATGAAATTTTGCTATATTTTAATCTATTTTGTTATATTTGAAAATCCCTGTGTTTTTTTCTTTGTTGCTGCTTTTTGAAATTGCTTAAAGATTAAGGATTATTGAGGTTAATAATCAACGTGTAGACTATACTATACATAATATCAATACGATTTTGAACTTTGGTTTTTTAATCTTTTATAAAATTGTAAGTGGCTCTAATTTAATATTTACTTGGACTTGCAATTTGGTCACGCAATTTCATGTATTTTTACCGTTGTAAAATGTACCATGCATTATTATTATTATTAGGATTGTTTCAAAAGGAACAACTATACTACATATTATCTTAATTTAATTTACATCTAAAACTCAACTCCCTTTGCAAGGACATTTCTCGACTTGCCCCAAGACCAAGTAATTGTTATTTGAGAAATGGGCTAAATCTTTGTTTATATATTTCTTAAACTTATACATGTTGTTTTTTAATTAAATCAAAAGATTCGGGGCACAAGACCTATATCTTATTACATTATGATATTGGTTTGATATTGTTATTTTGAACCATAAATAATAGAATATATATATATATGTGTGTGTAGTTTTTATTAGTCAAGTTCAAATGCAATTTAAAACAAAATAAGAAAAGTTAAACTTGGGCTATATTTGAACCAAAAAAAAAAAAAAACTAATTTCTGTCAGTACTTTTTAAAATTACGTATTCAATTATTCTTTGGAGTGAAATTTCTTTGAATGATTTGAATTCCATTCAAAACACCCAACGCCAGTAGTTAAAATGTTATCTTTATTTTTTTATACTTCAATTTATTTATTTGTTGTCATGTAATTACATTCGCTAATCACTACCCTAAATTAAAATGTCTATTTTGATTTACATCTATTTTCAATTAAAGTCTTATATAATAAAATTGACTACTTCTAGAAAAATACATGTATTTTTTTAAAAAAAATACATGCATTTAGTTTGAGTTTGATGAATAAGATTTTAAAATAGTTAGTGTAATTTATTTATTTTTTAAAATAATGATATGATATTTAGAATTAAAGACAATTCTACATAGAACATACAATAATTTAATTTTTAAAAACTAAAATCATTAAAAGAGAAAAGAAGAAGAAAAGAAACAGAACTCTTTAAACTATATTTAAAAATTGTAAGGACTAAAAGGAAAAAAAAAATAGCTTTTATAAATAAAATACACATAATCCTAAAAATTCGAAGGTAAAAAATTTATCCAATAAAATTGAAAAAAATTGAAAAGAGAGTTGAATGAAAAAGGGTGTGAAAAGTAGTAAATAGTGGAGTGGCAGTGTAGACAGTGTAGACTGAGTAGAGAGCGCTTCAAACCAACAAACTCACACGAATGATGTGACCGCTCTTCAACTTCATCTCCAATTGTCCACGTCACCCTCCCCCCTCTCTAACTCACACCATCACTTTCCTCGCATTATCTTAGTGTCCTGTCTATTGTAGTTCCATCCCTAAATTAGTATAAACCATATGAATAATTTGGTGTGACGAATCTCTCGTTTGAAGATCATTTATTTTCTCCGTTTTTATGATTGAATGATCACTTATTTCTCCGTTTTTATGATTGAATGAAGTGATTTTTTAACTTATCATGTCTCTAGTTATTTATAACATTAACAATATCGCAAATATTTTTTTTAGATTTGATTTAAACTAGATTTAAGATTTATGGTAAACATATAAACTAAAATTGGACTCATTAAAGTAACATTTTAACAATGAATATACAAATCATTAGGTTAGATTTAAGACATATATGAATTTATGCCTTGAAACTCTAAATTTATATATATATATAATTATTGTATAATTATTGTGTGATCAACTTATATTTTTATCAATTAAATTTAAAATTTTGATAGGTGAATCAATTTAAACCTATCAATTAGGTTTTCTTTTGTAAATCATCTTTACATTAATTATAATCATTCATTTTATTAATACACTTAAAAAGAAGTCTACGCATAGGAAATTGATGTGTGTATGATTTTAAAAGGTAATATTAAGATATGAAATAAATTGATTCACTTATGACAATTTTAAAATTTAATTATTATTGATTATAATATTTTGAATTTAAATCGATATAACTCCTCATTGCTTTAATTGATATGCATATTTAAACAGTAGGGAATAAATGTATTTTCCCTTTAGATTGAATTTCTACCATCTCATCTCCCTTCACGAGTAATTTCACTATTACTTTAATTTTGTCTTATCCACATACATACATACATACATATATATATATATATATATTTCAAAATTTCAATGCTCAACCACTCGTAGTTTTGTATTTGACTTGTTTTGTCCCAATCTTAATAATGTTATAATAGTACCTGCAATGCAAGAAGTCAGCTCCCCCTTACAAAAGTTAAAACAGTAACAATAAAAAATAAATAAGTTGATTTGTTTGGCTTTATTATCTTTTTGTTTCTTTAGAGAGAAATAAAATAAAAAAGCTATTGAAAAGATTTAAAAAATATAGTAGAATTTCAAATTCTATTCGTGATAAACACTACAACTTCTATTCATGTTATCACTATTATTGATAGATTTAAAATTTTGTCACATCTTTATTAGAAAATGTCCTCTAAATAAACGATAAATAAGTTAGTCAAGGAGGTTCAAATCGTCCCCTCACTTTCATTATAAAATTGTAAAAGTACTATCTTTATGTTGGTGAATCCAATTATTCATATTAATTTTTAAGAGATTATTTTAAATAACAAAACTTCTTAAAATATTTACAAATATAACAAAATATCAAATTTTATGTATGTTATCTTGGTCTATCGTGAATTATCATGGATAGATTGTAAAATTTTGTTACATTTTGTAAATATTTTTATTCATTTTTATTATATTTGAAAATTGTATTTTAGAACAAAAATAAAAGAGAATTGTTGTAAATGAAAAAAACTATTGGAAATATTTACGAAATATAGCAAAATTTCAAATTCTATCAATAATAAATACCGATATTTCTATCTATGTATGTTAATATCACTAATAGATTGATAGATCTAAAATTTTGCTATACTTTTATTTGAAAAGACGCCAAAAATAAGTCATAGTAAGTTAGTCGGGAGGTTTAAATAGTCCACTTGGTTTCATTAAAAAGTTGTGAAAGTACTATCTTTATGTTAGCGTGTATGTATTAACTGTTTAATCCAATTTTTCATATTAATTTTTTTAGAGATTATTTTAAATAACAAAACTTCTTAAGATTTTTATAAATATAGTAAAATATCTCAATATATCTGTGTCAATCATGATGATATGTTATCTTGGTCTATTGTGAATTATCATAGATTTTTGTTCATTTTCGTTATATTTGAAAATGGTTCTTAATTTTTTTGGTATGGTGAAGTCATTTCTAAGTAAAATAATTTTATTAAGAAATGTTTAGATTCTTCCAAATAAAATGAAGCGAAAACAAAACTAAATCACCAACAAATGGTTTAGGTTAAGGGAATGGGATATTGCCCCTCTTCTTAGACACGGCCTAGGACTTGCTATGGTCGACCAATCCAAGCGGAACATATCGTGAGGTGGGAAGTTTGGCTCGGGTAGCCCATTTATTAAAAGATAATGCAAATTTCCTAAAATGTAAAGCGAGTAGTTGTAATTGGTAACATTTTTAAAGTTAATAGTCTAACGTAGAGTAACATTTTGAAAAGAATAACTAATATTATCTTATTAGTAGTAGACTCATATAATTGATATTGTTCATCCTCGATATGTTTTCGAAGCCCTATCTAAATTTAGCTACGTTTGTATTTCTTTTATATCGTATTATATTTGCTAATACTTTCCATTTGGGTGCTGTATTTTTAACTACAATTGATTTTTTTTTTTTTTTTTTTGAAATAAAATAGGATATTAAAAAGTTAGAATAATAAATAGAGGGGGAACAGTGAGGAAAGGAGTGCATGAAATGTGATTGGTTAGTGGAGCATCAGGCCCAAGTTAAGTGGCTCGGAAATCAAGGCCCAAAATAAGGGGATTTGAGGCCCAATTGAATTTGGATATCACAATTTCAAAATTTGAAAATATTTGGATAAATTGGTAATTGTGAAAGCACAACCAAGTCCCTGCCACCAATCAGAACATATAAACAGTCTTTATACTACAAAGTACATTACCCTTTTTCTTAATCATAATATTTAATTTTAAATAACATAAAGATTTAAAATATCATTTCATATTTCTTTAATAATAATAATAATAATAATAATAATAATAATTAAATAAAAAAAAAAAGCACAAAAGAACTAACCCTTTGGACTATATTTAATTTAAGACTTACCGTTCATGAATTAGGGTTGAATATTTGAAGTTAAGATTAATGCATACTCATTTGATTCAACATTTTTAGCATAACTAAACGAAAAATTAATTGATTTCAATATATAGTATGAAACTATAAAACTAAATACTTTCCGTTACAAAAAAGGGTCATTATATATATAACAACCATGTCCAAAATATTAGCAAATATAGGACAATAAAAGAATTCACAGATATAACAAAATTTAGATATAATTACCAAAACCTATCAATGATAATCTATATTGTTAGTAAAAGTCTATGAGTGATAAAATCTATCGATAATAGATTTTGCTATTTTGCAATTTTTTTAAAATATTGTCAAAATAGTAATTTAAACCCTAAATTTGGGGTTGTATCGATTTAAACCTCAAACTAATAGTTATATCAAATTAGTCCGTGAACTTTGATAAGTGTATCAATCTAAACTCTCCAATTAAGAGAGTGGAAGAAGAACAAGGAAAACCCGAAGAAAAAGCAAAGAAAAAAAAAAGTAAACCCTCATTTATTTTTATTTGGATACATTTATGAGAATTAAAGATTTAAATTGTTATATTTATGAAAGTTTAAGGTTTAAATCGATACAATTTTCAAGGTCTAATTTGATATAACTATTAATTTAAGGTTTAAGTTGAGACGACCCAAAGTTTGGAGTTTGAAATGATATAATTATTAGTTTTGGATTTAAATTGATATGAAAAGTTAAAGTTCAGGGTTGAAGCTGATTTTTACCCAAAACTTTACTATTATCCTAAAACTCTTAGGCGTGTTTGGCCCTTAGGCTTAGAGGAATGGAGTGAGCACGTGTCATGGATTAAGCAAAAGGGAGATTATGGTCATTTCACTCCCTACCACACAGTGTACCACTTCCTGCCACATACTGTTCCATTCTCTTGATCGATGCATCTCAGGACAATTGAAAATTTTAGGAAGAATCTCAAGGTTGATCTCAATCGAGATTGACCCTGACAAAAACAAAATTTTTAGTGGTCCCGAAATGCACTCAACCAAGAGAATGAAACAGTGTGTGACACGGAGTAAAATAACCCTAATCCTCTTTTGCTTGATCCATGCCCCAAACGTGGAGCGGCAAGTCTGCACCCCAAACACATACTATAATAGTCTCTCAAAGACATTATTATAATATCTAGACTATTATGAATCATTTTTCGTCCCATATGCCCCGATATCAAGTGTAATTATTCTTTCATACATTTAGATTGTGTTTTGTGAATGTGATGTAAAGGAAAAGTTTGTAAAGGCATAGAGATAAAGCAAGAAGACGTGGCAAGAAAATAGTGGTTAGAAAAGATGTGTTGAGATAAGGAAATGGATGATGTCTTCAATGGAAAGAATCAACATGAACCTTCAATCACTTCACTTCCTCCCACACTCCCAAACATAAACTACATCCTATTTCTCCTTCACCCAATTCCTCAACTTATCAACAATCTCTCTAACCCCAATTTCTCAAATTTCCTAAATATGGCTTCCATGGCTATGACAGCTTCCTTCCTCCCCACCACCGCCACCAAACAACCCTCCGCCACCCCCCGTAGAGCCCTTATTGTTGCCAAAGCATCCACCTCTAACGAAACCTCCAATGTCAACTTGGAGGTCAAGAATGTGAAGGTAGAGAGCAGGCAAGGGCGGCGGGAGTTGGTGGCGGCTGCTGTCACAGTAGCTGCGGCAACCTTGGCGAAGGCGGCGATGGCGGATGAGCCGGCACGTGGGTCTCCTGAAGCCAAGCAGAAGTATGCTCCAATCTGTGTCACAATGCCTACTGCCCGTATTTGCCGCAAGTGATTTTGAAGAGATGTATTTTTTTTCTCTGTTGTCTTTCTTCTTCTTGTCTATTAAAACCCTTCCATTTGGTTTCAGACTTTGGAGTTTGATTGTAAAATCTGTAAAACAAAGCTATGAATTGCCATGAATCTCTCTTCATGTCCTTTTTTCTTGTTTTTGCCTTTCTCAGTCTCAAAGTTCATTCAAGTATTCTTTTTTTCTTCTTCACATTTTATCAATGTTGATGATCATAACACTATACAAACACCACATTTGATAATAACTCATTCAAAGTAGTTGCAAGTTTGAATTTTCACATGATCATTACGAATATATTATACTCATGATCGTTTCATATATAAATTGTAGATTAAAAAAAATAGTTTAATCAAACAAGTGAATCAACACGTACGAATCTTTATCATCGTCTCAATTCAGAAATTTCTCTCTACATGAAATGAATTCTTTTGTGGTCTTTTGATTTCGTGTACATCATCGAGAAGTGTTTCAAAATCAAAGCGACGATTGGACGAAATAAGGAACTTTATCTCTCTCTGTCTCTACAAGAATATGAAGTTAGAACTCATCATCATTCAGGGAGGTTGGCAAGAAGTCCCAGAAAGAGTTCTCTCTGTCTACTTCTACAAATAGAAGGCCAGTAAATTCCCATCAGCTCTACTTTTGCATACAGCTTCTTCAAAAACACAAGCAAAGCTCTAAAAATACAGTTGGAAAGAAGATGTTCACATTGTTCACACACTTGAGACCTTGATCCTGATCCAATGGTTTTCACTTGAAATAGATATCAAATGATAATAATATTAATAATTATAGGCCATTGATCATATAGCTCTTAAACCATAAATGAATAGAAGATACCCAACATAAATATATTTGTATACTCCAATTTTTTGCTTTCTTCAAATATCAGTTGAATCATTTCATCTTTTGGAAGGTTCATCTACCTTAACTAGTAAGTTTCAATGATCCTTCTCTGAACAACTTCAAGCTTAGGCTGTTGAATCTTTCCCGTGAATATTGCCTCGACGCTTTTCTCCAATCCGTTCCTGCCTTCATCATGGCTGCAAACTCTTCATAGCTTATGCGTCCATCCTACAAAAGCAGAATAGAAGGGTTGGAAGAACTGGTCTATAAGTTTCCACATTTATTTCAAATCGACCTCTACGGCCAAGCAGGAACTAGAACTATGAAGCATATCTAAGCAGACCACAATGCCCAACCTTATCTGTGTCAACATCGTGCATAATGGCACTGACGACATCCTCGCTATTTGTTTCTTCATCGTCTAGCAACACAGCTCGAAGCTCTTCAATTTCAATGAAACCACTCTGATTTTGATCAAAGAATGCAAAAGCTTTATGAAGGTGCTCGTCATTTGCCATCCTTTTGAGGTGGATTGAAACTGCAACAAACTCTCCGTAGTTTAGAGCTCCATCATCCTGAACACCAGCCTGTTAAAAGCAAAATTTGAGTCGGTAATTGTGTCTAAAAGTTTGATTACTACTACACAAGACAGACGCCACAAATCCAAGTATCTAATTGTTTGTGGTTCTTTTTTTGTTTTCTTTTTCGAGAACGTTGGCTTCAATATCTACATTTATCGGAAAAAAAAAAAAAAACTAAACAAGTCCAAGAAAGAAGGAAAGGAAGATTGCAAATTTTGCCTCAAGGGTACGAAAGTACAATGTAATGGTACGTACTGCTTCTATCAGTATCTGAAGATCTGCTTCTGGAATTTGTTGTCCAAGTTTTTGCAATCCACTTCTCAGCTCCTCGAGATTTATCTTCCCTCTCTTCTCAACGTCCATCATATCAAATGCCTCCTTTATGCCAGCTACTTCCTCAACCGACAAATGCTCGGCGATCACCTAAGGAAAATAATCAAATGAAATGTCATCTATAACTCAGACAATCTATTCTATAAAACACCCCAAATGACTTTTGTGATTACCCTCAAGGCCCGTTTCTTGAGCTTGTTCATCACAGAAAATTGCTTGAGTCTTGCTTTTACCGTCTCGCCTAATGGAACATTTGGAGCCTTCTTAGCATTCTGTAACCACGGATGGTCTGCACAAAGTGATGTCTCAGGTATTGTGTGAAAGTTCTAAACAAGACCCAGAAGTCGGAATGATGCATGTGAAATCAGTGGACAGTAGACAATGATACCTAGAACTTCTTGAGCAGTAAGGCGTCGCTTGGGATCAGGATTAAGCATTTTTCTTACAAGATCTTTTGCATTTTCGGAGACTCTTGGCCATGGGTCTCTCCTAAAATCAATAACCGAGCGAATAATCGCCTGTGCTACACCCTGTTCAGTTTCTACATGAAAATTGAAACGCAACTTATGAGGAGGAAATCTGAAAAAGGAACTACAGAAGTTACACTTAATGTCCTACTTGTGCGAAAGATTCAATCCAGAAGCAAAGAGAACTTATTTTTCAATCAGATGGTGTATAAGGATTCACTGTTCTTACCAGATATGACCATTACAATTTTTTTTAATTAAAAAAAAAGGGGTTTAAAGACATGAACTGCCTGTAGGGAACAAAAATTCAAACCTGCCCAAAATGGTGGAATGCCACAGAGTAAAATATAGAGGATAACCCCGGCGCTCCAAACGTCAACTTCTGGACCATAATTCCTTTTCAGAACCTCTGGGGCCATGTAATAAGGACTGCCTACTATTTCATTGAATACATCACCTAATCCAATTGAAACATTAATGCATTGTAGGTTTTTTTTAGGACATGAACATAATGATAACATTATTCTCACACAATTGAATACAAGCCGCAATACCTGGTTTAAAAGTGATAGACAGTCCAAAATCAATTGCCTTCAATGGGGATGATTCCTTTTTGTTTGCAAAAAGAAAATTCTCTGGTTTGAGATCACGATGCATCACTCCATGTTTATGACAAGCCTATGACATTAAATGCATGTAAATAAACAACATTACTCCTTGAGAACAAAAATGTTAAAATCATACGGCAAAAACAATCAATATAAAAATGCAAATAGATTAAGACATGTTCTAACTTCTACTAAACTAAACTTACAAAAAAGATAAAACACTGCCATGTTTAAAAGTTAACCAACAATTTCTTTTCACCTGAACAACTTCAACAATTGTCCGCATAACAACAGCCGCTGCACGCTCTGTGTAATGCCCCCTAGCAACAATTCGGTCAAACAACTCTCCACCCTCGCACAGTTCCATCACAATGTGAACTGCCTGATCATCCTCATAAGTATCCTTCAGCATAACAACATTCGGATGATTGGGCAAATGCTTCATGATTTGAACCTCTCTTCGCACATCCTCAATATCGACAGAAGTCCTAAGTTTCTTCTTTGATATAGATTTACAAGCAAACTTTTCACCTGTATTTGTATCTGTGCATAAATATGTTACACCAAATTCGCCTCTACCAAGCTCCCGACCAAGATCATAATGAGCCGAAATGTTATGACCAGTTGGATCACTCAGCACCTGAAGCTTATTACCATGACCATTCACATTTTTCTCGACATCTTTAGCAGAAAACGGATTGGTCTTCTTGTTTTTACCTTTAGGCTTAGCTGAAGGCGTGCTAGGAGTAGCACAACAATTACCCATGAGCAATATCGAAAAACGTCAAAATGCTCCAACCTTTTGAGAGATTTCAAAACCCATCAAGCAAATATGACGAGGGTCAGAAACATAGATGCAAAATAGAAACTAAGATCTAAAGCTTTTTTCATAAACAACACCAACCCAGATGAGAATCTGACATATATAATAAAAAAGACGATTTCTTCTAAACAAAAATCCAAAAATTGCATAAAATATCACAAATTTTCAGAGAATAAAACAGCCACCCTACTCAAAGGTATTCTAAAATAAACTAAAAAAAAAAAAAGAGAGAGATGCCCATTCAATGTTCATAACAATGCACATGACCCAGAATTCTTTTTCCCTCATCGAGAGATTAAAATACCATAAAAACAAAAACCCACCTCGGATTTTGAGTTGAAATTGAGGAATCACAGCAACATTGCGAAGAACAGCTGGAAAAGTTGGACGAGAGGAGAATTGGGAGGCTTAGAATAAAAAATCTTGAAGGAGAAAGATGAATCTCAAGAATGCAGAAGGGGATCTGATTGATGGAGTTCCAGAAACTGTTTCTTTCTCCTCCACAAATGAAAATTTTCTTCCTCCCCTCCTGGATTCAACCAAGACGGAAGACAAACGAGACCCTCCTCCCTCACCCTCTCCCTCTTTTTCAATCCACGAGGTCCATTTTTTCTTTTCCCAATTTAATTTTAAGAAATTATTACAATAATCATTGCATTTTAAGAAAATCGTATCTGTCGGATTTACAAGTCAAATAAACGACTCATTATCCAATACCATTCACAAAAAAAGTCAATTTAAAAATCTTATTTTAGAGTGTAATCTACGGTATAATTTGAGAATGTCCTTGTATTTTTATGGTTAGCTTTTATGTTGCCATTGGCTACTAATTAAATTATAACGATAGGACTATTACACTACAACCACTTAATTTGTTTAATTTAATTGAAATTATTCCAAGTTCAATCCAATAATCAAAATACCCTTCCAAGTTGAGTGTGAAGAATGTACCTTCTATCTTAAAAAGGTGCGAGCCAAATTAAAAATGTTCCAAATTTGTACTTTTATTTAATTGATTTGAAAATGGCTTCTGTACTATAATTGAGAATTCGTGTATTCCAATTCTAAAAGTTGAATTTTTCTTGATAACATAACAATTTATGGACTTTCTAAAAACATTACTGCTCTCAATGATAAGAAGGTACATAAGAACCTTCTTCGTAACTTATTCTACCTTAAAGTTAGAATCTTTAGTACATAAGTCGACAAGCTATGCTTTCTTTGGCATACCATCAATATAATACTCTGTAAACAAAGTAATCTCGATCACTTTTTCTTGATGTATACAATTTAGATAACCATAGTTGAAGTTCTGTAATATCATAATTAAATATTTTAACTAAGAAGTGAGGGGGATATGGACATAGATGAAAGTGGAAGCTGCTGTAGAACTGATGGCTGAGTGGATTCTTTTTCAAAGTCAGAACTGATAGAACTTGGTAATGGACCATCAATGGAAGGCTTTATGACAGTATAAAACAGCACATTGTAGAAAATGGAGAAGATGAAGAGGACAACAGCTGAATTTGCTAAAAGAGTCCCTGGAATCTCTGTCATTTCTCCTCTCATTTGGCTTCTTGGAAGATTCATATCTTGAACAACTGCAAAAGTTTTTCAAAACCAAAAATCTCAATACTAGGTAGTGATAGAGGTTTCTTCTATATAATACAAAGTTCAGTCCAGTTTTCAACCAAAGTTACACAACAACAAATTTTAGTTCAGACTTTGAATTCAAAAGTTGAGGGGTTACCTTTCTTCTTGGGAGAAGAGACTTGTTTCTTGGAGAAAGATTGAAGCTGTTGATCAAGCTCTTGAAGGGCTTGCCTAGCCTTATCTGGGTCAACCTCAAACTGTTGAGAATCTGACTCCCTTGCACACAAAATGGAAAAATGAGAAGCAGAATAATGAAATGGGTGAAATTTCCTTATCTTCAAAACACCATCAGAGCATTTCTTGGTGGCTATAAATGGCGGCCTCTGGTTTTGATTGAAGAAAGACTGAAGGGAAAGCATCTGGAAGCTGCTAATTACACTACCACATGAAATTGCTTCAGGATAATGATAAGTCATCACCTAGAAGAAGCAGCG
This sequence comes from Cucumis melo, assembly GCF_025177605.1. Lineage (NCBI taxonomy): Eukaryota > Viridiplantae > Streptophyta > Magnoliopsida > Cucurbitales > Cucurbitaceae > Cucumis > Cucumis melo. Next base: position 1,164,169 of record NC_066861.1, on the reverse strand, counting down.
TGTTTGGCAACCAGTATTGGCATAATCTAATCCGGAATATGGTTGTCCTCACTGCCACTTGGGATAATAATAGTCCTTCATATTAAACATCTAATAAGACAAGTCAACAGAAACATTCAATGGCTATTTAAAAATCAAATCTCTTTTAATAAAATATCGGCAAAATATGTTTGGGAGAATAATTATTGATAAAGAAACTATTTTTCTATTATTATCCCCAATCCCCACCAACATGGCCTTTCGGCCTACCATGGAATCAAAAGAGCATTAAAAAATAATTTGGGGATCACAAAGGAAAAGAAAACAAGATGCTATGCTTGACTTTATTTCATTCACAGTTTTCAAAGTGAAATCAGTGTCCTTTCACTTCCAGAAGTAGTAATACGCAGTTCCAAGGTTTAGCCCTTCACAAAACAAATCAAGCATAATGGAAGCTGTAATCAAATAAGCATCTCAAATTGTGTCCAAGCATTTGGTACAAACAAAAGCTCAATTATTCTAGTCAGAAACCTTGAATAAGCATCATCAAGTTTCCAGTGGATGCTGACATCAGGATCCATATAATAGCAAGAATTATTTGGTACCTGGAGAACTTTTTATGAAATTAGCAACCAAAGTATGGATCAAAGTTCACGACACATTCACAAGTACATAACAGATAAGCATTCCCATTGAACAAAGTTGTTTGGAAATTGAGAAGAACAGCGTTTGAAATCTATGAAGTCTGTTCTATACACAAGTTAAAAATGGGGGAGGTTGATGGAATAAAGCATCCAAGGACTTAACTAGAACTAAGGTCCAAATGGCCAACTTATATTATCTCCTTTACGATTAAGGAACAAGCACCAGAACAAAGCCAAGAATGATTTGCCGCCCAGCAGAGAACTGCCAGGGAATGTAGCCCCAAGAGAGGCAGCCCATATTTATGCAACCTCAGGAGGTTCACTTGATGGCAAGACGCCTCTGAGCAGCCTGATTTTCTGAGATACTTCGCTGCTGTCCCGAGCAGTCTCCATCATCGCCTCTCTCACCAGATCGCAAACCATAGGAAGAAGCTTGGAAGCTACTGTAATTATGAAATTGGCTACTTCCATTCACATAACTTCGAGCTTCATATGCCTCATGCAACTGGGTCCTTGCTTCTTGTTGGCCATTGGAAGAATTCCAGGTTTCGGCCAAGGCACAGTGCGCTGCTTCAGAACCAGATGAACCAGCAGAGTGCGATGAGATAGCTTGACCAGAACCGGAGTCCTTATCCTTCATAGTAGAACCCAAGGAATTAGTTTCATTTTTCTTGGCAAATCGTCCTCCACTACCCCTTGCCCGTCTCATGGCATGCTGGTGACGAGATTCATGCAGATATGGCTGCATAACACAACACAAACTAAATATTAGAGGAACTTCAGAAACATGCATACCCGGATATAAGCTACAGCAAAAGAAATGTTCAAATGGAGGGAAAAAAAGGTGAGTATGAACAGTCATCACTCACACATACAGAAACAATAACCTGCTCAATGACCATCCAACGCTCAACGACATTTGATTTTCAAATCTAACCATGTCCAATCCATACATATATATAACAGTATGCAGAAACTACTGAGTCAACCAAGCCATCTTCATCTCAAATGGTAATGAATTAGCTATAAAAAGAACTATATACGGCAAGAAGAAATCATGAAATTGTGAAAGACCAGCTTTGACTCGGTATAACTCAACTTGAATTAATGTGAGTCGACCACACATGGTCACCCCAATATTCCAGGTGAAATGTAAATGAAGGCTCAGAAGTCATATTTAAAACGTAAATGCTTTGATCCCAACTCAGTTGTGATTTTACCTTCAGTTGAACCTCTGGTCTTACATAACCATAATCACAATGCAATATTATGCCCTCTCTTTGAATTTTTCTATAAGTTTTGTAAGGTCTTCAAACAACGACTTGGCAATTCATATAGGTGTGTGTTATTTGGTACCTAACCACATTCATTTTAGCACTCAACAATCGTCGCAGCAAGTTTAAGCTAGAATACTTGGGTTACTTCCCACTTGCGCAGAATCTGATTATGATAATAAAGCAAACCTTTTCAATGTGGGTAGCTGGAATATTAATCATTTTGGCAATAATTATATCCTGAGCATTCAAAATATTCAAGGTAGAATAGGTAAATAAATCAAGTATATCCCCAGAAAAATTACTGATGATACCTATGCTAAAAAAGCCTAGGTGAGTACATCCACCCACTGTCAAGCACAACAAAATAATTTTTTAGTCACCCTTCACTCACATGTTTATGGTAATTAAACAATAGAAAACTACCCAGGTGAGAATTTTATAAGGTACCTAATGAAATTTGAACCATAGGGAAAAATGAGCTTCATTAAAAGTGCAATACAATTAAAAAGCATTGCTAGATTTCCAGCTACTTTAACATGTATAAGAGACAAGTTGTAGTAGATGAAAGGCAATCTTCTGAATATCAGTCGTACCTTTCTAACTTTAATTAGTTTGTTCTCAACCTCTGCTTTAGCACGTGCTTGTCTTCGCCTTAGAATCCCTTGATATTGTTTGGCATTCACAAAAACAGGCTCCTGTGTCACCTCAAGGGGCAACGCCATTCTAGCATGTGGCATCCCAAGAAAAGGAGGGTAACCCTACCATACGAAGGACTTGTCAAGTGCAAGCTTTAATTCTTACATATAAGAAAAAAGTGGTAAGATTGCACAATGACCCCAGACATTGTGGCCAATAAATAAATAATTCCAGGCCAAGATATTGCAACTATCAGACTACAACCTCTTCCAAGAAATTGGAAATTTTCAGTCAGTTCGCTGATAACACTCATACAGTCATGTGTTATTTTAATTGAAATAGTTTGAGAAAGTGAAAATCTGAAAAAGGAACAACATCGAAAGTTCATGAATACTTGTAAAGGTAAAGCAATAGGAAAGAAAAAAAAAAGCAAGAGTACCATCAAAATTACCGATGGCTAGTATACACCAAAAAAGTTGGTGTATACGGTGCAAAAATTATAAGAAACATATACATATCTATATGTACCATCTCAATATCTCATCACCTGATCTTTTATGATTTTAACCTACATACCGGTTGATGCCCATAGGCAGCCATCACTCCTGCGTAATAAGGATCCTGATATGGGTTTGATGCACATGCCTGAAAAAGATTAAAATAAGCTCGTAATCCCACCAATGTTTTTCAATATTCAAAAACTGGACTCCAAGAGTCAGAAGGATGTTTTTTTCTTAAAAAATAGTAATAATAATCAACCAGACTTGCAAATTGAACTCACAATAGAGTGGCCTACAAGTTCAAGCTGAGGAGGCTGCGTGATACATCCACTATGCACTATAGGTGCAGCAGAAACAGCATGCTGACAGTTGTTCTGTACTTGCCCATAACTTGCTGGTGAATTTGACAATAATATGGTTGTTAACATTCCAATGAGACTATATTGTCATTGTCCTCAAATGTATAATAATTCCCATTCATAACCAAAGAGGCTAAAAACAATAAGTGCATTTCTTTGACCTATAACACAATTTAGCAAGCAACACCACCAAGTTGAGGTTCATACCATGTGAATCTTTTGTGGTGTCATCATCATCATCTTCATTTAAATCATCATTTGACATTGACTGACCATCATTAGATTCTGAAGCACCATTGGTGCATTCCAGTGATGTTGAATTGGACACATTTCCTCCGGCTGCTGGCGGGGAGATATGATTGTACCCAATACTACGCCACCAAGGTTCCGAATAACTACTAGTCTGCTGCATATTTGGTGGTTCAGATTCTGGTTGATTCACACTTTTAGACTTTGACTGCATACCTTCTTAAGAAATACATATGTTAGATAAGACATAAGAATGGAATCGACTAGAATACACAGACAATGCAAAACAACTGTTGGTCAAACGGAGAAGAGGCCATCAGTCTATGATGGAAGCACTGAAAAGAAGGCATCGAAAGGAAAAGAAGAAGAATTAAACATTGTTCATTTTGAAAACCTTAAAAATCGCCTTTGTCCAATATTCTATTCTGAAGAGAGGAAAATAGTTTGATTCCTCAGGTTTAAAATAACATGTGTGAGCGAACAAAAAGAAAAAGAGCATTCAATAGCCAGCTGAAGCTAAAATGGTCTGAGATGAGAGTGGAGGCAATAGTTTTCTGTCAGATTAGAGGGTGGGTTAGACTTCACTATCAAGGAAACTGCGAGAAAATACAGGGAGAGGCTAGGAGATGATCAGAAAGAAAAGCTTAGCCTCAAGCAACAGCAAGTGCCATCCTTAAGTCAATTAACTATGTTTTTCATTTCCTTCCAATTATGATCAGAGAACCTTTCCCATGTCATACTTTGACTGTTTCCAATCCTTGTGCAGAGCATTGCTCAATCATCGCTTGCATGAGGCTTATCACTTCATTGGATGTAAAATGCTCTACAACTTTAATTTCTTCGGGTCTTTTAAGCTAAGCTGGTAAACTTATTCAGATATTCATCAATTGAATTCAAGATCAAAGGTAGAAAACAAATCAGTTTCTACTTTGTGCTTGCAGAATGTTGGAATTGTATCACAACTTGGAACTCCTACAGTTTCAATTTTGAAGACACAGAAGAGCAGCATAATGCTTAATTCAAAGCATAAACCAATTCCCGCAATGTTGAGTTGAGCTCTATTTATTTCCATGCATAAAATTTCAAAACAACTTCTGTTATCTACATCCACGGTCATATCTTATTATTTTGGTGCTCCATCTCTCTCCATGCTAGACTAGAAACTATCAAAGGCGACCCTTTTGTATGACTCTTCCAACCGCAACTCAAGACATATAAACAATGAAAGGGGAATAAGTTGCAGGAAAATATTGATGAATCCACCTAAACGCTCCAGCCATATATCAAATCATAGTTTAGTATCTTGGATTAAATAAGTTCTCTTAGGCATCTAAGCTGAGCATACCAATGATCTACATGCAAGGGAAGAGGTAACTAATACCGTTCCATAAAAAACGTTCACTTCGATATTTGACGACTGACAATCCATCCTAAATTCAACCATTAAGGACTGCACGAATCATAATCCCCACATGCAAACAACAAACAGAACCCAATACCCAAAAAGTGGGATAGATTCCAATTCGAAGAAGCAAAACAGAACACGAAGGAGCAAATTCAGTCTTTAAAAGAAAAAAACAGCAAAAATCAACAAACTTGCAACTTCTAAATTCCCATCAAGATCCCAATTCCACCCGATTCTCAAAACAAACAAACCCCACCAAGCGAAATTCTCCACTCTAGTAATCCAAAATCCTACCCGCTTGAATCAATAAACTCAAACAAACACGACTCCATGCAAGAAATAACAACACTAAAAAAAAATAAACAAAACCCAAAAGAAAAAGAACTGAATTGGGAAAACCCTAGAGTAATATTGAGAGATGAGAAGAAAAAAGAAGCCATAATCAAGTCAGAGAAAAGAGATGGATAAACTAACTTGGAGGGAAAATTCAGGAAATCCGAAGCCCTAGATTCAGGAAACAAAACAAACCCGCTGCTGAGAGAATCAGGGAAAAAAAAAGAAAGAGTTGAAGAGTCAATTCCGTGGTTGAGCGATTGTCATACTGAGAGATAGAGAGAGAGAGAGAGAGAGAGCATAGTAATTTGGAGTAGTAAAGCAAAGAGCCTTTTGGGAACTCAAATTCAAGAGCTGAGCTACGGCTACTGTTCCCTTCACCTCCACCCCACTACCCACCGCGGGACCCGACTTGAGTTTCAACTACCGGGAACCGACTGTTCCGGGAGATGCAAAGGTTTGGAAATTGGATAGAGAAGGAAAAGAGTGAAGAGGGTAAAGCAGGTTGCCAGTAGAAGAAGTGGGGAAATGTCACGGCGGGGTGAGGTTAAGAACTTAAGGAATAGATAAAAAAAAGAGGGAAATTGGGATAAAAATATTATATAAAATTTGACCCCACGTGACACGCACTTGACGAGCAAAGTCCGGGAAACGCTTGGTGGCTCCAAAGTGGGGACCGCATCTTTAAAGTAGCGACAGCAGAGCATGCCACGTATCCCCCCCATGTCTTTTTAAATGCATCTTTTCTCTTTTCAACCATTTCTTCTTTCTTCATATCTCTTTCATCTCTCTTTATTATATCATCTCCCCCTCCCCCCCCCCCCCCCCCCAAATTTTATCTTTTCATTTTTCATTCATGCCATTATTGAAACCTTAACCTACAACCAAGTTCTTCATAATAGAGATGAGCATCCGTTACTCGTTCGTTAACAATTCAATTCATTCGTGAGAATTGGAGGAAACTTCAGTATTACTACTAAGCATAATAATAAAATTTCTCTTTATAGTTAGCCTTCCAAACCTACTAAAAAAAAAAGCCTATGGTCGAAAAAACCTATGGTCGAAAGACAAGAGATCTATTTCTAGAAAAGAAACAAAGCACAAGGCTAAAACCAAGAAGGAACTACTCCTCCAACTTCAGTACTAAAACCAACTTTAAGGTGAGCATCAGTCAATCAAAGTCGATTTTCCAACCAAACAGACATTAAACCTACGATTATTGGTTTAGTGAATGTTTCAACTGACCTTAACTACGAAGGAGTACAATCCGATAACTATTGGTCGATCGATCGGTCGGTTAAGTCATTGAATTTTTTTTTTTAAAATGTTGCATCCAAACCGACATCAACCAAACCTCTCCTTGTCTTCAACTGAACTAACAATGAAAAAACTAAACAAGAGAAGCATCTTGTTCATCATCAAAGGAATGAAGAGAAATAAAATGAACCAACAAACAAAATTCTCTCTCCAATAGAGTAGACCTAACCTAAAGTTCTCTCTACAACAAAAAATTTAATGGATTATCCCTTCAACATGTTAAAAAGAATTTGATATTTGTATCGTTGAACTGAGGAGGTACATTTTATATCATATAAGTTAAAAGCTAAGTAAATTAAATCTTTTTTTTTTGACTTTCCACTTGGCTATACACATTACATGACTTATGAGATTTCTAATTATAATAATGTATAACCTAAATTAAAACATTCAATAATGGGTATAGATGGTGATTAGTTGGAAAAAAGAACTAATTATTAGTTACGTTGTACTAACTAAGATTATTAGTAATTGGATGTAAGGCAGATGGCATCAATTGAGTGGCTCAAAGTTTATTGGGGTTGAGATAAGCATCCATTGGTGTACCTAAAATTCATGATTGGGAACTGCTCTAGCAAGTCCCTAAATGCCTCAAACAATATCATATCATGCTTAATTATTATATTGGGACTAATATAATCCATAGCCCACCTAATTTGATTGATTCTTTTTTGTTGGTTCTTTTGACTCCCCATAAATTTGATGTTTTGTTATTGTAACTCGTAATCGGAAACGAAAAGAATTTACTTTTAAATTCATTTGCTTGGATGTTATTTACTATATCATGATTTGTTTAGTACAATAAATATGAGTGGAAGAATTGAACCTTCGACGACTCTTAAGGAGGAAGATTGTGTCAATTACTACAATATTGTCTTCGACTTTGTTCTACCTTTTATGTATACAATAAGAAAAAGTTACTATATAATATATCGAACTTATCTTTATAATTTTGTTCAGTAATTAACATTGCTATTTTGAAAGTTTTATTGTTTAATACTCGATTTCTTTTGTAGGATTAACTTAACAATTTTCTTTCAAATTTGAATTTATTACGTTTTATCTATAAACTTTTAAATTGTCTATATATATTATAAAAAGCATACACACAAAATTACGCGGGTTCTTGTTATATTGCTTTGTTACCTTAAATTCACTGACCTAATATTTAATGGGGCATTTGCAAAAATAGCAAAAAAATTTATGATAATAGAACACATATCTCTACATTTTCTAAATTCCAAAAGTAGCAGATTTAAAAGCAGATCGCCCTAATAGCATCTGATATTCCTTTAATAACTATTTGATAGTCATTTGGTATATCTAATTACTTGTCATATTTGCAATATGCAAAATAGGTACTATAGACTGTTGTTTTTCTAAATTTTTTTTGTCATCGAGTGTAATTTCTCATATTTAGTTATCTCTAATTTACATCACTTGAAAACTATACTCATATTTTTCTTTAAATAAACTTGCATTAAGAATTAACCAAAATATAATAGGGTCATTACATCCACTATTACAAGCCTACTTAGCCAAATTATGGACCAAGAGAGCTAAGAAGAAGATGTAATGTGGGCCGCACATTCTACTGGGCCAGGCCCAATTGAAATGTAAGCTTTCAAGGGCTTTTATAAGGCCCAGGCCCAACTCTTCTTTTCTCCCTTTCTTTTTTGTTTCCTATAGTTTTGACAGTTCATACTTTGATATACTAACCAGTTGTCTTTATTTCCTTTCTTTTTCTTAAAGAAAGAAAACTTCCCTTAATTTGAATATGGCTGATAAAAGGAAGAAAATTTGAGGGAAAGGAAATAAAGAAATTTGAGTCAAAGAAAGGAAGATGATCAATTTATTAATTTTCACACTACTTTTTGATCTTTTAAAGAAAGAAGTGCATTAAAAGAAAAATAAACATTACATGAATAGCAATTTTGTGAATACCATCCAACACCCAACTAGCAATACGACCTTTCAACAACCTTATTTGATCAGATTGATTGATATGATAAAAAGATCGAATCTTCTTCAAAGAAGTTTTTTTTCGTCCTACTAGACCAATCTAATATCTCAAAGACTATATGATTCAATGACCAACTGAAAAAGAGAAAAACACGAAAGAATCGATCTTAATTATCCCTCTTCAATCATTCACAACTCAAACACACAAGAGATTAGAAACCCCTAGATATCACTTTACATAACCATAATAACATTCCTTGTTTAATCTCCCGAAACTCAACCAAAACTTTTCAACCCACCCAACATCATCAACATTACAAATAACATATCAAATACACATTCATGCATGCAATAACAAACTTAATCTTTTGGGTTTAACCATCATTAATTCAAACATCATTTTCCTATAAAAACTAAAGCTTTTGAAGGATGAATTAACTACTTTACTTGGTAAATAGAAAGAAAAAAAAAAGATTAAAATTTTGGATTTAATTATGAGTTTAAGTATACATGGAAATGGGAGTGAGAAAGTGGGATTATTGTAAGAGAAAAGGAGAAGGGTAAAAATGATTAAGATGGTCAAAAGAAAGGAAAAGCAAATAGGAAATTATAAGGTATAATTTATTATAAGGGGAATCCAATTGATTCATATTTCTCCCATTTGTCATTCCATCAATATCCATCATAATCAAAAGTTTTGGGGGAGCAAAGAGTTGGACTCTCCCATATTGCTTTGCTTTCTGCAAAAACCAAAGCCCCAAACAAAAGTTACACAAAAAGCTGGCAAAGATTTTTCTACACAAAACCCTAAAAGCTGCCATTCATGTTTCTAACACGACTGCTCTTATTCCATTCCTCGAACAACATTCAATCCAACTTAAACGACATTTCATATATTGACCATGACAGTATGACTCAACTTATAAAAGTGTTGTCGGTGTTTTTTTCTATAAGTGCAGTAGATTTATTTGGAGTTTCACCACTGTTCTATATGTCAATTGTTTGAAGTATTAACAATGTTGTAGATAGAAGTTTAACGTTCGAATCTCAAGAACTTTCATATCGATAATTAAGAGGTTGTTTGGTTAAATACTAACTAAGACAAATCTTCTAAATATAACGTCTTTGTATAATAAACGGAGGTAAGAGATAATTTTTGAACTTCTAATTTTAAAATGAGACAGATATTCTTGTCGATTATCATCAAGCAATGCTCGTTTTGACATATTCGAAAGTATTTCATTTTATTTTTTTACTTTTGTCTATTTATAAATAATATATATAAGACTTGTTGTTTAAAATAATTAATAATAATTTTTCAATTAATCTAATATATTACACATCAAACTAAATATAACTCAACTAACATTCATTTGACGTAGTTATTAATTTTGAGAATAAAGGGTTTCATTTCGATTAAATAATCAAAATAAAAAAAAAAACTATTTAAATAAGATTTGATTGAAGTTATTTAGACTAAAAAAAAAGGAAAAGGAAGATCTTAAATTTCTTTCCCTAAAAATATCCCTTTGGAACATCCTCGGATTCTTCAAAAGTTCAAATATGATCATATATATATATATATATATATATATATATATATTATAAATTGATTAACAAGATTACTATGAAACATTAAAGTATAAAGTACAAACATAATCCAATAATTTCCTCGGAATAAAACAAAACAAAACAAAAGAAAAACCATCAAATCCATTCGACCTAAATGTTTTATAAGATTCCCTCATATTGCTAGTGTTATAGATTTTGTTTTCCTTTTTTTGGCCACTTAAATTGTTGTGTTCATGTCCACAATACTTTCATTAAATACTAATTAAAAAAAATGAGTTTAAAATAGGAATTTTGAGAGTTTTAAAGGCTAAAAAAATGGGAAAATTCAAATTCCCCAAATAGACTCTCTTTTTTTTTTCTTCAAATTTAATATTGCAAAATTCAACTAAATCTCTTTGATAACTAGTTGTAGTACATGAAAATAAAATAAATAAATAGCAAAAAAAAATTATTATTTTTTATTTTAATTTTAACCTTTTATAATTTACTTACGAATCTATAAATTTTTATGTTTTGTTAACCGTTTTATTCATGTATTAAAATCAAAATATAAATATAAATGAAATAATAAAAAAAAGACTATATATTTGATAATCGTCATTTAAGTCTTTTTTTGACGATCATTTGATTTTTTTCTTTAATTACCAAATAAGATCTTAATTTTTTTATTTTAAAAATTAAAATTAAACAATACTATTCCCAACTTTTTTTTTTTGTCATTTTAAAATATAAAATCAAAATTTTAGAAAAAAATTCAAGTGATTATTACAAAAAGAAAGCCACAACATAATAAGGGTATGATATATATAGATATTTATTAGTAAATATTACATGTGATATCATAAGAAGATCATAAGAACCAAATAAAATTTAATTAATATGATAAAATATATAAAACTAAAATAAAAAATATAATAAGAAGAATTAATCTAATTAGCTTATAATTAAATTATATAACATTACACTAAAGAAAAAAATTATAATTATAAAACGTACGAGAAACTTAGCTTTTGAAAAAGATGGTATGATTAAAGAAAGAGTTTGGGATGGCCAACTACTCTCTCTAATCTAATTATAATGTCTCCATTATGGTTATTATTAATGAAAAAATATTGCAAAAAGAGATGCATAGATTAATTAAAGGCTCAAACTCACAATTTACCTAACTTAATTAATTAATTAGTTAATTATTGTCCAATAATAATAATCTATATCTTATCCTACCAATTAATATATATTAGACTTTGGTTAGGTTAAACACAAAGGCATTTCCCAATGCAATCACATGTGCATATATTCTTAGGAGTTTTATGGATAAATAAAATAAGTTTGGTATATATATAATTGGTTTTTGCAACAATTTATTATTAATGAGTAGTTAATTAATATTAATATTATTATTATTATTTTGTATGGTTGGCCCCTAGGAAGCTGCTTAGATTCATTTAAAAGAAATTATATGTAGATTCACTTCACATGGTTGCAAAACAAATGTATGAACTAAAAAAGGGACACTCCATATGATTTATATTTGTTTCTTTGTTTAATATGGGTCATATATATTGACTCCTACCATTGTTCAAATTGTTATATATTCATTTTGACTTTGTATATATATGACATGATTGATATGTGTGAGGATGAAAGTATCAATATTTGACCTACCACTACTGCCATTTATGTATTTTGGTTCGAAATTTTTTCTCTGTTTTCGATGTAAAATCTTGACTCTTTAAAACTATAATAAATATAAGCGAGAATTTTACCTTTTTAGTTTCTCGTTTTAAAGAATATGTGTGTTTGATCCATGAGTTTTAAAAAAAAAAGTACTTTTTGGTCTTTAGATTCATAAGAATAGACGTCTTTAGTGTTCGAGTTAATTTTCAAATTGTACGTACTTTTTTAGTTTTGGGTATTTGAAAATAGGTTTAAAACGATCATTTACGCAAGATAATTATAAAAAATAAACCCGAACATAACTAGCTCACTCGTTTACTATCAGTTTCGAGGTTGACTTTTGATCCACCACACCAAAACAAGTATTTGTGTGAAAGAGAAGATAAAGGTTATGTGTTATTGTAGATGAAATTAAAAGAGAGGAAACACATCAATTTAAAAGACCTCTTCTTCATCAAACAAAGACTGTCCTTTACTCATTTCTTTATATTCCTTAAAGCTCCAACAGATTTGATATATTCAAAGTCATTTCTCAACTCTATATGTATGCTTTATTAATAATAGTAATAACAATAACAATAATAACATCTCTTTGTAATTCTATAATGTCTTTGAGATTCTAAAAGATTGTGCCACAAACACATGTGGGGCTTCCATAGTTTCATCAATTTATTTTCTTTTGTTTGTTTGTTTGTTTTTTTTTTTTTTTCTCCCTCTCTCTCTCTTTTTTTAAAATGAAAAAATGAAGGAAAGAAAAAACAAAATTTGAAAAGAAAAGAGAAAAAAGAAATGATGAGATTCCATTTGGTAAAACATTATATATTTTTCTTTTGAGACAGTGATTCGGAAGCCGCACGAGTTGGTTTCATTGGATTCTCTCTACATTGTGTTTGTTTTGGATGAGGTTAGTTTCTCACTTCAGACAAAGTCATATGTAACCAAAGAAAAAAAAACTATAATAATAATAATAATAATAATTATCATATCTAAAGAAATAATAATAATAAATGTTTTTGTTTTTAAATTTTGTTTTGAATTAAGCAGCAAAAGGAAATTATTACAATTTTATCTTTTAATCTCACTTAATTACTATGATTCTTTTGATTACATTATTCATCATTCTCCAATAATTTATCATAATTACTTTTAATCTAATCATTTATATATTTCGTAATTACATTTTATCTAGAAACAAGGTGAAAAAAAATTAGACTAAACAATATACATAAGCATCTCACTAGATAAGACAAAAAAAAATCACTTTCAGGATAACTAATCCTCTGTCAAACAATACGAACATGAGATAATGAAATAATACATAGCTTTCTGCCTCTATCCTTAATCTCCTCAATGAAAAAGATAGACTTCAAAAAGATCAACATCATTCAGTAGATTAATGACCTTCGGGCAGATTCTACCATAATATTTGAAATCAATAATTATGTAATTTTGAATCACTTTTAAAATTATTTGCCTTGTAACTAAAATATATACCAAAAGTATATACTGAACTTTTTCAATCAAGTATTTTCTTTTTCTTTTGGAGAAAAAAAGACGAACTTTTTCTTTTTATGTTTAATTGTTAAAACTAAGTAGTTGAAAATTTGAATTTTTTTTATTAGGGGGAAATTATATATTTTTGCTAAAAAGTAATGGAATTTAATATATATTAAAGAAACCATTACTTATAAACATTGTTTAAAATATCTATCGAAATCTCTCGACATGCCTGAAATTTTGGTAATGAGAGCATTTCGGTTTTTACAAAATTTTTGACTAATATTTAAGTGAAATAACACTTTTAGACTACATGACATTTTGTCGTTTTGTTTACATTAACACTCGTCAAAGTTACAAAATTCTCTAAATTTTTTTCTCTCTTTTCTCGTTATTGATTTTTTCCTTCTCTCCAATCGTTTCACCCCATAACCTAATTTTATTCTTTCCATACTCATTGTCAATCATAAAAAACATTGCAAAAATGTCGTCTCTAACCATTAGAACATTGATCACAACATAAATAAGATTCAGTAGGATAATAGAACAAAAACGTACGAGAGAGAGAAAATCACAAATAAGTAAGAGATAAGCTATGTGAGAGAAAACAAAAGTAGGAACAAGATATTCATCAACCTGTTACGATTTCGTTTAGGTTATTTCACACAAATAAAGAGTAAAAAAGAAAACATGTTAAAAAGAACTTCAAATTTGTTGAAAAGTGCAACATTTCAATTCATGTTTCTTTCCAATTATTACACACCAATATCTATACAATTTTGAGAAAAAAACATGTATATTTGTGTGGATATAATATACTCCCTTCTTTTACAATATGAAGACATAGATTTCAAAATAATTACATAAACAAACAAAAACCCAAAATTTTCATTTTTGAAAAAAAGATTTTAAAATTAGAAGAAAAAAAAAGAAAGAAAGAAAAGGAAAGGCCACGTGGAAAATGGAAGAAAAATTATAGAAAGTGTGTGAACAAGTGGAAATGTATGGAGGAAAGGGAAACAGAGTGCTTGTTTCTTAAAACGACGCCGTTTCACTTTCTCCTCCTCCTCCTCATCATCATCTCCTTCATCTTCTTCTTGGAATCTGCTCCCACCAATAAACTGTCATAAAACCCTAAAGTCTGAAGCTTTCGAAACGAAAATGGCAGCCACCATTGACCCATTTCCATTACACTTCAAAATAAAGTAACCCATCAATTACAATCAAAAATTATCACGAGGGAAACTTTCTGGGACGACGACAAATAAACTAACCCTACAACAATACAATATACAATACACTGTTCAAATTCCCAAAATCAAAATTATATTATAATATTAATATTACACAGCAAACCTAATTTCAAAATCTCACACCAAAAGAAAATACAAACTTATTCAAACTAATATCTAACAAAAAGAAGAAAAAAGAAAGAAAAAGAAAAAGGATGAGAAAAATGAACAACTTGGATGATTGATTCATTCATATGTCTGTAAAAATTTGTATAAACACACGATTTTTTTTTTTTTTTCATTTTTGAGCTTCAGACTGAAATGTCCGGCACCGGCAAGGCAACAAAGAAGAAGAGTTCTAATTCTGGAGGGGCAAAAAAGGCAATGGGTGATCGTCGGAATGAGCAATCGGAAACGGCTCTAGGTTTCTTCGGCGCCGGTGGACACGTCAGAATCTCTGGGATTCTATGTCTCTCTGCTTTTGGAGTACTGCAACCGCCGTCGGAACACTCGTCGCCAAATTCCACGATGTCGTTTTGCGTGACGGCGGCTGGAATCTCCGTCTTCTGCAGCGGTTGTTTCTTGTTCGTCGTTTTCTTGATTTTCTTCGTTAGCTTCAAGTTGGGTAAACTTCTTCTCGTTCTCGTAGCCACTCTTGCTCCTGAAGGCGCCATTTTTGAAGGAAAACAGAGGAATTTGAGTAAGAAGAAAAAACAGAGGGGTTTAAGCGAGAAGATTTAAGCTTTAGAAAGGATTCGTTCTAAAAAGAAAAGGGTTTGAGAGAATTTGGGAAGATAACCATTAAAGAGAAGGATTGAAGTTGAAAAACCCACAAAACCCTAGAGAGAGAGAGAGAGGAACAGAGTGAAAGAGGGATTGGCATTTCCCTGCCCATCTTGAGCTGATTATAAGCAGGGGTAGGCTGCCCGCTGCCCGAGGTAGTAATCAGTGAGAGAGAGAAAGGAGGGAGATAGAGTTCAAATTTTTAGGCAACTCTTCTTGGGATTAATGCTAATTTTTGATGAGTTTAATTTAGGGCAGGTGGCTGCCCCCTGCCCGCTGCCCGTATGAGAATCAATTTCACAAACTCACAAACTTTTTTAATATTAACTATTTCTTGCTATAATCGAAGTAAATTAAGATAGAAGTAAAGATATTAATATGTGTACTTTGTAGAATCTGTTTTTGATGATATTTTGGCTATGAGGATATTTAGTTATGAATTTAATATAAATGTGGTGGAGTTTGTAATTGATGAGGTGTAGTACTAATTAGTTATTTATGAAGATTCCTTTAATTTGTTTCTTTAAAGTTTGGCATAATTATAGAAACTTCTCATAATTATATTAAAAAAATAAAAGGAAATTCTCATGATCATACTATATATTATATGCTTATAATGTAGGCTCTTCAATTAGTTCTCGAATGATAAAGAAAAGGGTTCTTATGATGAGAAAAGTTTTTGAAACTAAAAGATTGAATGAATCAATTTGGTATATATGATTGATTTGATTTGTTATACAAAATGTATGAATTGAGAATATTCTGGCCTTTCTTGTATCATGTATGTTTGGTTCATTATAATTAAAAGGCAATTGGTTTTTCTGTTTTTCTTTAAATTCTTATTTTCTAAGAAAAAAAAAATACTTCCCTTGATGAGTAGTTTTTAGGTACGGTTACTGACAAAAAGAAAATGTTAGGTTGCTTGTCGAATCGAAGATGAAATAAAAATGAAATTATAAAAAGTGAATAAATAGAAATTACATAAACAAAATGGGTTTAATATGACAATTCGAAACGCTCAATCTAAACATAAATTTAAATTGAAATTACGTTCTAATTCGATTACGAAACATTTTGTAATTAGGCTGTGGTTTAATAATTTTAATTTTATGTACCCCACCACAATGTATTTACAACAAACAGTCAAATTGCTAATAATGAAAAATGACAACACAAAATATTTTATTTGACATGAAGAGTTATTCTTTTAATACAACATTTTATTTAAAATTTATATTAATCCACGTTCCCATGTCCTTTTCCTTTACCAAATTCATCTTTTCAACTTTATCCTAAGAAAATCTGTCTAGGTTTCAGTTTTGAAAAAAACATTTCAATTGTTGCCTACACATACAGTTTCCAATTTTCAATCTTTCTTCCCCACCCTTCAACTTTAATTTAAAGAAGAAAATGTCAGACAGAGGTTATGAGAATCCAACTGGTAAATTTTGAAAATTTTGTGGGAGGAAATACTATAAGGCTTGAGATATTTTAAGCATCAGCACAGAGAAATGGTTAATACATCATTTAGAGAGGCCTACTAAACCAAATTCTTTTCACAAATTCATGCAGTCGAGAGCGAAACGAGCTGCTCGACTGGCAAATAATGGTCCTGGAAAGTACAGAGAATGTATGGTTACCATAAGCACACAAAACAAACTTAGCTCTCCTATTCACTTCTAACTCCATAAATCTCATTGCTCCAAAAGCAAAACAACATATTAATTGAAGAAGAACAGTGAATAGAATTATAGCTGGTGTCACCGTCCTCTAGAGATTGCTTCGTCCAATTCTTCATGTGATGATGGGAACAACTCGATGTAGCGGCTACCTAGTGTCATTCTATCCTTGGACATGGCTGCTTTTGAGTCTTGTTCGTTTGAGAATTCGACAAATGCTTCCCCACTTGGTCTCCCCTCTGAATTCAGTGTTAAATGAATAGAGTCTTCTGATAAGTTGAAACCTTTGAAGAAATCCAGTATGTCATCTTTGCCTGCAGAATATGGCAGTCCTCTCAGGCGTAATACACCGGTGTGTTCAGCAGAGTCTTTCACCTCATCGTTTAACTTGGACCTTGGGGCACTTCTTCTTGGTGACCCACCCCGGGCATCAAAAACTTCATTTGCTACAGCCTTGTAGTATTCTTGTCGATTACTCCTGAAAATCTCAACATATCTTCTCCCCATGTTTTGCCTATTCCTCTGAAGGGCAAAATCAACCTGGAGAGGATAACCCAAGACACAAAAACCTTCCCCTGTGAATTTTCCATTCTTGTGGACGAAAAGAATGTCGACTATGTCCAGACCATGAAAGAACTCAACAACATCAGTTTCCATGCAATCGAAAGGCAAACCCCGTAGTCTGACAACAGGAAATGGTGGTGGCTGATTAACATACGCATAGGGACTTGTATTATACATAAACCCAGAACCCGGAGAAGTCCCATAATAAGAAGATCCCTGATCGACTATCCTTTGACGCTTTGCACCCATTTCACGACCATCACCACCATCAGCATATGAACTTCAGTCCAAACAGAAACAAGAAATCCACAAAAAAACAGGAACCTTGTCAATATCCCATCCTGGGAGAGAATAATATTATTTTGAAATTCAAACAAAAGCATTTCTCAAATTAATTGCTCCGGTAACGAACAGATGGCTCCTATACACATCTAGTGTTTTCTTGGCTACAAAAATATTGATCTGCAATTTCAAGTTTCCCATATTAAACAAACGTGGGAAACTTCACTGTTTCCCAAACACAGAAGATATCTATGTGTATAAATATATATACATAAATACATACATACGTATATATAAGGCAGACACTTCTAAATCAACTGCAAAGATGCATTGCCAAACACCAATATCCTCAGGTATTCCACAACCACCAACCCCGACAAAGGACTACATTAAACTTCACCATAGTCATGGACAAGAGCAGATAAATTGACGCACAGATTATTTCATCCTCTTTTGCAGAGGCTAATAAAGAGAGTGAGGGTTTCTCCAGAGGTTAGATAAAAAATTGAAGCATAGGAAGAGATGATTCTGCATATTACTGGAGACTAAAAGAAGGGGGATGCAATCTTGCGAGCAACTCCTAAAAGGTGTTTAGTACAACTCTCCTAAAAGGTACCAATCTTGTGAACATATCTGTCCAGACCCCAAATTTCTTCTTCCTAGCAGATTGGCCAGTGTCCTGCAAGAGTTCTCAAACGTTTAGGAGTTCCTCATCCTTGAGATGTCTTCAGTATTAAATTAAAAGTTTCACTCTCCAATCCTGATAGTCAGCTCTCTTACTACATTTGTTCTTCATAGTAAAATAGTATAGTGTTATGGCCGTATGAGATTAACCAGCGAGAAAGGTCTCAATGAGAGGGTTTGGGATGAGCAATTTTAGATCAAATTCTCTCTCCATTTTCAGCTTTGAAATCCTCCAGAAGATTAAGCATCAAGTGCTCGAATTTTATCAAGGGGAGACAAGTCATTCATTTGAGCATCATATTTACAGGAAACAACCTTGAGAGAGAGCGAGTTTGTCCATTTGAGAATCTCTACGACCACTTAAAAACAAGGGCCAGAATCCAGATTATGATTGATTACATTGCCAATACTAACCCCTACAGGAAGATCATGAATGTTACAAATTGACACAAGGTGGCAGCCTGTTGACATGGAATCATCAAGGCAGTAGAAAGAGGAATTTCAAAGAGAGGTGTATGTTGAAATTCTAGGTAAAACATATTGAATAAGAGTTAATTTGGGCCCCTAGGAGAGTTCGCTACTCCTCTTGCTATTGTCCACCTGAGTGACCTCCGCAGGGTAGGGCATAGGACAAAAATTTCAGTAAACTGAGAGTCTTGCCCTCTTGAAGCTTTAATTCTACCCAAAGATTTTGCATTAAACAATTGAAAAGTTCAGGCCAAAGTCCTTTTTCTCCAATAGCATATTGATTCAATAAATTTCAATCAACCAATTAAAGTTTTATTCTTAGCAAACAATTGATACACTGTTCCTAACACTTTTCGTTCAGTGGTGACTCTCTTCCTCCAAATAATTTCTGCTTCTAGTATATACTAGAGTTTCAATTTTAACCTTCTTTGGTGGTTGAACTAATTTGGCCGTCTTGTCTGTTCCTCATTTTCCTATCTATCACAGATTCGCAAAGGGAATCAAGCGTCTTCTTCCCATTTAAAACATTCTCGTGTACTATAAAGACAGTAAACATTAAAACCCAAGAGTTACCAACACCAATAGTTAATTGATGAGAATCCAACAAATCAATTTTCTAAATCATACAAACATGCCCACTAATCATCCTGAGGACTCACAAAAACAAAAAACAAAAAACAAAAAAACAAAAAACAAGAAATTTTCAAGTTAAAACCTCGGTCTTATTCTTATTTCCTAGTTGAATCATGCACCATATTTAAATTGTTTCTCCCCATCCTATTATGGAAAGCTTGCAGAAAGATATAAAAACCCAAAAACAAAGCAAACTCCACCAGAACAACATTCACCCATACGATCACACCCACAAAAAATCCCAATCCGAGAAAAGAAAGAAATAAATTCTTGAAGTGAAAGATGAGGAAACCGATAATTGTTCGTAAGAATAATCAGTAAATAATAACAACTTAGAATTCCCAATTAGTCAAAGTATTACATGAAAAATATAAAGCAAAAAAAAAAAAAAAAAAGAGAACCCAGAGCCCAAAATCGACGTCAAATTGTGAGAATTAACGGGGAACGAAACAGAGCAAGAAGAAAAAGATGAGAATAGAGATCGGGGAAAGTTACCCTCGGTAGAACATGTTCATGCTGATAGGGGATAACCCAGTTGGTTGTTGTTGTTGAAAGGGTCGCAGCTTCAGTTGGATTGTGAAATCTGAATCGAAATTCCAAAATCCAAATATGGTGAAGGAAGAAAGGAAGAAAGGAAGTAAGGAAGGAAAAGGAACTGAAAGAGACCTCCGGTTAAGCCTCAATGGACCCCTACCCTTCCGATTTCATTCCGGGCTGGCCCATGAATTTTGAGGAAGAAGCTCAACAACAAATACCAAACAGGAACAAATCCACTTTCAACAATTTATTAGGGTTTCCTTTCCATTGTTACCTCTAATTTTCCATAAATTTTTTCCTTTCAATTTTAACTTAAAATCGATAATAGTATGTATTAGTGATCGAGAGATTCAAGGTTTCAATCTATTTACTTATATTATACTATATTTGAAAACTATAAACAATAATGTTAACAACATTTGTAGTTTTTACATTGATGATGACGAGTTACTATTTATTCTAATTGTTCGAAAACATGTAGAGATGATAAAAAAAACCCACTAACCCAACCAACGTGGATTACCATAATTGAGTTATATTTTTTTGTTTTGGATTTGAATGGGTTGCAAAATTTTAGAAAAATATATATTTCATTGGATTTCGAATTATATGCTTCAGTAATCAAATCAACTTGACCCGATTATTATTATTATTATTATATGTACACATTGGTTACTATATATCCACGATTACTTTTGAAGACAAACATTTTGACTTCATATAGAATATTTGTTGTTTGTTTGATTATAAATTTTTAAAAAATTGTTTTAACATATTTAGCTCGTTTATTTAAATATAACATTTTTTTCACTTCAAATATTCAACTTTTAGTGGAAAAGAAAAGAATGAAAAATAGTCTTAATTATGAATTGAGTTGGATTGGATTGACCCTCGCACGTAGAAGCGACAATAGTTCAACTTTTAATAACTCGAGAATTTCAAATTGGTTCATAATTTGTCTCCAACACGATCCAACCCAACTTATGTACATCCATAATAACATGTGGGGTGAGAGATTCAAATCGTTAATTTCTTCTTCTTAGTTGAATTATTAACTACATAGGAGTACGAAAAATATAAGTACATTGTTGCTCCAAAGCTTTGTTTGCAAGGAAAATAAGAAATGTAATGTGAATTACTTATTAGCATGAATGAATGATACGTTCCCACTATTTTTAGCCAAAGATTTCATGTCATCGACAACAACAAAGAAAATGCTACTTTGAAAAAAGTCCCATTTACCAAACCATTCGATTCATAAACAACATGACAATTCAATAATATTCATTCGTCAAAACAAAACCCATTAACCAACAAATAAAACTCCATTAATAAATGGTTTCGGTTTCTCTCTCTATGTAAGGTAATACACAAAATAACCAATACTATAGATTTAACAAAATTCAATTGAACTCTCCGAATTACATAAGTCTATCAACAATAATCTACACCTAATAAATCTTTCTATACTTAAAAAAGAATTATTTTAAAATGTTATTACGTTATCAACTAGAGTTATGAACGAGAATCGCCGTAACAAAACGGAAAAACTGAAAAATGGGCTAAAGGCCCACGTGAAAATTGGGCCCATGGATCAAAGATGGCAGGGTCAATTCATTGTGACATGGCATGCTACTTGGCCCATACAGACGGAGTTGGGTCTGCCACGTGTGGTCAGTCACACGAATTTTTTTATTCACGTGAGTTTTCATTTCCACGTGGAAATGATTGACGGTAAGATTTTTGGTTATACAAAATTCCTAAATTCCTTTCGTTAAAGGTATTCACACTCATTTTATTACTATATATATATATAACAAAATACTTACGACTCGTATAACAAAATTGAAAAGTTTATGAATCCGACAATTCTTTTATAAATATTTCAAATTTTTCATTGTTGTTTTTGAATTTCGTATGACTCTAATTTCTTTCTTCTTCCTTTCCTTCTCCTGCGAATTTTCTTTTGTATATATCTTTTTTGAAATCATGGTTATGGTTGTATAATCATTATTTATTTATTTATTTATTTTCACATCTTCAAATTTTCTACTTGCCGTCTCTACTCTCTCATATACCTTCTCTTCCATATCTAATAATTGTGTTTCGAAGCTCAATGATCTTCGTTTAAGATTGTGCATCAAATGTAAAAGATATTGATATACAATTTTGAACAAAAATTATTTAGCTCTTAGTACACGATCGCATACAAAAAATAAACGATATTAATACAATATTTTATACCAAATATGAAAGATCTTGGTTCACCATCGTAGTGAACCAAGATCGTTTAACTCTTGGTACATGGTCGTGTACCAATATCTAAATGATTTTGGTTCACGATTGTTTAAAAGAAGAATTATATGTGTTCTTGTTGTCGATGTTGATACTACCTACACGATCGTATATCATTCTACGAATTACACACGCGTGGTAGTCGATCATTTTTAGTACTTCTCATTGTGGGTCTATAGACATTTTTCATTTTTAAAATTGTTTTATACAGTATAAATACTTGGTCGATTTATTATATTTTTAAATGACATTAATATTTTTCTACAATTTAGATTCAAATAATATAAATGAGAAAGAAATTGGTGCGTAAAGATGCGAGTGGGGGAGGGGGAGGGGGAGGGAGGTGAGGAAAGAAAAACGTAAAAGATGCACAAAAACATTCTACATTTCAACGTGGCTAGGAATCCGCCAGATTCCACGCTAACCGCCCACCCCGAATGCTCTAGATTTCCTGTTTTTCTACCATCATTTTCTTTTTCATCTCTTCATTTTTCTTTTTAGATATCCAAATTTCTTTTCTTCTCTTCCCAACAAAATCCAACCTAACTTAATTAGTAATTTGAGGATCTTTCGATTTTCAACGTAAACGAATACTGGTTATAAGATATATATCATGATTAGAACATGGAGGTCTATCCTACTAAATTATTCCATTAGTTTATTATTATTATTATTATAAATTTATTTTGCGATGAAATTTGATATTTGGTGTGCAATAATTAAAGTAGAAGAAAAGTAATGTTAAGCAGTAAAATATATATATTTTTTAATTTAAAAATGGAAAAAAACAACCATAATTGGTTTTGAGAGTTGGGGAATATTGCATGGACGATTTAAGACCTCAGAAAAATGTTTGGTTTACGTTGGCAGTTGACATGCATATTTCTTACCAAAGAAAAAAAGGAAATTAACGACAAACTTCCAACAATATGAAACCTTCTTTCATCCTCTTTTCTTGTACAATTCTAAATTGAATTCTCAAAGTTTGAGTTTCTCACGATAGTTGAATCTTTGACCCAATCTCCTATTCTCTCCCACTTTTCCTTTATATTCATTTCATTCTCTTTCAATTCCTTTATTCCCACTCCATAAGTTCTCTCTCTCAACGGTTGGCTTTGTGATCTTGGAATCTTTTTTTTTCCAAAATGGTGGGAGCTTTGTTTGTTGTTGGTGCACCTGTGATCGACTCCCCGCCGCCGTGTTTTTCTTTCGACTCGTCGCCGGTTACCAATATGAGTCTTAGAAGTGGTGGGGATTTGGTTTTGCAAAGGAAATCTAAGACTAAGAGTTATTCAACCGTGTCTAAATCGGTGGATTTGAGAAGTTCGTTTGTTAATTTTGGTGACGAATGGCAGCTCTCGGCCGGTGGTTGCCGTCAGAGTCGGAGGAACCAACGAAGGAATCGGAGGCTTGTTATCGTCAATGAATTTGCAGGGCAGTATGAGGATAGTTTTGATGATGTGAAAATGGTAGGGATATTATATCACTTTCTTCTTCCATGCAAAATGCTTTGATCCGTTTTCTAATCATTTGATTTTCGGTTTAATTTCCACAAACAAAAAACAAAAAGCCACCAAACGGCATGAATTGTTATCAAATACTTGTCTCTTCTCCTGCTTCCTTAATGATCAATGTTCTTTGCATAAAAAGGGAAGAAAAAACTATTTTAAGCTTACCAGAGGCTTTCTATTTGCAGCAAATACAGAATTATTTCACATACAAAGCTGTGAAGACAGTTTTGAATCAGCTTTATGAGATGAACCCAACACAGTACAGATGGTTTTATAAGTAAGTGAAGCCTTTCACTTTTAGTTTTTAAGAACTCATTATGACTGCCAATGTAAATGCTTATTCTGTGGAAATCAAAATAGTGGTTCCAGAACATTATTTCATTTCCCCATCTAATCTTGCATTTCACCTTTTTCTACATCAACAGCTTTGTTGTAAATCACAAGCCTGGGGAAGGGAAGCGTTTCATTCGAACTCTTGTAAAGGTAATATACCAATTTCTAAAAGATTGTAAACCTAAACCTAAACATAACTCACTTGATTAAGACACAGTATCATCAACCAGCACATTAGGGGTTCAAATCCCCTATACATTCACATGCTGAACTCAAAAGGGAGGGAAAAAGAAGTCGAAAGAGTCTATTTGAATTACATGAAGGGTATGTAAATGATTGAGTACTGAAACAAATTGGATGATTACCAGGAGAAGCAAGATTTGGCTGAGAGGGTGATGATAACAAGGCTTCATCTCTATAACAAATGGGTTAAGGTAAGAACAAACTTGGTATTTTGAGGGTTATTATTATTATTATTATTATTATATTGAATTGTGATTTGGTATTGTTGCATAGAAATGTGATCATGCTGAAATATACAAAGAGATATCTGATGAGAACTTGGAGTTGATGCGAGAGAGGCTAATGGAGACTGTGATATGGCCTTCCGACGACTAGAGCTTTTAGGAGATTGGCAGACTAGGAGTTAGAAGATTTTTTTATCTTATTTATTTCCTTTAGTGTCGACCAATCTGGCCATGTTCCTAATTAGTTGTATTCACATTCATATTATTTTCCACCAACTAATAAGAATTCTTACATCCACTACTACAAAAAAAATTCAATGTAAATACTTTCAACATGTTATACCATGTTAAAAGTATCAATCTCATTGAATATGTTCCTATAAACAAATGGCACTTTGGATATTAGTCCAACCGTTTCATATCTGTTGTACTTGCAGTAACCAAACCTCACAAGATATCCCATTGTGTGCTAATCTAGGTATGATTCTATCGGTTTAGGCCTAAACCTTTGACTAAAAGGTCATAGGTTCGAAAATCATGAATCCCATATGTTGTTGAACTCAAATATAATAATATTTCACATTCTGTGTCAACACCTTTCCACTTGAAAGAGTTATAATTTATCAATTTCTAAAGCAAAATCATGCAGGTGACATTTACTATCTTCAAGAGAACTTTATGTAGATCCACATCCACCACCATCATGAAGATGATAAAGGTGGTAATCTTTAGTAAAAGTTGTTGGTCCATGGTTGCTGATTTAGAACTTTTTCCTTAAAATAACATGAGGAATACATATTTGAAATGGACGTCATATATCTGATCATAATTTGTACTAGAAAGTAGAATGGTTTGTTTATACATGATAAACCAAACGCACTCACATATTTGGAAGGATAATGAGAAAAAGGATAGTTGCAAATTTAGTAATTATATTCAAAATAATTAAGTATATAGCAACATTTTAAAAAAATTGCAAATATAACAAAATCTGTCAAAATCTATCAACGATAGGAGTCTATCATCGATAGACCATGTAGTAAATGTTGGTCAATCATTGATAAACCATAAGAGTCTATCAACGATGGAAGTATATCACCGGTAAACTTTGCTATTTGCAACTTTTTTAAAATATTGCTACATACTTGATAATTATTCTAAAAATTGCTACCTATTATAATTATCCATGAGAAGACCAGTACAAAGTATACGTACCAATTCGGTTCTCAGAGGAATCTATCGGGCAAGAACAGAGAATATCGATCTCTTGGAAGAAGTGGATCTCTTGTAAGATATATCGGGCAAGAACAGAGAATATCGATCTGGGTTTCATCCCTTTCATTTTATAATTCTCTCACAAAGCACATCTCGATTCAGTATTGAATAGCTGGATTGAATTATGAGCATTTAATGCAAGGAGTGAACTTTGAGGTAATTTTTTTTCGAGAAAAGCTCTTTTCATAACACACACAAAATCACGTCTGGCTGGATGACAGAAAAATCCTTAATTTCAGCCCATATCTTGAATCAATGATGTCAAAGAATTCAAATTTTCGTAAATTTTTTCTGATTGAGGGTGTAATACATCAGTAGCAGTGAAATAGTGAACCTGATTGCCAATTACAATCCAGCTAGTTCCTGGAGGCTTTCCTAGACCTCTTTCTCGAAGCCACTTTCTTATCTGTACAACTTCTGACCAAAGGCCTGCTGCTGCATAAATATTGGAAAGCAAAATAAAATTGCCTGGATTGCTTGGTTCTAATTCAACAAGCTTTCCAAAGATGGTCTCCAATAGCTTTTTATTGCTTTTAATCTGCCATGAACTCAGCAAAGCTCTCCAAATTGATGCATCAGGTTCAATGGGCATTGTGTTGATGAAAGCTATAGCTTCAGAAAAATGGCCCCCACGACCAAGCAGATCGACCATACAACCATAGTGAGTAAGTTGAGGAGCAAGACCAAAATCCCGCACCATCGAATGGAAGAGTAGCAAACCTGTCTCAGTCAAACCAGAATGGCTGCAGGCAGATAAAACAGATGCAAAAGATACATTGTTAGGCTTGAAACCATCATCCAACATCTGAGCAAATGCTAGAGTGGCATCGCGTCCGCGACCGTGCATTCCATATCCTGTTATCATGGCATTCCATGAGACAATATTTCTTGTCTGCAGGGTGCGAAAAATCTGTTCTGCATATTGCATTTTACCGCATCGTGCATACATAGTTATAAAAGCATTTGCCAGAGAAGCATCCATTTCAAGAGATTCTTCCCTTCTGGTTGCGTAAGCATGCAAGCACTGTCCTAGTGGTAGATGAGCAAGCTGTGTACAAGACGTGAGGATGTTTATGATTGTCACAGAGTTCGGCTCCAGCTCAGAAATCATATGGTTAAAAAGTAATAGAGCTTTCCCTGCATTGTCATTCTTTATATAACTTAAAATTAGGGAATTCCATGAGATTAAATCTCTTTGAGGACATCTAGTAAACATATCTATAGCTGCTCTTTCATCACCACAATTGATGTACATTTCAGTAAGTGAAGTGTTCAAAGAAGTATTTATTTCGAGACCATTTTTTATTGCAAAACCATGGATCGATCTCCCAAACACTAAATCATTTCCATCTTTACACAATGCGAGGAGAGAAATTATCGTGTAAGAATTAAACTTGATTTCTGATTCACACATCATAAAAAAGAGTTCAAATGCTTTTGCTCGAAACATACTCTGAGCAAGTGCTGATATCATTGTGTTCCATGAGATGACATCCAAACCTCTCGTCTTTTCAAAAACATTCTGTGCGGCATTTATTTGATTGTGCTTGACATACATGCTTAACAACGCATTGCCCAGAAATGCATCTAGTTCTATTCCACTTTTCATGGCATGAGCATGTAAGCCTCTACCCCATAGTGAACCATCATTTAGATCATTGCATAAAGATAACATAATCACAATGGTTCTAACATCTTCTTTTATGCGTTCCAACCGCATTTTAATAAACAAAGCTATAGCTTCAGCATGAAATCCAAAACCAATGTAACAAGATATCATGGAATTCCATAAAGCAGCATCAGAGGTGGGAACAGCATTGAATAACACACATGATGATTCCAAACTTCCGTTATCACTATACATATTCAATAGTGCATTTAATACAAACACGTCATTAATCAAATTGAACTTGATAGCCAACTGGTGCAGTTGCATGCCTAATCGGAGACATCCGTATTCTGCACATGCTTGAATTACCACCAACATGGTAACAGCATCAAACTTTATACCTTCTATCAGCATACTACTAAAAAGCTTCAAAGCTTTTGTGTAATCTCCAACATTAAGAAATCCGGTTATTATTGCATTCCAACTCACTATATTTCTCACCACCATCAAGCTAAAAACACGGTGCGAAAGTACTGCATCAAATCTCAAATAAAATCCTACCAAAGCAGTACCAACGTATGCATCCATATCAAACAACCCATTTCTCAAACAATAACCATGAATCTCTTGTCCTAATCTCAACTCCAACATCTCGCCACATGCCAAAAGCAGAGCCACAACAGTACGAGAATTGGGTGTGAGACCAGCCTTTTTCATCTCCACAAACAACAAAACTGCTTCTTTATAACACAAACACCCCACATATCCAGAAATCAAAGCATTCCACGACACCAAATCTCTTTCAGGCATTTCAACGAACACCTTGCTGGCCTCTGCAACAAGCCCACATTTACAATAGAAATCGACCAAAGCAGTCCCAACCCGAACATCATTGATCAAATCTGAACCCCTAATACAAGAATGAATTCTTACCCCTTTATCAATGGCGTTGAGCCTCCCACAAGCCTTTAAAACAAGAGGCATTGTCGCAGAATCGGGTGTAATGCCAAGAGATTCCATCTGGGTATATGTAGACAGAATGGCATGGTCATTCTTAAGCTTGGTATGATGCTTTATGATTGAGTTCCAATCCTTTGAGACATTGATCAAATGGGTTTGTTTAGGAGTTGAAGAGAGTCCGTGATAGCTTAGATTGACTGCAATTTCCATTGACAAAGACCCAACAACATTTGGCGGGTGAAGGAGAAAAGAAGTTAAACGGATAGAGTAATGGATTAACCGATCGCAGCTTTTGACTCGAAAGTTGACCCTTCAACCGTTAGAGATGGGAAATTATTTAATTATTTAATTAAAAGTTAAATTACAATTTCAATTACCTTTTAATTTTGCATTATTATAAGTTTTGAGAATTTAGAAATATCATGTTTTTTTTTTTTCTATATTTTTGTATTTTATATAATAGGTCTATAATATATTTGAAAGGACAAAATTTATGTGATAAAAATATCAACCAATTAATTTAAAACATTACAACTTACTCACAAGATTTCAATCTTCACCTTTTGTTTGAATTCTTTTTTTAAACATTAATTAAAAATATAGAAAATGAAAAAAAAAAAAAAATAGAACATTTCACGAAATATTTACATTTAAAAATCAATCGTAATAAATTTTGTCTTTTAGTAGTTTTGTTCTATGAAACTAAATAGTTAGTCACTTCTTCTATTTTTTAAAAAACTCTTAAAAATATAGTTGATGGTTTATTTTTTTTTTCCCTTTCTCTATTTAATAAGTTACACTACCATTTATAAACACTTTTAAACTTTTGAGGTATGTCATGTAATCTATAAAATTTTATAAATCTTAGAGTTAAATTAGGAGCGAGCATAATAACCAAAAAATCAAGCCGACCGACTAAACTAAAGTCAGTTGGTCAAGAAACCGTCAATATCAGAAAGTTTCAAATCGAAATTTTCATAAATTATTTATAAAGGTTAAACCAACCGACCAACCTTTACTCACTTATGTTGAGGTCGGTTTGAACATTTACTAAAGTGACTATGGTCGGTTCGAGTCGGTTTTGTCAAAAAATCCAATCGACCGACGATCATCCCAATTCAATAATTGTTTTAAGTAGTCCGAAAATAGTTCTAAAATTCTATAAGAATCAAAAAAACAACTCCAATTTCTCTTTGGGTTGCCATCTATTTTATAATAATTAATTCAGAACAATTTTTTTAGAAAAAGTCATTTGAATCTAATATAATTTAATTCTTCTGATACGAGGGAACAAAATCCTTTAATAAATATGATTATTCATTCGAGAACAATAAAATATAACCATTTACAAACAGCTGCTCACGCTTACAAGACCTTTGAAGTAATAATTTCAAAGTAAAAGGATTGCATATAACAAACTTAACATAAAGTTGTAAACTATATTTATTGTTATTACACGGATCTTATTCTCAACATTGTCATTTACAAGCTACAAAACACTCGATACATCTTCTATTTTCTTGTTGTATACATGCTGCGTTTCTTTACTGTACATACAATGATATGAAAGGTATTTTCTTGGACATTAATGGAGAATTTGTAAAAGAAACATCACCAAACAGCTTATCAATGTAATACGAACAACTCGAAAAACTCGAACCTAGTTCCGAAGGAAATACCAAGGGCCTGTTCCAGTGCCTATCCTGTTAAGGAATGCAGGTACAATTAAAAAACGTTAGCCTTTCTAGTGATGTCGTAAAGTGTTATATTGTCAAGGATGCTAGCTGATTTTGGAGTGTTCATTATCAAACATTGGATGGGATGAGATCTGTTAGATGAGAAAGGAAATTTTAAGTGTACCTCCCGAATCCAGCTAGTGTTCGTAGGCTCATGTAGATGGTTAAGGCAACCCAGATACCGATAAATCCTTTAGTTGAGGAAAGAATGAACAAACAGAAAATGCTGATAATTGCCACCAGAACCTGGAGAAAGAATATTGAGTTTGAAAGGTTGGATGATGATTCTCTCTTTTGGCCCAAATAGTTTATATGTTTCACTAATTATATGTAATCTTGTTCATTTTTTGCCTGAGTTACTATTCATGTCGTCGTTGGATTCCAGCCCCGCCTAATGAATATTGAGGATGGAAATTCTTAAGAGAGCAAGGGGCCTGTAGACTCACCATGGAGTAAGCTGAGTATGCAAAATCAGAAGCTCCAAAGTTGATGCCATCAAAAACAAATGCCAAGGCGTTGATTGGTTGAGTTGCGGCAACAAACTGCATTAAGTAAAAGATAAATTTGTTTCGGTTTCAGTTCAATATTGAAGTGAGCAGTTTTTTCTATAGTTTGCTTTAGCAGGTAGACAAGATGCCATACTGGTATTCCTATGCCAATAAAGCGGAGGACGTCGACGTCACTTGTAAATAACTTTGCTCCAAAAGTCATTCCGACTCCAAGGAAGACTGAAAGCATCAGTCCGAGAAACAAACCCAGCTGCAGTATAGTTTACTATGTAATATTAGAGAAAATGCCTTTACTATAAGTGATTAGATATGTAAAAAAGATTATTAAGAACCTGTAATACTCGTGATGCTGCAGCTGTTGCCTTATCATGGTCGTTTTGGGCAAAGGCAGTTGCTAGTATCGCCTGAAGAACATTACAACCAGTAAACTTGAGAGCAAGTTTATTAAAATGAAAAGGAACTTGGGAACATGAAAAGCCTGTAATTCCGAATCATTTGCTAGTAAGAACCAAATGCAAACCTGCCCAGCAACAGCCAGTCCATCGGCAAGCAAAGATGTTGTCAACCAAACCTGCAAACAGACCTGAAATGCAGCCATTGAAGTTGATCCCTGACGTGCAGCCAATGATGCAGCAAGCGTCACACAGAACGTCACAGCAATGACTCTCATTAATAATAGAAAACCTGTAGAAAAATGGACATTGTTTACTATAAGATACCATACTTTTAGATTGAAGATGTCATAGTATAATTCTAAAAGTTAATTTCAGCTAATAAAGTGGAAGCAATGGTATTTATCATAGTCCACCATTATTTTCCTTTGGCATTGGGACTCCCAGATAATTGTTAGAGGTGAATCGTAATAAAACAGAATTCAGATTTTACATTTTCAACTAGTCTCTTTTTTTCCCTGTTAAGCATAGATGATAGATCTATACAGAGAGGTAATCTGATGGCACAATCTTTTGTGGCTAAGATATCGATTGTAATTATTTACAATCTGATTCACATGAGACAAGAAACTTGCGATTTTCTAGTACGTGACACAAATCTCACACTCACCATTTTTCAGAAACCGACTAAATTGCAGATGTTTGATACTAGGAGGTAAGAGATCAACTTGTCCCATTAATCTCCAAAAAAGTATCAGTGCAATTAGATATCTACAAAATAAAAGGTAAATGTAAGAACAATATCCAAAAATCATGTAACAGCATATAAATAAAACTTACTGCGATATAACATGTGCAATGGCCGCACCACTAACGCCTAAACGAAAAATGAATATGAATATTGGATCTAGAATAATGTTTGTTGCATCTCCTGCCACTGAAGAACAAGGTGGAAAATGTGAACACAGTTAGTTCAAGGGTTTCAAAAGAAAAGGTGGTTTAGAAAACCCATTCACTTTTTGCTTGCGGTAGGTAAACAGAAGCAGAAATTAGGATTCGTATTCGTGTTTACCAGTTGCATATAGAGGTGTTTTTGTGTCCTTAAATCCACGAAAGACCCCTTGGATGGCTAAGGATAGAAGAACTGCCGGGGCACCGAGTGACCTTAGGGTCAAGTATTGCTGAGCAGGAGTCATCATCAGTGAATCCTACATTCATGTTATGCAGCTAAAATCATAAGTTTTAAGGCATTAATTTAAACAGCAGAGAAACATTCTGAGTATTTTACAACAAGGAACACTTACAGACTTAACTCCCATAAAGTTTAATAGAGGTCTTGCCCCAGAAATCAAGAAGATGGCTTGTATGAGGCCAAGAACACCACCAATAACCAAAGCCGATGAGGCTGATGGGATATATCTTCTTCCATTCTCAACTTTACCATTTTCAAATGTCGTATCTAATGGTTTTCTTGAATGATGTGCATCTTCACCTTTCCCTATCAATTATAATAAATGAAATCACATGAGGTCTAGGACTAAGAAGAAAATACTTTCATGAATTTTGATCTTCAAAATAGGGGAAGGTTGAATAGTGATGAGGGAAAAGGAAAGCATACCATTCTGTGGGATCATCGAACTTTTTTCATCATTTGTAAAGAAACCTGTCTCCGTATCGTTATTATCCTCTGCTTCAATAGAAACACTTCCAATAGTGTCTTCCTCAGCAACAAAAGATGTGGTGACACTTACAAGAGGAAAAATCGCAATTCTTGAAACTTGATTAAATAAAGCAATAGCAACCCCAACAGCGGCAAGCTCCACAGAACCTGTGATCATGATGTAGCAATATGAACATACTACAAAGTTAAAAAGAAAACAATGGAGACACTATACAAAGCAAACTAAAACTGTACAAGGGAATAAGAGAAATTAGGAGACACCTTCCTCCTAAAAGGTGTTCTTGGAAACTTTAAGAGAAAAGCAGAGTTACCTATCTGGCCAATGAATGCCGTGTCAACCAGAGAAGCTACAGGATCAGCTGCCAAAGCTAGTGCAGCAGGCAAAGCAATCCGCGCTATTTCCCGACCAAGTTCATCCAACTTAAAAACATGTCTGTTCACAAAAAAAGAAAAAAAAAACACGATTGAAAAGAAGGGTCCTTATCAACACATTAAGATCACAATCCAGGAACCCGAAAGCTAAAATACGGTCCCCCATTTGATATGCCGTTAGAAAGCCTAGTGAACAATCCGGCAAAACAGGGGGGGAGAGAAAAAGAAAAGTTCAGCAGCTTCTTTACCTAGCATCCTTGAAGAAAATACGAATAGGTGTTTTTGTTTTATCCCAAGCTGGGTAAGGATCATCTTCCTCAGACATGATCGAGAAGGCCATTCACTGAACTGTTTATAAAATAATCAAGTTGCTATGTTCTTAAATAGCCCAAATGAGGATGAAAAATAGTTCAGAATTGATTCCCTGAATCTGCAGAATGAACACAAACGTCGTTACTTCAATTGCTTCAAAACTCAACACAGAGAATTGAAGTGGAGAAGGAAAAACTCAAAATTTGCTGGCTGAATGATCACATATATAATAATGAAACAAAACCCATTTCTTTTACCGCTTCTGTCAAGCAAGTCGGACACAGGAAAAGTAACTCCAAGAAAAAGACGCTAAAATAACTTTTACCCCCAAAAAGCAACTCTAAGGAATTGGGCCAGGGATTCCATATTCAAAAGCCAAAACCATTCAAATCATAAGACTAAAACTTCCTAATTCGTAGACTTCACGACAAACCGTTCACCAAGAATAAATTTCAAACCAAAGTCTAAACGGAAGAAATTTCCCAAAAGGTTCAAACAATGCCACAAAGACATTTCAAGTTTCGGATACCTCAACTCCAACGGCGTGGAGAAAAAAAACCCACTTCAAAATTCGAAGGGTAGAAGAAAAAGGAGAAGAGGGTCTCTTTCTTTGAACCCAAGTTTCGATTTGGAGAAGAACTACATACAGAAAACTGTGATGATCATGGCGTTTGAGATACTGGAAAAATCGGAGAAATGGAGTTGATTTGGAGACTCGGGTGCAGAGAAGAAGATTGTTGGCCTTGGCCAGATGACGAAGAGAAGCAATTGAAAGTGAGGCATCTTCTAGGGAAGAATTGACTCGGCCACTCAATTCACATGCTTTGTGGACATTGCCATTGGCGGGCAAAAGCCGAGCGGCAAACAGAAGGGGCCTCGTCGTCTTTTCCTATAAGAAAAAGAAGGGCGGCCAGGGTTAGTTACGTAATTTTACTTTTTGTACTTTGGAATAATTTCCTCGCATTTAATAATAAAATAAATGGAATGTGAAATATATTTTGTTTGGAATTTGGAATTTTATTGGAATTTGCCTACAAAAAAGAATTCCTCCTTTTTAATAAAATTTTAGTAAAGTAGGTTTATATTTAAATGTAGTAAAAGTAATATTCTTTTTAGGAAAAATAAGATTATCTATAACTCTAATAATATTTTCTTTTATAATAAATACTATTTAAACAATATTTCAAAACTCTCGAATTACTTACTATTTGGTGCTGGTTTTACTGTGACATTCATCATTTTTATTATTTGTCGTAGAATTTACTGTTTTTTTTATCAAGCTAAAATAATCTAATCTGAACATTAAATATATATTATTATAATTCAATTTTTAATTTTGAACTTTATAAATACTAAAATTTAGGAAAAAAACTGACAATTGGGTTATGCGAATTGCCAACCGAATCAATCCGAAAATATGGATCGAATTAAAAATGTCTCATAACCTAACCCGTTTATACCCATAACTAAGTGTACAGTGGTATAGATACGAAGCATTATTTTATAAATAAACATAAATAAAAAATGTATTTAAAAAGGAAAGGCTCAAATATCAATGAAATTTGGGTCTCAAATTTGACAAAAATTTAGGACAAGACACGTGTCAAATAAGTTTTGCTGTTTGGGACAAGTGACCGAACCACATTCAAAGTTGGGAAAAGATAGCACTCTGCATTGAGAATTGGTTCGATGTAGAAAGACTACAATACCCCTACATTTAGTCCAATTGCAGAATATTTTTACTCATTTTCAAAATTTTGAAATTATTTTTTATATTAGACAAAATCAATAAATCTTTTTTTGTAGAAAAAGAAAATGTTTTCTTATTACCATCTTAACCTTTTTTTTTCTTTCTTTCTTTCTCAATTTTATTTTCATTGCTATTTTAGAGAATTCATCGATACTATTATTAAACATAGTGGAAAAAAAATGATATGATTCTAAGTAGAGATTCGTCATTTTTTTTTCACGCAATAGGAAACGTATCAATCTAATATATATTCTCAAGCACCAATATTATTAGTTAGACTCAATATAGTAATAGATTTTATTTTCGATTTTTAGTTTTCGTGAATTTAATTTAACTTTTCATAATTATTTTTTACAATAATTTGTATATTCTTGAGTAAGAATAAAGACAAGACGTGATTTAATTTTTTAAATATTTGATAAAAAAGTAAATAACAAAACAAACAAAATTAATAATGAAGGCGGAATATTACTTGTAAACTTAGAGATAGAAATGACGTTGATAGTGTTAATTTTGAAACACTAAACAAAATTTACCTAATGACTCTAAATGTGAAGGAATAATTTAATATCGAGTAAGAATTATGCAAACATTTGACTAGGTGTCGAAAATTTTAAATTTAACTATTTGAAATGACCTTAAATAGTTAATTCGATGAGTTTACGTAAAAGTCAAAATTGCTAAAATATTTATAAAATATAACAAAATTTCATATTCAATCAATTATCAATGATAAATATTGATAAACTTCTATTACTATCTATTAAATGTCTATCAGTATCTATTAATATTATTGATATAATTCAGATATAACATGAAATTTTACGTAAATATTTTAATTTTGTTATATGGTAAATCGTTTTGTCTTTACGAAGGATGCTTT
This sequence comes from Cucumis melo, assembly GCF_025177605.1. Taxonomy (NCBI): domain Eukaryota; kingdom Viridiplantae; phylum Streptophyta; class Magnoliopsida; order Cucurbitales; family Cucurbitaceae; genus Cucumis; species Cucumis melo. Next base: position 1,127,815 of record NC_066861.1, on the reverse strand, counting down.
TAGAAATTTCTAAATTACATAAAAAAGTTTGTAAAAGTTGGTCAAGAAGGTTGAAAATATAATGGTGTTGGTGATAGATAATGCATGGTGGTGCTTTTTGAGTGGCCAATCAAACTCAAATGTCTTAAAGCAAATATGAATCATCAATATAATATTGACACACCAAAATTAATGTATCATTATTATAATTATGCCATCAATATTTGCAACTTCAATTAAGTATAGTTTTATAACAATTTTTGTCACAATTGTAAAAGATTCACTTTCTTGACTGTATTTTAAATTATTGTACTATAAATATTTTAGTGCAAATTCTTTAATTCTAATACTAAAACATAGTTTAGTGAATACTAATTTCGATTTGAAGCTGAAATCACATCGAATCGGAAAATGCAAAAAACAAAAAAAAAAAATCTCATATGAAATCGAACTAAACCGTTCATCTATGTTAAGGGATGTTCACAGTTCGATTTGCGATTCGGTTCAATTTTCAACTGTTTTTTGAACACTTCTATTAATTGTGATGCATATCTCATCTTTAACTTAACAAAAACTGAAAACGTGAATTAAATTAGGTTCTTGTTTGTCATAAACAATTAGTTATTATGACGAATGCTTCATCCAACTCAATAAAATTAAAGCGTGAATTTCTATTTAAAATGCGTGATATAGAAATGAAAGCAACAGGTATATAGCTTTTGGAAAATTTAACAAATAGGATTGAAAATAGCATAAGGGTGTGTTTAGACAAGAAATGTTAGTAACAAGACTCGTCCTCTCTTTTTTTTTTTAACATAAAGTTTTAAATGTTTTTTTTACTTGTAAGTGTTCAGGTTAGTTTATGCACACTTCGACTAACTTTCACGAGATAACATGTATGATCCTACAAAATTTAGGTGTCAAGAAAACTGGTAAGAAATCAATTCTTAGATGAGTGGATACCATAGATTGGATTCGTGATTTCTTTTTCATTTGTTGTTAAGTATTTCAACTTTACTTTAAATTGTTTGAATAAAATAAAGTTGCTTTTCACATATTCATAACTCTTTGTTAGACATAGAAAATTGAGTATTCAATTATTGTTATGAATGCATTTATTAGGTGATTTTCTACTATATCTTAAAAAGTGAAAGGGAGATCTTTGCACATGTTGGATTGTTTTAAATTTGGGTAATTAAAGTTTGTGTTAATTATTATATGATTTCATACAAAAGTAGCTCTTCCATGACCACAAACACAACCTCAAAATTCTCACCAAATACTCTTGACAAAAATGAAATTGGACATTATTTTCTATTATGAGAAATTTTAGTCAAGGATTAAAATGTTAACATCGAAATTTCAGTTTCACACAACTAAACTACGAATATTGTTATTAAAATGAGTATAACTTGCTAACATAGTGTTTGTACCATCAACATCGAGGTCAGATATTTGATTTCTCACCCTACACATTAATCTGATACCTTTCCAAAAGATATGTGTTTGAGTGTATTTGTATGCATGTGTTTTACGATAACCCATAAAAGATATTTGAGATATCAATGGATATTCAGTATCGAATTTTAACCCTAGTTTTTCAAATATATATCGATATAGTTTTTCAAATATATATCGATATGTCGGCAGCTGTTTTCATCCTCGATTTTAGCCCTCGTTCATATGCGATTCTTCAACTCTTGTAGGTAGTTTCTTTGTGTGGGAATCTTCAACCATCACTTGGTATTTTCAAGTTTCATCCTACTTAGTTGATTCATGATGAAGCTTAATTATCTTTATCTATCTTCTTGAACAATTAATTAATTTTTATTGACATCCCTTCTATTTTTAAGTTTCAACCATAATTTTGTGAAGATGAAAGCTTAATTATCTTCCTCTCTTAATTGACATTTAAATGTTGTAGGGTCAGGTAAATTGTCCCGTGACATTAGTCAAGGTACACATAAGTTGACTTCAATACTCACATATATTAAGAAAAATCTTCCTCTTATAAAATAATTAATTAATTTTCATCAAAAGAACTATAGATACCTCTCTAGTGGATCATCAATTTAAATATCTTCTAAAAAATCTAAAGAAGATTTGAATTGGTATTATTGCATTATTCCTATACCATAATAATTTATCGGTTAGAAACTTAAAAGTACCATACATATATGTATAGTATGATACTTGTTCAAATTTACTTTATATACTCACAATTGCTCAATTTCAGTTCTACGTACTTTCCATGATTTTATATCTAGTCCCTCAAAATTAATTTTTTACTAAAAATAATTAAATAACCATAATAATTTTCCTACAATAAAAGATAGGATGAATATGCATTCGCCCATTTATGGTAAATGTGCTAATAGATAATAATAAAATTTATTGAAAATATATAGATTAAAATTAGCCACAACCGAGTATAAACATGAGAGCAAAAATGTACTATAACCTAAATTGGGATGGAGGGACTCAAATATTTGACATCTTGATTAATGATACATGTTAACGTGAGTTTACTCGTTTAAATAATCTATAACCTAAATTGGGATGGAGGGACTCAAATATTTGACATCTTGATCAATGATACATGTTAACGTGAGTTTACTCGTTTAAATAATTGATGTAACTTAAATGGTAACCTACTTTACTCTTATAACTGAACAACAAAATAGTATGTAACATAAAATTAAAAAGGAAAACATTTTGAAGCTTTTAAAGAATTGATATAAACTCAAAGTGTATACGTTAACATTTAATTATTATTTTACACCAAAGTTGAGAATGCACTAAGAAACCATAAAGTTTTGTCCACATCATCTTTATCCGATTCCAATTTGGAGGGTTATGTTATGGTCCACCTCATTTTCCAATTCCAAAACGCAACTTCTTCATTCATTTCTTTTTTTTTCTTTTTTTATGTGGTACGAAATGCTTCCATTTCATAAAAGTGATGATAACACTGTCTGTTTTGGTCGTTTAGACATAAAAGTTATCTCATTATTTTGTTAAAGAGGTGATGAAATCTTACCAAAAAAAACTAAAATATCCCTTATTTTAAAGTTTAGGGACTAAAACATATGTTTTTAGAAGTTTAAGAACCAAAATAGAATAAGTTAGGAAGGTTAGAAACTAAAATAAGATTTAAGTCGTGGAACTTCTCCGGCCTAACATTTTTCTCTTTCTTGCCTCTTGCCTGTTTATCTCAATTATCTCTATCTTTCAAATGAAAGGTTGAGAAAGAAAGTCAGAAGATTTACCAAGTAGAATTCATGGACAAAATAGGGATGGGTAGCTACCAACATCAACCTCCATTGCCATTCCTTTAGAACAAGTTAAAATAAGCATCCTTACGCTCCATCCGAGCAAGTTTTCAGAGCTTCTTACCCTTTCGATTCTGCGCGGTGGGGGGGAGGAAGGGGAATGGGAATGATTACGTAATCAAATATGTCAGAAATTGCAAGTAATGAATCAGGGAATCAAAATTTCTGGTAACATGTAAACTTTTATCATGAGTAACATCTTCCTGTTGTTTTCAGATTACAATCTCGTTGATGTGAAAATAATAGATATGAGAACAAAAAAGAGAAACTACAACAAAATGCCTCAAAGGCCTAGGAAGAAAATTGCACCTTGAGGCATTAACAAATTCAGGTTGGTTTAATGTTGGTTTTTAGATTCAGTTGCTTCACCATAAACCAATGGCCTTCCACCAAATTCCTCCAACACCGAGCCAGATAATGATGTTAACGACAGATACGAGGAACCCGTAGCCCCACCATTGAGCAAGAGGAACATAGTTGGCACCATAGAAAACAGGTGCTGAGCCGATTCCGTAGTGGGTTAGGCCACCCATCAGATTAGATAAGAAGGAAAGTACAATTGCTCCAAAGTAGGGGGGAGTCCCCAAAGCACTAGCAACAGATAAGAAGGCTGTAAACATCGCGCCTATATGAGCAGCTCCACTTGCAAAGAAGTAATGAGAGTAGAAATAGAGAAGAACTAAAATGCCGAATGAGAGCTGCCAGGAAAGACCTAGACCGCCAACAAACTGCGGAAAGAACGCATTTTTGTGAGTTGTTAGGAGAGGAACTCATACAAAGTAGCACAGTAATAAACATCGATTGCCAATTGTAACAGCAGCATTCAGAATGAACGATTTTAGTAATATAACAATGTGCAAAGATTAGAATCCGAGATTCATATGCAAGATCTGGCTAGTTTTATACAGTATTGATTAATACAGCCAATCTTGAAGGAGCCACCGAGCAGATGTTGGAGCTCGGCTATGGAAAGTTAGTTGATGATATTAGACTTCATTACCTCAGGAAGCTATTTGCAGCATGCATAATGTGCTAGCAGATTCAAAAGTAAACAACTTATGCCCCATTCAATAATCATTTAATTTTAGTTTTTGGCTTTGGAAGGTTAAGCCTATAAATATTATGTCAACCTATAAATTTCCCTTTATGTTATTTACTTTCTAAAAATGTTTTCAGAATCCAATCTAATTTCGAAAATTAGGAAAGTAAATTTTAAAAATTTCTTTTCGGAATTTGGGTAAGAATTCAAAACATAAAAAGGGAATGGGAGAGAAGCAAGAATAACTATTAAAAACATAAAACTCAAATCAAACTCTCTATCAAACAAGGCCTTCTCAAATCAAACCCTCTATCAAACAAGGCCTATGAGATTTTCTTTCCAAATTCATTTCTTTGCGGATTTTCTTTAGGGAAGGAAGAAGGAAGCACAGGTTCTGACAAATATCACTGACAGTGAAAGGGAATCAATCTACGGGCACAATGTCTTGGACTGCGTAGGATACCATTTATGTTAATTCATCAGATGCGTGGAGTTTCTAGTTTTTGTAATGTCCCACCCCCCTACAGGCTCAATTAGAAACAATTCTTCAAGTGGTACCTACTTACTCAAAATGGCCCCCTAGGTAAAGAGAGTAATTTTCCAGATAGGAAAAGGATGACGAAAAGAGATTGCTTTACTGTTTTTGTTTTGTTTTCTTTTTTTGTTTTCTTTTCTGGTGGCCAAAGAGAACAATCAAATTTGCAATCAACAGGCCAAAGGCCTTGAAATGCACATAAAGATATCTTAGAGTAAGTTTGGGGTGAATTTTGATCCTAGTACTTTTTTTCTGGTACCTTTTAGAAAAATGCAAATTAATATTGGGCTCTTAGGTACTCCTAGAATGATGAAAGAAACCTTTGGCTGTCTAGATGCATCTAAGAAGCAGTTTTAATTACAATTATAAGCATTTTCCCTAGTGTAAGTGTCATGCTAAACGTGCTTCTAAACTCCTAATCATGCATCCATACACTCGTATTCTCAGATTATCAATCTCCCGAGGAAGGCCAAGTGTATGTGAAAAAAAAGAATTTACGACAAACCTTCACAACAGTTTGGCTGAACCAGGAGATGAGACCATATTTGTTGAGATACCCTGCCATTGCAATGAGTGCAGCAAACCACGTTAGAGTGTCCCAGGCAACAGCTTCTCCCAAGCACTCTTTCCATGTCACAACCCCGGTCACAAGAAGAACAGACAATCCCAAAATGGCAGCAGTAACAGCATCCACATTAAGAACCCCTCCAAAAACCCAAAGACCCACCTGATCCAAAGAATAAGGAAGGCAGCTGTTAATATGTCCACTGTGCAACTTAGATCAATATAACATTGAGAACTAGGCAACTCACATTGAGAGCTCCACAAAGAAACAAATTTTGTACACTAAACAATGACAAAACTCATTAAAAGCTTCAGCACTAGAGTTTCCAACATCTCGACAATGAGAAAAGCATGAGAGAGTAACACAATTTCAACTGACTAATCAGCAATCCACATTAAGAGAACCACAAAGTAACAAAGTCTATATTCTATAATACATGTTTCAGCAGAATTGATAGTGTTATAGATTTCAAGATGAGTAGCTTTCAGGTAGCTATTACGATGAAGCAAATGTAAAAGCAAAACATTAATTAGTCATAGTCTTAGAGTAGAACAAGAGCCAAATAGCTGCTTAAGGAATAGGAAATGAAGTTCCTAAAATTCAATCAATTCAAAAGGCAAAAGGCAAAAGTTTCGAACTGTTAAGAGGAAAAGAAAAGTAGGGACAGGGTCATATAGATGTTCATTACCGTTAGAAGTAGAGTTCCAGCCATTATAATCTCATTCTTGGTCATTGGCCCCATCTTTTCCAATTTCTCTCTGGCAAGCTTTGGTGCATCTGGGCTGCTCTTCACCGTGGGCGGATAAACTACATACAAAAGCAATGGCACCACAATCAAGGAGATCAATCCTGGAACAATGGCTGCTTTAGCCCAGTCAGTCCATCCAATTGTCTGTTTAATTGTGTTATACGTTAGAGTCGCACTCAGGGGATTAGCAGCCATGGCTGTCAAGAACATAGATGATGAAATCACCGAAGTTTGAAAGCAAGTGAGCATCAACCAAGCTCCCAACCTATTCTCCGTCCCATCACCAACATTGCTACCACAAGCAACACAGAGGGATTTTACCAGTGGAAGGAATATCCCTCCTGCTCTAGCTGATACCGAAGGAATTGCCGGCGCCAATAAGGCCTCGCTAAATACTAAACTATACCCTAACCCTAAGGACGAACTACCGAATAGAGAAACAAATTGATAAGCAATTCGATTACCAAGTCCGGTCTTAATGAACCCTCGAGCAAAGAAGAAGGCAAGAGCTATGAGCCATGGAATGGGATCGCCAAACGCAGAGAATGCAGCAGAGAAAGTTAGGGTTTTAGTCAGAACAGAGGCACCAAGTCCCAGCAAGGCAACAGCACCAAGAGGCAAGGGCTGAGTAATAATCCCAACGATAGTAGCGAGGAAAATCGCAAGCAATTGCCACGCGTTTCGAGAAACACCAGACGGCACCGGAACAAACCATAGAATGATACCCGTAGCAATCGATGCAATCAGTGGCTTAATCGCCGCACCTTGCCATGGCTGAGGAGCTGGAGCCGGAACTGCAGCAGCAGCAGCAGAGGAAGAAGAAGAAGACGCCCGGACAGTAAAACCACCGAGATTCGGACCAGAACTTCCGAAATTTAGAGCTGGTTTAACGAATTTAGCTTCATGGGATAGAGCAGACGGAATGCGGAACCTAGTTCTAACACCGCTACCGAAAATGGCGGATTTGGGAATACTGGGACGGAGAGATGAGCAACGAATTCGAGCATTAGATTCAGAATTCGGAAGACGCGACCGGAGAGAAGGGAGATACGAGGAAGTAAGCGCCAGAGACGCCATTAACCGGTCGCTGATCTAAAAAACGACGGCAACAACGGTGAAAAAAGAAGATTCCGATGAGCCGTCGAGATTAAAGAAAGCGAAAACCGACTAGTGGACAGAAATCCGACGGCGGATATTGCGATTGAAGAACAACGATTCGACCGAAGATGAAAAAAAAGAAAAAAAAAAGTGAAAAGTCAGCTTCGAAGGTTCCGCCGGAGTTGGTTAATGCGGCGGAGTTTTCGAACAAGGGAGATCGAACCACGTGGTGAATCTAAATAGAATCAATGGGATGACATGGACAAGAGACTCAGCCAATGAGAGAGACGGAAGTCCACGTGGCAGTAGGTAAGTGGTGGATGGTTCTTTCAGGAATGAGGATCTGATCTGACATGTGAGGTCAGAAAGGGAAGGGATGGGAAAATGACGGAGTTGCCCTTACGATAGTGAAATGTAAAGGCACGTGCACCACCCGTGGTAGGGGAAATAAGATTGAGAAGGAGGAGAAACGGTGGAATTAAATTATTATTAAAAATTAAGTGGGTGAATTGAGCAAAAAAAGGGAAAGGGAAAGTGGGTGTAATGACTCAACGGAGTAGCGAAGGGGCGTGAGGCGCGTGACTATCTTCTAAGGGTCCAGCTGTCGCTTTCTGCCAGCTAAGCCAAGAATGTCCAATCTGATTCTAATCAACGGAACCGCATCTCATTCTATAAATGTATATATAATATAACCTTATTGACATTAAATGACTCTCTAAATTTTGACAAAATCTTACTCTCTTGTTCTTAAGAAAAAAAAAAAGGGAAATAGAGAAGGTATTAATAATACTATATAGTACATAATTGAGATAATTAAATATTATAGTTTTATACTTTTCCAAATAGTCATTACCATAAAAAAGTCGCTTTGGCCGAGTGGTTAAGGCGTGTGCCTGCTAAGTGCATGGGGTTTCCCCGCGAGAGTTCGAACCTCTCAGGCGACGTTTAATTTTTTAATCTTTTGTTTCCAATATTAAATTTTCTCCCGAATTGTAAACGATTCTTCGGGCCCATTGGGCCGGAAACCACAGCCCAGTTTCAGTTGCTGCTCTAATCCAACCCAAATGCAATTAAGCCCATGTTCGATAGATTCTTCAATAATTTGTTTCTTTTTTTTTTTTTGGGATTAGGAATACAAGGTTTATATGAATTGAGTTATGTTGAACTAAGAATTAGAGAAGTAGTAATTGAGTGGCTAACAAGGCAATTTAATTGTATAATGTTGTGATTTTGTAAGAAATAAATAATATTTAATTACATTTTACAATGTTATTTTATAAGTACAATGAGACGACTGGGACCTAAATCATATATGTTTTTATTGTTAATTTATATTTTATGCTAGTTTAGCTAAACTCACTTTGATATAATTAAACATATTTTAAACTTCAAACTATATACTTTGTAAATAATTTTATCATTTTATCCTTTATATTATAATGTATGTTTGTGGAAATTATATCCACGTGTTATTGTTTTTGACAATTATTCTATTTAGCTTAACTTTTCAAGTGTTTCATTTTGAAAAACGACGTTTAAGTATTCGACAACTACTGAAAATAACTTTTGAGACACTTACAAATTTATTATATATATTGTAAGTCTTTTTTTAGATATGACTATTCAAATCGAAGTAGTATAGACAGGGTTTGAATAAACACCTCCTGTTATATGAAACATTAATATTTAACCATGGAAATAACAAAACATATATGGGGTAAATAGAATAGATTGAAATTTTGGCTTATTAGTATTCCCATATCTAACTATTATGCATACATATATATATAACTTTTTTACGATGTGAAAAATGCACTATATATTGGGTTAGTGGATTAGTTATTTATGTTGGAGGCCTTTTTTTAAAAAAAAAAAATTTAAAAGAACAATAAATATAAAACCCTAAGCAAAAGAGAATAATGTAAAATTGGGTTCTAATTTCTTCCCCAATCACTCTATATCCAACTAATCCAAGACATGATCAAGTGTGTACTTTGTTTGTTCTTCAAGTAATCAAAATGATCTTTAGGGTGGTTTTGTATTTTTCTAGATTAAATAATTCATAGGCACACATGTTAGTCATGGACTTAGCCCTTCAAAGTCCTAAAGAAAATGATTGGAGAAAAAAAAGAGACATTCTTCTTTATCAATTCATTCAAGTGGAAAAAAACAAAGAGTATGTCATCACTCTCTTTTTAATTATGTCTACCCCTATGAGCTATTGTTTTTGTGTAAAATATTTCAATTGGGTCATTTTCTAAGCTTAATTAGCTTTTGATGAGAGAATTTGGGGAAGATGCAATCATCTCTCACATTTACTCTCTCTGTGTGTGTGTCACCCTATATATATTATAGTTAGTTTTGTCTTTTATGTTTATATGTATCATTTAATCCTTTTTAAGTTATTGTATTTCTTTTATTCTCTTCTTTTTTTCAAATTTAATTTTTTTTCTAATAACTGTTTAAAATATTTATAAATATAGTAAAGTAAATAACGTTTACCTTCGTTAGACTGTGATATAATACTATTTGTGTCATAATAGACACAAATAGTCTATCATGGGATTGTCATGAATAGAATGTGATATATTTTTTTGTTATATTTATAAATATTTTGGTTCAGTTTATCATATTTGAAAACAACCTTTTTTTTTACTAAGCGTAGTAGATTTTTGTTCTTTAGTGGTTTTTTCTATGAATGTGACAATTTTTTATTATTATTATTATTTAAAAAATTATTATTATTTATTATTTTCTAGACGACGAATCATTCTCCTAAATATACATAGATACACACACATATATACATGGTATACATACATATATACGTGGGTGTATATATAAGCATTATCATACGAAGTAGCTTTAAAAATATCTATTGATTTATAGAAAGATTTCACTTTTTTTTTTCTTTTTCGTGTAATGATCCTTCCTTGCAATGCTAAAATTTTTTCCTTTTGAATATAGTAAAATGTCAAATTATCGAGAATATAATAGTTCAATTTTGTAGATCACACTAGCTTGCAATGCTAAACTTTTTTCCTTTTGAATATAATAAAACGTCAAATTATCGAGAATAGTTCAATTTTGTAGATCACACTAGTGGAGCTAATGTCAAATTGCATCTTTCAATATTCACGTACCAACCCAAAATTAAAAATTGAACTTTTAAAACCCTAAAGATGAAATTGAATAAAATGACAATCTATACATACATACATAGATATATATATATATATATATATATATATATATATATATATGTACTTCATACGCACACACAATATCCCAAAGTGTGATTACTTTTATTTAAGGTAAAACTTAAAAGAAAGAGAGAGATAGAGATAGTGTGTTACATAATGGGGATTTAGAATTGAAACCAAGCATGTGCATAACTAATCTCTAATTGACATAATTAGTTATGAAAATAATGGAAAAGTCACAACCAAAAAAGACCAAAAAGGTTTTAGAGATTAAAAAAAGAATGATAAAAGATCTCTACTACTTGTTTAATTCCCCTTAGTGGAAGAGAGGATATTCAAACATCTCTCAACTTAGTTATCATTATAACCCATTCATCCTAACAAATAATCATTTAACAACCTCCATTTTACCCTCCGTTCAATCTAAACAGCTTATTACACTTGTAAATATAATTCAATTCACATAAATTACATTTTCACGCATTCCCTCTAATCTAAAAGATTAGAAATTTTTGAATCTTCACTCAACATATCATTTAACGAGAAAATAATTACAGCATAATCAACGAACAATACGTGCATCCTATACATCAATCTTTAGAACAATCATCGTGAAGAAGAAAACTTTATAATTCTTTAATATTTTAACCCAATTACTTTCACTCACTTACTACACACAATCTATCATTGTCATATATGATCTTATCAACAATAATATTAAGAAAAAAGAGAGAGAATAACAAACTTCCATTAATTTCACCAACTAAAGACATATATTCATATATCCTTTTTTTGTACATGCATGTTTACAAATAATAATAAACTACATATACACTGTGTATGCAATAATATTGTTAATTTCTCTTTCTTTCTTTCTTTCTCTAGCTTAAAGCATAGCCCTCTTTAATGGAGTGCCTTCCAAGGGTCTTCAATGTTCATACCACAACCCTAGACTCCTTTTTTTTTTATATTACTTCACATTATATATGAACAGCTTTTCAAAATTAAAAAAATAAAAAGAAGAAGAAGAAGAAGAAGAAGAAAGTTTATATATAGAAAGGCAAAGAAAATGAAGAGATCTAGAAAAGATAGAGATGTGAAGAATAATCTAGCCAAACCCTAAATATATCCCTGTGAAAGTGTTAATATACATCTCGAAAAATTATCTAAAATGACCGTCTTGATATATTTCGTCTATTTTCTTCGAGGATAAAATTATCCGTCGTCGATATTATTGTGTTGTGGTCTTTTCGAATAATTTCTGAATTTACTATTGGACTTGAAAATTGAGACATGGGAAAGAAGGAACATCTTTCATCAAATCGTCCAAGTCCCATTCCCCAATTGAAAATTCCTCATGAAGAAAATTATTTGCTCCAACCCCACCACCATTAATGTTGTTATCAGTCTTTGGATTATTATTGTTGCTAAAATTATTATGATTAGCAAGGCAGTTGATGTTGTTAATTAAGTAATTACTATGGTTAGCTTCTTTAACTATGGTTTCATTTTTTAAGCTTCTCTCGACGACAGTGGTGGCAGTGACGGTGGTGGTGTTGTTAACACTCTGCAAAAGAGGGAGATTACTAAAGAAACTCTCGTGATCTTCATGGAAAAAACTTGGTTCGACCCCGGTGAAGGTCGAGGTGGTGGTGGAGAAGAATGGTCCACTGTGGGCGGAGATGAAAGGGAAAGGATCGAGACCGATAATAGGATCCGAAGCATAGATGGGGAACTCATCCATTAAGCCTTGTGATTGTTGTTGTTGGTCTTGAGTCGATAAGAGGCCACCAAAAAGGTTAGGTTTTGAGTCTGTAGAGGGGGAGCCGGTGGAGCTGGTGTTTGGTGATGGTGTTGAGGACAAATTCTTGAGCCTCTTTTTAATGGTGGAGTTCCAAAAGTTCTTGATTTCGTTATCGGTTCTTCCCGGTAATCGTGCGGCAATTTGAGACCATCTGTATTCACATAGTCACGTACAAGTATATTAATACACATTCTGTGCATTAGAGAAATAATGCAGTTGACTCTTTATAACAATCATGGTTGTTAAATTTGTTGACACATACTTCATATGTATGTATATAATAAACTCATCTACTACCTAGTTACATTCTGATATATATAATTGACTTCTTCAAACCTAATATCATAATGCAACTTCATTATAACTCATAGTCTGTCTTGTTTCTATTGGTCTAATAGAAAGTATAGTGTAAAATGAAGTTGGAAATATCTCTATAATTATAAATATATATATAATGGGTAATGTGACATGGACATGATCATTTATCACTATCAAATGTAAACTGATTTTACACTCTAGCTCATTTTCTTTTAATCAAACTCTCTCCTTTTTACCAACATATTAAGTTTTTATATTTAATTACCCAAAATAAGCTATTGCCAACTTTAACTAACAATTTACCAAACAAACCTGTTTCCAAGAAGAGAATGCAAATGTATGATAAGGTGTTCTTCTTGGGGAGAGAAAGCTCCACGTTTGAGATCAGGGCGTAAGTAATTGATCCAACGTAGACGACAGCTCTTACCGCAACGTTGAAGACCTGCATTACGAGCAACATCGCTCCAACAGCCTTGGCCATTGTTAAGCATATAGCTCATCAACTTATCATCTTCTTCAGGAGACCAGAGTCCTTTCCGGAGCTTCGTTGTCGTCATGCCACTGCTCGCACCCGTTGTCTCTGGCTTCCTCATTGTAGTAATAAATTGAACTAACAAAGAGAGATGATCAGAAGGCAGAAGAAGAAGAAGAAGAAAGAATATAGATTTTGAATTTGTGGGAAAATATGTTGTTGTTGTTGGAACTGGGTTGATGTGGATCTGTGTGGAATTTATAAAGAAGGGGTGAAAAAAAAGAAATGAAAAAGGGAGATGGAGTATGAAAGATAAAATTATGATGATGGTGATGGTTGTGGGGTTTGCTTACAATATTGGGAAGAGAGAGAGAAAAGGAGAAGGTTGTTGATGGGTCTTTTGGTAGAAACGGTTTGGAGGGGGACCTTATATTAAATTTAATTCAAATATATTAATTAAAGTTGGAGAGAGAGATAAACGGTGTCGTCTTGTCTTTGACTCTAGACTCTCTAGACCCTCCTTTTTTTCATCTTTAATTTATTCTTATTTCTAATTACAGTAAAATAATCCAAAAATATAGTAAAATATTACAATCTTTTACATGTATTTTTTATAGCTACAAATACATATAGATCGTGATATTTTTCTATATATATATATATTTTTTTTTAAAAAAAAAAAAAATTTATCATTAAAAATTTAAAATTAGATAATTATAATGAATAACAATTTTAGAAATAATAATTAAATATATATCAACACTTTACAAAAATTACAAATATAACAAATTCTATCAGCGATAAGTTGATAGACTCTTATGAATAATCGGTGATACACCAATATTTACAAACATAGTCTATCGGTAATAAACTCTATATAGTTATCTATTTGCAATTTTTTTAAAAAACGTTACTATATACTTAATTATTTTGAATCTAATTGTTTATATTTACACTATCCCAAAATAATTTTTCTTTTATTAAACTCCCGCAACTCTAAACTTTAGAGTTGGTAGCATTATAAAAATCCTATTTCTTTAGAGGTTGTATCATTTAAACTTAAAAATAATAATTGTATCGATTTAAACTCTGAATTTTCACTGTACCTATCCACACCCTAATTGAACCCTTTCATAATTAAACATATCCATACCCTAATTATTTTAAATCAATACTTTTGTTAGATTGATATATAATTAATTGTTGTGTGTTATTTGAAATAATTTAGAGGTTAAATTGAAAAATGATATTTCTTCACTCACAAGGTAATCATCATCCATGAAACTGAAAAAAAAAATGTTTAATGTGAGAAAGAGAGAGAGAGAGAGAGAGAGAGAGAGAGAGAAAGAGAGGGTTTTGTTTTCCAACGAAGCCAAGATATTTGCTTCCATTTCACATAACCTAATATTTCTCTCTCTTCCCACACGTGTAGTTTAAGATATATACTTCCCTTTTTCCTTTTTACTTTCTTTCTTTTTCTTAATTATATATAAAGGTTAAAATTATATGAATTCTTTCCCTATTTTTTCATTTTTAATAATAATGGTAATTACTTTAAGTTTATAAATAAGACTAAATTACTATTACGTGATTTAAATTCGAAACTTTCAGGTTTGTATCAATTTAAATATCAAACTAATAGTTGTATTAACTTAAACAGATTTAAATTATAAACTTTCATAAATGTACCATTTTAAACCCTAAACTTTTATAACAAAGTCTAATGGTTGTTGAATGAGTGATAAAAACATATGACTAATAGAATTTGTTATATTTGTAATTTTTTTTTAAAAAATGTTACATACGTACTTAATTATTATCTCTAAAAGTGCGATCGCGGTTACCGTTACTCTAATTTTTATAGGATAGTTTTTAAAACTTTGAAACTAGGGTTAGTAATGTAGGTAGGTTTATGATCTTTTAATTTCATGTTCGATAGATTTGTGAAACTTTTCTTTTAAAAAAATTGTTAAATAGATGAAACCTCTTATTTTTAGTTTCATATGTTCGATAGATTAGACGTAATGTGGTGAAATGCTTTGGTCATTTTGTTTAATCCAACTCATTAATATGAATAATCTCCATTTTACATTTCTCCAAACATCCCTTAGTTGTTGGATTTGCAAATGATTAATTCTAACTTTCATTAATCTCTCAATCCCCTTTCTTTCTACTATGTGTACGTAACCCATTCGGACATTAAAAATTTCGTTAAAATGACTATAACTCAATTAATTAATATTCTAAATTTTATACTTTGATTCTTTTGGCTCTAAGTTTTAATTACGGTTATTAAACGAAAATATTTAAAAGTCCGTACTTTACTATTTTATTGTTAATGTTCTTTTTCTTTAACATCAAGTGATTTTTGGGTAAAATTTTAAAGAATTATTATTACCATTATTTTTTGGAACGATGAGGTGGGTAAGTTTTTCGTTAAAGTAAGATTGTTTCAAGAGACATTTTTACATATAACAAAATTTCAATTTTACATATATATATATGTTTTTCACACTCACTTGATAAAGTATATGTGTCCTTTTTTCCAAAAAAAAATGATGTAAATGAAAAAACTAATTTTCATGTGTAATTCAATATAAGTACATTAATGGTATAATTCATATTAAATATATATCAGTTGTATGATACTATGATTAAAAAAAAGAAATATTTTCAAAATAGAGCAAAACTTTAGATTCTATCTTATTATATAAAAGAAAAATAACATATTTTTAATCATACCTAAAATTGTTTGCTATTAGTGAACTATTATTGATTTATTTAACATATTTACAAATATGGAAAATAATTAGTTAGGTAACTACTATAAGTTTTCTATATATATTTTTTTTTAAAAGGCTAATTATATTATCAGCATGATGGGTTGATATGAATCACAATCAAGAATTAGGAATTTGAATATCAAATTAATTGTAATGTAATTAACAAAGACACTTATTTTTATTGGAAAGAAAAAGACATATTTTTAGGAGTCCAAAAAGGCGTACGGAGAATTTGAAAATTTTGACATCAAAGAATGGAAAATTGTGTTTGAAGTTACTATTTATTGTATATATATATATATATATATAAGTTAATTATTATTTATTTTGCCTTAGAAATTAGGTTTTCCTTTTAACGTATTTTACATGCAATCAACCTAAAAAGTCGAAAATGGGCTAAAACTAAACAAGAGAATGCTTCAATAATCTTCTAATTTTTGTTTTTAAGTCTTAGTTTTCTAAATGGATATTATCGCAAAGGACACAACTATTGAAGATATTTACAAAATATAGTAAAATTTCTTATTCTATTGATGATAAATACTGATAATCGAATCCATCTTATTTAGTATAGGACACTCTAGTCTGATTTAGAAAGCTGAAACTAGAAAAATCCTTTTGTGCGGTATTCAAATTGTGTGTACTAAGGAAGGAGTTTCCTGTGGAACTCCAACTCATATGGACACTTTCGAAAGAACTTATCAGTATGATTCCTACTCGATAATTCAGTAGAGCTTCCTATGATCGAGCTTCTCTCCCTTAGATTAATATGGCTTAGGATCAGAGTTATTAACACCTATATTCAATCGTCTGATACCCTTTGATAAGAGTATGGCCAAATGGGAGTATTTTTTTCGATCTCGAGAAGTAGCAAAATGCTCCACTTGCAAAGTCTCATCCATCAAGATCTTTTGGAAGCAACATATCCATTTAGTGAGTGAGAAGTTTAAGAAGAAAATAAAATCAAGAGTCATTCTAAGAATCAGTTATACGGGTGTCTCACAGTCTTCCTTATGTGCCAATTAGAATATGCTTTGAATTGTTTTATAAATATTTTGGTTCATTTGGTTGTATTTGAAATTATTTTTAATATAAAATAACTATTAGTTGTTATATATATATATATATATAATATTCATTTTCGAACATAGTACAAAACAAAATAGAGTTTTGTTAATCATTTAACAAAAAACGAAAATATCTCTTCAAATAAATTTTTGAAAAGAAACAATAGAAAATAATTTAAAAAACCATTTGTAACGTTACATTCATTTCACACAGGGTTAAAGAATTACCACATCAATAATCTATAATATACAACGAATACAAAAGACACTATAATAATGTTGTCTATTGTTTTTTACTAATATCTTTTAAACTATATTGTCTTATACTGAATTAGACGTGACAATTTGAATAATGTAAGTATCGTCTTTTTTAAGTCTGATAAACATAATGGATGTTGATATGATATGTTGGTTCAAAATATAGCTATTCACACGTCCAACTAGTATGTATATTTTTGTGTAAAGGTACAATCCAAGTACAACTAATTAAGATAGGTTATACATCTTCTTAAGGATGTTTAATTTATAGGTTTGTGAAAATATAGAAAATAGGGGTATAGATATATAAGACAGTTCTCCGATCAAAAGAAATATAATTTATGTTACGTATAATGATCCTTTCATAATATAATGACTCATTTTTTGTTGTCGTGTTTAGAATTGATTTTCGAACGTTAATTGTCCACAAATATATTCTCAAGGCTCAGGTTCAGGCTCAGTATTGACTATAAAATTTTGAATTATCAATTTAATTTAACTTCATATACTGTGACATAAATTTATTTACCATATAATTATTTTAAATTATATTCTTTTTCTTTATTTTTTTTCTTCAAAACGAGGAAATTAAATCAGAAATATTGATTTCAAACAAACAGACAATATATTTATATTATAAAAAATAGTCAAAAATAAAACATTCGATAAAATATTTACACTTTATATAAAAATCAAGTATAATGATTTATGTTTTTTAATGGTTTTATTATATGGAAGGTAAAAAAAGTCCTATATTATTATAGTTAAAAAATCAGTAATTAATTTCTTAGTAAAACAAACAATATCAATTTCAAGTTAGATTGCTGCAATTTTTGTGAATGAAAATTAAAGTACAAGTGAGAATTTTTATCCATATTTATTCATGAAACTCTAATATATAATAACCCTTTAATCCCTTAATGTTGAAACCCTAATTAAAGAGATTTTTTGTTTCTATAAAAGGAAAATCAATATAATAATTAATGTACCTAACCTAATAATAATTTTCGTTCTCTAAACTCAAACCCTTTGTTCTCTTGACTCTTGTGGGGGGGTTTTTTGGAATTGGAAACTTGCTAAATTCTGCTTTAATTACCCTATCACTAATCATCTATTCAACTTTGTTAATTAGTACATAATTGCATGAGAATCTTGAGATGGAAATGGAATATATTCTAACTTTAGAAATGATTATATCAAGATTTGTGTATGAAAAAGAGTATATTAAAAAGGTTAAATATGCTTAAATCAAAAGATCGCCGCCTTACCATTAGCTTATGCTCGAAATGAACAACAAACACATACTTCATTTGCCAAAAAAGAACTTCTCTCTAATTGTAACTACGAAAAAGTACACAATGGTCCGGCCGAGAATCACTTAAGATAAAATGAAGAAATCACATTCCTTTAATTAGCGGAAGAAATTAGAAGCTTTAGAAGGAACACCAAAACCTAATTCACTAATAATATTAGAATATCTTTATATACGTTTTTTTAGATCGAGTCTTTTTATATATCAGACGAGTTTAATTTTTCGTTTTTTGTCAATTGATTTTGAAATGCTAACTACATGTGAATTTGAGAGCTGATACATCCAAAGAAGTAAATGATTTATGGATGTCGGCTACGATAACTCCCGAAAATATACTTAATGATTTTTTTCAAAAGAAATTAAACTATTTACACTCTATAAAAAACTACTAAAAAATTAAAATTTATTAAATCAAGGTAAATATTTTATCAATTTTTTTATTTACACAAATTGTTCGTACTTTTAAACCATATTTATATAATTAGAGATTTCGTTGTACAAATATATGATTTAGTATACCATTATTTTTATCTACAACTTGCTTTGTTTGTACAATTATAGTTGGTAATTAATTAACGTGAATATCGTTATGATTAAAACAAAAAAAAATGTAATTACATCAATGAAAAAATTATGAATTTTTTTTAAATATAACAAAATGAATCAAAATATAGCAAAAATTTAAACTCTATCAGTGTCCATTAGTATATATTAGTGACATTAACTAATAAAATCTAAAATTTTGTTATATTTGTAAATATTTACTCTACATATTTCTTGGTCCTCCGCCGGTACGTGTGGATTCAAAGGTACAAGAAGAGGGACACCATTTGCCGCCCAAACCGCAACAGGAAATGCTATTCGGGCAGTAGTGGATCAAGGGATGCAACGAGCCGAAGTTATGATAAAGGGTCCCGGTCTCGGAAGAGATGCAGCATTAAGAGCTATTCGGAGAAGCGGTATACTATTAAGTTTCATACGGGATGTAACCCCTATGCCACATAATGGATGTAGGCCCCCTAAAAAACGACGTGTGTAAAAATAAACATTGAAGATAAATTTCAAGAGAAATAAATAATTCAATAATTTTATCAAAAAATATTACTATGGTTCGAGAGAAAATCAGAGTATCGACTCGGACATTTTTTAAATTCCAAAACCAAAAGAAAAAGAAAAAAAAAAAGCCAAAGTCAAAGGAGAAAAAGAAAAGAAAAAAAGTGGTAAATTATGTGTATGATAGTATTTGCATTATTTGGCATTGATATTTTTGACATTATCATTACCCAATATTTCAAATGCCCACATTGCAATATCTCCAATGGGGCCAAATGAATTATACATACAAGACAAAGAGAAAAGAAAAAGAAAAATCAATCCCAAAATTTTCTTATCCTTTTAAGAAAAAGAAAAAATCGTCGATGTGGCACGTCGAGATTCGCGGTCGAATATTATTGGCTTTGAAATTAAAAAAGAAACAAATAGTTCAAAATCATAATGATGTAAATACCAATATGAGTCGTAGTAGTGATTAATGTTGGAGAAAGAAATTATTTGGTTTATGACAATATTATCTTTGCTTATTGACTCAAAATTAATTATCATCATTAATTAACAGTAATCAAAAGCGAGTTTAGCCCAATTTTTAATCAAATATGATATTTAGTGTTTAATTGGGCCATGTCGGCAGTATTAAATGCATAATTTAATTTGTTTCAATCCCTCCTTACATAAAAAAAAATCTTATATTATAATTAATATGAAGTTTAATTTAATTAATTTCTCTCCAATTAAATTTTAAAAAATTAATTTTATGATCAAAATCTTTGTTGCTTTTGGTCTAACGTTAAATAGTGACCATGTCGGCAGTTAGAGAAAATAATAATAATAATAATTCAAATCAATAGAAATTTTTAAGGAAACTTTGGTTAATCATTTCATTTCTGTCAACCACTTTTTGTGTTAACAAAAATCTCCCCCTTGTAGTTGCTTAGAAATAAGGCTTTCTCTTTCTTCTTTCTTCACGAGCGTTGGGAGAATATCGTTCTAGAAATATTAACGAGAAGTAGTGATAAATTTTAACGCGTTCTAGATTTGGCCCACGTAACTATCTGTCGTCTCATTAGTTAATATTTCTGTTAAGATAATGTTAATTAATTGTCTCGAAGAAAAATGTAACGACTTGACTTTTTAAGATCTAATCTCGAATTATGATGAGGTACGAATTTATATATAAAGACTTTTAGGGTTTCTTTTTCCTTATTGGCTAAGAAGATAGCAAGTAATTTGTTAAGGTTTCTAAATTTTAATGTGACATACTTATTGTTATATAATTGAAAGGCTCCTTTCTAGGGTTCATAGTGATAAAATTCAAAAGTGTGTATATATGTTGCTATTGTACTTACTGTCCAACATTTTTTTTTTAGTGGATGTAAAAGTATAAATATGTGTGGACAAAATCAAGAATGTGATTTTTTCCAAATAATAATAAATATAAATATAAATATTCTAGAATATGATTATCAATAAAAAAAAATAATTGAAATCGATACAAGAATAAATAATTGTGAGTATAGCACGAAAAGTTAGTAAAATACTAAAACAAAAAATAAACCATGTGTTTCGACGTTTTCTTTTCTTATCGAATCTTTTAAATTAAGAGATATCGTAACTAATAACAACTATGATTAATATATGTTATTAGTTGTTATCGGTTATTATCATTGACTGTCAATGATAACTTTATGTTTGCTCCAATTACAAGTGATTCTTTCCGATCTTCTCAAATTAAAAATATATATCATGAATAGCAGCTATCAATGATAGCAAATGACAGTTTCTATTATTGATATCATGAATCAATGATAACTTCTATCGATGATAGTTAATAAATGCCAATTTTATATAAATTTTTTTACTAGTTTAATATTTATAATTTTTTATAAATATTTTATCCTTATGCTATGTTTTTAGATTATTTTCTAAATCATTCTATTTAGTGTAATTTTTCTTAAAATTAAGAATATTTTAAAAAACAATACAAAATACAAGTGTTTGACATTACATTACATTACATTGGAGTAAGATCACCTTTTTTTAAAAAAATCTTCCTATCCCACAGAAGAAGAAAGAAGAACAAATGGTAATCAATGTTGCTCATATTGGTTGTCAATTCTTTTCGTATTGTGTTTTTCTAATTAAAATGAGTGTAACTCAACTAACATGTATTATATATTTGATGGTCAAGATGTTTGTGGTTTGAATTTTCTCATTTTCTAATATAAAGAGATAGATTTTTTTTTTCTTTCTTTTTATCACATGTTAAAACTTAGATATATATTCAATATACTTGTTTAAATTCAAGGATAATTATAATGAACAATAATTTTATGAATAATAATTAAGTATATAACAATATTTTAAGAAAAATACGAATAAAGCAAAGTTTATTAGAAATAGATTTGGACAGATTTTACTATATTTGGGGTTAAAAAAATTTATTACCCACTCTCACATATCGTTGAATTCAAAGGAAAACAAAAAGTATACTAGCCTTGTGAATAATAATTACTTCCACGTGAGCAAGATCACATCGGTTTGCTTACGAGAATGTCAAGCAATAATGCATGATCGTAACTTGCAAGACTTAGCGCATAGCAAATGAGTCCTTAATAGTGAATATTATTAAAAATGATAAACTAAAGATAAATAATTATAATTATTGATGTCAACATAAATATAACTTAACTACCACAAACATATATTATCAATATCAACCTTAAGGTTTGTGAGTTTCAATCGGTTGAAGATATCGAATCTGCTTCTTTATAAATTGAATTTGATGATTAGGATTATAATTGTGAGCTTCCTATTTGTTCTTAGAAATTATGATAATAAAGTGGCTCATAATTTAATTGAAAATTTACTTTTTTTTAATCCTCAAATTTTAAAACTAAAAGAGTAATTTTTTTCAAACTTAATTGTTCATAACCTCTAATCTCATATCCTATTTTTCTTGGAACCATAATTTTTCTACCAAGGTTGTTGGATGGGAAGAATGTTGATCGAGAATAAATGAGTATTTCCAATATCTCTACCATGTATATGTATGTACGTATGTTTGTCCCATTGTAGAATGAGATTGGTCGTTAACTGGTTGGAGTCAGTTTTTCAACCAAATTGCCATCAAATCGATTGTTGTCATTTTAATAAATATTCAAATCGATTCCGATTATGAAGGAGTTGCAAGATCGGTTGATCAGTGATTTTGTATCAACTTAAGCCTTTGAAATTTTAAAAAAATATTGTTAGTTTATAATTTTTCCTAACTGAAATCGATCAAACTTCTCCTTATCTTTGACCAACCACCTTCGATTTTTCGATCTATCATGCTCAATCCTAGAATATACAAACATAATACACAAAGAAATTTAAGAATTTGAATTATGGAGGACCATTTGTAGACTATTGAAAACTTTTGAGCATTCTTTCATTGGAAGATATAGACCTAACCACCCACCCTAATCTCTATTTTTCTTTTTCAATAAAATAAATGTTAAATTGATGCACAAGTTTTATATTATTTCTAATTGTGGATGGGATTGGGCCTTTCTCAAAAAAGGGCTCTTCAATAGTGATTTTAGGGTACACAACAAACGGGCTGACCCAATCTTACCTTAAACAAAGCTTTACCCATTCTAAATAATATTTAAAACTTTGTAAAACATAATTGCTTAATTAAAGCACCACACACCCACCGACATATCTCAAACTACCTTGATCGTCAATCTATCGGAGTTGGTTTTTTTACAAATCAATCTTAAATCGATCATAGTGGGTTTGGTAAAGTGTCAAACTAACATCGTCGTCGATGCGTAAGAGTCAATCGGTCAGTGGTTTTTGTCGTATTGGTTGGATTAGTTTAACCCTTAAAAATATTTTTGTGGAAATTCTCGATTTGGAACTTTTTGAAATCGATCCCTCTCGTTTTTAGATCGACCGACTCAGTTTTTTGATCCATCATACTCATCTTAGTCTAGATGAGGCATATTCTTTTGATTAAAACTTCAAAAGTTTAAATTTATTGTCTAAAAAAAGAGAGGATATGCAGAACAAAGAAAAGACTTAGATATAATGTTAAATTATCCTTTTTATCGTTTTATGTTTAGTGTTTGAATTTTAATCTTCGACTCAGTTTTTTGATCCATCATACTCATCTTAGTCTAGATGAGGCATATTCTTTTGATTAAAACTTCAAAAGTTTAAATTTATTGTCTAAAAAAAGAGAGGATATGCAGAACAAAGAAAAGACTTAGATATAATGTTAAATTATCCTTTTTATCGTTTTATGTTTAGTGTTTGAATTTTAATCTTCCTAATTTCAATCACATTTAAATTTATTCACTAACTCAAATTGATTAAACAATAAATATTAATTAGGGAAGTGAATAATGATTTAAGAATTTATTGTAAAAATTTTAAGGAATGAGTAAAAAATTATTATAATATTTTGAGAAAATGTGTAACGAAATTAAATTGGATAATATGTTTTTCGCCTAACGGGTTCGTCTTCCGTCCGGAGATGCGACGGCGGTGGATTGAATGATGCTGAGACTGAGAGTGAATCCCGCCGTGTGGTGCTCTGTTCCGATTTCGCATTTCACCTCTCTTCCCCTTTCACCCTCGATTCTCAGACCTCTCCTCCGCCCCCACAACCCTCGTCTCTTCTTCACCCGATTCTCCGCTTCCTCTGCCGTGCAGCATAATACCTCCCAATCTTCTTTACCCAAACCCCTCTCCGATGCCGACTTCCTCCCTTT
Organism: Cucumis melo; assembly: GCF_025177605.1. Classification (NCBI taxonomy): domain Eukaryota; kingdom Viridiplantae; phylum Streptophyta; class Magnoliopsida; order Cucurbitales; family Cucurbitaceae; genus Cucumis; species Cucumis melo. The sequence goes on along the minus strand of NC_066861.1, from coordinate 1,103,486 downwards.
CCTCTCATGTTCGATGCCTACTTATCCCCTCAAAGTCGCCGTTCTTCTCAGCGGCGGCGTCGATAGTAGCGTCGCACTCCGCCTTCTCCACGCTGCTGGCCACTCCTGCACTGCCTTCTACCTCAAAATCTGGTTCCAGGTCTGTTATGTTATATGGTTCTTGTGTTTTCTTGCAAATTATGGTAGCTGATATAGTGAATGCTGGTGCAATTGTGAGCAATCAAATGGGCATTTTCAGCTCGAAGGAAATATAGCCTTTTCGTGTGAACGCACTTTAATGGGTTCTGTTTTCGTAGGAAGACTTCGAGAATTTTTGGTCAGAATGTCCATGGGACGATGATTTGAAGTATGCTAAAGCTGTTTGTGATCAGGTTTGTTACTATTTTAGCTTATAAATCCATCTAAACTTGCAAAGGTTAATTTTTCCAACGAATTTTCAAATGAAATAAAGGATTTGTTGGGAAAATTAAACATTATTCAAGATACCCACAAGTAATGTCTTTCTTCTGTAGTTTGTGCTCAAGAGAGATCTTTGAGCTGAAAATGTTATGTAAATTGGTTTTCAGATTGATGTACCGTTGGAAGTAGTTCATTTGACAGAGGAATATTGGAGGAACGTGGTAAGTGCATTTACAACTACAATTTTATCCTATAACTTTGTTGGATGTGTTAACGATATATTAATACATCCAATCAATTTACTTGTAGCTGTTCCAGCTGACCATCTTTCTCATTCATTCTTTTCTAGTAGCACAAACTGGTATTCGGTTCTCATTTATGTCTACTGAATACTGTCTATTTTATGCTTTTAGGTTTCTTATATAATTGAAGAATATCGATGTGGCCGTACTCCAAACCCCGATGTCCTTTGTAACACAAGAATAAAGTTTGGTATGTTCATTAGATGGACATTGGTTATATCGTTAAGCTTTCTATTAATGTTTATGATTTCTTTTGTATTAATCTAATATATGGCAAGCCCTGCTTTTTCCAGGAGCATTCATGGATGCGATAAGCAATATGGAGTTCGATTATGTTGCTTCAGGGCATTATGCGAATGTTATTCACCCATCTGCGGATCAAATGGATAAACCTTCTGTTTTAGAACTGTCCAAGGATATGGTATCTGGGAACGATTGCACAGACCTTTCTTTTAATCTAACCTGTCCATTAGGGAGTATCGGTTATTCCTTGCTTAACTTTAATATTTTGTGGTAGGGAAAGGGATCATAGTGAGATTTGGTCTTTCATTAGATTTCATGTGTCTCTTTGAGCTTTGATTTCAAAGTCCTTTTTTAATCATTCAATAGGTGGTATCTTTCTCAGTTGGTCCCCCTTTCTTTAGTTGGGGTGTTTTCTGTGGGTTGTTTTTTTTGTATGCCCTTGTATTCTTGTGATTTCTCATAAAAAAATTGTAGTTGATTGTTTTTGTAACCCTTTAGGTAGGACACTGTTTTGCTATTTTCATGACTTTTTTCTATATTCTACACTACACATGGCAGTCAGTAACGCCTATAGTAATTTAACTTGAAGTTTCATGTATAAAGTCAGTGGAATAGATATGACTAATATTGCATTATACGGCCACTATTTGTTGCAATCCTTCAGGAAACAACATCATTAATAAGCTTTATGATTTATATATCGCTTACCTAGTTCAAGGTTTATCATCAAACACATTTATCCCTTCCTTGTTCCTTCTTGCTCTAAAATAAAGATTTCTTATTTTACTTGATTATTATTGTTCTTAGGTCAAGGATCAAACGTATTTTCTATCACATCTCTCGCAGAATCAACTTAAACGGCTTTTGTTCCCTCTCGGTTGTATTCCAAAGGTTTGTTCAAGCTAATTTTATAGTATTTATTATGATGTATTTTTTTGAGGTATCTCTTATGTTTCAGACTTCAGGGTGTATTCCGAGATGTTCAAGTTCAACTATTGTAAATTTGTACAATTTGGTACTGGCCTTCTAAGCTTTGTACAGACATTAACACCTAGTGGCTAACATTGGTTGCATTCAGTTGAGAAATTTATGTATTTAATAAAAGCTAAAAACTGTATTACAGACTTTCGCAAGCCAAATGATGTAGATAACATTTTAGAGATTTGTGGATGTTATATTGCAGTTTGAACCTATTTAGTTTTTACTATTCTCGTGTGCAAAACTTATATAAGTGCCTCAATTTATTAGTTCATATCATGCCAACTCCAATCCCAACTAGCTATATTCTTTCAACTTATGCTCTATCTTTTTTGAAGGAATAAGGAATACTTGTGTGCTTGTTATCTTGTTAATATGTTTTTCTAGGGTTGTGACTTCAGCAATATTTTTCTTCTCTCAGCCTTATATTCCCTCAACAATCATCTGCAGGATGAGGTTCGCAAGCTTGCTGCAAAATTCAACCTACCAAACAAAGACAGAAAGGATTCACAAGGAATATGTTTCCTTGGGAAGGTACTTTGGATGTGGTGATTCATACATTTTTTTTTTTGTTTGTTTGTCTTTTTTCACGGGAGGCTAATGACTTTCTCAAAATTCATTGGTCAATGCTGATCTATTTCTAATATTTTGGTGTTGCTACTTTATATTTTAGAATATTCTTTACTACTTTTTAGAACAATTTATAGTAACATAGGCTGGCTTAATGGATTTAGTACAAGATTTGCCAACTCTTGTTGAAATTTTCTGATGGCTATACTTTTCCTGAGCAAGTGTTTTATTTCCTTATTCCTCATGACAGCAACAATTTTCATTCATCCTGTTTCTGAAGATGGGTCTCCTGTTTAAGGTATCTTGTGGTAGAATTCATGTAGAACCTGTTTCTTTGATGTGTAGATAAAATTTAGTGAATTTGTTGCAAGACATATTGGGGAGGATGAAGGTGTGATATTAGAGGCAGAGTCGGGAGATTTCCTTGGCAAACATCGAGGATTTTGGTTCTACACGATGGGCCAACGCCAAGGTCTAAGACTTCCTGGAGGACCTTGGTATGCCTTCTCAGTTTCTTTTCTTTAAGAATAAATTTGATGATCTCTAGCTGTTGTATGGCCATTTTACCAAAACTTCAAGAACATCTTCAACTCTATTTGGTGCAGAGATTTGAGCATTCCGATGTGCCAGTTTAGTTTTTAGTGACCGATTACATTGGGATTATTTCCAATCTGATGCTTCACAAGCTCACATTCTTTACTTACGTCTCTTGCTGAGCTAACAATGACGATTTCAGTTTTTTTGCCTTCGTCTAATGCAGGTATGTCGTGGAAAAAGATATAAAGAACAATGTAGTATTTGTGTCGAGAAACTATTTCTCATTTGACAAAAGAAGGCGGGTGTTTCGTGTTGGATCTCTAAAATGGCTTAGTGGTATGCCTCCAGACCAATTTACTGGGCTTCAATGTAAGGTATAGTTTCAGCTTCCATCTCCCATATTTCTTGTTAGTTTCACTACTTCAAGTTGGCCTGGCCATAACGATTTACCATAAAAGGAAAATTTCTTAACTTTTTTACAAACCTTTCCAGAGAACCCATCAGTTTATTCCTGCAAGTTTGTGTTGGAAGTTTGACAAGCATGCTTGGCAATATTGATAATCCGGAAATGTTGACTATTATATAGAAAAGTAATTTATCTTCCATGATTATTTAATAGAACAAGCATCTCGATATCATCGATTTTTCTTTCAAACAAAGGATTTAAGTTTAGAATTCAATTTTATCTGTTAAGGGACTTTTTTTGGGGGCCTTTCTCTTTGAGAGGGGAAAATGTATTAAGATTAAGTAGATCTAGAAATGTTATGGGGAGGCTTTGTCTGCTATATCCCGCCCATTTGCTTTGAGATTGTGTAATTGGACTCGAGTTCTCATCTGTCATTTCCAGTTCATTGTTTCATAATTTTATTCTATTTCTAGGTCCGACATGGCCCGGGTTTCTATAGTTGCAATTTGACAATGGAACACAATGAGGATGGTCATGAAGATGTTGCAGTCGTCCACCTAAGCGAAGACGACCAAGGCCTCGCAGCAGGCCAGTTTGCCGCCTTTTATAAGGGAAGGAGCTGCATTGGGTCAGGTGTGATTTTAGAATCATGGGATGATCAAGGGTTTCCTGTATGTCAAAAGGCTATTGAAAATGCACAAATGGAAGATAAATCGAAACTTGGCAAACCAATAAAGATAAAAGTGAAACCAGACAGTGGTATGAACGAATCTAAAGCCAAAGATGATACAAAAATACAAGACGAGTCAAGGAACGAAGAAGCCACTGTGGTTGAGCAAATGAGAAAAGTATCTCCAGATGAAGCAATGGCCACAACCCCTATGAAATGGCTTGGAAGCCTTAGGAAGAAGTTGCTGCAGATATTTTAGGAGAAGTATATTTTGAGTGGACTATCACATAATTGCATGTTTGTAATGGAGCATATATCATGGATAAAATAGTTAAGATGTAAGAACTTTTAAAATTAGAGGTCTAAATTGAAATCACGAGGTTTACCGATCTGTAAGTATAATTAGTGTAATCGTAATGAGATTTCATTGACGGATGTAATATGTAAACAACAAATGTAATCTAACGAGGTTTACTAATTTGATAAAATATAAGGGGTAGAAAAGTAATTTAACAAGTTAAGCTTTGTTGGCTTGTCCAATTTTCCAAACATAAAATTAAGGAGGTTTACTTTTGCTAATTTTCGATAATTTTACGTTACTTATTAAAATTCGGAGTGTACTAAAAAGCTAATTATTTGAAAAGGGGTCTAAAATTCCAAAATAAAACTAAGGTCAAAATTTAAAATTATACTAAAACCCATTGCCACGGCCAGCGGATAAAGATAAACCTTTCAGTTTTGCTATAACCACCAAACGTTCTTCTTCCCAACTTCTCGGCGCCAGTCCGGAGCTCCGGCCATGACAGCTTTGAAGCTCTGGTACACTTCAACTCTCTTTTCTTTCACTCCATCTAAATCTCTCTCTAGACCTTCTTCACTTGCTTCCACTCCTTCATTTTCTTCCTTTTTCCCTCTTCCACCTTCTTCACTTTCCTCGTCGAACTTGTTCGGTTGCTTCAAATCTTCCTCGCTCTCGTTTCGAACGCTTTGTGAATGCACTGCGGTTACTGGTGATACTGGATTACCTGAAAATTATGTAGATGCTGAAGGAGAGGATCCGGGAGAATTAGATGACGAATTTGGCGATGAGGATTACACCATTGATGTCGAGGCTTTCGAAGAAGAAGCTAAAGATGTTCTTCGAGAGTATTCTAGCTCTTTATCTCGCGAACTAAGACTAGGTGGGTGTTCAAGTATTCTCACTGTTGTTTTTTTTTCTCTTGCATGAGTTACATATCTGTAATCGTAAACGAGAAATTTGCTAATGCATTTGTTAGGTGGACTGTCAATTTGGTATAGGTTATGGTCAGATTACCTAAATTCCGTAATTTGGTCACGTTTCAATATGTGATTATTGCTGACTCCGTTCATTTTTCTGGTCTTCTTAGATGATGAATTGACTGAACAATCAGAAACTGGCCGGAAGAAGAAGAAGCGTAAGACTACACCTAGAAATGTTGTAAGTTTCCAATATCGATCTTGAGTTCATCGGGGGCTATGTTATGCTGATATCATTGTATGTTTATGCTGTGAAATAGTTTGGATTATAGAATTACTTTAACTAACTGAAAGTGTATAAGTAAAAAGAAAAATATGACCTCCATTTGTTTTTTGTTAAAAAGGAAATTATATTTATTTTCTCACAATTTCTTTATGATCTGGTTAATCTTTTTTGAGGAAACATTTGAATTATTAGTCAAATTTCAATCATAAAAACAAGTTCTTAAAAACTGTTATTTTAGAAGTTTTGATAACATAGGAAAAAAACTCATGGGTGGAAGTAATCTTTAGAAGCAATTTTCAAAATTAAAATAACCAAACATGGCCTAAGTTACCTTATAGCAAAATTCTCAAGTAAATTTCAGTTAAAATATGATTCTAATTTGATGGGTGGGGGGGGGGGGGGGGGGGTGGAAACCATAGTTCGCTTGAGGATTTGGAGATCATTTGTGTTAGTGATCGAGAACAGTTTATAAAAAATTTAAATGCTAAAATTCATTGAATGGTTGTAACCTGTTAGTTGCCAATTTCATTACCATATCAGTGACCATGCCCTTTTCTTGTCTAGAAATTTATTAAGTATGCAATTCTATTTATTTTTTGTTTTCTTGTATTCTTGAAACAATCCTTGTGCAAATTTATTGGGAGGTTCTGTTATTGCAAAACACGGGAGAACGGAACTAACTTATTCAATGGTGGGCTTATTTCCTATGCCACTATGTAAATGTTCTTTCTCCTACTCATGTAATCTTATTTTCAGATCCCAGACCATCTTCTTCCAAAAGTGGCAATTGTTGGAAGGCCAAATGTTGGTAAATCTGCAATGTTTAATAGACTTGTTGGGGTAATAATCTTTTTTCTTGATAGTCCTATAGCCCTTTGTACTATTCAGTTCTCTGGAAATGAGATTTAAAGCTTCCAGTACTACTATTACTCAGACAATATTGTTCCTTCTAAATTAGTCTTTCTGTTGGTACCCTAGGGGAACAGGGCTATTGTTGTGGATGAACCTGGTGTTACTAGGGATCGGTTATATGGTAGATCCTTTTGGGGGGACAATGAATTTATGGTTGTGGATACAGGAGGGGTTCTTTCTGTCTCGAAAACACAAAATGATGTTATGGAGGAATTGGCTATCTCGACAACCATAGGCATGGATGGAATTCCCCTTGCTTCCAGAGAAGCAGCTGTTGCAAGGATGCCGTCAATGATTGAGAGGCAAGCCACAGCAGCTGTGGAAGAAGCATCTGTTGTCATATTTCTTGTGGATGGCCAGGTAGTCTCAATTTATGATTATAAAAGTGTACATCCTTTATGTTTATTCTCCTAGCTTTATTATTCAATATGTTGGAGCATAAGATATTTTATCAAAATTCAATTAGAAATTGTTTTGGACAAAGGATACTTGCACATAATTTTTTTTTTTTTTGAATTTTGCTCTCTGATAAAACTGGCATTGTGTCTTCTTATTGCAATATTGATTGGATACTTATCAAGTTAAAGTATGGAGTTTTTGTTTTATGTCATCAATGATGTGTATGTGTTATCTGAACAAAATATACGGATAGATTTACTTCCTCTTCATTTCCATTATTTGATTTCATTTTCTGTTGCTAAATACTACTAGTAGTCTGATTAAGAACAAAAATACTCTTACCAGGCAGGTCTAACTGCAGCTGATGAAGAAATTGCTGATTGGCTCCGTAGAAACTACTCAGATAAATTTACAATGCTTGCAGTTAATAAGTGTGAGTCTCCACGTAAAGGATTGATGCAGGCATCAGAGTTTTGGTCTTTGGGGTATGTTGTTATTGATGATTTTCCTTTAAATTTAAGTTTTATTTGCTGTATGCAGTTCAAAAGTTAACAATGTCCTTCATATTCCTTCGTTTCAACTCATACTCTTGCCATTTAGTAACAGATATTATTGAATTAAAAGTCTACTTAAGTTAAGTTAGAATTTTTGGGAGTGTGAGGACATGGTTGTTTCTGTTAGGAGACTACTTGTCAAGTTTGCACTTTGCACTCCCGGACCCCACAAATTCTAATAGAATTGGCTTTGATCATTTGATCCACTAACAGGTTTACACCTCTTCCCGTATCTGCTCTATCTGGAACTGGGACTGGAGAGCTTCTTGATCTTCTATGTTCCAGGCTACAAAAAGTTGAGGTGAGGTTTGAATGCTTTAACTTGTGTGTCTTTACTAGTAGATATGGTCGTAGTCTAATCAACCTTACCTTTTGGTCGATCAAGTTCCTGCTTAGTTGGTGTTCCCACTTGTTTGAGTATCTACAGTTGCCAACTTTGAAACACTATCTTTTGGTCTTCCATTTATTTATTTGAAATATACCTATTGAAAGCAATTAACAACAACCCGAGACTTACGTGGAAACCCGAGAACCGGGAGAAAAACCACGATACTTTTGTTTTTATTATTTTTCTTATGAGCTAAATACAATAGGTATAAAGGGAGAATAAATAGAGTACAATAGGAATAAGAAAGGAAAAGATCTAGGGTATATTTAGGAAATAAAATCTTATATTTTATTCTTTCTAAAAGTACTCTAGGGTAAAACCCTACTAATTCTAACACTCCCCCTCAAGTTGGGAGTTAAATATCAATGAGTCCCAACTTGCTAACGCAAAGGTTGAAGTGTGGTCTGAGAAGCCCCTTGGTAAGAACATCAGCAATCTGTTGGCTTGAAGGAATGTACGGAATGCATATGCTTCCACTGTCAAGTCTTTCTTTGATGAAATGCCGATCAATCTCAACATGTTTAGTTCTATCATGTTGAACTGGGTTGTTAGCAATACTAATAGCGGCTTTATTATCACAAAAAAGCTTCAATGGTGTCTCACATTCCTGATTAAGATCTTACAAGGCTTTCTGGAGCCAAATTTCCTCACATATTCCCAGACTCATAGCTCTGTATTCAGCCTCAGCACTGCTCCTGGCCACAACACTTTGCTTCTTACTCTTCCAAGTTACAAGATTGCCCCAAACAAAGGTACAATAACCGGAGGTAGACTTTTTATCAATAACAGATCCTGCCCAATCTGAGTCAGTATATGCCTCAATGGTCTTTCTATTTGTTTTTCTAAACATCAACCCTTTACCAGGTGTATTTTTCAAGTATCTCAGGATTCTGTTAACAGCTTCCATATGTTTCTCATAGGGAGCCTGCATAAACTGGCTGACAACACTCACAGCAAAGGAAATATCAGGACGAGTATGGGATAAGTAAATTAATTTACCTACAAGGCGCTGATATTGTTCTTTATCAACTGGAACTTAATCATCAGAGTTTCCTAGTTTACAGTTGAATTCAATAGGAGTATCAGCAGGACGACATCCCAACATACCTGCTCGGTTAGCAAATCAAGGGTGTATTTTCTCTGAGACACGGAAATACCTTCTTTTGATCTAGCCACCTCCATTCCAAGGAAATATTTCAGATTTCCCAAATCTTTGATTTCAAATTCATCACCCATTCTCTGCTTTAGTTGACTAATTTCTGTTTGATCATCTCTAGTCAAAACAATGTCATCTACATACACTATTAGAATAGCAATCTTTCCTGTCTTGGAAGCCTTTGTAAATAAAGTATGGTCAGAGTGCCCTTGACTGTACCATTGGGACTTGACAAAGGTAGTGAATCTGTCAAACCATGCTCTCGGAGACTGTTTCAGACCATATAGAGATTTTTGGAGTTTACACACCTGCTGACCAAATTGGGCTTCAAATCCTGGTGGGGGGCTCATGTAGACTTCCTCCACAAGGTCTCCATTCAAAAAAGCATTCTTAACATCCAGCTGGTATAGAGGCCAATCTTTGTTCACAGCAACAGATAGCAGGACTCTAACAGTATTCAATTTAGCAACTGGAGAAAAAGTTTCTGAATAGTCAATACCATAGGTTTGAGTGAATTCCTTTGCCACTAATCTTGCCTTGTGTCTATCAAGTGTACCATCTGCTTTGTATTTGAGAGAGAATACCCATTTGCATCCTACAATTTTATGTCCCTTGGGTAGAGCACAGATCTCCCAAGTTCTATTCTTTTCGAGAGCCTTCATCTCTTCCATAACAACATTCTTCCATTTAGGACACTCTAGAGCAGTGTATATATTTTTCGGTATTATGGTAGAGTCAAGGCTTGCTGTAAATGCTCTAAACTGTGGAGAGAGATTATCATAGGAAACATAGTTGCAAATGGGATGTTTAGTGCATGATCTGGTACCTTTTCTCAATGCAATTGGAATGTCAAGAGAGGGATCATACTCATCAAATTTCCTTGTAAGACCCTGTTCAACTTCATCGTTACTGGTTTCTATTCTAACCTTAGTCTCATCATCACGGTTCTTTTCTTCCATATTTTCAAGAACAGCAACATCAGACTTGTCATTCTCACTCATTGTATTATTAGTACAAGGTTTTGTAGGGTTTTCCATACCTTGGTCTCGAGGAGGTTCGAAATCTTGGACTGGAGCCGGCGGTTGACTAGTAGGGGACCCAACTTCCTTTCTGAGATTCCTCCTATAATATGTTTTCCAGGGAACTTGGTTTGTGGGTAAGATTATGGGATGAGGATCAATGTCAGACACGGTAATAGGAGTAGGTTCAACAAATTCAAAGATGCTGTTAGACTCTTCACTCACATTCTCCCTCTGAAGATGGCTAACGGGAAAGTAGGGTCGGTTTTCACAGAAAGTAACATCCATAGTGACAAAGTATTTCCTAGACGGCGGGTGAAAACATTTATAACCGCGTTGGTGAAGGGGATACCCAACAAACACACAGGCCTGAGCCCGAGGGGTAAATTTGGTCTGATTAGGGCCGAAATTATGGACATAGGCGGTGCACCCAAACACACGAAGAGGAACCTCAGAAACAAGACGAGTAGAGGGGTAAGACTCCTTAAGACAATCTAAGGGAGTCTGAAGGTGGAGGATACAAGAAGGCATTCTATTGATTAAGTGAGCGGCTGTAAGAATAGCATCTCCCCACAGGTATGATGGAAGGGAAGTGGAAAGCATAAGTGAACGGGCTACTTCCACAAGGTGTCGGTTTTTTCGTTCGGCCACTCCATTTTGTTGAGGAGTGTAGGCACATGAGGTTTGGTGAACAATCCCCTTGGAGGCTAGAAATTCACTAAGGTTATGGTTTTGGAATTCCCGATCATTATCACTTCGAAGAATTGCAATTTTTGTATGAAATTGTGTTTTGATAGTATGATAGAAGTTTTGGAAAATGGATGGAACCTCGGATTTATCTATGATAAGGTAGACCTAGGTAAGACGGGTATGGTCATCAATGAAAGTTACATACCTTTTGGTCTTTCATCTCACATGAATGTCATTCAGATTGGAACTATCTTAAACACCTGTCAATTTTTGTCCCTGTTAAAATGCTTTAGACACTGTAGCATAAGAAGTATATCTCCAGGTTATCAAATCTGAAAGGTTTTATATCCATATTTACATATCAAACAAAATTTTCTACCAAAGTGAGCTTAACTCAACAGTAATTGGGATGTACTCCCTCCATTGAGGTCGTGTGTGTTATCTACCATTTCGGTAGTTGTTGTACTAAAAGAGAGAACAAAAGAAAAAAATTTCTTGATCAGAATAACAATCAACATCGATACATCCATGCATTTGCATCTCTGTTTCTTAACATCTTCCTGTTCTGTTGCATTAACATTAATATATGGTGTTGCTATCAGAGTTCCGAGGATCTTCATGAAGAAGAAGATTACGTTCCAGCTGTAGCAATTGTTGGTCGACCTAATGTTGGTAAAAGTAGTATTTTGAATGCTTTGGTCGGAGAGGACAGAACAATTGTCAGCCCAATCAGTGGAACTACTCGTGATGCTATTGATACTGAATTTACAGGGCAAGATGGTCAGGTTTGAGATGCTGCAACTCTACTCTTCTCCTTATAAGGCATAAGATGTGTCCAGTATGTGAGATCTCAAAAACTTAAAAGTGTGCTTTTTGGTTCTTTTTTTGAAACGGAGATTAATAATAGAAACTCAAAGTAAAAGAGAGATATACAATAAGCAAATGAAGAAGCCTAAAGAGCAAAAAGCAGGCTGGATCAGGACATGCACCCGGGCTGGGAAGCTTTAATTTTAGTGCCCGCTCTTAACTTCATAGTTCTTAGAAGCTTCAATTTTAGTGCCCGTTCTTTCATAAATCTAATCTTGATTGGTTCTAATGCTAAATTGTGATCATTCTTACAGAAATTTCGATTAATTGACACTGCTGGAATTAGAAGAAGGGCTGCTGTAGCATCATCTGGTAGCATGACTGAGTCTCTTTCTGTCAATCGAGCATTTCGTGCTATTCGTCGTTCTGATGTGGTGGCTCTTGTCATAGAAGCTCTGGCTTGTATCACTGAACAGGTAGTTCTCGAGGCTCTTTATTGAAACATATTTTATGATAGTATGACTGATACCCAGTGAGTATTCTTACATTTCATTCTTTTAAGCTTCTGTAGGACAACTTCTATTCAAATGAAACCGCTGTGGGGCATTACATTATTTTGTATTCTTGCGTTCTAGCTAAATGGCATCGATGGTTAAATTTTAATTTCACCTCAAATTTAAGCTTGAAATCATTGCAAGGAATGTGATATTAAAATGCTTAGAAACAATAGATTTATATTATGGAGGTACTGAATTGGATTCAGGTTCTGTTTAATCACATTCTGATTTCCTCCTCTTAGTTTTACTTATTTGAGGAGACCTAGTAATAGAGTAAAAAGGGAATGCAAGGACCTTTAGAGGAGTGAGTTGGTAAGGACTGACCTGGATCATCAGAGAATTTCTAAACCACCTATTTGCTTTTGTACTTAAGCTAGGAAGAAGAAAGATAAGGATAGCAAGGACGGGTTAATTTTGTTGTAAGAGGGTTGCTATACACTAATGCAGAGGTAGGACAGTCATATATGGTACATCCAGAAAATGTTAAATGGAAGGTTATTAGGATTTGTTAGCTTTAGGACAGAAAACAAGAGGGGAGAGCGAGGCTGGTGTGTCTAGATTGTATATCTAGTAATTTGTGTATTATCCGGAGTTAATAGACTGTTCTTGAACAGAATGTTAATAGCCTCGTTAAGCATCATTTTGTTTTCCTCGAAGAGCTTCATTGGGGCTCTGTTAATTCTACGTTCAAAAGCAATGATTTGCTCTTCTCGTTTTTGCTGGATATTGTATATTTATTAACTTCTTTATCATTTTTGCCTTTTCCTTCGATTCTGCTTTAATTGTTTACTGATTATACAATCATCATATTACACCTGAATGCTGTAGGATTGCAAAATAGCCGAAAGAATTGAGAAAGAAGGAAAAGGTTGCCTGATAGTTGTCAACAAGTGGGATACTATCCCGAATAAAAACCAGCAGACAGCAATGTATTATGAGCAAGATGTTAGGGAGAAGCTACGTTGTCTTGATTGGGCACCTATTGTATACTCTACGGCAATAGCAGGTCACAGTGTCGACAAGTATGTTCTAACACGACTCTCGTGTTATTCATACTAGTGACTTTTTTCAAATTGTGCCTACATGCACATAAGACGCTAAAAGGAAATATAATTTATAGACTTATGGTCATTCTTTTTCATGTCGGGTTCAGGATTATAACTGCTGCCAGTGCAGTTGAAAAGGAAAGATCTAGAAGGCTTACTACTTCCATACTAAATCAAGTAGTACAGGAAGCGTTAGCTTTTAAGGCACCACCAAGGACCAGGGGTGGCAAAAGAGGACGTGTTTACTACTGTACGCAGGTATTCATTATGAAAGCCATTCCCTTTATTGGGTCGTCGATGTACAAATTTTGGTTTAGGATGAAGCTTGAAAATTTGTTTTGTTTGTTTGACAATTGGCAACACTTTCTTCCATTTTAAAGGCAGCACGTTGTTGGTTGAACTTTAAGGCACTTAAATTTATCAAGTAATCTCGTTAATTTGGTTTGTGTTATACTACTTTGTCCTCTGCAGGCTGCTATAAGGCCACCCACGTTTGTTTTCTTTGTCAATGATGCAAAGCTTTTCCCTGAGACATATCGGCGGTATATGGAGAAGCAACTGCGTGCCAATGCAGGTTTTCCTGGAACACCAATTCGGCTTCTTTGGCGAAGTAGAAGAAAAATGGAGAAGGGTGAAGGTAAAAATTACTTGATGCGGTAAAATAATCCTAAATACCTGAGTAACTAAATTTATTTTTTTCCTATTGGTTACAGCTAAAGGTACAACAAAGACACAAGTTAGTCTAACACAACGAGATAGAGAAGTTTCTTTCGCTGTGTGAGTAGATGGGTAAAGATACAAGTTCTTTGTTCCTCCTTGCAAGAGTGACTTTAGAGTTGGGGGGAGTGATTTTGAAGTGATTAAATTCACTTTTCTTTTAAGTTTAAAACCACTTCAAACAAACACAAAACCAATTTAAATGTTTAATTCCACTGGTTTAAATAAATTTTAAAAAGATTTAAAGCATGTTTTAAAGTGGTTTTAAAAATGATAAAAGTGATTTAAACCATTTTAAAATCACTCTCACTCATGCTCTTGTTGGAAAGAAAGATAAAAGAAGGAAATCCAAAACAATTAAATCAGATGCTGAAAAGTCGCTGTCTAGGCTGTGTAAACCTGAAGCAGGAAGGACAAACAATTCAATCGTGGTCGTTGATGAGCAAATATGTCAAGTCAATCGATTATGGTAAATTTTTTTCCCTATTACTTTTGAAAGCTTTCATTTTATCAATTTAGTGATTCAGTGTCATAGTTCAAAGGAAAATAGGTTCATATTTCTAAATTTGGATATATGGATGTAAATTTCCTTCCCATTGCACGGTAGTTATTTCAAGTTTTTAGCCACTGGAAAAAGCTGCTCGAGAAGTAAATGAATGAACTGTAAATGTATCAATGGAAGTGAAACTATGTGTCGGACGTATTGGGATAAACATGGGAGAAATAACTCCTTATCTTACAAACATTGTAAAGATTCCTTCTATTTGAAAAAAGTTTAGACCAAATGTCAACTTCGGCTTGGCTACCAGTATAATTGTAATAAGTAGCAATTTTAAGGATAATAATTAACTGTAGAACAACATTTTTCGAAATATAGCAAATTTTATAAGTGGTAGATTTTTATACTTATGGAGAGACCATATTAATATACTTGCTTTATTTGCAAATTTTATTAAGATGTTCTTATATTTGGAATGATCCTTACACTATATTATTTAGATAAATTTATGGATTCGTACTTTCATTTTTCAAAATCAATCGGATATTTAAAAGGTTGTTATATTTTCATTGTGGAATTCATTGATGGGTTATATATATATATATATATATTTGAATTTAATTGACTTTGATATCATAGACACGAGGCTTGATTCAAATCAATTGCCAATGAGTTGGTATCTTAGTACGATGGAAAGATTTCTCTTTATCTTTTGAACGTGACAGTGGTCTCAACGAGGCAAATGTGACAAAATTGGTGGTTGTTAGTCACGCTAGTTCATTGATAATATTTGTCATAAGCTTACAACTTGCAACTTAGTTTTGTGATCAAATAATGTGTTGTCCTCTTCACTCCCATCTCTTTCCATTTCATTGAATGACTCATTTTTATAGATGGAGGAGACATTGTTGTTTATTACTTTATGTCCCAATTAATTTGTTGATCTTTAATGAAAGAAAAAAATAATTGAACAATTTAACTACAGAAAGTTGGAAAAGCATCTCTCAGATAGCTCGTGAATGATGTCTATGGTTTTGCTCATTTCTTGTCTTTAATAATATAATAATTATATGCCTTAAACCCTAAATGAATTAAAGTATCAAAATCTATTTTTACGACGGATTGTCATATATAAGGATAGTGATCTGTCTTGGGTTAGTTTTGGTCTATCAAAGACATATTGTGATATTTTGTTATATTTGTAAGTATTTTCACAAATTCTAAATAAATTTCTTTATTACAATTTTAAAATATTGACTAACGAGTAGGGTTGTTGTTAAAGTATATAGCAACACGGATTGAAATCTTCTCGAGGTATTAAATGAGCGTATTAACTTTCTAGAATTATGTAAGCTAAAGAAGAAATTCAAAAATATCCTAGATTTTTAGGATATAATTCTTTTAGATAAGGATAAGAGAAATGTCTAGAATTATCTAAATAAATATCTAAAATAGGTAGAATTCTAGATAAGTCTTTTAGCTTGAGCTCTAAGGAATTTATGCTTATAAATAGGAGGTGTGATCTCAATTGTGAACCAAACAAATCAAAGCGAGTGAGAAAGTATAGAGAGTAAGGAACTTTGATTGAAATTGAGTGAATGTACACTTAAAAAATGTCAATTATTTGTAAAGTTTTTTAATAAAACTCTATTTCTTCCAAGTGAGCGTCTCTTTCTTTAGTATCAATTTTTTCGTTCGTTGTTTCCATTGAAATTAGATTGAAAAATGATACTAACAAATACATCTTCAAGAATTAATTAATTGTGCATTATGATAAACTACAAGAAATTAATCATATTCTTAATTCTATGGTACATCTTACAAACAATTTAGTTCACACTACCATTTTACTTCATATGAATATTATTGTTATTATGAATCAAATTAATAGAGAATTACAATTTTTTTTTTTTTAATTATAGAGAATTATGATATTCAAATGAATAATTCTTTTTTTTTTTCTTTTTCAAAATAAAAAATCATTGGTAGGTAAAAGAGCAAAAAAATATTGAAGGACCTTTTGATTCACTTTTAATTATTGAGAAACCAATCACTCTGTTATAGCAATAAATTCGAACCATCTTCTTTAGAACAATAATATAGAAAAAAGATTTAAAAGAAAATGTGAATAAATGTGAACCATATAATTTTATTGCCACGTGAAACTAACAAATGTTTAAGCCTACATCCTAATGTACAATTCCTCTTTGATATCAATATTTTAAAGTTTTAAAGTTGAGTTCTTCACCACACATGTTGTTGGTATATAATATACTTGGAGTCCGTGGCAGATTAAACCGAAAGGAGGTTGACAGACAGAGTAACTACTAAGCTAACTATAAGTATTAAAAGTTATCTGAGGCTCCGTAAGGCGCGAGGCGAAGCGACTGATCAGTCGTGCAAATTGATACAATGAAGAAAGAAAGTGAAAATGGAATAAAGGTTAGTTTATTATATAAAGACAATAAAATTGAGAGGGGGCTCGAGCCTCTCTAGGTCTATATTAAATCCGTCGATTCTTGAAGTGTAAACAAGTAGAGTTGGTTTGGTTTTTTGGACCAACTTGAAATCCAAATAAAATCCTCAAAATTCGGATAGGTTGGATTTGGTTGAATTGTTGAGTTATTTGTTTTTTTTTTCTTTTCTTTTTTTACAAATATTATTTATTAGCTTAAAATACTTGAATTTGTCTGCAACACATTTTAATAACTAAAATTTTATAAAATCCAAATAAGACTGAAATGTTAAATATCAAGATTCAATATATCTATTACAAACTAAAAGAAACTTCGTAATAATATATATAAATTATAATGTTTATAAGTTGTAATATATATTTTAGTAAAATTAGAAATTCGAGTTGAGTTGGGTCAGTCCGAATTTTTAAAAATCTTGAACTATAATTGTTGTATCAATTTAGACCTTGAATTAATAGTTATAGCAATCTAAATCGTGAACTAAAATTTTATAAGTGTGTCAGTTTAAACCTCGAACTTACATGATTATATTAATTTAAATTGTCCATTATGTTTTATTTAAATTTAATTATGAAATTTGAGAGTTCAAATTGATATATTTATATAAGCTCGAGATATAATTAACACGTTTGTGTAAGTTCAAAGTTTATTTAAATACAAGTATGAAAGTTGAGAATTCTGTTTTTTTTTTTTTTTTTTTGTTTTAAATGTCTAATTTTCGTCTCTATATTTTTTATAAACTTTGTTCTTACTTATTGTTAGTTGATTCTTGACTTTTCTTTTTTTTTAAAAAAAGCTTTCGGTTGTCTATTACCATTTTCATTATGGATTTTGAAAATGTATAGATATTATATTTCTTTGTACGAATATAATGATCATTGTTTATCTAACTTTGAGAGATTTCATTTAATAATGAAAATATGAAGAGAAAATTCCACGATTGAAAGTATAAAGGTATTTCGAGACACCCAACTAAAAATTGGTAAAGTGAGCGTACAACTATTTTATAACCTAAATCAAACCTAATAAATATTCTTTCAAAACATTTTTTTTTAAGGACGGATAATTTTATACTCTAAATACTAATCATAATAACTAACTTAACGTCTCATATATGAACATAAAAATAATAGATAAAACAGTAAAGATTTGGAGACCCTACTTTAGAATAGTAACAACTATTGTAAACTATTGGAGCCCATATTCTTCTTCTTCTCGCTTACTTGGACCCTTATCCCTTTTTCTTCCTTCTCATTGGATTTCCGAGTCGTCCCAAATGAAATTTGATTCAACTTTTAAATTTTTCAATTTCATAATATATATATATATACATACATACATACATACATACATGCTAGTCTCATCGTATGGTCAAGTTATCGTAAGAACCCTAAGAAGCACATACAGTGGTCTTGATATTGATCAATACTCACTCTATCTACCATCAAGATTGACTCCGACCTTTCTCTTATAAACT
This sequence comes from Cucumis melo, assembly GCF_025177605.1. Taxonomy (NCBI): domain Eukaryota; kingdom Viridiplantae; phylum Streptophyta; class Magnoliopsida; order Cucurbitales; family Cucurbitaceae; genus Cucumis; species Cucumis melo. The sequence continues at coordinate 1,085,179 of NC_066861.1, read as the reverse complement.
ACTTGTTTTCTTGTATTGGTTATTTTTCCTCCCATTTTTTATAGAATGGTTTGATAGAACGATTATCATCTAAATGAAATTTAATTAAGTGAATAGATTGATACGTTTATTAGTTTAAAAGTTTGGGAAGATTACTTTTTTAGTTTTTAGGTTTTGATGAATATGTGCCTTGTGATCGCTAAGTTTTAAAAGTAGACATCTTTAGTCCCCATGTTTATAAGAATAAACTCATTTAATCCTCGAATTTTCCAAATGTACCTTTTTAGTCCTTAAGTTTTTAAAAATAGGTTTAGAAGGTCTCAAATAGCCTTATATTTTTATTTTAAATAATTATATGATATTTTAAATTAGAAGATAATAACTTCTAAAAACGATCATATCCTCTCTAAAACTATATTTTTTTATTTTAAATAATCATATAATTATTTTTTAAAAACTAAACATAAAATACTTTTAAGGCCTTATAAATCAATTTTTAAAAAAGTTTATTCAGAAACTGAAAATGTACATTTTGAAAACTCGAGAACCAATAAATGAGTCTATTGTTATAAATCTGGGAATTACTAAAAATGTCCATTTTTAAAACTCGGGACCAAAAACACATATTCATTAAAACTTGAGAACTAAAGAGGTAGTTTTCCCTCTCAAGTTTATTTATTATTATTGTTGTTGTCGTCGTTGTGGTTACAACCTCCAAATTTTCGAGATATAAATTGATATTTCTTTTTTTTAAGGAAAAAAAAAACCCTAAACAATAAGTGAGAAACAATGCATTAATGTTATGTATTGAATAAGATGTATTATTCAAAGCTTGGTATAGTTGGATTTGTCTTTCCAATAATGCAACTAACTACCCTTAAAAGGAGAGGTGTATGGAATGTTGTATCAATATCAATATCAATATCAATCTCTCCATTTTTAATTTAATGTTTAAGCCCCATCACTTCTCTCTTTAATTTCTACAATATACACAAATTTCATCTATCAAATTATTATAATTCAACCCATACTTTTCCCTTTTTTAAATTCAAAATTATCTAACTCCACACTTGTCGTTTATAACTCTTTTAAAGATAATAATCGAATCCAACGTTTAAAAAAAATTGTAAATATAATATAGCAAAATCTAATGTGAGAAATTAATTTCTATTGTCGATAACTTGTTATGGTCCATACTTTAACAAATTTTGCTATTTGGGATTTTGTTTTTAATCTAATTGATATATTTGCAACTCTATTACTAAAAAACACTATTTGTTCTAAATTTTTAATGAAAATTGCAATTTAGTTTTTGAGTTTTATTTGGTAATAATGTGCTTGTTCATATATACTTTTAAATTGATAACAATAATTTAGTCGTTAATTCTTAATTAGTTATAAGAACTTTACAAATTATAACGATTTAGATCGATTTATCTATCGAAAATAAAATTTATTTATACATTATAAACAAGTTAGGTCTTTACGTAATAAAAATTGACACTCAATTTTAATACAAAAAATTCTATTAATTTTCTTTGATGAAATTTAACCAAATATTAAAAAACATTTGTATTTAAATCAAAGGAGATTTGTACAAATTTGACAAAATGTTTATAAAATATAGTAAAATTTTAAGTTATATCAAAGATTAGACATCGATAGACAGTCATATTAATAGACTAATAGAAATCTTTCAAAGTCCGACATTAATATAATCTAAAATTTTGTTATATGTCAGTAAATATTTTAGTTTATTTTATTATTTTTAATAATGTCCCAAATTAAATATTTATTTTTATCGGAAATTTGGTTAGTTGAGATCTAATTGAGCATTTAATCTGCCCTACGGACTAGATAAGTCCTCAATTATGAACATCAAAGCTAATACATAACAAACACTTTAATACCCCAACCTAACTAATATTATAAAGTTGATTAAAATATGTGTGACCATACAACTACAACTATAAATAAATCAAACAGTTGAAACATATTTATTAATTACTAAGTAATTTGTAGCCTTCAACCTTTCATTTGTATTGTACTTCCAATTTGGGAGTCTTAGGAGTATAAATAGAGAATTGAAACAAAAGTTTGATGCAAAAAGAAAGAAAGAAGATTGAAAGCTTTTCTTTTAGGGGCATATATATATATATATATATATATATATATATATATATATATATATATACTAATAATATATTATGGAGAATTTGGAGGTGAAGTTAGAGGAAACAAGAGAATATTACAAAAGTGGAAAAACAAAGGAAGCATCTTGGAGATTTTCACAACTTAAAGGTTTACACAAATTTCTTAACCAAAATCAACAACAAATTTACAATGCCCTTTTCCAAGATTTGGGGAAACACCATGTTGAAGCTTTTAGAGATGAGGTAATTTACTTTCTTTCTATGTTTGTTTTTTCTCTCTAATTTAATGCCTCGATTACTTTTGAGTTTTTCTTTTTGTAGATCGGTAATCTACAAATGTCCCTCAATTTTGCTTTGGAGAATTTGAAACGTTGGATGTCCCCCAAAAAGGTAATGTTGTGTTTTTTAGAAATGGAGACGATTATTAGTGGAGAATTACGTAAATTTGTTTGTCCATTAATAGGCGAAGTTGCCGGCGATTGCTGTGTTGAATTCAGCAGAAGTGGTTCCCGAGCCTTTGGGGGTTGTTCTTGTGATCTCATCTTGGAACTTTCCGTTTGGTGAGTGGGAATTTGATTGGTTTTGAATTTAATTGTTTCTCATCTTGAGGATTTAACTCTGGTTATGGGAAAATGGTTGGGTGGGGAGAAGGGTTGTCGTTGGAGCCATTGATAGGGGCAATAGCAGCTGGAAATTGTGTGTTTTTGAAGACGTCGGAGTTTTCTCCGGCGAGTTCAGCTTTTCTGGCGAAAGTGATCGGAGATTATGTTGATAAGAAAGCAGTGAGAGTGGTTGAAGGAGGGGCGGCGACCGGAGAGCGGCTGCTGCAGCTGCGGTGGGAGAAGATTTTCTTTACAGGTGAGGAGTAATTTAATGGCTGTTGGTTGGTGGGTTGTTGTTATTATTTAATTATTTATTGTGGTGGGGTTTTTCTTTTCTTTCTTTCTTTTAAAAAGATTTATAATTTGTTGAGATGAATTTTGATTTTGGATTGGGAATGTAAAAACAAATTATGAAGGAAGTGAAAGAGTGGGGCGGATTGTTATGGCGGCCGCCGTGAAATACCTAACGCCGGTGACTTTGGAGCTCGGAGGGAAATGCCCCGCCATTGTCGACTCACTTTCATGTTCATGGGATATTGAGGTTTGTTTCCTTTTCCATATTCCTTTATATTGATGAATACTAACTACTAAGATAAAGACAACACTTTAGAAATTTCATAATTTTCTTTCAACATATAATAATAATAATAATAATAATAATAATAATAATAATAATAATAATAATAATAATAATAATAATAATAATAATAATAATAATAATAATAATAATAATAATAATAAAATCTCAAAATCCATCCTAGAATATTCTATTGATTTTATTGTATCGAAAATGTCCTTTGATATTATTATTTTAATGGTGATTGTTTTGATTAGTAAAATCGTTGGTTATTGATAAGAAGGATGGATATCTATGAGCGTCTGTTGTTGATAGAAATCGAAATAGTATTGTATTTATAAATAATTTGACTTATTTTGATATATTTAAAAATATCCATTTTTTTAAAATTATACACTTTTTATGTAGGAACGTTTGCAAAAATAGCAACAAAAAAAAAATGATAAAAGAGTCAACGTCACTTCATTTTCTAAATTACAAAAGTAGCAAATTTAAAAGTAAATATCCATCTGATAGCCCTTTGATAGTTCTCTGATAGGTGTCTGATATATCTAATTTACTTGTTATATTTGCAATATGTAAAAAAAATAGGTGTTATAGGCTTTTTTTTTCTAAAAATTTTTTGTCATCCGATGTAATTTTCCTTTTATATATATATATATATTTGTAGAGTTGGTAATACACGCATTATGACATGCTAAGAGTTTGATTTGTGTGCACTTTTAAGATATATTATGTAACAATTTACTTATAAGATAAGATTTTATTCGACTCGAGTTGAACACCAAACATTTATAGGATTTAAAAGAAACTTGAGATGTAAATTTTGCTTAAAATGGATGATTTTTAAAAGAGTTTATTCAATGGTTAAATTGAATATCAATTAAATTAAAGTTTTTGAAAACTTTTATATTATTTATAATGCATATGTAGAAGAGCAATTCATTCAAGAAGGATTGAGAAAGAAGCAAAAGAATAGAGAGCTAAAATGTGTGGATGTGGTTGAGGGTATTAATTAGGAACTACTTTCATCTCTCACATTGCCATGGCCATAAATCATAATTATAAACTTCAAACAACCTAAGTTTGGATATTAATGACTCAATACTATATTTTATATCCATCTTAAAAAAATACAAAACTAAAATAAGAAAAAAATAACTCAATACTCGAGTTAAATGTTTCATAACTTGAGTTATCCATTAATTTCTAAACCCTAAATTCTTCACCGTAATAATTACTAACTAAACCATATATTTTGAACACCACCAAAGTTGATCACATCACAATTCAATTATTATCAAATTATTGTGTTAATCTCGATGATGTTAGAAAGTTTAAATATTCCGTCCCATGTTACACTCAAAAAGTAGTAATAATAACAACAATAATAATATATTTTATGAATGATCCATTCTAAACTAAATAAGAAAAATATGAAAACATGTTCCTGATAATTATATTATCGTAGTCTATACGATAATGCATGGATAGTTTGCTTTTATTTTCAAATATATTATGGTGTGCCAGATATTTATAAAATATAACGAAATTTTAGATTATATAAGATATATAGATGCTGACAGATTTAATGTCCACAAGTACAGTGATAAAAGTCAAGAAGTCTAACTTTTTTTTTTCATTTACAATAATTTTTCTCATTTTATTCATAAAATTGATATCTTTTATTTACTCTTAATTTAATCTCTCTGCTCCGTAAACAAATAATTCAAAATTATTCATACAATTGATATTTTTTTTTTGAGAAATTACATAAAATATTTACAAATAATAGAAAAATCAAGTAATAAATTTTGTCGGTTTAAAGACTTTGTTTTATAAAACGTAAATAGTCGGTCAAATTTTTCTATTTTTGAAAAAACATTTTTTTTTTACATTAATTTTGAGTTTCATTTATTTTCAAAATTAATATAATGCCGAAAAGTTGCATTGGGAATAATTTGATTTTCCCGCTACGCTCTTCTTTTACTTTGCAATATTTAGAAACAAATTAGGGTATAAATCTTCTTCGATTTTTGACTTGCAAGTCTACTGCTCAACGGATCGTTGTCGGAAAATTTGGAGCCTGCGCCGGTCAAGCTTGCATAGCAATTGATTATATCCTTGTTGAACACAAATTTATATCCACCTTGGTACCATTTCTCTGATTAATCGCTCGATCTTTCCCTTATAAATTTCATGAATCATGTGTTGGAAATGGCATAATGTTCGTTCTAATTTATAGGTCGAATTGCTGAAGAAGTACATCAAGAAATTCTTCGATAAAGGTTCGAACCAAGCGAAAAACATGGCGAGAATCGTAAACAAACAAAACTTTTTGAGATTGAAGAATATGGTGGATGAACCTGCTGTCCAAGCTACAATCATTTATGGAGGATCCATGGACGAGGACAAATTGTAAGTGATTAAACGGACATGTGACTTCCTTTCATTTGAAACTCTGGAGTCGAGTTAATCAACTTTTTTTTTGGGGAACAGTAAACTAACTTGCTATAGTTTAGCAAAACGAAGATGATATAGTTCTTAAATATAGTGCTAACAATTTTCACTATTCAAGGTATTTTTGTTGGCTTGTCTAATTAAAAATGTGTGAATTTTGTTTTCTGTCCCAATTTCTGTACCAATGTTTTTACTTCATTGGAAGAAACATCAAGATTCTTATTAAAAATACAAAACCGAAAACCAGTCCTACAAACTACTTTTTTTAGACAACGTAGCATAGAAATTTGGGATGAACCTAGAGTACTAGAGTTTGGAGAGGTAATTTTCATAAAACCAAAGTCAAAAAGCTATATGACTACCAAATGGCCCAAATGTATCAGCTTTATTTAAAAATAAAAATCAGAAACATAAGTTATTTATTTTAACTAAACTTACATAACTAGATAAATTGTTTATAATTTAAAAGTTGAAAATGAGCATAGACATTTTGGGATGAATAATGTCCCCCCCCCCCCCCCCCCCCCAAAAAAAAAAAAAAAAGAAAAAAAAAAACTATATTGAACTTCTATCTTGATGCAGGTTCGTTGAGCCGACTATTCTGTTGAACCCACCAAACGATGCAGAAATTATGAGAGAAGAAATCTTTGGACCAATCCTTCCCATAATTGGAGTGAGTTTTACCTTTCTCATTTGTAGCTGTATACTTATATGCCTTCTGTTAATAGAATGGTCCCACACGTGTATTTCTCTATATTAACAAATTGATTAAGATATTGGTTAAGATTCTTTCCTTTAAAAAATTGCTTCAATTGGTTAGGATGTTTTCTCATTTATTTCCTAAGGAAGTTGTTGGATGCCGGTGAATATCATGTATAAATAACCAAGCACAGTAAGGGGGATTTTCGTCATACCCTTTGTTAGTTATTCTAGTAAGTAACAATAGTGATTAATTCAATCTTCTATCCTGAGCAAACTAATCTTCTATCCTGAGCAAACTGGGTTACCAAATGTATTTGTGATTAATTCAATCTTCTATCCTGAGCAAACTGTATATCACTAAAACCGTTCATATTTCACCTTCATTTTGGTCGATTACAAAAAGTGGATGAATCGTGTATTCATTGTTCACTTTCTTTCTTGGTAGATGGATAAGATTGAAGACAGTATAGATTTCATCAATTCAAGGCCTAAGCCTCTTGCCATTTATGCCTTCACAAAAGACAAAGCTTTCCAAAGAAGACTCGTCTCAGAAACTACGTCCGGCAGCTTGACATTTAATGATGCAATTATTCAGGTTCGTACTTCATCACTTTCCCGTTAACTTTTTCAAATCCCATTTCCATTGTAACACAACCATTTAGTCAAGTTTGAGCTTAAATAGTAATTTGAATCTGAAGTAATATGGTCTCTGTTTAGATTATGTACCATCATTACCCTTTTAGAAAACTTGCATTTACCTCGATGTGTATTTGGTTTGCAAAAGTATGCATTCTGTAAGATGCTTAGAAGCTTAATTTTTTACAAGCAGGTAGGTTTAGGTGTAGAAAATTAATGGATTAAAATTAACAAACCAATAGAAAAATTTTAAGGTTGACCTCATAACTTGAGGCCATAGTCTCATTTGGAGAAAACGACTTACATTTTAAGCTGCTGCTAGCCTAATGCTGCTGCTGCTTCAAAAAGGCTTCTTGTCATGTTTGTTGTGAATTCAGTATGCAGTGGATACACTCCCGTTTGGAGGGGTTGGTGAAAGTGGGATTGGCAGATACCATGGAAAATTCTCATTCGACACCTTTAGTCATGAAAAGGCAGTTGTGAAAAGGAGCTTCTTGATCGACTTCTGGTTCAGATATCCGCCCTGGAACAATCACAAGCTTGAGCTGCTTAGACATGCTTATAATTTTAACTATTTTCAGTTAGTTCTCACTGTTTTGGGTCTGAAAAGGTCTTAATCACTAGAAGATTCCTCCCTTAGCTTCTTTTCAAATCTTCGTTCTCGTTCTACTCTTACAAATAAACAATCTCTACTTTTGTAGTGACAAAAATGTATCAAATTTCAACGAGGTCAATCCCATCTTAATTCTTGTCATTTATCATTTCTTTCTTAAATGTTACATGGGGGCGGGGCACCACTTTAAATCCAGCCAGTATGATCCCAACTGTAAAAATTCAATCCTCTTTGTCATCTTTGTTTATTTATTTCAAGAATTTCCTATTAGATGAACAAAGCATTAATGATTTTTAGTTCAGGATTGACATCCTATCCGTCTGCAGATGCTATATTGAACCAAATATGAACAACATTAGGTCCAATCTTTGATCATTATGTAGTAGACGTTACCGATTCGAAACAAAACTCCTTTGAGAAGTTTTATAAGCAGGGTAATTATTGGTTCTTCCATTAAATTATTGATTTTAACTCTCTTTCTTTTTAGTATAACAATTGGAGTGGAGTCAGCATTATTGGAATGCTGAGCTAAATTCACCTTGGCTAATTTTAACTCTTAATCTTCTTTCAAATTAAAATTCAAACAAAAAAGAAAATTCATTGTAACTTCAAGCCTTCTGATCTCTGGTTAGAAAAATACCTTTAGCCTATGATATAATCTCCCAACTACCACAGCACGTGACTTTATTGTATTAATGAACAATTTATTTCATAGATGAAACATACATGGCACTGGCGTTAGGGACCTAAATAAGGACAAAGCCAAATGTTCCAAGGCCGAAATTGTATCTTAACTTTTTATATATATAAATTCAAACTTTCTATTAAAATACATTTGATTTAAGAAGTAGATTATCTGAATGGCCAAAAGAATTATATAGAGCATTGTGAGATAATTTTTTTCAACAAGTTTCCACGTGAAGGTTATCTTATTGAGTGATGTCACAGTATAACCGACAATGGATAAACATATATACTTTTAAAGAATCCTTAATCATGTCTTTGATGATTTGAACGTTGGAATGAAAATATCATAGAACTATTAGATCGTTTAAGTGGATAGGTTAGGACTTAAAACACTAGATCAACAACTATCAATGAAGATAATTGGAAATGAGGGACTGATTGATTGTTTTTAGTCCAAGGGTATTTTTGTAATTTACTGTACTTTAGTTTTATTTCCTTATTTGTTAGGGCTTAGTGTAGCCTATATATATATATTCTTCCTTGTATTCTTTTGATTATTAGAAAATAATAAGAGCAGCTTCTATTATAGATTTTTCTCCATGTACTATGGTCTTACACCTATACTTTGTGTTAGTCTTCTTTTCAATAAAAATTATATTGTAAAAGTTTTATAACCAGTCTTCCATCAAGATACCAACAAACTCGAAAGAATAGGTTTAGAATATATTCGATTTTTATCAACATTTTTCTTAACTGTATATAAATATAAAGTTGTTGTTTCTCCGTCTTTCAAATATTGTTTTTAAAAAAATAATTTTCTCTATTTAGCACACTTTTGTTGAACTGAATTTGCTTCAAACTCACCAACAAAACCAACGGTAAGTTTAGCCTTTGGATTTGGATTGATGAGAGAGCTTACAAATCTATTTCATAACCTGAACATTAAAATGCATCAATCCCATCATCATAAGTTAGACATCAATGCATAAATTAAATACAACAATCAATAGAAATCAAATCTTTAGCATCCGGATCTTGGATGCCAAAAGATAATACAACTCTTTCGGAATGATTTGCTCGGAAGGGACCTAGTGACAATCAAATCATTAAATAACTTGATCAACTCAAACTTCACCTTATGCATGGGAAGTTGGCTAATGTTATTCGTGCAATTTAATAAAATTTAAATGCCATCACTTAGTAGACTTAGGGGGAATGAACTAGTATGGGTGATGTTTGTGCGGTGGAGGGGGTGAATTGTAGTAATAAGTAGGTGGTGGAGATTTCAATGGAGGGGGAGGGGACTTGTAATAGTAAGGAGGTGGGGGTGATGGGGAGGGGGGTGGAGGTGACTTATAATAATAAGGTGGAGGAGGTGATGGAGATGGTGGAGGTGGAGATTTGTAAATATATGGCGGAGGTGGTGATGGAGATGGTGGAGGTGGTGATTTATAGATATACGGAGGAGGAGGAGATGGGGATGGGGGTGGTGGTGATTTATAGATATAGGGAGGTGGTGGAGAGGGGGACGGTGGAGGAGGTGATTTGTAAACATATGGTGGCGGTGGAGAGGGAGATGGTGGTGGAGGAGACTTGTAGATGTAAGGTGGAGGTGGTGATGGTGATGGAGGTGGTGGTGATTTATACACATAGGGAGGTGGTGGAGACGGGGACGGTGGTGGAGGTGATTTGTAAACATAGGGAGGTGGTGGTGATGGAGACGGTGGCGGGGGAGACTTGTAGACATAAGGTGGAGGTGGTGATGGTGATGGAGGGGGTGGTGATTTATAGACATAGGGGGGTGGTGGTGATGGAGATGGCGGTGGGGGAGACTTGTAGATGTAAGGAGGTGGTGGTGATGGAGATGGTGGTGGGGGAGACTTGTACACGTAAGGTGGTGGTGGAGAGGGAGATGGTGGTGGAGGTGACTTATAGACATAAGGTGGAGGTGGTGATGGTGATGGAGGTGGTGGTGATTTATAGACATAGGGGGGTGGTGGTGATGGAGATGGCGGTGGGGGAGACTTGTAGATGTAAGGAGGTGGTGGTGATGGAGATGGTGGTGGGGGAGACTTGTACACGTAAGGTGGTGGTGGAGAGGGAGATGGTGGTGGAGGTGACTTATAGACATAAGGTGGAGGTGGTGATGGTGATGGAGGTGGTGGTGATTTATAGACATAGGGGGGTGGTGGTGATGGAGATGGCGGTGGGGGAGACTTGTAGATGTAAGGAGGTGGTGGTGATGGAGATGGTGGTGGGGGAGACTTGTACACGTAAGGTGGTGGTGGAGAGGGAGATGGTGGTGGAGGTGACTTATAGACATAAGGTGGAGGTGGTGATGGTGATGGAGGTGGTGGTGATTTATAAATATAGGGGGGTGGTGGTGATGGAGATGGTGGTGGGGGAGACTTGTACACGTAAGGTGGTGGTGGAGAGGGTGATGGTGGTGGAGGTGACTTATAGACATAAGGTGGAGGTGGTGATGGTGATGGAGGTGGAGGAGATTTATAGACATAAGGTGGGGGTGGTGATGGAGATGGTGGAGGAGGAGACTTGTAGATATAAGGTGGTGGAGGTGATGGAGATGGTGGTGGAGGAGAGTTATAGACGTAAGGAGGGGGTGGAGAGGGAGATGGTGGTGGAGGAGACTTATAGACGTAGGGAGGGGGTGGAGAGGGAGATGGTGGTGGAGGAGACTTATAGACGTAGGGAGGGGGTGGAGAGGGAGATGGTGGTGGAGGAGAGCTATAGACGTAAGGAGGGGGTGGAGAGGGAGATGGTGGTGGAGGAGACTTGTACACATAAGGTGGCGGTGGAGAGGGAGATGGTGGTGGAGGTGACTTATAGACATAAGGTGGAGGTGGTGGTGATTTATAAATATAGGGGGGTGGTGGTGATGGAGATGGCGGTGGGGGAGACTTGTAGATGTAAGGAGGTGGTGGGGGAGACTTGTACACGTAAGGTGGCGGTGGAGAGGGAGATGGTGGCGGAGGTGACTTATAGACATAAGGTGGAGGTGGTGATGGTGATGGAGGTGGAGGAGATTTATAGACATAAGGTGGGGGTGGTGATGGAGATGGTGGAGGAGGAGACTTGTAGACATAAGGTGGTGGAGGCGATGGAGATGGTGGTGGAGGTGACTTATAGACGTAAGGAGGGGGTGGAGAAGGAGATGGTGGTGGAGGAGAGCTATAGACGTAAGGAGGAGGTGGTGAAGGAGATGGTGGTGGTGGAGACTTGTAGATGTAAGGAGGTGGTGGTGATGGAGATGGTGGCGGGGGAGACTTGTAGATGTAAGGAGGTGGTGGTGGGGGAGACTTGTACACGTAAGGTGGTGGTGGAGAGGGAGATGGTGGTGGAGGTGACTTATAGACATAAGGTGGAGGTGGTGATGGTGATGGAGGTGGTGGTGATTTATAGATATAGGGGGGTGGTGGTGATGGAGATGGCGGTGGGGGAGACTTGTAGATGTAAGGAGGTGGTGGTGATGGAGATGGTGGTGGGGGAGACTTGTACACGTAAGGTGGTGGTGGAGAGGGTGATGGTGGTGGAGGTGACTTATAGACATAAGGTGGAGGTGGTGATGGTGATGGAGGTGGTGGTGATTTATAAATATAGGGGGGTGGTGGTGATGGAGATGGCGGTGGGGGAGACTTGTAGATGTAAGGAGGTGGTGGTGATGGAGATGGCGGTGGGGGAGACTTGTAGATGTAAGGAGGTGGTGGTGATGGAGATGGTGGTGGAGGAGACTTATAGACGTAGGGAGGGGGTGGAGAGGGAGATGGTGGTGGAGGAGAGCTATAGACGTAAGGAGGGGGTGGAGAGGGAGATGGTGGTGGAGGAGACTTATAGACGTAGGGAGGAGGTGGCGACGGAGATGGTGGTGGAGGAGACTTATAGACGTATGGAGGGGGTGGTGATGGAGATGGTGGTGGTGGGGACTTGTAGACGTAAGGAGGTGGCGGTGGAGATTTATACACGTAAGGAGGTGGTGGTGGTGATTTATAAATGTAAGGAGAAGGTGGTGGTGGAGACTTATAAACATATGATGGTGGTGGAGGCTTGTGATGCTTATACTTTGGTGGAGGTGGTGGTGGAGACTTATAAACATATGATGGTGGCGGAGACTTATGATGCTTATATTTTGGTGGGGGCGGCGGCTTGTGGTGCTTATACTTCGGTGGAGGCGGCTTGTGGTGGCGGTATTTTAGCGGTGGGGGAGGTGTGTGGTGACGATACTTCGGAGGAAAATTTGTGTGATGTTGATGCTTCGGTAAATCAAAACCGAGTTCAGGTTTTTTGATAGGTAGCAAAGCATCATCAAATTGAGCAGCAACGACGGTGGCAGCAATGAGGCACATTGCCACTGCTGAGAGCAACTGAGGCCAATGCCTCAAAGGTTTCATAGTCCCCATCTTCCGGCGATGGGCGGAAAGCTATTTTCTTCTAACACACAACACTAAATGGTTGTTGAGTTGCATTGCATTACAAGGTATGCTTCCTATCCTTTATATATTACTCACCAATACCTTCTTGATTGACAAACATAATGATAATTTATTCCACGTAGAGAAGAGTACCACATCTGACTCCTTCAAATCAATATCTTTATACATTTTTTTAGTTCTAAATTTGTTTTCTTCACCCTTATTTAATTTAAATGTTCAACTTAATTTTATCAATGCTGCTAGCTTTAAAAGCTTTTATACTCTGAAATCAAAAGCTTGATCCAGAATTATAAGAGTTTTCATGATTAAGTTTCTATTTTAGATCAAAATTTAGAAAGTTGTATGCTCATTTTGAAGTAGAAGCTCTTTAATTACTACATAATAGATTCTAGTAAAATTGTGCATTTGAATCAATAGTTAGATGTCCAAATGTGAAAAAACTTTGTGAGACAAATTATCAAGTGCATTTGATCAAGCAGTCAGCTAATATAGCAAAAGAATACAGCAAATACATAGACCAAAGTATATAGCAATACTTTGCCATCAAGCCTAAAGCATCAGCAAAACTTTGGCAAATATATCAATGTGTTTTGCTCTTTTGTTTATGTTTTTTTGTTTTTTCATTTGAATACTTTGCTCTTTATATTCATATTCGTTCGATAATTTGTAAATACAACAATCAAACTTAAAATACTAATCGATATAATACAATACAAAAGAATTTATAAATATAGCAAAACTTAGATTTAGCTCTTAGAATGTATTGTTGAATGACTATATTGCTCGTAGAAATCTACCGGTCCATAAATTTTTGTTGATTCGTGCAAAGAAAGAGTTTTTAATTCAGTGTTGCATAAACAGAGATCTGACTTTTTGCAAAATTCAATTGAATATTGAATTTGAAACTTTATGGTTACCATTACCAACCACTAAGTTTATAGATTGAGATGCAATGGGGTGAACAAATAATAATGCATTTTGAGGCATAATTAATTTAAGAGAAGAAAGTAATGCACGTTCGTAGCTTATCTTTGTTCCAAAATAATTACATAAATCACAAATAAAATTTATGCTTCAATTTAATTTTATTTTTTTCCCATGTCGGTGATATATATAAGTTATGATTTCTGTTTTAAATTGTTTCTCTTCTTGACTTTTCGTACTTTCTTTTTTAATTACCTTATATTTATTACAATTTCTTTTTTTAATTTTGTTGACTTTGATTTTTTGAAAATAATTAGGGCATGTTTTTTTTTTTATTATTTTGATATTTTGTTTCTTATAGCCTTTCAAGTCTTAAATTATGCTGTTCATTTCTTGTCTTTTTCAATCGAAGTATATTAACTCAAAGGATCAATTTAATATTTTCTCTATATTCATAAAATATATATATTTTTTAAAATATTTATTGTTAAATGAAAATTTTGGGTGAGTAATCGTGGCTACACAATCGTGGCAATGAGGGGGGATTTCTTTCCTATTCTTGCCGGCAAAACTCTGCCTTCCACACGTGCCACTGAAAGTAGAATGACCTCTAATCATTGCCTGCATATTGGTGGTTAGAAGGTAGAATAAGAGAATCCCTCGTTCATCCACTGTGCCCTCGAACCTTTTCGGTTGCTAAGTAAGTAACCCTTGTTCATTGAGGTGATTGTTTAAGTAGTTTCTGTTGGATAAGTAGCAATTTTTGCTGCAGCAGCCCATGGAGCAGGAAAAGGCCTCTTTTGCATGATTTTGGGAATGAGTGACACCAAGAAAAGACAAAAAATCAGCAAAAGATAAGTCAAGAAACAACTTATATCATAACATAGTTAAAGTATAAAATTGAGCTATTTTGCTACTTAGAATATACTTAGAATATGGAAAAAAAAAAAAACTTGGTCCTTCGAATGGGAAAATGCAACTTTTCCTTTTGGATTCATTTTCATCTCTTTTTGCTTAACACGTGCATTCTGAGAAAGAAAGACTAGCGAAGCGTGAACCTATTAAAAGGAAAGAAGAGACTCAAAAGGGGCAAGAGTCCTTGTATAGTTTTCTCATTCTCTTTCATTTGCATTTCCATTAAAAAGGATTCAATCCAACCATAGGTTTTGTGTGAGCAATCGTGGCTACATGATTGTGGCAGTGCGATCGTGGTTGCCTACACACGATCGTGGATGCTAGTAGCTGATGGGCTGTCAACAATCGTAGCAGCACGATTGTGGTAAGCTGTGAGTGGTCGTGACCGTTACATATATAAATCGTTGGACGGTTTTTTTTTTTTTACCGTCATAATAATGGACAGTTACATTATTAATACTTGTCCGTGGGAGCCTCACCCGTCCACAAAAAGATCATCGTCCCACCTCTCATTAGTAATAGAAGAAAAGTTTTCTCTAACTCTAAAAAAAAAACTTTTCCATCTCTCTCGACCTAAATTTTCTTTTCTTTAATTTTTTCTCTTCATATTTATTTTTTGTTTATCGAGCATAAAAGTGTCTATTGAGTATTGAGATTTCAGTGTGGTTCTAGTGAAGTTCATAACGATGAAATTAGAGGTTGTTTTATCCTGGGAACAACGAAGAACGTAAAATCTGTTTGCATATCGAACAGAACCGCAAAACGTCTTAAAAAGAGCGAGATCCGCAACTCAGTCTATTTTTAATGTGCTTTTGTTTTGCAAATTTTCTCATCTAGAAGCTTGGCTCCACCGAAGTAAAATTATAACTAAAGAGTGGTAAAAAATAATGGAAACATAGTTCATATGGATTCTTGCATGAACTCATTGTGGTCACCAATGCCTTCAATACATACATATACATATTAGTAGTAATAATAATGTTACTCATTTTAATTTGACAAGTTATTAAAATTGAGAATTTCTATTTTTTTAATAAAAAAGACAAAAATTAGCAATTTTTGAAAATTGGTCTCAGATAGATATACAAATTTTAAATTCAAAATTATATACATATAAATCATGAATTATGTCGTGGATGCTCAATAGTAACATGGGGTTTCTTTAGTATATTTGTATGAAAATGGTTGACCTAAAAATGAGTAACAGTATGCTCTTACTGCTCATTATAGAACTTGTCTTTTACTTTCCATATTTTTCCTTTTTGTATTTTTGCAAAAGCACAAAAAGAAAAATTCCAAAGAATATTTCTCTTTCGTATTTTATTTCATTTGAGAGTTCAAAAAAAGCAAAACAAAATTGGAGTCAAACTATTATTAAAATATCTCATTTCTCAATATTATGATTAATACACTGTTCTGAAAGTAAAAGCATTCCCATTTACAGATTCCAAATAATATAAATGGAGAACAGACAATTAAAAAAAAAAAAACAAAATTTCTACTAAATTATTATAAAATTTACGATGTGATTTTGGAGTTTTTTATTTTATTTTTGTCGGTCAAACATGTTCATCGTCTATAAAAATAATGGTTTGGTTATATCTAAACGAGCAACGGAAAACATATATAGCAAATTAACATTGTTAAAGGTTTCCAAAAGTAAACATGTTGATTTGTTGAATGTTAATTCCTTTCTTGAATTCGTTATTATTTTTATATTACGAAGGAGTCTATGACGAGACAATAATATATCTCAAATCGAAAAAGTTAAAAAAAAAATGATGAACTCCAACACTATTATAAAGTTTTGATGTGAGTGGTCTAATGCTTTGAAATAGTTTTTTAAAACTTTTTAAGGATCATACTAAGTTGCATATTATATGAATATTGTGTTAGTAAGTTGAGAGATATTCGATCTCTTCTTAGTACTAATCAAGAAGCACATGTACTTGTAATGTCCATGAAATTTGGTACTTCTAATTATTGGATTAAATAGTCATAGTCATTTTTACCATATAATTAAAAAATATTCTACACTTGTTTTAGCAATCGTTATGTAAACTTCTTAAAAGTTAGATAATGTATCCATTTTTATTTAATGTTCTTATATTATTGTCTTTTTCAAGAAAAACAAACTTTTCACAATTATTGAATTACCACGTCAATATTTCAATATTGTAATATATACATAATCCAATAACTTTTACTCGACTGCTATTATATATCGATTGTGAAATCACAGATGAAAGGATGTATTGTTTAAATGTCGTACAATTAACTTTAATTATTGATATTGTTATATTAAAGATAACTACAAGATTTTTGTATCAAAATTTTAAAATTTCAATGTTACATTATAATTTTAAAATGTTGGATATATATTGTATTCTAATTGATTTTTTTTTTAATGGATCAAATCATTTCTCAAATTATAAAAACTATATTATATTATTGGTTTTGTAGTTTTAATTTTCGAAAAGTAAAGTCAATTGACTTCACGTTGGTTGCACATAAAATAAAAAATTCCAAAGAAACGTCACTCTATCCAAACATCTATCTATCATTTCAAAATATCTATTTTCAAATATAATAAAATAAGCTAAAAATGACGATATGATAAATACATAATAGTCCAATACATCATAGATATATCGTGATATTTTACTATATTTTTTAAAGTTTTGTAATTTAAAATAATTTTCCTTAAAAAAAAAATGTCACTATTCCAAAAAGGAAAAACTAGTTATTTGTAGTGGTGAAGTTTATTTCAAATCTATGGTTAGTTTTTGTGAAATAAACGTAGATTCATCAATAGTCTTTCTAGAAGATCATTTTAAAAATTAAGAATCCAGCTAACTAGCATAACAGATTAGTTCAATCTCTCTCTCTCTCTCTCTCTCTCTCTCTCTCTCATATATGTTGTTTACTAAAATTTTCTTAAAAGATAAGTCCAAGGTGTGAAATGGTGATTTTCTATATAATTAAAAGCTATGGTGTATAACTCAACTTGCTTATATAAAATGGAAAAAACAAAGAAAAAAAAGAAGAAGACGAAGGACTAGTTCCCGTAGCTTCAACTAGGAAGCACGTTGAGGCAAAATGAACTGGATTTGAGTTTTTGAGTTTGACCATCTTTTATGCCCATCAGTTCTGCCCTCCAACTAATAAGAAATATTTATAATCGGTAGGGGCAAAGGCCAAGTCGTCGTGGTTCAATATGAGCCAAGTTGAAATAAGAACAAAAACAAACAAACAAACAAATTGATTTTGGAATAATCAATCAAATTCTACTAATTGCTTTATCATCCTCTGTATTGAAATCAAGAACTTTTCCTATTCTTTAACATCAAACGACGATTGTATAAAGTAGAAAATGAGAAAGGAAACGAAATAAAAGTATATTTTCGAGATGGAAGACTCCAAACCTTTTTAAGGGTTCCCTTTCTCATGACAATCAAAGCCTTTTTTTTTTTTTTTTTATCGTTTTGAAGTGTCACCAAATACCTCAGTGTAGCAAATGGGACATGCCTGGAATAGAGAGATTAATTATGCAATATTGAATAAAATTGCTGATTATATATTTTACTAAAAAGAGGGATAAACGATATCAGAAAATCACCTTCTTGATACTAAGCCACTTGGTCCCGCAACTGGTATGGTACCTGTGTTTGCATGGTAGAGTAATTATTTTATCCCCACGTTTGTATTCCATTTGGCATATCACACACCTGTATACAAATCAAGATATATAATTAAAAAAAAAAATTAATGCAAGAAATATATCATTGTCAGTCTGTAATGCCTCAAAAAAGTTATTGAGGAAGGCTTGTGCACCAATTTGAAATCTATTGATAATTTTCTTCTTGCTCATTGAATAAAGAGTGCCGTTGCAAATAGCAGGCAGGCTAGTCGGCCAAACCACTTGTTTTCTCTCTTTATTGAGATGATTTTGAGTAAATGAGATTATATTGAGAAAGATCATTCTTCGTAACTGTATATTGTTCTTAACAATAATAATGAAAATGACAATATAAGAACGTATGTTCATCATTATTAGCCTATTAGGTCATATACACAAGTCAAAATAAACATAGCTTGGCAATAATTATTATGCGTTGCTTGTCAAACCCCCCAACCTAAAAGGCAACTGAAAAATAATACAAGTTTAAAATATTTCGAGATAAAACAATCAATCAATCTGGTGTTACCTTTCATTTCGTGATTTCTTCCTTGAGAAAAATCCCCATCTATAACTCGATACTGGAAGCAATGCAATTAGTTCTTGTGTAAGGCCTCTACTTTGAGTTCCTACTGTCTCGCCTAAATCTACCAATTCCTGAAATAAGTTTCTTTAAACCGTCACTCTATTGAAGAGAGTAATCGACATAATTCAGGAGGCATATAGTTGACTTTACATATAACAGTTAGCCAGACAAATTTTACATTTATTAAACATGGAACTTGGTTTCAGCATGTCTTGAGTGGATTTGCAGCTGATTACTTATGCAGCTATGCTCCTATCTAATCAATTTTTAGCTTCTTAAAAAGCAGCGTCAACAGGCAGAGCGCTCCAAGGAAGCAAGTTCAAGGATAGAAAATTAGGTCGAAGTGTACCAACAACCAAAAATGCAGAATAAACAATTAAGTTAACTTGTGCCATCATTTCTATCCTTTGTACCTTAGCAAGAAAGCGTCCAACACCTAGCCTACTGCCAAATTTTAGCCTATTAGCTGTAATGGCTACTGGTTTTGCCACACAGCAGCAAGACTTCTTAGTGACCGGCCGTATTATAACATTGCAATTAGCAATATCCATAATAATAAATAGCCACTGAAGTAAATATAGCTTCAATAAGAACATATAAAGTTACAGGAGAAAAAATTTTGTTCAGTAATATACAAAAGTAAATAGGAAAGAAAATCAGCTGCTTCTAACCTCATAAGTCATGTTATCAGGATCAACAATATCTTGCCAAATAGTCTGCACATTTTTTAATGGAACAGATTAGTAATCATGCATTTATAAATGTCTTCTGAAGTATTGGAACCAAGTAAATTCCAGGTCTATTTGGCGTTGAATAGAAAATCTTGAATAATAGATGTTAAGGGAGTTGAACCGCCACCAAGTTTGTCACCACTGGGTTAGAAATGAATTCGTACTCTAATATCCTCTATCTTTTCCTTTATTCTGTGATTTTGGATAAGCCAGTTTTATACCTTAGAGGAATAATTTTATTTTATGTATTAACACAAGCATGTGACTCATTGCCAGCATGAACCACAAAATACAGGACACTAAACCAAAAATGATTACTCCACCGAAAACAACCTTAACACTTAACAGTAACACTACAACTGAAAACTTAGTGGCATAACATGTTTATGAATTGATAAGCTGCAGACCTGATACTCATGATAATTTGAATGCCTCCGAGGACCTGAAAAAGCAATAAAAAAAAAGGAGTTTAGGAACTTAAATTTCCATAAACATTATAATCGAATCAGAAAGAAGAAAAGGGGCAAACAATCATGAATAATAAAATGATAGAAGATAGGATTTTTTCTATATTATGATTTTGCTGTTAGATTTTGAGCGTATCTTTGGTATTATACCTAGCAGCATAGTTAATAGTACAACGGAATAGTACTTGGTAAAATGAGATGCACCAAGTAATTACAAGTTATTGTTTAAATATGATAGAAGATATGTGTAGAAATGGATGGTGCGGTTGTATCTCATTTATAGGATACTCGTTAAATCACCCTAAATTCGATTGTTGCATCAAATAAGTTTCCCATCTTACAGCATGACTACTATGTCTAAAGCCATTTTTCTACATGTAGCATAAGAAAACCAATGAACATATATCACATTATCGTTTATGAACTGAGAAAGATTGTATCTTATCTACAAGATACTCGTTAAGTCACCCTAAATTTGATTTGTTGCATTGAATAAGTTACCCATCTTACAACATGACTAATATGCCTACAGCCAATTTTTCTACAAGTAGCATAAGAACTATCATTTATGAACTGAGAGAAATAATAGACAGCCTAAAGATGAAGTTTGTCGATTAACCAGAAATGGATGACATCAACTGCTTTTTCTTACAAATGCCTCAATTCATGAACTAAGAAAAATAATCTAAATAAAGAGTCATTAAATATCTTCTTTGCAGCATGTGATTTTATAGAACCGTAACAATCAATATCTAAATGTTTGTTCCATTACCTTAACTTGGAAACTTCTGTTTAACAAACAAACATACTATAGTGTTCATTCAAAAGCTTGAAACAAAACAGACGTTAACCCTTACATTCCATGCTGTTACCAGACATATTAGGATTGGCATTTTCTTCCCACACGCTATTTCCTAAACTCTGTTCATTCTGGACTGTCGAGAGCGGCCTCCTGTGTTCATAAATAGCGGATTCATGATCTTGAACCTCAAACAATTGAGCATCAAAGTATGATGTGCTCCATAAATCAGAATTCCCAAACTTGTAGTAACTTGAGTTAGTTGATGGACAAACAGTATCCTGAATGAAATTAAAATATTATACTTCCATGTTGGAAAATAAGTTTATTAATTTGGAATCATGAAAATCAGATATAAAGACCCTTTGATCTTGAGAATAAATGTCCAGTCAAGCATGCATCAGGAAGTTAAAGCAAAATGAAAAGGACATAATTCAGAAAGTAGTTAGATGACCCTTTTTTACTTGAGACAATTGTCAACAAATCTATAGAAGAGAGAAGCAAGTCTATAAGGTACAGATAAAGCAGCATTTAAATGCCACGAGTTCTATAAGTCTAGTTTCCAGACAAGACATTCATGGATAGCATTAAAAATAAAAAAAGATTTATAGTACCTGAGAATGTGAGGCACCGGAAAAAATGAAATTCACATGATCATACGTAAGACCTTCAAAGTATTCCATAAAAGAAGCAGTACTATATGGATAACCGTTATTCATGCAATGAACCTCGATGTTTGAGTTCCAGCTCATTTTAGATAATTCTGTTTCAAGAAGTATTTGCTTCAGGCACAAGTAACGTAGCAAAAATAATAATTAGAGCCCAAAGGGGAAATACACTAGCGGTAACAAACCTAAGCGTCCTGAAAGTTCTCCAAACCTATTCTTGACATAACTTCAAGCAGTGAATTTATTCCTAATTATCCTCAATAAAGTAGCTGAACGTCCTTGAGCCACTCCTGCAAATATGAACAAGAAAAATAAAGCAATTGAAATGGTAATTAAATCACAGGACTACGGAGGATTATATATTATACATATTCCAATGAAACAAGTGGATACGGAAACGGAACAAGCAAGAGGAGATACATTTGTAACTTAATTCCCCCAACACCAATCTATCAAACAAAAAGAGCCATATTCTACAGGATCATATTGTCATCGAATGTCGACATTTCAAAACAGCATCAGAAAGCTCGAGGAGAAAGAGAAAACAGAATGTGCTACACTACAACTCATCGCCTCCAAGTAGAAATCCGCAGAAAACATGAATGTAGATAAATCGACATCAGATTCAACAAATTGAGCCAAGATATTCGTACTCCAGCCGACTAATTTCACACAAAACTAAACAAACCGTTCCTATTCTCCACATATTCCATCCATAAATTTAAGCTCGAGCAATAAACAGTACAAAAAATAACTATTCCATTATAGTACCTAGTTTCTCACCTGCAAGGCGGAGATTACAGAGTTTCGGCGATCTCGAAGCCAAATTTACAGTGAGCAGATCACTGATCAAAAAAACAAAGAAAAGAGATTAAGGAATAGAGACATAGAATGAATGCATGGAAAGCGTGAAGAGATTAAACAGTGAAGAAACTGACAACGGCGGGTTGAGGGAAGAGGTTGAGCAGTTCTACTTTCCTCTTTGTGCTTTGGGATTCTTTTTTGTAATGAGTGAAAATGGAAACCGATTAGGAAGAAGTTTGGATGCTTATTAGTTATAACTGAAAACGTTGTTCTCTCTCTCTCTCTTTGACAAGCTGTCTGTCAATGAAACCTTTAACCAAAGCATGTGCAATGACGTGGCTCAAAAGGTAGCCTTGGAGTTTGGTACTTTTTGGATCAACTACATCACCATCCACATTACCACAATTACCTCATTTTTTTACTTTTTGAAATATGATTGATTTTCACCCAATTATAAAATCCACCTTTTAAGTATGAATTCTTTTTTTTTTTTTCATACTTTCAAATATAACAAAATAAAAAAAAAAATACAAAATATAATAAAATATTTTATTCTATCGATGATAGAAACTGATTGAAGTTTGTGTCGTTGCCTATTATTGATAAAATCTGAATTTTTGTTATGTTTTGTATATATTATTTTTTTCATCACAAGAATGAAAAATTAGATTTATAAAAAATGTTATGTTAATTATTGTTGAACTAAACCTACTTTTGTTACTTTCACTTAAAGGATTTTGAGAATAATTGATTGATGAAAAGAAAATTATAGATAAAGACCTCAAAAATAGCTGTCAAAATTTGTTGATTAAATTACAATTTAGTTTTTGAAATAAAAAAGTTAGAGGTTAGTCGTTTATAGTTTATAATTACAATTTAGTATCCGCAATATATGCAATTCTAAAAAAGATGTTCTAAATTTTAAAACCTCACATGACTAAATTTACTAAATTTACTAAATCTTAAATTTCTTCAGACCAAATTTATAATTTAAATAAAAATCTTTTATATTTTTTACTTGTTGAACTAAAAAATAAATAAGAAGAATAAATAAGTTTTTTTTTTTTTTTGTATATGCAAAATCTGTAAAATAAATAAAATCATTTTTGGGGAGAAAAAGGCAAACAAGTCTCTCAAGGTGTTTGTTTGTTTTAGCTACCAAAACCACTCTTAAATCTGAAAAGAAAGTGGGTGTGGGAGTGTGGAATGGGGACTGACATGGCTTGGATTTTTTCAGCAGTGCATTAAAGTTTGCATCTTTCATACAAAATATTAAAAATCAGCAAATAAATAAAAATGGGTCCCTTATAAATCATAATTCACTTCAAAAATTGAAGAAAGAAACCAAAATTCAGCTCATCAGTATGTTTATCAGAATGGCATATATTGGGAAATTCAGGTCAAAAGTTAATAATAACACTTAAAAGCTCATAATTTGAGAGCTTTATTCTGATAGCATAGCAGATGAGCATCCGAGAAAGACAGGAAAAATTTCTAACATTGCATAGTATGAAAATACTACCTCCATTCATTATTTATCACAGAGATAATATTTTAAGAATTGTATGGGTCCATAAAATACACTTAATGATGTATCAAATAATGAAGGAGAGGGTAGGTACTACGGCAGAAGTAGATATTTTTCTCAGCAAAACCGGTACCAGTGAAAGAAGAGTGGAGAGTTTATCCATGGCCATGATTTTGTCGTCCAAGCACTTTTCAAAGGGAGTCTTCTCTTGTTGATAGCTTTAATAAGGTCTGTGATCTGTCCACAAAATGGCCAAAAGTAAGAAAACATGAGTAAGAGAGCATAGAACTTGAAAACATGGCGTGCAAGGAAAGAAACTACGAATCATATTCTCCACTCTTCTTATCTGTCTGCAAAAGTTACAACAGCAAACACCATGTTAAGCCATTATAGCCTACCCAATTCTCTACAGTATATAGTAAATGTTTCTATAATGCATCTTTAGCAAATCTTCTACACTACACCCTACCCGTAGAGCATAAGTTAATTTAAATTATTATCAAATTTCCAAATATGAGTAACCTGGAATGTAATAAGATTGACAGCTACAATTTTCGTTGTTCCATTTCTTTTCATTTGGGGTTCTCGTGCTCAATTTTATAAGTCTTAATCAAACCCAAACTCAGTCAGTTGGGACCAAAAAATGGATCAGTTCTAAATTGTGGTCATCCCATACAACATGATAATGTAAATGTGGCAAACTATTATCAAGTCAATAAGAAATCAAACAAATTAGTCAAGAAATATTTGGTGAATATTTGCATCGAATACAAGACGTCAAAATTATGGGGAAGTTACACATGGAGTTGGACATTCAATTACTAAAAAGTAGGTGGCTGCATATTCATGAGAGTGACTTTGGCAATGAAAAGGAGGAACAGAGTAGAAACCATACTTCTAGTTCTAAGCAATTCCAAGCATACTCCACCAAAAAGAGAAACATGGGAAATACAAGTACCATTAGAGGTGATGAAAGTCTAAAGATGATGACAAAGATGTGCCCGACCAACAAGAGATGAAAACAATAATGAAGAAAATCAGATGCAAGCAGCACTCGTATCCTCTTTCACGAATACAATTATCAGTTGGGGATTTAATTAATGTCTAAACCTTGAGAAATTGAATTAATGCAGTTCTGCAGCACGCACAGGAAAGCAGGGATTTGATCCTCTTCAAACATTTTATTTGTCATGGATTATATGGGATGATCAAGATAGAGATACGAGAAATGTTCACATTCTCAAATCAAAAGCAAAAACGTGGAGAGCCAAAGTGCAGAATGTCAAGAAAACAACACATTTGAACCAACATTTATCATTGATTACCTCCGAAACTGAGAATCTCGGATGTCCATGAAGGGAGCAAGAGATTTGACGTTATTCTCAGAACAAGCAGTTCACCAGACTCGCATGTTAACATAAATCCATATAGTCACACAAATTTATATCCTTGAAAAATGAAAGAAGAAATTTTGTAGAAAATGAAAACCAAGCCACTTAAACATTAATCATTGAGCTTTACAGCAGAAAGTTCCAAGGGCCAACAAGAAGGGTCAGCCTAAAGTGAAATAGAAGTATACACATGCTTACAAGGTTAGCATGATAACAAGCATTTGGCTTAAAGGATTCGTTCCACAATGATAGACAAAATCTCATGCAAACCAACAGCTCTGAAATATAGATGGTTTTCTCAGTTCTTCGTCTGCTTTCAATGCATACCCAAATCAAGTTGCTCTCTCCCTTGAATTCTATCGAAGGCAAGGATTGGGCCAACGGCTGAATCAGACCTTTTCGATTCTAGTTCCATTTCCTTCCGCTTCAGTTGCAGTACTCTCTGCTCATTATCTAGTTTCATCCTCTCATTTTCAAGCCTCGCTCTTTCCAAATCCCTATTTTTCTTACTGCAATATCTTAACCATTTGAAACGTTGTTTCTCAAGTTCAACAGATTGAGCCTGGAAGCTGTTACATTGCTCCTGAAGTTGTAGCATCTGTTTTTTAATCCACACTTTGCGCTCCCATTGGGACTTTGTTGGATCTGAAAGAAAGACATCAATTTGACCTTCAAATTCATTTTTTCCAACAGAATTTGACCAAAGAGGACCATCATCTGCACTCACTTTATCCCTGCCACGAGATTCAGACGACCATAATCTATTTTCCGCAGGAGAGTGATCATCTTCATTATCTGATTCACCACTGTCACTATCACTATCACTATCCTCAGCTTCTTCTGATTCATTATTTCCTTTGGAGAAATTTGCAGCAGGCAAAATTTTACCTTGGAAATCAACATCTTGGCAACCAGGAATTGTTTGTCCATTATGGTAAGCACACATTTCCTTATAAAACAAGTGTTTTGAGCTCAATATTTTTCTTACATCATCCTTGGCTTTACTTGAGAGGTGAGGCATTGAGTCCATGAGTGCAGGGTTCTCCACAACCCTACAACTGGTTCCCTTCCCAAGGATATCGTTTAATCTCTTGTATCTTTTGTTTAAGTCATTAAACTTGTCCTCACACTGCTGTGGAGAAACATGACACCCCTTACTTTGCATAATCTTTGACACTGTTCTCCATTTTCCCTTCTTATGCAAAATCCCAGATTTTCTCTTCGATCCCATTCCAGCCTCGCCATCGTCACCTACACAAGCAACCACTGCTATGAGAAGCCTCACAATCTCATCTGTCCACTTCATTCTTTGCCATGGAGAGCCCTTTTTGCCCTTTAAAAACTCAGAGCACTCACCATCCTCGGTATAACTTGGCTCATCTTCTTCACTCGTGTAGTTGTTTGTAATGCAAGCAGAGGCAATAGCTTTCCCTCTATTAAACGCCATCAATAAATCCTTCTGTCCCAAGCTTTTCGAGTCCAAAATCCCAATGGACTGGTGATCACCTTCAAAATTACTCATCATGTTCAACTGATGGCGTTGTGTCAATGAGGGATTAACCAATTGGGTTTTTTGAGGTCGTCGTATAGGAGACTCTAAATCTAATAACCCCCCATTTCCTGACAGAAATCCACCTCCCAAACCTGAACTATCCATTTTCGTGCCTCTAAACCCTAGAAACCCTCAAGTTTGCTGTAGCACCTAAAAGAAAACCGAGATTCAACTCGGACTCATGAGAATGAATAAGAACTCTGCTTCACCAAGCTTGATCAAATCGTGCTAAATAGTAATGCTACAGATTTGGCATCAGCAACCACCATTGAACCAGTTTAAACGAAAACCCAATTTCCATTTTCCATCATTGTACTTCACTTTCTTATTCCACACATAAAGTGCAAGTGCATCATCAAAATCTCCGAAATGCTGATTTAACTGACCGGAACCAAATAGAAAAACAAAAAAAAAAAAAAAAAAAAAACAAAAACTACACAGCCTTTGCGTCGAATATAGGAAAAAATATCCTTTTAACTAAGTTGACCATTAAAAATCGCTGGAATAAATCATATTTGCAACTTGGACCAACCTAATGAACAAAAAATTCAAGAAAGAAAACCTATGCAGACGAAAATTAGCTCCTCCATGACCTACCTCGGTACAGGAAAAAATTCCCACTTTTGTTCTTGAGCGAGGTACACAGAAGACCAATTGACTAACTAGTGGAAGGGGTCGGCGTATGCGATGAAGTAATTCTTTTTTTTTTTTTTCTCCCTTCCTTTTTCTTCATCATATTTGCAGATTTAGCCTTTAGGAAAAATGTTGAGTTAGTGATTGTTACAATTATGAGTAATTGAGGATGTTAGGCGCAAAAAGTGCGAATCACAAAGTAACAAGTCTAAGGTTGGAGGCCAATGGTCCTTTCTACAGAGATTTAACCACACTTTTTAGTTCGATTCTCTCACCCTAATATTTACACAATAATAAACAAGTAAGAAATATAAAATATTAACATTTTTTTATGCCACGACTATAGTTTCAAAGTGATGAAGATATAAATTAATATTTTATCTTCGAGAATGATAATCTCGTTGACTTTTCCAACTGAATTGTTTGAACAACTACTCCACACTTAGGTTAGATTAAGGTTGCTTTATGCTAAAGGTGGATATTTGGAAGGTGTATGACTATATGTTCATTGGTGTTTAATTTGAGGGTCCTTTCTTGCTATTGTCACTCTTTGTAAATTTGTAAGCTATGTTAATACATGTATCCGAGACTCTTGAAGAGCATTTTCATGGAAATACAATCTTTTAATAAGAGGATTCTCTCACTGTATTTTTTCATAATTGTAATAGAAATGTTGCCTTCTTTGTTGAATTCTTCGCCTACTTATTTTCAATTTCATTATCCTTATGGTCATATTAGGCTCACTTACCTTTGTGTTTGTTGATGATTTAGCCATCTTTAGTTCTAAAGATCATGACTTTTTTGGCTTTTTGTAAATAATGTTTTGAGGAAGGTTTAAGTGATCGATGTTTGGCTTTTTGGCTAATAATGATTGTTTACCTTAGTGGAAGGAGTCATTACCCGTGTGAAGAGTCAGTTCTATAGGACTTTGTCTTATGTTGATCGGTTATAACTTATTTGTTATATTCTATAAAGCTTTCAAGTTTATTAGGGTTGGTATGTTTTGTTTTGTATGCTGGAAGTTGATTCTTTACTTTGATCCTATTTTTGGAAAAGGAAGTTGGATGAGGCCATGAAGCTATTGTAGCTTATTTATTTAGCTCTAAGGGTCTTTTAGGTAGCATAGGTGGGGATGTATAGTTTTACTAAGTCGAAGTATCTAGGCGGTTAACACATCTAAGTTTTTGTTTTGGTGCCATGTCTATCATTTGTAGTAGGGATAGTTTGAGCCTCGTTATTCGATTTTCTATTGAGGAGATCATTCTTCATTTGGTTTGACCTTTAGCTAGAGAGAGTCCCATATCGTCCATTATTCTAAACATTGTAACAGTTGTGAAGTCAAATAGTTCATTTTGTGCACTTTGATGAGCTTGTGACTCTCCTCCTTCTAATTCTAAAGAACTAGTTGATCTTTCATCGTTGTTATATTTGACAATGTAACCTAGCTTCCTTGTCATTTTTTTTTGTGTGTTTTTGATCCCTTGCTCTCGGTAGTTCCTAAATCTTATCGTGTGGTGTCTTGGACTAATCTCATTTGGTTTGAAGTTAATATATTATGATACATTCATTTTTTTTCTTGGTTTATTGTTTGTAAAAGAACACATACACAAGATACCATAATCGTATTTTGTAAATGTGGATTTGAGTCTATATATCATTTATTGTATGAGTATCCTTTTACTAAGCCTATTTGGAGATATGCTTCTATAGGAAAGGTACCCTCGTAAAATTTCAAATTGCGAAATAAAGCTCAATTGAATTTATCACTTTAACACATGTAATCAATTAAGGCATGGATACAATCTAAAAATTTGCTTTGTGTACTGCTATTTTTCATATTTGGTGCAAGCTTAATAAACGTATCCATAATGCTACTTTTAAGTCTTCCCCAGGTTATTAGTTTGGTTGTTCAACCCAAGATTCTATTTTGTTATTCTAAGTAGCTCGGGGATTTACTTATGGGAATACACACGATCTCTTCACCACGAGACCTTTTGTATACTGTTGGTCAACTAGAAGGTGACTCTAGATGCTATTATATATCCAAGTAATTTTGTGGTTCTCTCTTATCTGTCCCTTCTACTAGGGTTAGGGTTTATACTTTCAGCTAATTACATTGTGGAGCATCAAAATTAACAAAAGGAACCAACCAAGACGGAGAGTTTAGGGTACTCTTGTCATTTCGATTTGTCAGGGGTATTAGTGGGATTTCCAGAAAATGGTGTTATTGTCCCAATTTTCCTTTCCTTAATTCTTCTTTTTTTAATCCCACATTGGCGGGTGTTCTTTTCAGGGTTTATGCTGTTGTCTCCCTCTTCCTCCAAAACCCTATTCAATTCCAATAAATTCACTTCGATTTGACACAAGGAGCTTCCATTGTGCGAAATTCAGACCTTATTCCTCGTTCTTCGTCCACCAACATGCCACCCAACGATGACATTGTTTTTACTTCCCGTTCTACGCTTAGAATTCCACATTTCCCTCCCTCTACCTCGCATTCTAGTTTCAGATTTTGCTTCAGAAATTTGGCTTCACAGTTCGATCAATCCTGTAATTCAATATCCCAGTTCATTGATTCGGTAAAGAGAGGGTCGAAATCGAGTCATTTCAACCACAGTTTTCCCCAGTTGTGGCCACCAACTCTCCCCTTTTGTTCTTCAAAGAAGGTAACTCAGCGAGAGAATTCGAGCAGTCGACGAGCGAGCTGGAATTGGGGGTCAGTTTTTGTTGAGAAATCTCCTCTAATTTGTTTGGCGTCAATGTCGCTAATTCAATCAGACATGTCGAGTAAGTCTGAGTCTGAGGATTCAGGAAGGCGACGGGGGATGGAGGACAAGAGTACGGGGTTGGTTGGAAAATCATCTCTTCTTTGTTCAGCTTCATTGGCTTTGGCGCGTTCTGACGAGTCGAGTCAGTCCGGTGGTTCGGAGAATAAGGAATTGCCTCAAAAGGGGTATTCAGCTGCTCGGGTGGATGAGGAGAGGGTTCTAATCAGTGAGGTTCTCGTCAGAAATAAGGACGGTGAGGAGCTAGAGAGGAAGGACCTCGAGCTGGAGGTTTTCACCGCCTTGAAGGCGAGTCGACCTAACTCTGCGCTTACTGTACGCGAGGTTCAAGAAGATGTGCACAGGATCATCAATAGTGGATATTTCTACTCGTGCATACCCGTTGCAGTTGATACCAGAGATGGAATAAGATTAATATTTCAGGTATAATTGTTGAATCAGTTTTCTCTCTCTCTATATATATAATTTTCCCCCATTAGGAAGGAAAGGTTTTACGTTTGGAATGGTTTGTGTTAAGTGAAAGGGGAGCTTGCTTGAAATTTCAAACAACTTATAAGTTGTAATGCAAGTTGCGATGACAAATTATGTACATGTGAGATTGAAAAATAAATAATCTCTTGAGAACGTTCTTTTGAAGCTACGGAGAGAAAGAATTTAAGTCCCGTTTGGTAAGATTTTTCTTTTGCATTTTTCTGGTTTTAAAATTTATCTTTGTTTTCTCACACTTTGGTTCTCAAATTTATTGAAGAAACACTTGAATTATTTGTCAAATTCTAAAACTAGTTACTTTATTTTCAAAAACCAAATGGTTACCAAATGGTTACCAAATGGGCCTAAGTGATTAGTGTACTTTTCAAGGGGAAAATCATAATTATGAGCAAGTTCCTTTTTACATTTTAAAAGAATATTTATCAATGTTTTTTCTTTCTTTCTTTTTTTTTTTCTTATGGCACAAGGTAGAACCAAATCAAGAGTTTCAGGGATTGGTCTGTGAAGGCGCTAATGTCCTTCCAGCAAAGTTTCTGGAGGAAGCTTTTCGTGATGGCTATGGTTGGATTTCCTACATAATTGTAGATTATCCCAATCCATGAACCAATATAAAATATGCTCACAGACGACCATTGTTTTGGTTTCTTTGGTGTCAAGCTGTGCAGGAAAAGTTGTCAATCTCAGGCATTTAGATGAAGTGATATCATCCATCAATAGCTGGTATGGGGAACGTGGCCTTTTTGGCAGGGTTAGTTGTTTATCTTTATTCTTTTACAATTCCATCTGTTAGTTAAGTTGAAAGTTAAATGGTTGTTGCCTTGTAGGTATTAACACACTGCAGACTTTAGGTGTGCTTGTTCTGTAATCACTACTATTCTCATATATTGATCCTTCGACTATATAACACAGGTGTCAGCTGTAGATATTCTATCGGGGGGCATTCTTAGTTTACAAGTTTCTGAAGCCGAAGTAAATAACATTTCCATCCGATTTCTTGACAAAAAGACGTAAGAATATGTCTTTTGTATGATTTAAATTTGCATGCTAACAGCCATGATGCGCTAATGCATACGGAAGCAGAACCACATATATGCCAATGTGGCATGGGCTTTATATTTTTTGAAAGTTTGGATATCATAGATTTCTGACTGGTGGTTATATTCAGTGGCGAGCCAATTCCAGGAAACACCAGACCTGAGACAATACTCCGGCAGCTTACTACCAAGAAAGGACAGGTATTTGGTGCATGCTTAACGTGTCTTAACTTTTATTGATCGATTTCTTCACCTTTTAATTTGGTGAAAGCCACATCATGATGGGGTAGGTGTTGGAAAATAGTCAAGTTTTTGTGGGCAAAAATTAAATTTTCTCTTAGTTCAGCATTTTGGTTAGCTTGGTGTGTCTGCCTGGTTTGTCTTTAGTCTTCCCCCCCACCCCCCACCACACCCACACACACACACAAAAGAGAGAGAGAAATTGTGGCACATATGTTTATTTTTTATACTATCATAATGACACATTAATGGATTATTCATTTTGCGATCTCCAAGCTCAAATGCACTGGTTTCTCAATCATATGTAGTCGTCAGTTTGAAGATATTTAATATGGATTCAAAGTTCACACTTGGAGTTATTCACTGCAGGTCTACAGTATGCTTCAAGGAAAAAGAGATGCAGAGACTGTCTTAACCATGGGGATAATGGAAGATGTCAGCATTATTCCCCAACCTGCAGCTGGTGACAAAATCTTTTTCATTTTTACATGAACAATTGATATGTATTGTTTCTTTATTTCATAACTTAGCCCTCAGAGTTCCTGGCTGATTGCTAACTTTTTCTTGGTTTTGGATTAGATTGGCCCAACTTAAAGTTGTAATTTCATGGAAGTATTTATGCATAGGGTCCAGTTCATAAAATAAACTTAAACTTTCATGGGAAAACTCTTTTATATTGTAGCTATTTGCATCTTATTTATCTTGATTGCAGTATCTTTCTGCATTTTGTGGGCTTTTATCTTTTTTTGTACATCCATGTATTTTTTAATTTTCTTTTCAATGAAAGTGGAATTCTTTTACCGGAAATAAGAATGCAATTGAAGTTGACAATCACTGATTCATGTGTGAATTTCATTTTTATTGGACTTTGATTATTTGTTGTGGTTAGGTTGTTTTAGGTGGCATCGGGTTTGAAGTTGATTATGGAGAAAATGTTTACTTGTGGAATTAATATCAAAATAAAGAGAGACAAAGTGGTCATCCTGGTTACTACTTGGGTTGTTCCTCAAGTGGTTTAACCAACCATTATGTATTTGTTGGGCATACTGTTGGAGGCAATCTGATTTGAGTTTAGGGTCTTGTACTTTTGTTGTTTTAAAAAAAAAAAAAAAAAAATCTTATTAGGGTTGCATTTTGGATAAAGTTGACAAAAGGCTGTTGAGGATATTGGAGAAATGGAAGAACCAAACTCTTTCAAAACTGTAGGAGAGGATGCTTGACATTAGCACAAGAGTAAGAGGGAGGGAGGGAGAATCTAAGGTCGTGTATGTCAGTTGTCAGATTCAAAGTTGTGTCTTTATGATCTATTATGCGGTGTGGACTTATACATAGTTTCACAACATTCTCTTAATTCTTTTTTTATTTGGAATTGTCTAGATGCTGGAAAGGTTGACATACTGATGAACGTGGTTGAGCGTCCAGGTGGAGGTTTCTCTGCTGGTGGTGGTCTATCATGTGGGTAAGAATCAAATGAACAATTTTTCATCTTTGCTGACAGTTCCTTACAGTTAGCTGTATTCGGTGTTTTCCATTATCTTTATTTAATGTTGACTTTTGTTACGTTTTCAAAATACAGGAGTACTGGTGGTGCTGGCCTTCTTTCTACCCTTATTGGAAGGTAAGTTCAAAGCTAAATATCCTGTTTTGGAGAGACATATAATCGACATGTTTCTCTTTTCTTCATGTACCACTGTTTTATCTCTCTATCATAGGTCACAACCACTTAGTTTTCTAGGCTTAGCATTTTAGCTTAGTAACAATATTATATCTTGTTGCAGTTTGGCATATTCCCACAGAAATCTTTTTGGGAGGAACCAGAAGCTCCATGTCTCCTTGGAGAAGGGACAAGTTGATTCCACTTTTCGCATAAATTACACAGACCCATGGATTGAAGGAGATGATAAGAGGACATCACGAACAATAATGGTTCAGGTAATCTTTGATTTGGTGTAGGTCTATTTATGATTTTTTCCAGTGAGAACCTGATCAAGATTCTTTGATTTTTTTTCTTCAGAACTCAAGGACTCCAGGTACACTTGTCCATGGCGGTAGCAACCTGACTATTGTTCGGGTTACGGCTGGTTTGGAATTCAACCGCCCTATCAGGCCAACGTGGAGTGGTACAGCAGGACTTTATTTCCAGGTACTTTAGTAGAACTGTATTGTGCTTTTGGAGAAAAGTGATTCCCCTGCCCTCTTTCCTTAACGTTTTCTCTGCATAACTAACTTCAGCTCTCAATGCTATTCGAAATATTGCCTATGTTTTTCATTACTCTACCCTCTATTTATAACCAACAAAAATAGCAAACTCCCGAGCTAATTACTAATATACCCATAATAACTTTTTTCTTTTTCTTTTTAATCCATGAGTATTCGGGTCAGCTTACGAGCATCTCAACTAATCTCGGACCACCCATCTGACACTACAATATTTAGGTGTCTAGGAAACTCGTAGGAAATTATCTCCTAGGTAGGTGGCCACCATAGATTGAACTTTTGACCTCTTAGTCATTTATTGAGACTATGTTTTTTTTTTTTTTTTTTTTTTTATTTATTTGAATAGAAACATTTCATTGATGGAATGAAATAAAGGTTGGGGCCCAAAACACCCAAAGGTGATTACAGAAAATAATGCCAATGAGAGACAAGATAAGAAAGACTTGGGGGCCATTTGGGGCAAAGATTATCTAAGACTTTAATAACCATCTCTTGCATAAAAACTGTAGCAAAAGCATGATCCATGATACAGTTCTACTAAAGTACTAGTTTCGTCCATGTTTATTTCCACCTTGCGCCTAAACTTCACAAGACTATTGTGCTTTTTACAGGCATATCAAAAGAATTGTTTAACTTTGCAAAATTAGCCTAGATATTTGTGGTTTCCGCCATTCTTTTCCTCTATTTAAATATTTTAGGAAGATTTCATATATTTTTGTCAATTCATATGAATACAGCGTGCTGGTGCTCAAAATGAAAAAGGAGAACCTATCTTAAAGGATAACATCAAATGTCCTCTCACTGCAAGGTCTGTTTGCAATTTTCAATTATGCATTATTTTTAAGGAATTTGATGCCCGGTGCAAGTTAATTGTGTTAAACATCGTCTCTTATTGATGTTAGTGGCAATGCTGTCGACAATATGTTACTGGCTAAACTTGAGGGTGTCTACACTGGTTCTGGGGACCATGGATCTTCCATGGTTAGTTACTTTCTCCATCTCAACTTATTATCCAGCTGTGATTATCCCTCATAACTTTTCTCTGTGCAGTTTGTTCTTAGCATGGAACAAGGGCTTCCCTTTTTGCCTGAATGGCTATGTTTTAATAGAGTGAATGCTCGTGCCAGAACCAGCATGGAAGTTGGGTTCGCTCAGCTCCTTTTGAGGTATGGTGCGTAGTTATGAAAGATACTGGCAAGATTGCTTTGAATGCTGCCCTTAATTCCTTTCTTCTTTTCGGTTTGAAATGAATCATGGGATATGATCGATCATGGAAATATATTGGATTTGCCTTTTTCGACTTTTATTGGGCATTAAGGCGATAGTAAAATGCTATGACTTGCCTTTTACCGCTCCTTTTGATCAGTTTGGTGTGAAAGGAATGGATGAATCTTTTCATGATAGACACTTAATATTTGATGATTTTAGGTATAAGGTTATTTTTAATGCTGTCTTGGTGTAAATGCTCATACCTTTTTAACGATTATATTCTTTTATTCAATTTATAATTGGAAAAATCTTTTCTTTGTCATCCATCATTTAGTGGTCTGGTTATTTCATTTATCACTGAAATTCTAGTTTCTTTATAAATAAAGAAATAAAAGAGAAAAAAGGGGAAATCATCGGATTGATTTTACTTGGCTGATGATTTTTGGTCCTTGTTTCTAGTTTGTCTGGAGGTCACGTAGTTGGGAACTTCTGCCCCCACGAAGCATTTGCCATTGGGGGAACAAACAGCGTTAGAGGATATGAAGAAGGTGCTGTAGGCTCTGGTCGATCTTATGCTGTTGGATGTGGAGAGATCTCTTTCCCCTTGGTATGCAGGGAAATTGCACTTGGTTGCACTGTGCTTTTTGCTTCATATTTGTTATGGTCTTTCCATTTAGTTCATTTTAAATGACTCGTTTGATGCTGTCTGATACATGACAGCTGGGTTACTTTGTGAAGGATCACGGTATGTGTTATGGGGCCAGTAGAGCTATTTAAATTAGATAATATCAAAACTGAATGGTGGCTACAAATCATAGAAGCTTTAATCCATCTCGCATTCATGCTCTTTCAAAGGAGAAAATTTGGGTGGATTTTGAATTAGGAATTTATATGAAGATTAGTATTTGAGGGGAGAGATTCAAAGTGGATGATTGATTTGAACAATCCAAGTTGGGGTTGATGATAAATACTAATTCCAATTTTGAAGTTTACCTTAAGATCAAAGTTATGCATTTAGTTGTCTGCAAAATCCTCCTGCTTTGTAAGATAGTCGAGCAATGGAGATCCATGGTATAAAAGAAATGTACCTGATTGGGCAGAAAGTGAAACCACACCATTCTATAATTAACCCTTGTAGTTTGGTTTCAGTAGTTAAGTATTCTTTAGGCTTTAGTTCATGGGTCTAATATCGAATCTTTCGATCCTCATAGAATCAAGGAACGCTGGATTGAAGAGGTATAAAGCCTTTGATGTGAGATTTGAGATTGGTTGAAAGAGTAAAGTTAATGAAATGAAATTTCTTTTGTAGTAAGAAATTTGTGAAAGATGGCTTGAAGAGTTAGTCAGCTTCTTGGTATTCTTGCTGATCAAATACCTAAAATTTTCTTGCTAATCTCAGCTCCTGAATTATGATTATGGATTTATGTCTTGAGCATACTTGTGGTAGTCGGTGGGCATGGGTAATTATTTTATTCCTTTTATTTACCCTCGTTTTCTTTTCCTCATTTGCAGTTTGGCCCTGTGGAAGGAGTCTTTTTTGCTGACTATGGAACTGATCTTGGATCGGGCGCATCTGTTTTAGGTTGGTCTGCTACACTTTTTAAGTAATGTTGGACTTGTTCTATGTTTTATTGATTTTCTTTGGTAACATTATAGGCTCCAAGTCACCAAATTTTTTACGTGTAGGAAAGATACATGTAAGAAATGAGTGGGGAGTTGGGGGATGTTTTACATAAGCAGTGAGCATGTAATTGCCGTAATATTTTGGGCATGCATTGCTGTGATTTGTGGACTCAGTTACAATCGTGTTAAAAGTTTTTTTGTGCTTAACCACTGCTTGGGAGGTTCTTAAGAGTGTTTAGGATGGGGAGGGGGGTATGTTTTTGGGTATCCATTGTAAACTCGTATTTTCAGTGCTTTGGGAGACAGAGGAGCTCTCTCGAATATCACTTGACTGTTGCCATAATCGGTCATAAATAAATCGAGATTTACCATAATACTGGAATTGATTGCCTTGAGGAACTAGAGATTCGTGCCCAGGCACAACAGCAAATATGCATGTGGTGTGTTCATGTTGTCTTCCTAGGAAAAATTACCTTGAATTAAATATTTAGCAGTCCAGACTTGATGTTCTTGATGCGCTGGCTTATTAGTAAAACTGTTATTGATGGAGAAATGTATGTAGTTTTGATGCTTTGGTGCTGTCAACAGCCTATTCTCTTGATGGAGTGGAATGTCTATGCAGTAGCTTGAATGAAAGTTTGTGTTTCCTTGATCAGGTGATCCTGCGGGGGCTAGGATGAAAACCGGAAGTGGATATGGGTATGGGTTTGGCATCCGTCTGGAATCCCCTTTGGGTCCTCTTCGTCTTGAATATGCATTCAACGACAAAAGTGCAAAAAGGTTTCACTTCGGCGTTGGCCACCGGAATTAATTCCCTCTTTTCCTACGACTCGACATTGGATCGTTTCTGTAGTGATCTTTTTTCTTTGGGGGGGGGGGGGGTGTACATGGATCTTGTTGTTGGCAACTTAAAATCGATTAATTTTTTAACGTATGTTTCTGGGAAGTAAATTTTTTTTTCCATTGTCCTGTTTTTATTACCTCGAACTTTGATTAGTCTAGTTGAAGCCCCTTTTTTCCGGCTTTGAGGACCTTCCTTCTATGGAAAAAGAGCGAACTTGTCTCTGTATGGCAATCACTAAAAAAAGAGGGTTAACCATTGGTGTTCATTGGATTCCGGTCCCGATGGATCCAGTGCATGATCCGTAGGGGGTCTTGATTATCAACAAAATTGCTTTATTTATTTTCTTCTTTAATATACTTTAAGATGGAGTTAAAGGTATTTGGACTGTTAAGTAGATTCAACCCGAAACCATATTCAGTGCCAGTGATATGTTTGATTCTATTTGGAACAATAAATTTTCTTTGAGAGAAGGCAATAACTTTTCTCGATTTCATTGATCTAGGTAGATTAGGAATGTTTCTCTTTTAGATCTTGTCTCCGTCCTTTTGGCTTTTTTCTTTTGTATCATATACTATTACTCTCTTTTTCTTTCTTATTTCAATATATTTAATTAAACAGTATATATGATTACTGATACAACAGTAGGACAATTCTTTATCAATATTTTTGTTTAAAACCTATATATATGTTTCAAATTTTCTAACAGTTGATTATTTTATATGTACATACAAGATCAAATAGGGAGCAATCCTTTTGAGGAATTTGTTTCTGTCTGTAGTAGGACATTTATATTCATGGCCACTAGCTTGACTCTTTAAATGGGGAGTAGGACAGGACAAGAGCAGGAATAAAGAATGGTATTAAAACTTGGTTGTTTTAAATAAGTTGAAATTATAAAATGCATTTGAATCTTAGTGGCATTGTAGGAGGAAGAAAAATAGCGTATTTCACAGGTGACACTCTACAATTCAGTGTGCAAAAGCTGCCGACTGCAGCTTCGAAATAAGGGTACATTTTCATTGAATGAAAGCTGAGGATGTCATCATTTTAAGGTACAATCCTTCCTATGCTTGCAGTTTGTTGTCTCAGGTAAATACCCTTGTTCTAAAATTTACATATTAATTAAATTATTAAATTTATCAAAGTCCTAAGCTAAGCTCTTTTTTTCTTTAAAAAAAATATTTCTATGGTTTCTTTTACATAAACCTTATTCTTATCCTCTCTCTCTCTCTTGCCTTTTATAGTAGTGGGGTTGGGTTAGATTTTTGGCCATGGTGGAAAGTATGAATAAGAAAAGTAGGGAGTTTGAGTTATTTTGTTGTTTGATATGAAGTTGGACAAAGTGAATATACAATATATTGCTATGGAGAAAAAGAATTGAGGTTGTAATGTTGGAAAAAGGATCTTATCTCATTGTTATGATTATCTAGGCCCCAAATAAAATAATGGAGCATCTTGAAAGAAGAAAAGCACTTTTTCTTATTTTTTGGCTTTTTAACTTTGCTAATTATTTTAGGAAAAATATGAGTCAGCCAACCCCATTTCCCAAAATCCAATTCTTTTTAATAAGTAATTTCTGTAAGAGGATGATTTTAATTATAGCATTTATTTTCTTTAAAAGAAAAGGAAAAGTATTTTCGTCAATCATTGACTGAATTCATAATGCTATAAGTTGCTTTACATGATGATGAATTTGAATACCAATCTAAAATTATGGTTCTCTGCTTTGAATATTTAAGTAATAGATTAGATTTTAAACCTTTTTCCATGAAATGTTATTTACTGATGTTACTAATTGAATATATTTTGATCCTCACATAATTCAGTAAGACCAAAAATGGGTGATTAGAAAATATTATGTAATAAAACTAAACCAATTAAGTTGTGGAAGACAGTTCAATTTAAACTATGGAAATAGACTCCAC
Source organism: Cucumis melo (assembly GCF_025177605.1). Lineage (NCBI taxonomy): Eukaryota > Viridiplantae > Streptophyta > Magnoliopsida > Cucurbitales > Cucurbitaceae > Cucumis > Cucumis melo. The sequence goes on along the minus strand of NC_066861.1, from coordinate 1,045,278 downwards.
AAATAATAGTTATAGGCTAATAAATAAGAAATCTTTAAAGAATTTGAAAAGTAAGAATTTAACTTATTGCCTAAAGTCTTATCAAACCTTATCTCAAAACTTACGTACGGAATAACATAAATCATTTCACTTTGGTTGGAAAGCTGATATTAAAATTGGGTATGTATGTTTATTTTTATTTTTATTATTGCTATTAATATTACTATTATTATTACTATTATTATTGTTGTTGGTTGGACCTAAATTCAAAAATACCCCTGAATTAATAGGATATTTTAAAATAATTGGTGAACTTAGAGAAGTGTTATTTATTATTATTATTATTATCATTTTAATTTATGTTGATTTCTACTGTATATAATCTAAAATTTGGGAAAATATTAATTTAAACTTTGAATTAAATGTTTTATCAGCACATTAACTATTGCATTTCATTTGAAAAAATTGTGTAAATTTTATAATAATTTAATGAACTTTCATAAATAAATCAATTTTGGCTTTTAGTTATAATCGTAAGAATCGTTACGTCCATTTTGTAAAATTGACTTTTGAACAAGTCTACACATGTATGAAAGAGAAGCGATAGTACGACTATTTTTAAAGTTGATCATAATTAATGGTCTAAAATTCATTGACTTATGAAAATTTATGAGTTTAATTAACTCAAACCATAAATTTCATGCGGAGAAATGTATAAATTGCTGAACTTTCAAATAAAATCAGATAGGAGTTATAAATCGTAAAGAGAGTCGTGGATGATATTAGGTGTCGTTTTCAACTTTATTGTTATTATTAAGATTAACATGTTGGTATTTATGAAACATGAGCACTGAGGTGTTTAGGTAGAAATTTAAATGAAGAATTAAGGATGGAGGCAGCAATTAGAAAAGAAAGATTGAAAACACAGAGAGACAGAGAAGAAATATCGCAATTAGTTTTCACATTAAAACTAGACATTACCAATAAATCATAATTAATATCACTTATCTTTTTCTTTCCTAACTTCTGTGAATATTCGAATCAATTTACATACAGTATGATTAATTTTATGGGATTATTTACATGATCTTATGATTTTTTTTTCTTTTAACGCTCATGAGTATTTTAGTTAACTTACATTCACTTCGACTAATCTTCGAGAACCATGTACCTGATTCTCCAACGTTTAAACCTAAACCTTAATAAAATAATTTATATATATATACAGTGTTTTATGTGTGGAATTGTGTGTATTATGGAGGAGTAGGGACAATGGTGAGCGTTGGCAAATTAAAAAAAAAAGAAGAGTAGTGGAATTAGGCGACAAGGAAACCAAGACGTGACCACCAAAGCAAATGTTGGCCTTTTCACACTTTTCATTTGATCATTTCCAAAGAACTATCAAAAAAAATTTCTTATCTTCTCTTTTGGCAAATTTGGCAAATACCTACGGAATTACCATTACGGTCTCCTAATACATTCTCCAATGTTACTCACTTACTTTGCCCATTTCTTCCCCTTTTTCTCAACTCTCATCTCTTTTTTTTCACACTTGCACACTTACTTCTAGTTTATGTTCTCTCCTTTTGCACGTGAATTTCAATCGACACTTCTAATATTATGTCTCCGATCCAATAAACGTGTTGGAATTTGGAAGTTAAACCGAATTAGTGTATCATCTAGTAAGATTTGAAATAGTATGTATAGCTTTTCTTTCTAAAAAGTTTTAAGAACGACAAGTCAAACCTCGTTAAAACCAAAAACGTATAACAAAGAAAAATCATCATTTAAGACTTGGTGACATCTCATTAGGGTAAACACTTTTCCAACATGCATCACGACCTTCCTCCTCAAACATAAGAAATAAAAAAAAAACAAAACAAAACAAAATTAACACAACAAAATAAAAAATAAAGTTACAAAATTACAAGAACAGTAGATGAATTTGTTTTATCTACGTGGGAAGAGGGTTATGATGTTTTTTTAATATATATATATATATATATATAGTCTTCTTCACACTATTCAATGAGTCATTTGTTCTTTCAAATCCCAAAAATTGTGATGTCTCTCTCACCACACACACACACCCTTTGTTTCCCCCTCTCTTTTCTTTCCCCTTCTCATTCTTTAGTCATTATAGCAAGTGATCTTATTCTTGGCTTTGTCCTTTATGTTAGGAGTTTCTCTTTAATTATTTTATTTTTATTTCTCCAATCTCTCTCTATTTCTCCCTATATTATAAGGGTGTTGTTGTAAACAGTCCTCTCCCATCAAAAAAAAAAAAAAAAAAAAGGAAAAAAGAAAAAAGATGGGTGATCCTAATCTCTCCATCAATAATAGTAACAATACTTGTTTTAGTTTATCCCCTTTTCAACATTACTCTTCTTCTTCTTCTTCTTCCTCTTCTTATAACTCTCATTATCATCATGATCATCTCTTCTCACTTTCTTACTCCAATGATAATAACAGCAATACCCTAAAAAACAACATGACTACCTCTCATTATAATCCTTCTTCTTCTTCTCAAGTTCTTCTTCCTCTTTTGAGTTTAAGTCCTGCAAGAGTAGAACAAGATCATCATCATCATCATCATCAAAATATTATTGATCATGATCATAATATTATTGATTATGATCAAAATGATGTTACTGTTGCTTTGCATTTAGGGCTTCCAACTCCTTCCTCTTCTTCTAATAATAATTCTGATTTGATTTTGAGGCTTTCTTCAACTGAGATCTCAGATCAAGAAGATCACACCCATCAATTGCAAGAACTTTCATCTAATAATTCTATTGCTAGTAATAGTAATGGAGTTAATAAGGGTCAATATTGGATTCCAACTCCTACTCAGATTCTCATTGGTCCAACTCAATTCTCTTGCCCTCTTTGCTTCAAGACTTTCAATAGATACAACAACATGCAGGTACTTTTTTTTTTTTCCTTTCAATTTTTATGTGTTTATTTTGTCACTTTTTTACTCTTTTTCTTTTCTTTCATGATATAATTTTACTGAAAAAGTGGAAAAAAAATTCACGATAATTTTGGTTAATTTATTTTTTTAGTACCAATATATTTGAACCATTGATTTCAAAGTCCTTTAACACATACAAATGTGATTTGAGCTATATATATATATATATATATATATATATATATATATATATATATATATATACTCTCTTCTGTTTTTTTAGGGTTTTGGTTGTTCTTTTTATACGTATATATGGTCGTCAACAAGTACAAATGTCAATGTCAATGTTTTCTTCTTCTATTTTTTTTTTTTTTTTTTGAATTTTTTCATGATGATATTATATATTTTTGGTGCATGGTTTAAAATTATTGTAGTTTTTGGGGATTTTCAAAAGATCAGAACAAATCTTCATCTCTGGTGTGTGTATTTCAGAATGTAAAATCCCTTTCTTTATGTGATTGAACAACACACAGCAGCCAGTTTGCTGTATATTTGACACATTTTGAACTTCGTGTGTTATTTAATCATCTTTGGCATTCGTGTGAAATGAAATCTAACTCTAATTTTAGTTTACATATATATTTAAAAAAAAAATCCATAACCTGAGTCAGTAGTTGCACCGGATGAAATTTCATTATATATTATTTCTTCTAATTATATATTCATGTTTGTTAATTTCCAACAAGTCTAATGCAAATTTGGAGATTTATATTCTTGGTATATTTGTACTTCAACACTAAAAGGAATCCCAAGTTTTTGAGAACAACAAAAGCTTTTTTCTTTTTTTTTTTTCTTTTTTTTTTTTTTTTGAACTCTTTGCTTTTCCAATTTCTCCCTTTGACCACCATAATAATTATTGACTCAGGAGGGTTTGATATCATTTATTAAGTTGAAAACTCCTGAATCTTTTGCCTAAAAAGAACTGATAGAGAAATGTGATGATATATCTACAAGAAAAATTTGTAACAAAGTAACTCAACTTCTTCATCAGATTTGCCCCCTCATTGTGCAACAACTTTATTATAATATAACATGTTTAATTTCAACCCTTTACTAATTCATACACATGTTTTGAAAAAATATCATAATTTTTTAAATTAATTAGGATCATTATATAGTATTATGGATCTGTATGGAAAACCAAGAATGTGGTTGATAGTGATCGCTCATCATCGTTTAGGGTGTGGTTTCTTTTTTAAGCGTACTTGTAATTTTGTCGTTCACTTTCTGGTGTGTATGTTGCGGTAGATTCTTTTAATCCATAGGTTCACTTTCTGGTGCATATCGAAAACTAACTCTCATGTGTCATTAAGTATATAAATTTCTATAAAAAATACTTAAGGATATGAGGGTTAGTGGTGTTGCCTATTGGAAGATTGATTATACCCTTGTTGGATATCCTTTGGTCTTATGGAGGATTGCATTGTGTTGTTGTTTCAAAAATGCTTTTTATTATTAAAAAGAATTCAAAATTTAATTGAAAATCATAAGTTTTATCGTTTAAAAGAAAATACTTGAGAATACGAAGGTTGATCGTAAATATAAATACGAATATCTCAACTAGGTAGACACGTACATTATTCATTAGTATACTCTCATCGTACTTTGTCAACTATAGATTAGAGCATTGACCTATATTCGTGTTAGCACGTGTTCAACATTGCATGCATTGAAATGGTAGTCTAAGCTTTTTTATTGTTACGGTTTCATTAATTTTATGATTAATTAACTGTTGAGTTATATTATTATGCTGACATGTTTAGCATTCGGAATAACAGATGCATATGTGGGGGCATGGATCACAATACAGGAAAGGGCCACAATCACTAAGAGGAACACAACCAACAGCAATGTTGAGGCTGCCATGTTACTGTTGTGCAATAGGATGCAGAAACAACATAGACCATCCAAGATCAAAGCCATTAAAAGACTTCAGAACACTTCAAACACATTACAAAAGAAAACATGGGATGAAGCCATTTACATGTAGAAAATGTGGGAAAGCTTTTGCTGTTAGAGGAGACTGGAGAACACATGAGAAGAATTGTGGGAAACTTTGGCATTGCACATGTGGCTCTGATTTTAAGCATAAAAGGTCTCTTAAAGATCATATCAAAGCCTTTGGACTTGGCCATGCTGCTTATGGGATTGATGATCATCATAATCATCATCATTCTTTTGATAATGAAGATGATGACCCAGCTTCTGATATTGAAACATGACTATCATAATATATATAATATAATTATGAACATTATTATTGATATATCCCCAATGTTCTTTTTTTTTTTCCCCTTTTTAACAAATTTCATACCTTATTTTAGCTGTTTGTACTGTTAAATTGGAGTTGTTTTCAATCATTATTGTTCTTATCTTTAATGAGTTCATGCTAGCTAATTTAATATCAAGCTATATACTCAAATTAAAATTGATATTCATTGTTCATTTTTATTTTATTTACATTTAGATTTGGTTGATAGAAGTTCTAATGACGTCTTTTGCCTATCAACAAAGGTCTTTTCTTGACTTTTTTTGTGTTAACAAAGATCTAGACCACAATCGTGGTAGTGATGGAGTTGAGATATAATGAGAGTGTGAAAAAATATGTTAACCTATTTAGAATATATTAGTGTGTCTACTAACCACCTATCTATCATATTTGCTTTCTAAAAATAGAATTACAACTTTTCATTGAAACCCATAATTTTGAACTTCTTACCATATAGGTGAGGAATGTAGTTTATTACTTCCATATAATTACAAAATGCCAATACAATAATATGGTTTAAATTATGATAGGCTATATGTGTATCATTTAGGTATAAGAAATACAATTAGATGTGTAATATAATGCTTAATTACAAGATTGTTTGATTTGAAATCAAACTAATTTGGTTGAATGATTATTGGAAACTATTTGGTTGAATAATAATGGTGTCCAAATTAAAATAAAAGGGCAAAGCAGCTTAAGCTTAATTAACACGCAACTGAAACGATTTTACACAACAACACAACCCCTCCATCTTAAATTCTATACTTGTTGAGATGTCCCATCATGACCCTCATCATGATTCAAAATTACACCCAAAATGCTTATATTCCTCTTGTACTTAGTATCCATTAATAAATAAATAACATCCATATTATATTTATACTCCATATCAAAACGTCTAATTCTCATCATTCCGTCTCTTATTTGTGTGCCGGCGCGTCCTATCTATTATACCTAAGATTTAAAAGCAAAGAATATGTATACGTATATCAAATAAAATAGAGCAACAAAGGAATTCAAAAAAACCAAAAGAAAGTGATAAAAAGAACGACGAAGAGGAGTTTTCAATCTCACGGTTGAACATGTTAATAGAAAAATTAGGGTTTTTAATGTACCCTAACTCATCGACTTAATATTTTAGGCCAATTAATCAAAATAACATCATTTTTCTTTTAATGTAATTAATTATTAGATGAATGGACGATTGGGAATATATTAAATAGAAGAGAGGTTTGAAGAAGTGAGATGGTAAAAAAAGAAGGGTGTGTAGGGATTTTCATTGAGATGTCATCTCAAAGGGGAAGAAGGGGTTTTTAGGTCCAGAAAGAGGACTGTTACAATAGAAAAAATGGAACAGTTATAGTAGTTATTAGGGGGAAGAAAAAGGGATTTTTGAAAAGAGTAGAAGGTACTCCAAATGAATGGCTTTGATTTAACACAACACTCAAAATAACCAATAAATAAATAATGCTATTGTTTTCTTTTCTTCTTAAATCTATAATATATATATATATATATATATAGTCTCTTACAATTTCCCAGTGTTCTGTCTTGCAGCACTAATAACAATCTGTCTGCCATTCAGACATGATGGATCCATGTAATTTCACCTCTTTTTCTTTTTCTTCTCTCTTTTCTTTTCTTTTCTTTTCTTTTTAAGGTTTAATATATATATATATATATATATATACATATATCACACACACACACACAGATATATATATATATATATATATATATATATATATATATATATATTTGGAAATGATGCAATGGGGAAATGTAGTTGTAGTTGTAGTTTTGTTGTATATTATCGAATATGATCCAAAACCCTTTTACACCATTATTATTTCATATTTCTACAACAATTTGTAACCCTATTTCACTACATATATTATTTATTGGATTGGATTGGATTGTGTAGGTTTGTGGGGTTTTTGCATAGAGACAAACTATATGATCTATGCAAACATTTATTGTTTATTTATTGGGGAAAGTAAGTTTGGATGTTCATAGTCCCATTTGTCTTTATATGGATTAACCTTTTATGAAATAAAAGAATACACATTATTGCATTTTTAGTTTATATTATTTATCCTCATCATCTATAATAGAAACCCTAGTACTCCTCCACTGGGTTTAAAAAGTTTAAATTGTTACAAAGAGATTTAAAAAGATTTCTAAGACTATAGTCCAATATAATATAATTTTAGGTTGATTATAATTTTCCATGAAATTGTAAGTGAAATAATAGAATATAAGCTTAAATTTATTCCATCTAAATACCTATTATTGTCACCTATGAAATAATTGGTTTAAGTAATTTAAGTTCTCATTTATATTAGTATTTTTTGAACTAATTCTTATAAACAGTATTAATTAATGATTATGTGTGCAATCAAAAAATTAATTTTAAAGAAAAAAAAAAGTATTTAATGAACTAAAAACATGCACTTTTGACTGTTCTAAAAGTTGGGATGTTTGATCCAAAATTTACCTTTATCCATTTGATCCATGTTGGGTTGATGTGTTCTTTAATTAGATGGAACTTAATGGATTTAGTTCCCCACATTGATTTTCATTCCTCACTCCATTATTTTAAGCTTACCTTTTGCTTTCTTTCTTTGATTCACTCTTATTTTTTTCTTCTTCTTTAAGAGTGTGAGGGGCAGAATTTAGCTCTAAAGAACAACATAAGCCTTTTACATTGTCCTAACAGAGGCAAAGAAAAAAGAAAATTTCTAGCCAACTCATATGATTTAGTTGGGTTTGAGATGATTTACACTCGCCTATATCCGAGTGGGTTTTGTGCATTTTGAAAGCACATGTTGAAGTTATTTATGTAATTTAATGTAATAAAAAAAGACTCATGTTTCCGTTAATCGTTTTGCGATTTGAATCTAATTTATAATATAAAACTTATTTCGTTCTGATAGTTGTCAATCAAAACCTATTTTTCATGAATGTTTTTATGTTTGCGATCTCATTTTCATTCTATCTTCAATTACTCACGATTTTTAGTACTACTTCTTTAATTTTTTTCCGATAATCTTTGATTGCACTTTATGCCTCCAGACATCCCTTAGATTCAATCTAAATGGTATTCGTCGAATCTTATTATCGCTAGCTCATATTGTAATATATATATATATACACACACATCAACTTTTGATTAATGAAAAAGATAGCCTTTTTCCAAAGCAGATTGTGATGGCTTTAAAAGTTTTTAAGATACATTATATTAAAAAAAATCTATATATAATCATTAATTCCTGTCTAACCACTTTCTTTCTCATGATCGAAACTATTTATGAAATATAGTAAATTAAAACTTCGGAACTTATTAATGGTAGACACTAATTTGAAATTTTATATATTTTGATTCATTTAAGGTGAAAATTTTAGAACTTAGTAAAAAAAAAATCAAACTTTAAGAACGTATTAAACACTTGGTAGAGTTAAATAATATATTAAACGTGAAAGTAAAAATTTGGAAACAAGATAGACACAATCATAAAAGTTTGTGAACTAAACTTTGTAATGTTTTCAAAGTTGAAACATTGACTAGCTAGAAACATGCAAGTTTCCAATATGGGTCAAGATGAACACAACTAAGTGGTAATTAGTGTATGGGGTCTTAATTTGGTTTGAATATCTGTTAATAGTTGGGTCCTATGAATTGAAATCAGTCCATACACTGTTGAAACATTGTTGAATCTAAAAAGTTTTCTTTTCTTTTCTTTTTTCTCTTCCCAATAAAGTTTTGGTTTTACAAGAAAAAAAAAAGATTGGGTTTTGGTTTTGCTTTCAATATCTTTTTTTGGATGAGAAAACACTGTCTCTTTCTCTCTCTCTCTCTCTTTCTTAGGTTATGATTTTATTATAAGTTACTTTAGTTTCTTTATTCCCAACTTTAAACAAAATACAATCAAATGAACCACAAGAAAGTTATATGAGGAATAGACAGCTTCAATGTCCCATGAATCTCTTCATACACCCCATTATTATATGATTACTTTGTTTTCAAGGAGCTGTAAAAACCATCAACAAAAAAAAAAAAAAAAGATCATTAGAATCTATACCGATGTTGGATATTTTAGTGCTCGAGAATCTAGGTGTAACTATGTTGATTTTCATTTTGTATAATATAAGTTTTTCGTGTCGTAGGTGTGTAGAATTCATCATGTTTCATTGAACTATTTTAAAATATAGACAACTTTTGTCAATCGATAGTCAATATCCATCATCGATAGGTAGTGGAATTATATTATTTTCGTAAATGTTTTAGAAAAAGATTTCATTTCAAACAACTATTCTATTTTATCTATAATTTTGTTGTTTAAAATCAATAAAATTTTACGCTTAACAATAAAAATTAACGTTGTTAACATCAATCACTTTTATCATGTCCGACTATTATGTACAAAGTCTCGCATTGGCTAAAGAATGAACAAAGGAATCTCCAAGACAACCTTCCTTGTACTAAATTTTTTAAAGGTTCCAAAAACAAAGTTTTGAAGATTAAGTAAAAAAAAAAGAAGGTAGTTTTTTTCCTTCCAAGAATTTCCTTTATTTCACTCAATGGGGAGAAAAAGGATAAATAGATAAATAAAATAAAGTTGACAAGAGAGGAATCCCTCCCTAAGGTTTGCGCATCTTTCAATTTGCACTTGCTTTCCTTTGTAATGCAAAACACAGAGGCCATCTCAGCTCAAACTAGGAAGGCCCTTCACAGAAGGAATTTTAAAGAAATTGATCATCTCTTCTTCATAAACAAACATATCAAACTGTAAAAGAGAGGAAAATAAATGATGGGGCCATCAAAACAAACCATTGATATGAGAATGAACCAATAATTGAGACCATTGATTCATTTAAATGAGGTCAATAGTTCGAATGTGTATTATACACAGAATTAGAATTAGATTGTTGAGGCAAATATTGTCAGGTGACATAGAAATGGTAATGCTTTATTCCCCTATATGTTCTTTTTTCCCAGGAAATTTACAGCATAGAAATGGCAAGGAACAGAAGAGACAGGTACACTACAAGCTCAAATCCTCCGGCAAGCTGATTTCCAGAAAATAAAGACTGCAAAAACCAATGAGAGATTGTGACATTAGATGGAAACATATCATGTACAAAGAGACGAGCAAATTGTTGAAAGAGCTAAATTCATGTCAAACCATCTATTTCTCATACATTTTCATGTTATCTGTTAATGACTGAACGAGATTCAAGATCCCAACAAATGGAAGCTCGTAATTACTTTAAGTACGTTTTGTCATAAAATTATTAACTTCAGACAATGCCTTAGGTGATTTGATATCCATTGCTAAAAGCTCTTTCGTTTTTTTTATACTTTATTTCCATTTTCCTTCTTCCCCGAAGGAAGGGTGCTAAAAAAATTAGGACACTCAATTTGGCATATCGGACATGTGTCCCCCAGCGTGTCCGGATGAATCCGTTTCCAACAAATGTCTGACATCAATAACACATCCAATATAAAGTGTCCGTACGTCTTAGATTGAAGGAATTGGGAGAAGTAATGAAGTTGAAATTAATTCACTTTCATTTCGGCGAAGAGCATAATGTTAAGTGGTTTTCGTCATATAGAATTTTAATGCGTCGATCATTTTTTTTTTTATTATATTTTATTGTATTGGTTGTGTATTATATTTGCCAATCTTATTTTCTCCTTTGTAATGGGTTGTCTTCTATTTAAGAAAACTCTTCTCTCTTTGTGAATATACATAAAATTACATTTTTGGCATGGTATCAAATAAGGTTTCTTAAACTATAAAGAAACCCTAATTTTTTGAGAACCTAAGAAAGTGCAAAACTCTTACAGCCCATGTGCTTCGCCACCTCGAGGTTTGTCACCCCCATTCGTTCTATTTCGACCAATCACCGCCGTCAATCATAACTCGACAAACGTTGTCTGCAGTCGTGTTTGGTTATATTTTTTGCTCTAAGTTGGTTTTTTTGGTCTTTGTTGATCGTTCGTCATGATCCTCGTCGGTCACACTTTTCTGAGCTCTCCACCGCCAATTCCGCCATTGTCTGCTGTCGATGACAAGTTTGGTTTGTGTTTTCAGATCTGTTCTCTCCGTTCTTTTACCTCTGTTCCTTCAGCCATGTCAGATACTAAGTTACCTATAGCTAAAGCCGACAATCGTATCCATTCCAATAACCCCACTATTCAAATCACCAAGATCTGATTTACTGGAGACAATTTTCTTCATTGGTCATGTATATTCGTGGACAAAGGAAAATTGACTACATTATCGGAGATAAAACTGCCGCAAAACCAAACGACCCTTTGTTTGCTGCATGGGATGCTAAAAACTCCATGGGTATGACTTGACTTGTAAACTCCATGGTTGAAGACATCAATTGTAATTATATGTGCTACTCTATGGTCAAGGAATTGTGGGACAGCGTGACACAGATGTACTCTAATTTAGGCAATCAACCACAGGTATTTGAGTATTTCATGAGAAAAAGGTTAATGATGAGACAAAGCTGGCTTTCGTGAGGAAAAAGTTAGCTGAAGATTTCCAAATCAAAAACTTAGGAACCTTAAAATACTTCCGCATGGAGTTTGCTAGGTCCAAAAGTGGCATTCTTGTCAACCAAAGAACGTATATTCTTGATCTACTAGAAGAGACAGGTTTACTTGGTAGTAAGGTAGCAGAAACTCCTATTGAGCAAACACTCAAATTGGAAGCTGCAACAAAAAATGAGATAAAGAAAAGAGAAGAGTACCAGACTTGTGCGGAAACTTGTATATCTTTCTCACACACGTACTAACATCATTTTGTAGTTAGTATAATAAGTCAATTCATGCATGCTCTAGACCAATTCACCTTGATGCAATTTATAGGATACTATGAAATTTGAAAGGTACTCTAGGAAAAAGCATATTGTTTAAAAGGCATGATCATCCCAATCATCTCAATGTTGAAGTTTACACTGATGCTAATTGGGCATGACTGACAGAAGATCCACTTTGGGTTACCACTCCTTTGTTGGAGGAAATTTTGTTACTTAACAAAGTAAAAAACAGATGGTGGTTGCAAGAAGTAGTGCAAAAGCATACTTTAGAGCTTTAGCCCATGTTATTTGTGAGGGTATATAGATAAGAAGACTATGGGAAGAATTGAGATTCACTTAAACAATGCCCATACGCATTTATTGTGATAACAAGGCGGCAATTTCCATTGCCTATAATCCAGTCCTTCATGATAGAACGAAATATATTGAAGTTGATAAACACTTTGTAAAGGAAAAGATCAAAGCGGGAGTAATGTTCATATCCTACCTTCCAACAACAGAACAAATTGCAGATGTGTCAACTAAAGGTCCTCCAAAGGGGCAATTCAACAAACCAACTTGAGAGGGAGTGTTGATTATTTCATTTTTGTATTATATTTTATTGTATTGGTTGTATTATATTATATTTACCGAACTTATTTTTTCTTCATTTCTAATGGGTAGTTCTAGTTAAGAAAACTAATCTCTCTTTGTGAAATATACAGTACATTCTTTGGCAGATACCATAGCAGGTCTTGAATATAAACAACATAAAAATCAGTGAGTTTTGATGGAAAATTCAGTTCAAAATGCAGCAAAAGAAAGAGGGTAATGCATCAAAAGATGGTTGGCTTCTTTTTTTCCATGTTTTTTCTTACCTTGCCGACATACAAGCCATTCCTAAGAAGACTACCTTCACAGCTTGCTTCTGTCCAGCATAATCAAAAGCCAAAGGCAGCATTTCATGCAGAGTTAGAAACGCCATTACTCCGCCAACTGAAACGTGAAATACATAGAATAAAAAAATGTCCAAAAGAATTTAAAATGTGTTCCTTCAATTTCTAATTCAAGTTTTCTGTTTTTTCCATACCAGATCCTAGTAGACCTTCAAGAATCTCAGGACTCAAGCTGCTTGGAAATAAGTAGGCTGCAGACAAAATGCATTTAAATATCAATTGTTTACATGTCTGCAACGGATTGGTTAAACACTTATAAGCCTCTAATTGAACTCTCCATATCACAAACCCATCTTTTTTGTGATGGCTAAAATGGCAGTTTAACCCACAAATGTGCCAGTATTATCAATGCATTTGGCTGTAATATTACATACTTTAAGGCAGAAATGATACTGCTATCTAAAATTGATTGAATATGGCAATGCATGAATACACTTAGAAAATCCAGCGTGTATTTTCAGTTCAAGAACACCTAGATTCAGAGTTCGTTTAAAGTAGTCGGACTTACCTACGATTACAACACCAAGGGGCTCAGCAAAGCCAGAGAGAGTAGCCAACTTGAATGCCTGCCATTTGCTAAGCACACCAAAAAAAAAAAAAAAAAGAAATTTACATTATTCAATCCTTTAAATTGGACAAGGTGAAAATCTGAAAAATGTGAAAACAATAAAGTGTCGCATACTATTAGTCTTTGTTTAGAGATAATGACTACTGCTTGAGCTAAAAGTATTTGGAGCAAAAACTTCACAGAACCAACAATAAAACTTGAACCCATCATCTAACAAGTGTCTAAAACTATAGTTTGACCGAGGGAAATTAATTGGAAAACTAGTCAGTCGACAATGCAATTCATACGAGAGAAAATCATTAACTAAAGCATCATACAAAGATTTTACCCCATTTCATAACATAAACTGAAATTATCCACTAACCTCTGTGTAGCAAAATAAACAGGAAGTGCAACAGCTACACCCTGCATAATAATACAAGAGTTAAGACCTAACATCGATGATTTACATGTTGCATTTCCCATAGTTGTTCAGTTTTATTCCACTGGCATCAAGCAGTCTACTGTTAATTTCCTATTAACATAACTCATCAACTTAAGCTTTTAGGTTGATTGATAATTTAACATGGCATCAAGTAAAGTCATATCATCCCAATCTAAAATGGAATTCTACTTATTGGACCTTCAATAAATTTTCAAACCAACAAGTGAGAGGAGTGTTAGATTATTGATTTCTCATTACCATAACTCATAGCGTTTGGGTTAATTGCCATATCATTTATTCAAAGAGTATCTGGTTACGTACACCGTTGTATTATCAATCCATATAATCCAATGAAGAAAAATGCAAAATATGACAAGGACACCAACTTCCAGAGAAAAGGATAAACGTTGACTACGTAACAAGAGAATAAATACCTCTGGTATGTTGTGCAAGGCAATGGCTAAGGCTAAGTTCAGACCAACACGAAGACCCTACATAACATTAAAAAGAAACTTGATTGGTGTCGGCAAATATAGGCAATATGGCTCAGAAGAACCAAAATTGAAAGATCACCAATGAGTTCCCGGTGGTTCTTCCTTTTCAAATTTCCAAATCAATGAAGAATGAAAGTGATAAAACTAATTAACATTGATAACAAAGCTTACCATAATTTCATTGCCTGTTAAATAAATGATTGAAAATATTGCTTTCAACAACGCTGTTTGGATGAAATGTGAAAATTAATATATATTGATAACTAAGCTTATTTACTATGGGTTAATCGTATTCCCTTGGCTCAGCTTCTTATCAAAAAAGACTTGGCTCAGCTCAAGTCTTCTTTGAAGTGTTTTCTCTCCAAGAAGTTGAAAGGGCCTGCTTTAATTACACCTTTATGATTTTGTATCTTTTTAAGTTTCTTGTTTTTCTTCATCATTGTTGTGATTTGGTTTATGTTTTTAGTTGTATAAGAGCATTAGAGTCTCTTCACATTTCTTTAAAAAAAAGTTCTGTATCCTTTTCTAGAGGGAAAAAAAAGAGAAAGTAACAGTCTTTTTTGGAGTGTTTGTAGGAAAACGTTAGGGATACTGTGAATATATTAGAAGCACATTATATAGTAGGAGTTGGTTAGTGAAGGGTTATAAATAGGATGATTTAGATGGTTTGGGGATTGGTAGAATTTGTAAGTATTATTTTGAGAGATTCCTGGTGTCTTGGGTATTGAAACCTCACAGATAAGAATATAGGCTACTTGTCCATGTCATATGCTTCAGATACAAATGAATAAGCAACACTCCAACTTCAAAGCATTTACAGTTTTCTGAAGCAGGAAATAATACCTTTTCTGGAGTTTATTATTTGAGTTTCTTTAAACTGGATATCAAACTACATAATCCAATAAGAATCAACGAAGGCATATGCTGAGGTATACCTTAATTGATCCAAGAAAAACAGCCATCCCTTCTGGAAAGTTATGTAAGCTTATTCCTGCATTTCATTAGACTAAATTAACGATTTTCTTAATTTTCAGGATGTGTGGTTCAATGGTGAAAGTAAATTATTCAACAACACTAGTATTTGTCTAAGCATTCATGACTCAACTAGCTTGGTTTAAAGAAACCTATGCATATCTTCGACAAATTGATAGAGAACATAAACTAATACCATTTGAACACAACAGTTGTATGTGTACCTATCGCTGTTATTATCCCACTGTACAGAACCTGACGACGATGCTTTTTCATTAAATCCTTGCCACCTTCGTCCTTGTCCTATTATCCAGTATAGAGTTAAACTCTAGAGATAAAATTAATGTTACTCATTTTTAGGATGCCTTATGCAGAAAGTGATTTTAGATGAGAATGAATACCAACCTTCCTACGTTTGGTATCTGAAACAGGACCAAGAGTGGGTTCTGGGATAAAGTGAGCAACAAAGGCAAAGAAGATTACACCAGCAAAAAACTGCAGCACGGATAACAAGACACTTCGTAAATATAATAGTTGAAATCATTCAATAAGGGCTCATAACACATATCCGATGAAATGCTGAATAATTATTTACCCAAAGATTTCCTTTTAAGAATCCAATTGAGTTAATAGCATTATGAGCTAAATCCAGGAACGAAATGCTCAACATTAAACCTGCAGCAAATCCCTGCATATCAGACTTGGTAATTTAGACTAATCCATGGAGTAGAACCGACTTTAACAATAAGTTAATGGCTACGTGGTAAGAAACTGATGTATTTAACAGCACTCCTTATTGCAGGAATTATGGCTATTTTAAAGTTCAAAAGTTAATACTATATTGCAGTAACCCATAATATAAACTTTAGCTAGCTACTTAAATTCATGCTAAATTACTTCAATTAGAAAGAGTTGGACTGTTGGAGTTCAAGTTGGATTCAATCCTGGACAATATTCCGTTCCTTCAAAGATGGGTAAAAGGAACAGGAAAGAAAAAGAAAAGGCACAGTTTCCACCTTTTTTAAAAGAAAGGGTAGCCCCTTTCATCTTCTTCTTTTTCCTTTTTTAAGTTTAGTTCTATACTTTCTTTCTTTCCTTTCTCTCTTTTCTTTTTTTTTTCTTTTTTTCCTATTTTAACATTTTCTAAAGATATTGAGGAAGAATCCACATGATCCCCACATAAGCACAGCAAGGTGTAAGGCATGACAAAACTGTATAGTAACCATAAGAATGAAATTTGTTTTCAATTTACATTGATCAAAGTAGAAAAGACAGAAAACGACTGGCCTTTTATGGCCACCAATGAACAATATTCTAGCATTGAATTTATGCTACAAAGCCCCCCCTCTCCAAAAGAACCAAGAAAGAAAACCTCCGAGCATCACCTGTAAAAGACCAAGCATCTTCAAATTTGGAGCCCCACTGAGAACCACAAAAAGTGCACCTGTTCCAAATGTTATGAACATAAATGAGTAATGCATTAAAATCCTAATGGAGCAGAAGTGATAAGCAGGTGCCAAAGCTCAATAGCCGTGCCACTAAAAATTGAAAATAACCAAGTTCCAAACCCCACCCTAGAGAGAGAGGATAAGAGACCATCCTGATTCTTCTTTGTCAAATCTAAGCATGGATGATGGAAAGTTAAAGTAGCATGGTTTGTGTACAATAGGACTCGTAAAACTTGTTTCACAGAATGAAACGAAGGACGTTGTGGAGAAAAAATTGCAAGTCAATCATACGAGACCAATGAATTAATAAAAACACGTGAAGTCACATGACTTTAGAGTGATCTTCTCCACGTCAATGGGCACTGTAGCCAGCGATATATGAACGGGGGAACTCAGTTATCGGCAATTGAGAAAATGGTGTTCAAGAAGCCAAAACAAGAAAATTATCGTCAAGAAAAGCACGGCAGTAACAATTTCCCATGGTTCTCACAAGTTGATCAACTTCAAAGCCTCGTAACCAGATAGATACATCCTAACAATAGTTAATCCACAATTTTGAGACTGAAAATACTAGCTGTAGCACAATCATAACTAATTCGCCAAACATTAATTTACTTCTCGACGTATCATTAAAGAAACATTTCACATTAAATTTGGCCTCAGTACCCAGTTACAAATACTTCAAAACATAACCAAAGATGATCAAGAATGAAGAACAAACGGTAGAAACAAGAAAGAAATGAAGAAAAAAAAAAGAAACCAAGCAAATACCCAGTGAACTCTACAAAGAATCCCATTACATATTACTGAAATGAAAGCAGACCCACATAACAAATTACGAGAATAAACTTGACAAACCTAGAGAAGTACTGAATCCACCCACAAGCGAAAGTGCCAAAGCTACCAACACCTGAGAAGCCATGTAAGTTTTGTAGAGTTGTATCCTGAATTCAAAGGCGTCGGTAATCACAGCAATAAAACCCCCAAAACGATTCGAGGGCTTTTAAACCTTCGAAATTCAGAAATAAACGTTGAAGGAGCTGACCAAATTCTGCAAGCAGCGAGGAACTTGCCGCTGCTATTGAAGCAAATATAAAAATCTTTTTTTCTTCTTTGGATGGGTTTTGGAGAGAATCTTTATGGCGAAAGGAAGAGATGGTTTAGCAAAGTAGTCCAAGAAAGTTGGGTACTTTTTGCTTTGGTTTTGGTTACCTTGTTCTTGCTGTATCCATCATTCCTGTTTATCTTACACACTGGTTTATCCTTAACTTAATTCTTCCTATTTCTTCTCTCCTCACTTCTTCCTTAAACTTAATTATTTTTGTTTATATCTTTTTATTTACACTTTAAATTAAGCAAAACCTTCTGTAAAAGTTTAGAGTTTAGTATGATCAAAAACTAGCATAGTTTAACCGACATATAAATGTTTCAATCATACTTCTAAAGTACTATATATCATAGAATGAATGAATCAGACATTTTATAGACTTAACAATGAGTTGATGACTTGAAGAAGATTAGAGATAAAAATGGCTCAAAGTGTATATAGACATAAGTTTAAACATGTCCTAAAGTGATATATAATACATGTCAAACATTCGTAGGTTATAGATTATTTTTGTAAGGGTCGTAGTCTCGAAATTAATGTTCAAAATGTGTTAAATTAAGATGTTTAATAAAATTGTACGGTCAACCAACATATAAACTAATTAAATTTGAACTTTTTTTTTCTTAAGAAACAAAAGAAATGAATTTTAAATCACAAGTAATTTCACTTTGAAGAGAATGTGATTGTTTGACTAAAGTCAACGCATTTCCGTGGGGGGGAAAAATCTTCCAAAAAAAGAATGTATTGAAAAAATATCATAAATAAAAGTGTCAATTTTATTTTAATTTGTTTGTTTGTTTTTGTTTTTGTTTTTGTAAAGAGAAAAAAGGGTTACTGATTAAACTATTTCTTTAACAGAGAAATGAAGCAGATTATTGAATTAAAAATCATAATAGGGAAGGGGATGAAGACAAAGAAACGAATAGAAAGATGACACGTGTAAAAGAGGGTTCACTTCAAGGGATAATCTTCTTTTTATTTACTTCTCCATCCTAAGCCTAAACGAGCAGAGCAGAGAGAAGAAACCCTCTCCCCTTTTTCTCTCTCTCCTCACTCTTTCAAAAAGGAACTCTTCAGGTTAGGTTTTGTTTTTTAAGTATATATATGTATATGTGTGTATATAAATTCTTGCTATTTTTGTGCCAATTTATTTGGATTAAATCTTTGTTTGATTGTTTAAGTGATCATGTATGAGTAATTCTATTTCCTTCCTGATTTTCTGTTTGCTATAATTGTTTACATTTGAAGCTGGGGTTTTACTTTTCCATGGGATTCTGAGTTCTTCCATCCACATCCAGAATCGAGATTCCTCTCTCGGAGATATCTTTCCTCAGGTTAGGGCTTATGTTCTTCCCTTCTCTCAACTCTCTTTCCCCTGTTCAAAATTTTTTTAATCTCTGTTGTTCTGTTGTTAGCGTATGAATGAACAGAGTGGGGGTTCTGGGTAATGCTTGCAAGCTTCTAATATTGGGTTTTTATAATTAGTTCCGTTATGTGATCCACAGAGTTCCTCTGCCAACGAAACGTATTGAAATTTCATATGATTCTATATGGTGATTGAATTACAGTTCTTTTTTACAATTGGGTTGCTAGAGATGTAGAGAAAATGAAAGGGGTTCTGAAATTAAGCTTCAAATTACTAGACTGAGTTACTACCTCTGTTCTTCAAAATAAATTGCCTGTTCTTTTCGATGAGATATATCAACGAGGAGATCCATCAGTCTCTACCTTAGCATCTTGTGTATAAGTTTTCTTATGCTTTTACCTTAGATGATGTGAGGTACTGTGTTTGTGGCTAACACCTTTGTTTTGTGCTAGAACTAGTCAATTAAGTTACCAGTAGAAGTGAAGAGAGAAAACTACTTGAAGATTGAGGTAGAGACCTTATGGCATTAAGTTGACTTTCGTTAACAAACTTCCTGTGGAAGACAAAGAGAGGTTTAAGAGGGGAGTTTGAAGAGGATGGAACTTGGACTTGCTGAATTCTCCTTTTTTTTTTTTCTTATCCTACTTGCTGGTCTTACCCCCATCCTATATTCACCAACTCAAGTGCTTAAAAGTTCATTGGCTGAAAGTGAGTGTGGTATTACAGTAGAGGATTGAACAATTTAAACTGGCAAATGTTTGTCCAATGATTTGTCGTTTTGGCCATGTACTTGATTTCTAAACCCTAAATCAAATTTCATTTTGAACTTATTGATCTAACTATTTTATTTTCAAGTCTAGCTATCAATTTTGATAGTGAGGCATTGACGTGATTAATTTTTCATTGTCAGCATAGAGTTACTGTATCAATGTTTAGTTTCTAGTCAAACTTTAATTTTGGAATAGTAGTGAGTTTAGAGGACCAGAGTGATGTATATACAAAAGTTTATGGATGAAAATGAGTAACTAGCATTTGGAGGCAATAACAAATTTCAGCATTTTAGATGGCATATCTGGGTATATGGCATCCCACTACTTTCAACTGTAATTATTGTGTGTGGATGTTCTGTATGTGGGCGTTTATTTAGGTGCTTACGTGTTTAGGGACGAATGTAGTTGTCTGGCAATCCACTGTGACTTTCTCATAGATCTATGAGAAAAAAATTAACTGTAGAGGTATCCCCCACCCCACCCCATCCAGTAAGCTTACTTCTGGCTACCTGAAAAAATATCTCAATCTTTCTTATGTGTAATTGTCACACGTTCAGGAGTGGGACGTAGGTCCAGATTCCTGAGTCTAGAATGTTTGCAGGGTAGGAACCACATGAGATATTTCATATTCCAAGATATTGGCCTATGTGATATTTTGAGCCAAACCTTAAGCTTTATGTCCCTCTCTTGGTGTTAGGTCATTCTTGTGTTAAATTAGATTTCTTTTCTTTTTGAGTATTTTTTAAGTGATTTTAATGCAGTAGACTCTAAAAGATGGATCCCCATGATGAGGCTGGATGCCAAGCTCCCCCGGAAGGGCCCTTCCTCTGTATCAACAACTGTGGCTTCTTTGGTAGTGCAGCCACTATGAACATGTGCTCCAAGTGTCATAAAGATATGATGCTGAAACAAGATCAGGCTAAACTTGCTGCTTCATCTATTGAAAATTTTGTCAATGGATCGTCTAGTGGCAGTATGGAAGTACCTGAAAGTGTTACTGATGGTGCCGTTTCTGTGGAACCGAAGACTGTTCAAGCACATGCACTGCCTGCAATGGGATCTGTGGAAGGTGAGAAACCAAGTGAGGGTCCAAAACGTTGCAACTCTTGCAAAAAGCGTGTTGGTTTAACAGGCTTCAATTGTCGGTGTGGTAATGTATTTTGTGCAGTTCATCGTTACTCTGACAAACATGACTGCCCCTTTGATTATCACATGGCTGCGCAAAACGCCATATCCAAAGCCAATCCTGTTGTCAAGGCTCAGAAGCTGGATAAGATCTAGATTTCTCTTGGCATGTATGTGTCCTAAATTGATGTTCATATCCAGCTGTGAGATGGGCTTATGATATGCTGCAAATCTATGTATTTTTGCTTTATGTTCATATATATGTTGAAGAGATTGCAGTTACAATATATATGAATTCTGAAAGTTCTATTTGCTTTGTGATTCTTTGTTTGTGCTTGTCTTAATGGGACATCATCGTTATTGGCCTTCTAATGCTTCCTCTGTGTTTTGTAGCCATTCTCTTGACTGAGTGACCTTGCTCTTTATTATTTTCCTATGCCCTTCTGTTTGATCTTCCAAGCTGTACTTCTTATCTTAATTTGCATCAACTTGTCAAGGGGTTTCCTTGTTATAGATGTTCCTCCTCACTTGAAATCCAAAACAGCAGCATCGTTTTTCAGCTGCTACATTTCATTCCAGATTTTCACTGGCAATCATAGTGAATGGGCACGGTGGTTATTTTTTAGTCTTGGGAGGTTCAGTTGCGTGTGTTTGGAACATGGAAGTATCTTTTGTCTAATCCCTGTGTTTTGGCAGTATCTTACTAGCAGTCTCTTTTGTGAACATCAAACTCTAGCCTGTTTTAGCTATATTCTATCTGAATTGGTATAAACTTATTTGTACCTTAATAACATTAGTTATTTGAATCATATTCATTTATCAAACGGTATATATTACTGATATGATATAACCATACTATGTGTACTTTAGTGAGAAGAAGCTTAAAGGTGAACAGTTGATCTATCTTTAAGCATAGTATGTTAATTTACATTAAAATTTGAGATCGATTCTGAATGTCAGATAATGTTTTGTGAAAAAGTAGTTTTGTAGCAGAAAAGAAAGATTCTATTTTTTGTTTCTATGTTTGAAAGAAACTGGCACTGATATTTCAGAGAGGAAAGTTAACAAAAAGGAAAAGGCTTAAAGCTTTTGGGTTGCAATGGAATCTGAGGTCAGTGGACCACTTCTCCAATAGAAGAATCCAAAATGAGGACTGTTGATGGATTCCATTCGTATTCAGGAAACATCACCATCGCCCATTGCTTAAACAGTGACTGCCTTCAGCTGCTATTAGATTGGACTCAAATAATGACTTACATTTTGCATAGTTACAGCCTTGCAGGTTTCTTTGTAGCCCAAGATATGGTTATTGATCAATTTGGATCGATGAAATTTTTATTGCACAAGTTTCTGTTTTTTAAGACATTTATGAGGAGAGTTTTAATCATCTAACTTTTTTGAAAGGTTCTAATGCTTCATTCATTGACTTAAATATGCAAATTGGTAGGATTAACCTACATTAATTGTGTATTATGTCAAATTGGAAGGATTTGAACCGTGAACGGATGCTTCATCAATTATTTTTTAGTTAAACTTACTTTTTGTTTAATTAGTAAACCATGTGTTTAATTATATTACACTTTTGTAAGGATTAGATAATCATATCTTCTTTAATGTTTGGCTTTATAAATATACTTCCACAAGTCATACACTTTATTAGTAGATTTAAGTAGGTTTAGGTTCAAAGTATAATATGCTTTGCACTATTATATATTTGATATGTCAATATAAGTATATAACTCAGTCAATTAGAAATTCAGCATTGACCAAAAGATCCAAAAATTAAGTTCGAACCATTGTATATCTCTTCAAACAATTGAACAATACCGCCAAAGCTATTTTCGATTTTGTCTCCTATTAATGTAAGGATGAGAGATTTGAACTCCACGTCCCAAGGAGACACAATCAAATTATTTACTATAAACATTGCATATACTATTAGGCAGTAAAAGCTAGTTAATTAAATTTGAGTGGTCCTCCATATTCATATGAAAATTGTAGAAAATAATCCTGGGAAAATTAAAGATATATATATTTGTGAATTTATATATTTAAATATAAAAACATAATTAGAGAATGGGTTGAATTTTAGTGATTAATTTTTATGGGATTGCATAGAACAAGACAATGCCATGCACATGCCATTTGAAGATGCATGTTTCGTGGGAATTAACAATTTTGAACTCATCATCCAATTTTGTCGCACTTAATTTATAATTATAAGTATAATTATACGTACATACATTATATATATTACTATAATTTCATATATTCTTTTTCTTTTCTATTTTGTCTTTTGTTTTTGGTGGGACTGTCGAGGGAACGCCATGCAACTTGATCTCTCATCAACTTTAAATAATCAATTGGGAAGAAACATATCTGAAAATATCCTCCATTAATTTATACTTCTAATAGATTGTATCAATTCAACGTTATTTCAATTAATAATTGTACCATTATCTTGATAATACTTGTAATTTTATATTAATGAAACTCTTAAATTGAATCTATTTAAACTCTTTCAAGTTAATTATTAAACATAATTTAATAATTATGTGCTAAGTTTATTATTTGTTTAACGGTGGTCGAGAGGCCGAATATAACTCGAGATTTGCTGTTATTTTAATTTGTTAATTAATCTCTCATTGGTGTTTAACTAAAAGAAATAAAATGTGATCTTTGATGCATAAAATATATACTTCAAATTTAAAATGTGATCATTATTGTCTACAAAGATGTGAGATCTCAATTTTGTTGAGAGACAATAGATACTTAAAAACTTTTTAAAGTATATATATTTGTATTAATATATAATTAAACTTTTAGGGTTTATATTATATTCACATATATTTCTTATTCATGTTTCATTGATTATTTATGATATATATTTTTGAGATTTGTTACATTTTAGTGTTTGTACTTTGAATATCTAAATTTCAAATTTGGTGTTAGTAGTATTAAGAATAGTTTATAGAGCTAAGCTTATCGTTAATTGTTTTAATTTTAAGAAGTTTATTAGTTTGACGATATATTTTTAAACCATATTCATATTATTATGTATTTTCTTTCATTGATCAAATTGTTCTTATTGTGATAAAAATTAACTTTAAGATTTATTTAAAGAAAATTGACTAAATTTAGACCTTTAATTTTTAAAATGAAACCCAAATAATATGGACTAGAATTATAATATAACAAAATAATAACAATAATAATAATAATAACTTATAGTAGCAAGGAACCAAAACAATAATTACTCAAAGGAAAATCTAAAGCATGAATAGTAATAATCAACGTATAATATGTGAAACTTTTCCTTTTGATATAAAGTATTATCGTTGAGTTTTTTTAATAAGTTACTTAGAGATCAATAGGTGTATCCGAACATCTCAACTAGGTTGATACCTTCTTAACACTTCCATTAAATCTTAGAATCAAAAAATTATACAAACCAACCTAGAGGAAAAGTACTATAGGTGTTCTTTATAAATGATCAAACTAATTAACATATATATGCAAGGTTGGTATGGGAAATTCTTTCTTATGTTATGATCCTATCGTACAGGTGCGAACACCGTATAATATGAAGTACACCGATATTAATATTTATGAAGATAAATTTTTTGTATAATAAAAAAAAGTATAATACTTTCGTAATACTAAAATATTTTAAACAATATCTTATTTAGAAATATAAATAAAACAACCCATCATATATATAATTAGTAAGCAAATATAGCAATTCAATTCCCCCACTATTTCAATTTTACATATAACTATCATTTTAAGGATATGTAATATGAACGAAATAAAACCTTTTACCTATAAAGTTAAGGGAACAAATTATATATCAATCGATTGAGCTATGTTTATTTTATATATATATGAATTAGTACAATATTGCAGCATGAAATGTCATACTAATTGAGTTAAGTCCATTTTGGTGTTATTGTATAGATACTCGTGGCATATTATTGGATAAATATTATTCCTCCTTACTCTACTCCTTAATTGGCCAAAATTAAAACAGAGAAAATGTAATTAGCAATTAAAAAGCCTAATCTATGGGGAGTAATTTAGCCAACTTCTAATATTTAACAAATAACACATCAAGAAACAATACTAAGATTGCCCTAATTAATGAGGCCAATTATGAATGATCCCAAGAACACTTTCTTTTTTTTTTTTTTTTTTTTTTTTTTTTTGGTTGAGTATATCCCAAGATATATGATTTCACTAAAATAATTTTTTAAAAAGAATAAATAACTTGATGAATTTGTTTGACCTAGATTATAGTTTTAACTAACTCATTAATTAGCTCAATTTACAAAGTATAATTTCAACAATTAAGAGTTCAAACCAATAAAATCTAAAGCTGAATGAACATATATAATAAAAACGATTCATAAAATTAAGAGTATAGTTAATGATAATCAAATGAATATAATCCCAATTTGGGTTTGTTTTTGAAATCTTTGTTTATTGCAAAACAATTCAGATCCCAAAGAAAGAAAAATAAAAATTTGCATACATTCTCATATTGGATGGATGACAGTGAAACAAGGCAGCTGTTAAAACCCTAACCCTAACCCTAAAAAATGAAAATATAATAGAAGAAATATTTTGCAAAGGGGAATTAATTAATTAATTAGATGGGGTGGGGGTTAGGGTTTGTTTGGATTCGAGGCGACACGAGCACTTTCCCGGCGATTCCTCCCATTAAGTTTATTGGAAAATTAAATTGAATTAACAAAATTCTTTTTTTCTTTTTATATTTTCTATATGGATTATCGTGTGGTGATTTCTTTCTTTCTCCATAAAAACCCTCTTCTCCTCTTCTTATTTACCTTTTCTGTCCCTTTTTTTTTTTAACCTTTTTACTTGTTCAATCCAACATCTCATGCATTCACTTTTCTCTTTCGTTTTCTAATTATAATCTACTTTCTAATGCGTGTGTTTTAGTTTGGAGCAATTATACACGATCATGATAATAATGATGATCGTGATGATAATTATGATGGTTGGAATATAAAGCATATGAAAATGATGAAGTTATTAGGACTTAAGATTTGAGCTGCTAGCTTTATAATTGCATGCATCGTGTTTGAAAAAAAGTTAACAAAATTGAATGAGTTTCAAATTCTATAGAGGTTTCAAAATTTTGATGTAAATATCAACAAAATATGGAGATAAGTGGATATTTCTAAAATAATCATAAGGAATAATACGTGTATTACAAATATAATCTTATATTCTTTTAACAAAATATGAAAAGTATATTTTGATATATATAGATTTTGCTAATTTGACGATTTTGATTGTTACACACTCAATTATTGTTTAAAAATATTACCCAATACAATACCATAAAGAGTTATTTTTTAATATAAAAATAAATAACAACATTATATACAATAAACTCTAATAGAGACTACTATATATATATATATACATCATGATAGATATAAATAATAGTTTATACTAGTCTATCATATCATATAATGATGTGAATTAGACACGTCCGATGTGTTGGAAGTTAACGAAAAAAAGATGTATTTTTTTTTTAGTTGGGTATTAAAATATGTTGGTAGATTAATTGTGAATTTGTGTTTTTTTTAAAAATATAATGAGATATTTGGGGCATTGGTGTGTTTTGTGGTCAAAGGCAGGTTTTCTCCGTTCTTACGTGGTTATTAGTGCAAAAAGAACAAAGAGGAAAGGGACACGTGTCGGTCACATTCCTCCGAATCTGGTCGCATAAAAGAAGAAGAAACCTCAAACGGCGTTTGTTTCTCCATTGGCCCTCTTCACCGCTATTTGACGGTGGCTAATCTAATCCCATCATTAAACCATATTTTCAATTCCCATACCAAAACAACAATTACAATTACAATTACAACATGGCCACCTTTTTTTATTTTTGGTTTTTATTACTTCTTTTCTTGAACATCTAAATCCCATTTACTTTTTTCTAAAAAAAAAATTTAATTCACTCTTTCAACACAAACAAAACATTAGTCAAGCCCCCTTTAAAACTTGTTTCATTCACACACACTTCTTTGAAGAAAAAAAACCCCCTTTTTCTCTTCTTCCTTCTTTCTTCCTCAGGTTTGACCTAAAAAGTTCGACTACTGTCCTAACACATCAACTTTTATGTTTATTTATTCTTTATTATATTGTGGGTTTCATTACAAGTTTTCAATTTATATATACATTTACATTTTGGAGTTGTATTGGCTAAAATCAAAATTGACATCTTCTTTTAGGGTTTCTTTGATTAATATTAGTTGAAACTTATCATTTTAATCCATTAGATTTTTCCTTAATAATCATTATGGTTTGACTTAGTGGTAAAAAATAAGATATAGTCTCGATAACTAACTAAGAGATCAAGTTTGCTTCAGTTTCCTTGACAACCAAATGTGGTAGGTTAGGGTGGATTGTAGTTGTCCCGTGAAATTAGTTGAGGTGCACATAAGAAAATATAGTATACATCTTTAAAAACTAATTATACCATGTATTGATCTTTCAAACATATGTATATTTTTAGGAAGGTATAGGTTTTACAAATTAGATTATTAGAGCAAATGAAAGAGAAACTAGGGTAAATAGTAACAAAAAAAAGTAAATAAAACTATTTATAAAATATAACCAAAAAAATCTTAAATAAGTTATAGAAAATTTAATAATTTTACTCTAATTCATAAATAATTTCACTCTTTTTGCTATATTTAAAAATATCTCTAAATGAAAAGTAAAATATCGAACTCTTTACGGAATAAATATATTTTACACTATTTAATAAATAAATGATAAACATAAGTTGATTTAAAAGAAAAATGGTTTAAATAATAAAAATTTAAAAAGGTTCTTCTCTAATATATTCGTAATAGACACGAACATGAATAATAATTTATCTTGATCTAATCGCAAAGTGCGATATTTTGTTATATAGTAAATTAAAAATTATTACTAAGAGGTAGATAACATATTTTTTTTTTCCTCAAGAAATTAATTGGGAAGAGAGGTGGGATATTTTCCACTTTTCTTCTGGTGCAAATTTCAGTCAACCCAAACTTATGAGAACAATTCTTTACCCCCAGTGTCAGGTTTGTTGTTTAACTCTCTTTCTCATTTTTACATCTTCTTTTTAATTCTTTTTGTGCTTCTATTCTTGAACTTCCCAACTTTTTAGTCTTTTAACTCTGACACTTTAAGTTTTGTCAGGACCATGTGTATATTTATTTAATATATACATATTTATATATTATTATTAACCTGACAATAAATATTTTCAACTTTTGTCTACTTATTATTATTATTATTGAAAAGAAAAAAAAAACATCATATCTACACATGGATTTCGTTTCCTGATTGGGATCGAATTTTCTTGAATGTATTATATATATAAGGAAGAAAATAGTGTAAGGGCTCATGGGAACGAAATCAAATTATTCATATGAATATATAAATTAAGAGAAAAGTATATATATTATATCATATGCTGCATGCAACTGATATAATAGTTTTTGTATGTAAATTAAATTAAATTTATAACATACACACACACAGATATATATATATATATATTGTATATATCGTTTGGTTGGAACATTCTTCATCCAATCTTTAGGGTTTCCCATACAGTTTGGATTGCCCCTCACAATCTGATTATACTTTTTTCTTTTTTTTTTGTGTGTGTGTGTGTGTGTTCTGCTTCTATTTTTTAATTAATCGTTTTTTAAATATATTATCTGATATGAAAACACACGATTGTGTGTTGTGTTTTTTCATATTTTCTGGGTAAAAATAAGATCATGTCTATTTTCTTTTCAAAGCAGTTGGCTAATGTACTAACTAGTGTTTAACTTCGAATGTATTCTGTAAATTACAAGTTAAAAAATATATACCTAAAATAAAGATTGTTTTATATATACATAATTAGTTTTGCATGTTTAGTTGTCTAGGGTTTTCTCGTTTGTTTGTTAGAAGAATGTTCAACACGAGAACTTCTCATGCCGGTGCATTGTAAAATACGAATCACATCCGTTGTGCGTAGTCGTTTATTTAGAATAAGGTTAATCGAAATAATTTGCATGTCAAACACTAATTATTATATCTCACTCTCGTTATAATAACTAATTTAACGACGCCAAGCACCCTCTTATTCGTACCCGCTTCCATATTTAAAACCAATCTTTGGTTTTCCAAATTGTTATTATCATTCATTTTCTTTGCAAATTACAATTATTCCCCACTTTCTCTAGATCTTACTGTTTACATGGTAATTCAACTAATGTGTTAAATTATAATATCATATATTGTAGTTTGAATCCCTTAATTGTTATATCAAAAAAAATACTTTGGTTTTGATAATAATTGAAGTGAGGGATTAATTGTATCCAATTTTCAAAATATCCCAACTGCCTATTTAACATATTATTGATACTTAATTAATTAACATTTTAATTATTAATTTGCTAATTTCAGTAGATGGAACTCTCTAAAATTGATGCTAATTATAAATTAATTAGATGTTAAATATATAGATTATTTGCCAAATGTCTTCATTAGATATAAAAACATTTCTACACATATATATTAATTAATTTATTATACAATGTATAATGAAAATGTAATTAAAAAATTTACATTATTATTAGTATTATTATTAGTATTATTATTATGATTAGTAACATGTTAGAATGTGATTGTTGTTGGGGTGAGTTTGACGGGTGCGAAAACCAATTAAATGGTCAAACATAATTTTAAACTTGGGGAGTCACGCTTAATGTTTTCAATTTTAATTTAACTTTGCCTAAACCCTTCATTTTAATATTACTAATTACAATATACGCATGTTTTCTTTTCTTTTCTTTTTTTTTTTTAACCCTTACAACTTATTTGGTACTTTCGAAATTTAATACCTTCCATTTTTCATTTATGTTTATAATAATCTTTGTCCGTACATATTTGCACATGAATTTCTTTCCCTAAAGTTTATTGGCTTGTTTAATTTTTGTGTTTATTTCTATGAGATTGATTGTACATGGTTATATTATAAGTGGTAGGTATATCTCTAAAATATATATATATATAATTAAGTTAAATATCTCAATTTTCTTATTTTAATGAAACAGGAATGATGAGGGTGCTAAGGAGGTGTCCACCTAGTGGATACGTTCGGGTGCATCTACTGATCCTCTGTATCCTTTTTAAAAAAAAAAAAAGGTTAAATATCTCAATTGTAATAGGTTGGTATGGTCCTTTTTGTTTGGTAATCATTTGTTTTTTGGTTTTTGAAAATTGATTCTATGAACATTTGTATCGTTTATTGGTATATATGTTTGGTTGGATTTTAAAAGTGGTCATCCAATTTAGTACTACTCTTAACTGCAGAGTTCTGATGGGATCCAATCTTCCAACTTAATACTACTCTCGCCAAAGTATGCTTAACTGCGGAGTTTTGATAGGATTCAGTGTATTAGTGCTGTTATGGTCGCACCTGAATTTTAAGAGTGTTTTCTTGAAATCAAAATAAACTTTTTGAAAACTAAGAGAAGTAGCTAAATTTCAAATACTTGGAATTCAAATGTTTATAGGTATGAAATGTGGAAACCATGAATAAGAAATAGTAATAGTGTACAATTTTTTTTTTTTTTAATTGCAATGATGTTTCTAATATCTCACTAAATTAGAAGGAGTTCTCTAGAGCTCATCTCCAAATCTCTTCTTTGTATATATATTCTATGTTAATACAACTCAAATTAAACCACTTTGATTTTAAATTTTATGGACACAAATTGATTTTATAGTTTAAAGAGCAGTGAATATTATCAAGAATTCACAACATAAATTGTCATAAAGTATTTTTACTATCACAACAGAGAACTAATAAAAATAATAATAATAATGAGAGATGTCAGTAAAAAAAAAAAAAAAAAAACATTAAGCAAAGGACAAAAATTTAATGGCATGTGGAGTGATTTTTCTTTAGTTTTTGAAGGGAAGAGAAAGTTTTACGTAATAATATATATATTTATAATATTAAGAGTGAGATATGATTTGCAGAGTGTGGTAATGTTGGGCTTTGAGGAGTCATAATTTATGATATCAAGAAACGGGAGTTCCAATATTCCAACTTGGTAACATATAACATATAAATATATATTGGATTTTTCCAGTTGGATTTGAGGATTTGTCTTAGTATATCAATCTCAACTTTATCATATATTTTTATAATAAGCTTTTTAGGATGTCACACACATACACACACTCGTGTTATTTCTTTATATATCAAATCTCTTCTCTTCAACTATGTATTATTATAATATGATTTTCATTGCTTTGGAAAGGGTAAGTTTAGACCATCCTAGAAGGGGTGGTGACGAGGAACATTTTCTTTTCTTTTTCTTTTTAAAAGATATATATATATATATATGTTTGTTATATATTAATTAATTTAATACTTTGTATCTTTCCAAAACTTTTCTTTTTAGTCTCTTCATCTTCCTTATTAACTTTTAACTCTGTCTCCTGAAATACATGCTTCTCTTCTGAACTTCTACACACAAAACTTCTTCTTCTTCTTTTTCTTTTTTTTTTTTTTTTTTCTTAAGAAAAAACCCTAATTTCTTTGAAAGGGTATAGCCCTAGTCCTTTGTAATTTTATGTCCGTCATCTTTGGTTTCTATTTAATGAATTTCTATTCTTACTATTTTGCAGGACTGAAGAAGAAGAAGAAGAAGAAGAAGATTATGGGATCCATGAATTCAAACAATTGGCTTTCGTTTCCACTTTCACCCACCAATCCTTCTTTGCCACCACATCTTCAAACCACAACTCATCATTCCCATCATTTCTCTTTGGGAAATTTGGAGAATGATCATAATATGGATATCCCATTTCAAACCCATGGTAAATAATACAATTTATTTTATTTTAATTTTTTTCTCCAATTAATTAAATTCAAATTCTCATCTTCGAATTTTTGTTTTTGTGTTTGTTTGTGTGTTTTAGAGTGGAATCTGATAAGTAATCAAGGTGGTGGTGAAGTTCCAAAAATAGCAGATTTTTTAGGAGTAAGCAAAGCAGAAAATGAAACAGATCTCATTGGGTTTAATGAAATTCATCATCAAAGTAATGATACAGATTATTTGTTCCCAATCACAAGATTAGTTCCTCTTCATCAACAACAACAACAACAAACACTTACTCCTCCTCCTCCTTCTAATATAAATCTTGACTCTTCTTCTTCTTCTAACTTTGACCTTCAAGATAATTCCAACTGTTTACAATCTTTGACTCTCTCGATGGGTAGTGGTAAACCCTCTACTTGTGAAACAACCTCCACCCCTGATAATAACACCACATCCAACAACAGCAACAACAGCAATAATACCACTCTCGACGTCACCCCTCGAAGAACTTTGGACACTTTTGGTCAAAGAACTTCCATTTATCGTGGTGTAACCAGGTATTCATATATATACGTTTTTTATTATTACCTCTGGTACCATTTTAGAAATATTCATCTTGTGTGTTATTGTAGGCATAGATGGACCGGAAGGTATGAAGCGCATTTGTGGGATAATAGTTGTAGAAGGGAAGGACAGTCAAGGAAGGGTAGGCAAGGTGTGTGTAATATAACCATTTTTAATTTTCATTTTCATTTTCATTTTCATTTTTTCTAGGGTTATCGTTAGGGTTTTTTTTTTTTTTTTTTTTTTGGTTTAATTTAATTTGTTAATTCATTTGATTAATTTAAGATTTAAAGCTGCAAAGTAATTGACTTTGTTTGACTTTTTATTACATGTTGGAATGATCTTTGTCTCTCTGCCATGATCTCTCGAGCAGTCTATTTGGGTGAGTATTACTTTTCTTAATACTTGATCATCTCCTGATCCTTATCAATGTCTTTATATATAAATATTAAGTTCTTTCTTTTAAAATAATTCTTTCTTTTTGTTTGTTTGTAAATGAGGAATATTAATTAAATTATTGTTTGTTTGTGAATGATGGAACAGGTGGGTATGATAAAGAAGAGAAAGCTGCTAGGGCTTATGATCTTGCTGCATTGAAATATTGGGGAACATCCACCACCACAAATTTTCCTGTAATTTTACAAAATTTGAATTCCTATATACAAATTTTATTATAAGATTGTAAATTTATGCATACAAATTCAAATACGATGAAGTTATATATTATTTTTTGCAGATCAGTAACTATGAGAAGGAAGTGGAGGAAATGAAGCACATGACCAGACAAGAATTTGTGGCTGCCATTAGAAGGTTAATTATTTCATTCATAGAAGTTAACTAATAGCTAGAAATTAAACAACAATCAATTTTTTTTCTTTTCTAAATTGGGTCGTTTAATTTTCTTACAAGTTCTCTATATTTTGATTTCAGGAAAAGCAGTGGATTTTCAAGGGGTGCATCAATGTATCGTGGAGTTACAAGGTTTCTTATTTTTTAAATATTTTTCTTGAGAGGATGTGTATTATTTATATATAATTATATTTATATATACATATATATATAAACGTGTATGTGTGTGTGTTTGTGGGGTAAAATAAAAATAGGCACCACCAACATGGAAGATGGCAGGCTAGGATTGGGAGAGTAGCAGGAAACAAAGATCTTTATTTGGGAACTTTCAGTAAGTGTGTTTTGTTGACTTTAAATTTATTGCCCATGTTTTGCTCCTTGTTTTTCTCTCTAATGTTCTCCCATTTTTCAATCTCATTTTTAGTTTTTTTTTTTTTCTTTTGAATATTAAGTTTATTCCTTACTTTTATAAGAAAAGAAATGAGTGTTTTTGATCAACTACGTAAGTGTGATATGGGAGTATAAATGTACGTAGTTATGATTGATGGATGATATGATATGGGGTTGTAGGTACAGAAGAGGAAGCAGCAGAAGCATACGACATAGCGGCTATAAAATTCAGAGGGCTAAATGCAGTAACAAACTTCGATATGAGTCGTTACGATGTGAAAAGCATATTAGAGAGCAACACACTCCCAATTGGTGGTGGTGCTGCAAAGCGACTAAAGGAAGCTCAAGCCGTGGAATCGTCTCGAAAGCGAGACGAAATGATTGCATTAGGTTCCTCTTCGTCCTCCTCTTCTTGCTTCCAATATGGAACTTCTTCCTCTTCCACAACTAACTCTTCCCATTACCCTAATTTACTCCAACAACCAAATCTCAATATAGACCATCACCATCTTCAAACCCAACCTTTGCTCTCTCTTCAAAACCACCACGACATTTCTCATTACGCTCACCATCCTTCCTCGTTCCACAACCCTTCTTCTTCTTACATCCACCATTCATCTGATCATTCCTCTTACCCTAACAACAACAACAACAATCATCCATTTTACGGTGCCGGGTATCTTCATAATCATCCCGCTTTGCTTCACGGGATGATTAACATGAGCGGCGGAGGTGGTGGCGGAGGAGGAGGAGGAGCTTCTAGTTTGGACAATAACAACAATACTAATGCATTGAGTCATTATGAGAGTAATAGTAATGGAGGGGGAGGGTATCTTGGGAATGCATTTGGGATTGGTTCTGCATCCGGCAGTGCAGCGGAGGAATATGCCCTCGTTAAGGTTGACTATGACATGCCTAATTCCGGTGGGTACGGCGGTTGGACCGGGGATTCTGTCCAAGGTTCTAACGCTGGGGTTTTCTCCATGTGGAATGATTGATACATGTGATTCAAAAGTTAACTAATTATGGGGAAATTTGATGGGTTTTTTTTTCTCTTTCTTTCTTTCTTTTTTGGTTGGATTAGGAATGTGGGATTTGCCATTTGGGATTTGATTTTGGAAATGTAAACTTGGATTAGGGTGAAGTTTAATGGAGAAGAACATAAACACAGCAACAACGGCAACTAACGACGGAGAATATTTGTGAATCAAAGAACAAAGTGTTGTTTGTAATGACTGTAACCATCGCTCCCATATATTATATTATTTTAACCTTTCTTTTTTATTATTCTTTTGTTCTTTTTAATTTTCATCTCTCCATTATATTTCAACTCTTTTCTTCTCTTCCTAACAGTAAACTTTCATTAGTTATTGTTCTTGTGTTCAAGTTTGGTTTAGGGTTTTTACGTCCTCCACACATCATCATGATCATAACTCTAAAAGAAGTGAGTCTTTGTGATTCAAATTTGGCATCAGCACTTTGAAAGTATATTATTTTCTTTAGCAAGATACTAGAAGAAAGAAGGGATCGAGATGTCGCACTAGAATACTTCAACTAACTTAACACATCTTTAGCATCATTGACATATTTTGATCCACACGTTAATGATATCTTCTTTGAGTAATAGAAAGGGATCTCTCTATATGCACTTTGGAAAGGACACTCGAACCATAGACATTGAGATTATTATCGAATAGTTTTATTTTTTGTTACACACTCGAATCACTGACCCCATAAATATCCAGACACAAATTATATTAATTAATTAAGACATCTAAAAACCAAACATTTAAATCTTAGATATTTAATGTTCATACCCATAAAACAATAAAGATATTATTCGATCCAAATGGATTGTACATATGAAAGGGTATAAATTAGATACTATGGGTGTGTTTGGGGGAAGGAAAGAGTTATGGAGGAAAAGGATTATAATAATCCTAGGATTATGATAATCCTAGTGTTATGATAATATGTGTTTGGGGAATAGATTATTATTGGTAGTGTTATGGTAATATGTGTTTGGGAGAGAAAATATGAAAGGTAGTGTTATGATGGTATGTGTTTGGAGGAGGGATTATGATAGTAGTGTTATGGTAATATGTGTTTGGGAGAAGAGTTATGATTGTAGTAATTTAAAAAACAATAATAAATTTTTGATTGGATTGTTTGGGTAGGGTAATGTAGGGTTGTAAAAAAGTAAAAATAGGATAAGATAGGGTTATTTAGGGATTAGGATATCCTAATCCCCCTTTATCATAACCCTTGGGCCAAACACGGTTTGGCCCAATTTCCTAATCCTTTTCCTCCTAAAACCTCACCCCAAACATACCCTATATGTTTCTTTTATTTGATTTTAGCCAAGGATTTCTCCATGTTCAAACCCAAGAAAATGTTTCATTTTTAAAAGTGTGTCGAAAGTGATAAAATGTATAGGTTTTGGAATATTTAACAAAAGTTGTAGATTCATCAAAGTAAGTATAATTCAACCTAAATTGACATACATTTATTCTTTCGAAGGTGAATAATCAAAAATTTTATGCTCCAACTTAATATTCGAGGAAAAATATTTGTTTTTTAACATGTAAAATATTCATCGATAATTATTAACGTTTGTATTTACGTAAGCATAACTTTAGCAATATCAACATGAACATAACTCAATATTTATGAAACAAATATTATCAATTAAGAAAGATACCTTCGAGGTTTAAATCTTCCAATACATATTATGTTAAACTAACAAAGATAGAAGATTTTTTTTTTTAAAAAAAGGATAGTTGCAAAACAAATATAGTAATTAGATTTAAAATATTTATAAATATATATAACAACATTTGAAAAAGAATTACAAATGTTATAAAATTTATCAAAATCATCTATCACTTTGTTCTATTTGGATTGGGCCAATGCTTTCTGGTGGCCCAAAACTAATAATGTGGGCTTCAATATAATCCATCAATACATTCTTAATCTTTTACCACCTTGGAAGAAAAGTAATACAAATTAGAATTGAGCTATACTCGTTTTAACAAAAAAAAAATCTTTATAAATATTCTTTCTATTGTATTTCAAAAATATCCATTCAAAAAATAAACGTTGAATCGAAACCACTAAATCCGTAAGATTTTTCTTTTACGTACAGATGTGTTTTTTTTTTTACAATAATAAATTTGGTTAATTATTAGTCATGTGTCTTCTGAAACTTACCCTAAGCTTCTTTATAATTTTTCGAACTACATCTAAATTCTATTTGCTCTCCTTCATGAATTCTTTGACAAATCACGTATCATACGAATTGTCTCTAAACTTTCTCATAGATATTCTAAGTTCTTTTTATATTGAAATGCACTCGTAGCCTATACAATATACTCAAAAGATCAATAAGTTAAAACTTAGTTGTCATTGATACCTCATTGTCATTATTATTATTGGTGAGATTTTGAGAGATGAGATTGTTGGGCAACCTTAATCTTTCTTCAAAGCAAATTCAAATATATGTTTTCTCTTCAAGAAAAAGATATAAAATTTATGGTCCTTGTTTTCCGATCCTTCTGCGTCTAAAATTTTGATTCGGTTTTGTTATATTTGAAATAGTCTAAAAAAACATTTCTTTAATCGAATCTGTCGGCAACTTTAATAACATGAAATTATGATATAAAAATGAAATAATCAATGAATTCATAACATAATTGGGTGATTAAAATGCAAATAATGCATGAATTATTAGTAATGTATAAATTTGAAATGAGTAAAATAACATATGGTGTTGGTGTAATGATGAGTCTGTGTTATTTGAAATACTATATAACAATTCAAAATTTATCATCCTACCCTTTGAATTCAATTGGTGTCATCAATGTTTTCATTCCTAATAATTACAATTTTCACAAAAAGTAAAAAGAAGAAAAGAAAGAAATCTGTAATTACATCCTCAACCTTTTAATAATAACAATTGAATCCATAAACTTTTAAAATCATTTTAATCAGATACTTTGTAAAAATTTAACTTAATTCAATAATAGAGAAATTATCTCAGATAACAAAAAAAATTAAAAAAAGAAAACTCATAGCAGATCTTTTTTTTGCATATTACAAATATAACAAATACGACAAGTAATTAATGATATCATAGAGTTATCACGAGGCTATTAAAAGGTTATAACTTTTAAATTTACTATTTTTGCAATTTAAAAAATATAGTAACATGAACCTTATTATCATAAATTCCTTTGCTATTTTTGCAAGTGCTTTTTAAAAATATATGCATAAACTCAGGGGCTTAATTTTTAATTTTTGAAAGTTTTAGGATATAATTCTGACCATCGTTATATTTTAGGGATGATTTTTGCGATTTGTTAAAAAAGAAGAGCTACTTTTAGGTCATTTCATTTCGGGCAGTGTAGGAGTATATGATTGTGACAATTACTACACAATTGCATATATATATATATTATATAGTCAAGCAAGTGGATGTAGTAATGATGGTGCCCGTGTGACACCATGGAAGAAAATATATATTATGTACCATATGTTATAAAAATAATTCGAATCATATCCTATAATCTCGGTAGAACCATGATTTAATTTGCACCAAAAATTCGAACAAGAAAATGAAATGTCGGATCATATTTTTGTATTTTTATTTAATGATTACAAAGTGTACCCAAATATTTGAAATTGATATAGTCAATCAAAACATATACATATATATATATATATATATATATATATATATATATATATATATATATATATATATATATATATATATATATATATATAGGAAATATATTGTGGAGGTTGGCCTTTGTGCTTCCCACTTATAACCCATTATCCAATAAGTTTCATTTTTCTTTTAATATAAGATATTATAAACTATATTCCATTTGTTTTCCATCTATCTCTATATATGCTTAATTAATTATTAAATGTTGTATAGTAATCTTATAGATTTTAAAGGTTTTGTGAAATTTATAAGGAAAGTATATATCTTTTATTTCTAAGTTTAAGGTTTAATTTTTACTTGGTTTATAAATTTGGAATTATTAAAAAATTAATATCAATGTCTTGAGTTTTTGTTTAAATTTGATTCCTAGGAATTTCAAGATTAAGGGTGTGGTTGGATTGGTTTTTGAAGTGTTTAATTTTTAAAACAATTCATTTTAAGATAAATTGATGTGTTTGACATTCATTTGAAATAATTTAAAGGAAAAATGAGATTATGAAATAAATCATTTTAGAGAAAACGCATGCAACTAAATTTTAAAATAAATTTTTATTTTATGTTTAACGAGAAATCCTTTCCAAATATCTATTTTTCTTCCTTTATTTTTTCTATTCCTTTTTACTATCTATTTTTTACTCCATCCTTCTTTTTGTTTTTTGTTTTTTGTTTTTTCTATTTTTAAATATTTTGAATATTTTTTTCAATGTATATGAACACACATTTAAATTAGAGATTAGCAAATGTTTCTCTCTCAGTCAAATCTATTTCGACTTAACATCTGTGAAAGAAATCATGAGGACGTCAATGAAGAACATGATCGTTCAGTTCGTGAAATAAAGATGAATGAAAAACGTGATCGAATTGCACATCTTTTTGTCTAATTGATATTATATTGTTTCGAAAAAAATTATTTATCTTATTTATATTTTTTCGATGGAAATCAATTTTTTTTTATGACTATATATTTACATTTCAAGATATTTGTGCTTTTAAAATTGAATTTTTTTTAAAAAATTAATACAGAAAATAAAATTAATGTTCAGTTTCAAGGAACTAAAAAATTAATAATTTCAAGATAACGTTGAATTAATTTTAATATATATTTGTGAAAAAAAGATTCAAAATGTATGTATTTTTTTATTAAATTTGTTCATAAATATAAACCAAAGCAAATACAATTTTGTATATAAACATTTATAAAGAGGTCAAATCAAATATGTGAGTATTTAGATTTTAATCTCATTTTACAAAAAATATTTTTTAAAAAATGTATTCCTAAAAAACTTTTTTTTTCATAGACAATCCAAACGGACCTTAATTAAACTTATAAATGTATTCCTAAAGAGGTTTAATTTTTTTTATATGACAAAATTACAGAGTAATTTACATAAATGTAACAAAATCTAAAATATTTACGGTCTATATAACAAAATAAGAAAGACTCATGACGTGCAATTATTTTTCATAAATTCCATATATGTCATTGCGATTTGTATCTTTTTTGCGATTGGCCATCTCGATGCAATTAAGGCTCAAGAACAAATAGTTAAAGACAAAAGTCTTTTATCCCGGGACATCTAAAGGCAATGTATGCCCAATATCGAATAAAATAAAGGTAGAATTCTTTATCTCGGGTCATCTTAGTGCGATTAAGGCAAGAGATCCAATAACTAAAAGAAGAATTCTTTCATCTCAGGCCATCTTGGAGCATGATATGCCCAAGATCGTGTATCAAAATCTACACGATTGTGTATCGCGCACATGTGGTCGATTTATCGCGTGCTGACTAGGGTAATTTTGGTATTTTACCCTAAATCTAATTGGGTAATAAAAAGGAAAAGAAAAAGAGAATTAAATTTGAGAGGGGGGGGTTTATAAGAAAATAGTATTTGAAGAACTCATAATTAGAAAACACAAAAAGGGGATATCATTTTGATGGTGAATAATGATGGCCGACCAAGTGCACATTTAACTTTTATCTTTAAAGTACATTTGTTTCAAACTTTGACATTTGGTTGAGTGGAACCAATATTATTACTCCATTTTCTTTTCTTTTCTTTTCTTTTCTTTTCTTTTCTTCTCTTCTTCTTCTTTTTTTCTTTTTCTCTTTTCAAAATTACTAAAATATTTTAAGAATATAAAAATTATAAAGTTCCTTTAATTTAAACTTTTGTTGTGATATATTTATTTAATGATAATAGGTGTGTGACTGTGAGAAGAAGGTGTTATATATATATATATATATATATATCTTTCGATTTGATGATGCCCCGACAGGAATACATTTTATGAGACTTCAAGAAAAGTACTTAAGTTAATTTAATTTACCTTTAATTTCATATATATATATATATCCTTTTTCCTAAAGTATAATTAAAGTGGGGTTTTTGTGTCCCCAAAATTGAATTACTTCCTTAACATCTTGTAACCTAAATTTCGAATCCGTGGGGTTTCTATCTTACTATTAAATTCAATGTTCTTTTCCTAAGTTTTTATCTAATATGTGTTGTGTGTGTGTTTCTCTCTCTCTCTCTCTCTCTCTATATATATATATATACACACACATGAAGTTGTATTGTCAATAATAATAATGTTAAGATATTTGAATTATAATATATAGTTCGGGAACATATCCTATGGGTTTTGAAATTGAAATTTAAGTTTTAAAGTGTTACGAGATATTTGAATTTTGTTTTGATTTGGTTTTTAATTATCTCAATTTTTTACTAAATACTTATTTTATGTCATAGGTTAATAAATTTACAATAATTAAAAGAATTAAGATTGGTTAAGTTTCACTATTTTTTATGATCACTTTTGAAATTAAATTTCGATGTTTGTAAGTGAGTATCGATTGAAATGTATACCATTTTGAAATCTAATGACTAAATGAAAACTTAGATTTCATTGCTATCTACGGTATACTAAATTATTTAAACCCCAAATCTTATGTCTACACATATACTCATAGGTGAACCGAGTTGATATCATTCTTTAGAGTATATATATATATATATAATATATATATTCACTCCTTCATACTTTATATTTAATATTTAAAAATTTAAAAAAAAAATACACATTTCACAAAGGATAAGAGAAGTAAACAATATGGGGTGTCAAATCAAAGCATATTTAAACATATAAAGTAATTAAAATTGCACTTAAGGACAACCTAATTAGAAATTGTGTATGTGATTAGAAAGCCAATTTGGTAGTCTCAAACTTTTATTATAGACCCCCTTTATATGTAGCTCACATTTAATTAATTTAATTAATTCAAAGTTGCTTTTGCTTACATAAATGCACTACTTTAATAATGTAATATACATTGGTGGTAATGGTGCACTTTTAATTTTAATTTGTCATGTGTTGGTTTTGGTTATGCTTAAAAGAAAATTACTATATGAATCTTCTCTTTCATCAACTAACCAAACTACTTCACCATATTAATAAATTAGAATTTATTATTATGTTGTATTATGTTTAATTAGTAGACATTTTAATTTACAAATTAATGTTATGTGGAACTAACAAATATACGAAGATATCAAATTTATGACTATGATAATATTATAACACATTGTGATATAATTAACTAAGATTTGTCATAATATATAGTTTTAGTTTTCATAGATATACCGAACTTAATGAACATTCAATAATTTTGTACTAATAAATTTTTTGACATTTCTTTTTAATATAACTATCGAATATTAAACTAAAATAAATTAGTTATTCAATTATTACACACATTTCATCGATTATTGATTATATACATAATTATTGCTTGTGGTTGTGAAGTTTGCATAAATAATTAAATTCATGTGATGTGTGATGTAATAATAGTTTGACACAATTGAACTATTATGGTTGTTAATTGTTGACATAAATTAATTTTACCATACAATAATTAAAAGATATAAACTTTTTACCTCAAAAAAAAAAAAAAAAACAACAACATGCATTAAATTATCGTTGAACTATACTCATTTTCGATAGGTTATACCAATTTACAAATAGATAATATTCTAATTGAAACATTAAATTGAAGGATGAATTAGAATATCATTTATTTTACTAGCACGAGATAGTTTAAATTTTTTTACGATAAAAAGTATATATTCGTATTGACATAACTTTAATGATAGTGTTTTCTCCCTCTGTCTTATTGACATAACTAACACTACAAGAAACGGGGGTACTCCCGACGCACAAATACGTCGGCGAAAATGCAAAGTACGTCGGAAAAGGATATCCCGACGTACAAAACGGCGTCGGGAAGCACGTCGGGAGAAATGCGTCGCGAGAGGCTTTCCCGACGCCGTACCAAAGCAGCGTCGGGAAAGGCTTTCCCGACGCCGGAATATGCGTCGGCATGACGGCGTCGGGAAAACCTTATTCCCGACGCCGTCTATGCCGACGCATATTCCGGCGTCGGGAAAACCTGTTTTCCGACGTTTTTTTCCCGACGTAATGAACGTCGGGAAATATTTTTTTATATATTTTTTAAAATATTTTATTTTTACTTTTTTCCTTATAATATTTTGCTCAAACATTCACAATGATGTTCGGATTGCTCAAAAAAATTTCGAGACGTTTTGGATTAAATTAAATAAATTAATAAATATACAAACACAAATTAAAAAAATAGAATTAAAATTAATAATACGAATAAGTTGACTACAACAAAATATAGTTCTTAATATAGAAAAAACATAAACATAATGAAGCTAGGGATCATGTGGTGGTCCCTGTTGTGCACGAGTTAGGTCTTCAATCATCTTTTTCATAGCTTCCACTTGTGAAGCTAATGCTTGGTGATTTCTATCTTGTACTTCAATCCGTTCCAAAGCTTCATGAAGTTTAGCTTGTAATTCAATCTCTTTTTGTGTGGACTGCGAACAAGATGTCGACGAACTGCTTGCACTTGCCGTTCTGCGGGCCTTCGGCTTGGGTCCCCAACCAAGGCCTTTTGAGTAGCCTGGTCGTCTACCCAACACCTGATCGCATATCTCATCCTCAGAGAGTGGCTGACTACCCTCTGGGATAGGCTGGGATTGGAGTTCCAGCATTTGATTCTGCAACAAATTTAAAAATTATGTTAGGTAACGCGCAAAAATATATAATAAAAGTGGATAATTAATAAGGGTATAACTTACATGCGCATCCTCGGCGGCTTGCGACACGAATGTCCCAGCTCGAACGTGTGTTTCCCGGAACAATTCCACACGAT
Organism: Cucumis melo; assembly: GCF_025177605.1. Classification (NCBI taxonomy): domain Eukaryota; kingdom Viridiplantae; phylum Streptophyta; class Magnoliopsida; order Cucurbitales; family Cucurbitaceae; genus Cucumis; species Cucumis melo. The sequence goes on along the minus strand of NC_066861.1, from coordinate 1,001,319 downwards.
CGACCGGCTGCCCTCTTCTTTCAGCGAGCTCATGCTGTCGTTGTAGAAACGACTTGGACCCGCTACTATGATTGTAAGGCTGCTTCTGTCTAGCAGCCTTGTTTGTCCGTGATTGCTCCTGCATTAAAACAATTATATTGTTTATTTCTTATACATATAAAAACTTGTTATCATAATTAATCATGACAAATACCTGGAATGCACGGCTGATATAATGGTCGCAGAGGAAGTGCCAATCCTCATCACGTCCAACCAATGCGTTTGGTGGGTTGGCACGAGCCTCCTCCGGGTCGCTGTACTTTTTGAAATGTTTATGACAGTCGGCCCGGAACTCTTTAAAGGTCGTGAGCATCTGATGCTCAACAAACCTGTTCATTGCTTGATCATTGAAATCAAGCACAAAGAATCGCTGCACATTACAAACATAACACATTAGATTGGCTAAAGTTAGATATGTTTCAAATGAAATCATATATAAATGTGTAGTGCATTTAATTACCTGGAGGTCGCCCTTGACGACCTCAATGTATTCTCTCCCAACGTCCGTCCACTTAAGACAGCGGACGGGAAATGTCTTTCGCACGCACACGCCTATCGCCTGGCTGAAGCGAACGGCGTGTGGAGAAATAGGCTTCTCTGCTCCAGGGGCGATCGTCATCGGAATGCGCCCATTTATTGCAACGTGGCGCTCTAACTCCAAGAGTCGAGACTGCGCACGTCTCCTAGGAGTCGGAGTCGTTTGTTGAGAAGAAGACTCTGCTCAATAAATAGACAATAACATATAAAGTTAGAAAAAAGAACATGAAATATTTGTAAGTTAAAATGAAGAAAATTCTTAGACTCACCCGTATTGTCGCCCACAGATGATGACCCTCCCGCGATGTTATTATCTAAATCGTCCTCAAACTGGAGGAACATATCGTCCGTCTCCATAAAAGTTGATCGTCGATATGACATAATGGCTATGGACATAGAAAACAAACATTTTCAATTTAACTTAAACCTCCCTCTCCCCAGATAAGTAGTAATTCCATTTCATAATAATTACACGACCACTGTACACAAGATAATCTTCCCCATAGAATTTCTATCAGATCAAGAAACTCTTGCATTAAGCAAGTCTTAAATCTAGCTTTGCTTTAAATTATCTCTTTGCTCTAATATTTTCAGAAACTTAGCATTCTAACACATTCTCATAAATCTCATGTTTTAAGAAATATGTTGAGTAGACCCATTAAAACCATCCGTATATAAGATTGAAGAATGTTAAACATTTTGTATAAACACAAAATTAAAAGTTTATTAGGTATTTCTCAAAGTTCAAACGACTAAGTAATTGGAGATCCTAAATCACAATCTCAAATTCAATAAACACCCCCCCCCCCAATTCAATATAACCTCAAAAATCTCTACACATTCAAATTTTTTATCAATCTCAAATTCAATTTCAACTTCAATCTCAACGTCAATCTTAAATCCTAAAACCACTTCAAATTCAACACTAAAACCTAAAACTAATTCAAAATCTATATCCTAAAACTATTTCAAAATCTAAATTCTAAAACTAATCCTAAAACTAATTAACTAAAGCAAAACTAAAACAAAAACAAAAAAGAACTTTAAACAATTTCAATAATACATACATTTTTTTAACTTTGAAACAAAAAAAAAACAAAAAAACAAACAAACCCTAAACTAATTTTTATCAAAAAAAACTCTAAAAAAACTAAATAAATTTACATATTTCACTTACCTAAAGTGGCAGACGGCGACGAGGAACAACGGCGAGGCGGTCGGCGACGGACGGCGGCGGAACAAAAGGATGGCGGCGACTTCTTCTTCTTCTCCTTTCTTTTTCTCCTCCTCTCGGTTTCGGTTCTGTGAATACAGAACTGAAACGAATTTAAAGGGGATTTCCCGACGCAGTGACGTGGCGTCGGGAAATCCCTCAAAACGCGTCGGGAAAAGGGGAATTCCCGACGCTCATTAAACCCCTTTTCCCGACGTTTAACGCGGCGTCGGGAAAAACCCCTTTTGCCCGACGCTGCTCCCGACGCACTGTTCACGGCGTCGGGAAAAACCCCTTTTCCCGATTTACTTTTTGCCGACGCCTTCATGTTGCGTCGGCAAAAAAGGTTTTCCCGACGCCGCTCCCGACGCACTGTTCACGGCGTCGGGGAAAAACCCCTTTTCCCGATTTATTTTTTCCGACGCCTTCATGGTGCGTCGGGAAAGATGGTTTTCCCGACGCATCGCCCGACGCGTTGTTGAGGGCGTCGGGAAAGCCCTTATTCCCGACGTTCTTTATGCCGACGTGCTTTTCGGCGTCGGGAATTCGCCATTTTCTTGTAGTGTAATATGTTGTTAGTAAATTTCGCATATATCTGTCTATCAATCTTTTTCTATACCGTAATTCATGCTTGTGTAATAAAGTGGTACACGCTTTGCACGTGTTGGGTCAATTTTATTGTGTTTTTTTTAAAAAAGAAAAGAATTATTGAAGATTTGTTGTATAATTGTGTTTATTAGAACAATAAGGTTTAAATTATAGATTAGGAATAATCATAGCAAAAAGAAGAACCTAAAAAGATTTAAGGATATAAAATAAAGTAAAGCAATACCTACGCACCACATGCATCCACTCTATTATCTATCCTCAACATTGTTAATTTTACGCTTTACTTTTTACCTTTAATTATGGGGAGGTTTTTTAGAAAACAATATTAATAATCACTATTTATACTTTAGAGAGAAAAAAAAATCAAAAGACAAAATAATCTATTATATTTTATTTTTTTATGGAATATTTTGTTTATTTTGTTATTTTTGATAATTTTCTGTATTTACCCAAGTAAAAAAGTAATTGTTGGGATGTTGAGAATTTCACGTTGGAAAAACCAATGTGAGTCACTTTTCTTATAAGTTATATGAGTTGTTACTTTTCTCATTATCGATTAGTTTTGAGATAGGACTACATATTATCAAATATGAATTAGTTGAGTTTTAGCAAATGTGTATATAGATTTGTGTAGGTTGTTCAAAATTTTGAATAACGTAATTAGTTTGTGCTATTCTTGTTTTGATCTGGAGGTCTTAGCTAGATTTGATATAGAATAATTGAGAGACCCAAACATATAAAGTGAGCTAAGTGAATTGAACTATAATAACACATTCTCTGTTGAAGATAAGATTGTGGCCAAACGTTCCTAATAGTGTACGATCTCGTTTCTAAAAAAAAAAAAAAAAGAAAGCTTTGGCCATGCTAGTTTGGATTTTTTTAGAAAAATTTATCTCATTTAATTAATTAGCCCATGAACTTTTAACGTTATATTTATGTTTTAACTTATTTTTTAAAATATAGTAAAGCTGAGAGATTTTTAGGGTTGAAAAATTAGGGAAAATAGTCATACACTTGGATGCAACAACCTACGTTACACTCGTTTTCATGCATCCCATTACAACGAGAAAGATGGAAGAAAAGAAAAGGGTGATATTAAAAAGATGGGGTTGTTATATATAGCATTTGAGGAAAGTGGTTTTGTAGATAAAAGAATATGGGAAGGGATGGGGAGGATGGGGTTGGAAAGAATGATTGGAAGTGAGGTGGGGGAGTGGGTAATGTAAGGGAGCAATAGAGCAGCAAAAGCTGCTACGTAGGACCGAAATGCCAAAGCATGTTTTTTCTTTCTTACAAATCATCTCTGTGCGAATGGTTATAATATGTTGAAATGAAATCTCATCCCCCCATCCATCCTCTCCCCTTATTGCCCTTCGGATATATATATATATATATATATATATATATATATATATATATATATATATATATATATATATATATATATATATATATATCCACAACCAATCTCAGCTTTCTTTTCCACACAAATTCCAAAAACCTGTTTCTATCACACACAAAAACCCAGCGATAATCCACATCAATTTAGAATAGAAACAAAAAAGAAATTGAGAAAAAAAAAAGTAAATTGTATTCAGAGAGAGACCGTTTATGTCAAATTAAAGCTCAAGGCGTACATGCTCGACTTTAGCATCGACCAAAGATCAACCCTAGTAAAATAGCTAACATTCGGAACATGTTCCATGTATGCCCCAACCAAAGCATTATTTTTAGGATCAAAATGGGCGTAGGAAAAAAACGATAGGCATTGACCTTAGGCAAACACAAAACTAGGGCATGTCTCTCTTGCAACCTAATAGGTTGTGTGATTATCCTAAAACGACTTCAAAGTTGCCCCCCTCTCTCTCTCTATATATACATTAATATAGTTTCATATGATCGGTAATTTATATTCTATCCTCTAATTAACTCCCTATTGTATGTATCCATGTTTTTTCTTTTGGAGGTTACATTCTTTGTTTCTTTAAAACAATGATGTCGCGTGAAGTTTAAATGTATTTCCACTATTAAAATTTTGACTATCAACGATCAATATCTTAAATTTACCTTCAATAACGTTATTTAAGGAGCATATAACTAATAATTTACACATGCAATGGTTATTATATTAACAAAAACAATTAAACACATTGTACTATATAATAAGTGCCTCATTAAATAATCTAATTTTCTCCCTAAACTCTCCTAATTCCCCTATATTTCCGTAGTCTCAGTTATTTCCTTAACTTTGATGATTGAGATAGTTATTGATTTGTGGTTTGTGGATGATTAAGGTCGATCTACTCACTAATGACGCAATTTAGTTTTTGTATTTAGTGCTAAATCACATGCTAAGGTAGCTTTAATTAATTATTGAGCCCCAAAATAAATGGATCTCACTATAAAACCTTTATATATATATATATATATTCCTAATTTCATTTAAATGATCAATAAGCTAATTCAAATAAATCATAAAAACCAAAGTTCCAGCAACAAAAAAAATCCTTCATGGCACGTTCCCATTTTCCCTTGGATCATGGCTGTCTCCATGTGAGAATCGTACGACGCAGTTTCTTTCTCTCTTTCTCTCTTTTCTTTAAAATAAAATTATTTTATACATATAGTGAAATTTCATAAAATACATACATTATATATATATTTCCTTTTCCTTTTCCTTTTCCTTTTTTGTTTTTTTCCTTGTTTTATGGTCTACACGTGTGCCCCAGCATTTCTTTGATTCTCTTTAAAAATTGAATATCTTCACTTTAACCAGCTCATTACACTCATCACATCTATACTCCTTCGTTGGCTGTCTCCCTCCCATTCCTCTTACTAATTAATAATTACATTTACCAACACTACGAACAATCTAATACAAAAGCCTCGTTGTTCGATCAATGAGTTGAATGAGGTCTAGTGATGATGTATGTTGGCGGAGTTCAAGAGCTATTCAAAAGTCTCGTTTGTTCGATCAATTAGTTGATGAGATCTAGTCACGATGCATGTTGACAGGGTTCAAGAGCTATTCAATAATTTTCATAATGTACATATAGATTTATTTATGAGTTATTTACGAGTTTGACATTTTTAATATTATCGATTTATGTTTAGGAGGGTACATGGTGTACTTGGAATTCAAAATTAAAATTATTATTTGTTGTAAGATGATACCCAAGTGGCCCTTCTTTTTTTTAATTTTTATTAAGAATCTGCATCTATTTCGATATCCTGCCATTTCTTGGCATTATTATGTTACTAAATATAAATAAAACTGATCTAATCCCTTAATTAAAACAAGCTTAATTTATATGAATATGGTAAACTATATGGTGTAGTTTAACCAAAGTAGTAGTTCTTCTTTTGTGTTATTTTTACTTTTGGTTTGTAACAAAATTCGTTAAAGGTGTTGTATACGAATCGCTTTTGTGAAAAGCAACTAATTAACAACTTACAAGAGAGAATCGAGTAGTAACTGTTGGAAGAAAAAGAAGGACCAAAAGCATTTGTTAAAAAAGGCGCAAAATACGCTTCTAATACCAACAAATCCAAATTCTTTCCTATAAATTCCAAAAAACAACAACTCTCTTTCTTCAACCTTTGTTGTTGTTGTTGTTCTTCTTCTTTCTCTTGAAGGTTTTAGATATGGATTCGTCTCACCCATCGTCCCCACCGGAGCTTGATCTTCACAGTCTCAGACCCATCAAGGTGCTTGGAAAGGGAGCCATGGGGACTGTATTTCTCGTCCACGATCGAATTTCTGACGAGTCTGCTCATTTCCCCTTTGCTCTTAAGGTCGTTGAGAAATCCTCTTTTGCTTCCAAAGTCGACGCCGAGCGGCGAGCTCGTTGGGAGATTCAGGTTCTTTCTCGTTTGTCTTTCCCTAAACCTCACCCTTTTCTTCCCGACATTGTTGGTTCTTTCGAATCCGATGAGTTTTTGGGTTGGGCTGTTCCGTACTGTCCCGGGGGCGATCTTAATGTCTTGCGTTACCGTCAATTGGACCGGGTTTTCTCTCCGGCTGTCATTCGGTTTTATTTGGCGGAGATCGTTTGTGCGCTGGACCACCTTCATAGTATGGGTATCGTCTACCGAGATTTGAAGCCGGAGAATGTGTTGATTCAACAATCGGGTCACGTTACTCTCACCGACTTCGATCTCTCGCGTACTTTGACACGTAGAACAGTAAAAGACGTTGTCTCTCTTGAAAATTCCGGTCATGAGAAGCCGCCGATCGCCGTAAGACGAAAACCGGGGCGGAACTTGACACGGTGGATCATGTCGACCTCTAACGTTAAAAACGGGTCAAAAAAGGCTAAATCGGCTCGGGTTAGTCCGGTGAGTCGTCGGAAGTCGAGTTTCACCAATGGCGAACGGTCGAATTCGTTCGTCGGAACGGAGGAGTATGTCTCACCGGAAATTGTTCGAGGAGACGGACATGAATTCGCCGTCGATTGGTGGGCTCTAGGGATTCTCACATACGAGATGCTCTACGGGGCGACACCGTTCAAGGGGAAAAACCGGAAAGAGACGTTTCGAAACGTTTTGGTCAAAGCTCCGGAGTTGATCGGAAAGCGATCGGATTTAACGGATTTGATCGAAAGGTTGCTCGTAAAGGACCCCACGAAGCGGTTGGGGTACGTACGAGGCGCGTGCGAAATCAAAGAGCATGCGTTCTTTAACGGTGTTAAGTGGGACCTACTAACGGAAGTCACGCGACCGCCCTTTTTACCTCATCGTGAAGAAACGGAATGGACGGGGAATTTAACGCTCGGTTGTGAGAGTATTACGGAATACTTTCACAAACAAAGATCACCGCCTTCGTTTCCACCGTCGCCGTCGTCAACTACACCGTCGACGTCTTTCAGTTGGCAGAATGACATGTCTTTGACAGAGTTCTAACCCACACGTGCGGGGGTTGCACGTGTAAGAGTTCAATATTCTTTAGCCTCTTTGTGTAATTTTAATGTACATAAATGGAATAATCCCACCCGGCAGTAGGTTAATTGAGAAAATTGACAAAGATTAATGTGTTGTTAAGGTAATAATAGGTAGGATTAGTACTATAAACTCGGGATTAACTTGGTGACAATTAAATCATTAATGTTTCTTTTGTAATTGAATGGAATATCAAGCAGCGCTGGGGAGGCGTATGCGTTTCTTTCCTTATAAAAAGAACAAAGGGAATCAAATTCCTTCACCTTTCTTTTAATTCATCCAATCAAAAAATTGTTCTTCTTTTCTTCAACTTTAATTCGTAAAGAAAAAAAAAAAAAAAAAAGCTTTTTTTAATGCCAATCAATGGATGGGTTTCATTTTTTCTTTCAAATTTACATTCTTTTCTTTTAACTCAACTCATATTGGACAAATTTGAATCTCTTTCCCAATTTGTGATAAAAGAACAAAATGAATTATTGTAATTATTAAAAAAAAAAAAAAAGAAAATAGCGGCTACGGAAAAGTTAAGAAGAAGGGCTATAGGGATTATTATGGGAAATTGCCAAAAATAGGTTAAAAAAAGAGATTTAAATGAATTTTGGGACAAGTTTTCAAAAGAAAGACTTTTAGGACAATTTGGGTGTGAATAGACAAAAATGCCCTTCCTTTCCTTTCCCTCTTCCACGTTGCTTTCCCTTCTCTGATTCGTTCTCTTTCGCGTATAGTTCCGTTTCCCTTCTCTTTTCTTTCGTGTAGAACACTTGAACCTACTCCGGCCATCGTCAGTTGTTCATCGTCACTTGCCCATCGTCGCTTGCCCATCGTCGTTTGCCCTTCGTCGCTTGCCCTTCGTCGCTTGCCCTTCGTCGGTCGTTGTCCAGTGCATTTCGTCGCTCCTATTCGGACCATTCAATCAACTTCGAGCGTCTTATTTAGGTGAGTTTCATGTATAACCGATTTTCAATTTATCTGCTGTAAGTAAATGTTTGTTAGGGTATTTGGTGCTATTTTCATCCGTAATTGTCTGGTTTTTGGAATTGGACTTATTTGCCGTAAATTAGTTTAGTCAAATTTTGGTTTTAGGTTCTTAGAAAGTTCAATGTTCAATGGCTAGTGAAAAATGAATTGAACTAGAGGATGAGGATTTAGTTGGATCAAATAGAGGAGGAGTAAGCAATAGGAATAGAAGGAATTAAGGTTTTTTTTTTTTATCTCGCATTTTTTTTTTATCTCGCACTTATCTCGCACGTATCTCGCACGTTCCAAACTTTCACTATTTATTTCAAAATCAACTTGGTACACCTCCTAATCCATTTAGAGCTATTCTTTGCATGTTTAGTAACTCTCTTAGGCCCTCATGCTTTATCTCGCACGTATCTCGCACGTATCTCGCACACATCTCGCACGTTCCGAACTTTCACTATTTATTTCAAAATCAACTTGGTACACCTCCTAATCCATTTAGAGCTATTCTTTGCATGTTTAGTAACTCTCTTAGGCCCTCATGCTTTATCTCGCACGTATCTCGCACACATCTCGCACGTATCTCGCACACATCTCGCACACATCTCGCACGTTCCAAACTTCCACTATTTATTTCAAAATCAAATTGGTACACCTCCTAATTCATTTCTTTACATCTTGCACGCATTTTGTAGGTTCTTAAGTTCAAATCAATTTTTTAAGATACAAAAGTACTTAAGGTAGTTTAAGGATGGCACATGTTCGGATTTTAGTGCGTCACGGTGGTGAATGGGATGAGGGACGAAGAAAATATGAAGGAGGAGTGTTAAAAGGCATTGTTGTCCCTAAAGAAATAACACACAAAGATTTACAGTCTGAACTATATGACCTTGCAGAAGTTGACCCTACAAAGTTTGACATAAAGATAAGATGTATATATGAGATCAAAGGGGAAAAGGAAGCTCCTCCATTTGAGTTAAGCAATGACCGTGATTTGAAGTTTTATATTCTTAGTGAAAATCCATTGGAGGTCCCCCTATACCTATCGTTTGAGCCTACAAGCAATCGAAGCATGAAAGTGTTAAACAAAGATTACAATTCAGTATCTGGGAGCAACCAAGTTCAAAATTTAAACCCTCATCCTCCTCCAATTGGAATGGATAGATTAGATGAGAATGAAGTTGATATTGGTGAAGTCGAGGGTGGCTTGTGTCATAACATGATAGGGACCAATTCGGCTATATGGGAATCATATGAGTCATATCATTCAATAGATGATACTTTTACATTGGAGTCAGTTGAGATGTACAATGAATTGTTTGACATCCCAGAACAAAGAGATGCTCCTACAAAAGATTGCAAAGGAAAAGGTAAAGTTGACTACAGGTCCTCTAGTCGGAAGTTGAAGACAAAAGGAAGTGGCTGGTCGGAAGAAAGCTCTACAAGTGAAGAGTTGGATGTAGGACAAATATTTTTTTGCAAGAGAGATTTGTCAATGAGATTAAGTGTGTTGGCAATGAAAAAAAATTTTCAGTTTGTAGTAAAAAAGTCTACAAAAGAGGTTCTTTTCGTTAGATGCATCGACAACAAGTGTGGTTGGAGATTGCGAGCGGTTAGACTGAAGGATTCAAATATATTCAAGATTAAAAAGTATGTGAAAGTTCATTCATGTTCTCTTGAGTTTTTGAATCGTGACCATAGGCAAGCAAAATCTTGGGTTGTTGGAGAATTAATCAAGTCCAAATTCAAGGGGCCCGGTCGCATATACAAACCACGTGATATCATAGAAGACATGAGGCAAGACTATGGCATAAATATGAGTTATGAGAAAGCATGGCGTGCCAGAGAAAATGCATATGAACGAGTGCGAGGGTCTCCTGAAGAGTCATATAATCTTTTGCGTAGATATGGTGAAGCACTCAAATTTACAAATTCAGGTACAATATTTCACATGGAACTCGAAGATGATCGTTTCTTTAAATATCTTTTTATGGCTGTTGGTGCATGTGTTAGAGGATTCTTAAATTGCATTAGACCGGTCATAGTCATGGACGGAACATTTCTTAAGAACAAATATCGGGGTCAGTTGATAGTGGCCGTTTGTTTAGATGGTAACAATCAGATCTATCCTCTAGCCTTTGGAGTAGTTGATAGAGAAACAGATGACTCAATACAGTGGTTCTTAGAAAAATTGAAAGGTGCAATAGGGGAGGTGCCTAATCTAGGCTTTGTGACAGATCGGAAAACATGCTTCGCCAAGGGTATTTCATCAGTTTTCCCATCTGCATTCCACGGCCTTTGTGTCCAACATTTGAGTCAAAATTTGCATGATAAATATAAGAATGACACGGTTGCTACTTTGTTTTATAATGCATCGAGAACATATCGTGAATCAACGTTTGTTGAAGCGTGGAGACATCTTCTTTCATTTCCTAATGGTTCAGGGAAATATTTAAATGATGTTGGAATAGCACGATGGTCTCGTGTTCACTGCCCAGGAAGACGGTATAACATGATGACAACAAATATAGCGGAGTCCATGAATTCTATACTGAAAGAACCTAGAGATTTGCCTATTGCTTCATTCCTTGAAAATGTTCGAGCTTTGCTACAACGTTGGTTTTGGGAGCGTCGAGAAGAAGGCATTAACTGTTTTACCTCCAAAAGTAGTCAAAAGAGTTGGTCGACCGAAGAAAAAGAGGATTCCAAGTGTTGGTGAAGCTCCGAAATTGCATAAGTGTGGTCGGTGTAAACAAATAGGTCACAACAGATTAACGTGTACCAATCCAATTTCATATACCGACAAGTCGAGCATACAAGATTAGAAATTTCCCTACCAATGTACCAAGTATTACACTAATTAATGAATGTTTGTTAATGATGTGTTTTCTTAATGATTTGTCCCAACATTCTTACTTTCTGTGCGTCCAAATGGATGAAGAAGACGAAAATAACGATTGACTTATTCATTTAAGAACACAAACACTGGTTTTATGATCGTTTAAAAATAACTAAATGTTCGTTTAAAAATATGTAAACGATCGTTTAAAAATAACTAAACGATCGGTTAAGAACAACCAAACGATCGTTTGAAAACAACTAAACGATAGTTTAAAACAAAACTAAACGATCGGTGAAACAAAACTAAACGATTGGTCAAACAAAACTAAACGATCGTTTAAAACAACCAATCGATACCTTGAAATTAACTAAACGATCAGTTAAACAAAACTAAACGATTGGTCGAACAAAACTAAACGATCGTTTAAAACAACCAATCGATCGTTTGAAATTAACTAAACGATCGACTATAAAAAACTAAACGATCGTTTACATAAACTAAACGATCTTTTGAAACAACGAAAGACACCCGCGAATTGTTTACAACCGCGATTCAACATTTCAAAAAAAGTATGCGAATTTACAATATTGCCCCTTTGGTAAAAACGACCGATATATATATACGTTCCGCCTTCTCACTTTTCGTTTTTCGTCACTACGCAATACACAACCGCACTGATCACACCTTCGTTTTCTCTCAGTCCATTGTTACCAAATATGAAACAACTAACGTGAATACACTTAACAGTTTCATTCCTAACCTTTCTTTGAAGTCCAATGTGCTTCAATATGGTTGACATCAGGCCCTTCAATTCGTCAATATCGGATTTTATAGTATTAAGTTGGCCTTCAACAACCGCTACTCGATCTTGGAGATTTCGAATAGCCTTTTTCATCTTAATCTTGGACTTCTGTTTCTTACTCTTTTTCAACTCATCTTCATCGTTAACAACTTCTCGTACTCTTTTTGAACCACCATTCTTCGACTGAATAATGGTAGATGAGCGGAAGTTTTCAAAAAGTTCACCTGAAGCAATTTTCAATTGCTCCTCTTCAGGTGTCATCTCAATGACCGCCTTAATTATAAACTGCAAATAGAAAAAGGCAAATGTATTTAGGACAAAGAAATAAGCACAAAATCACGCGATCCTTAAGTAAGTTACTATTGCTTGCTACTTACCATTGGCGAGTCAAACACCTGGCTTATAGTTTGGGACTTTGGTGATTGTTGGCACACCCACCTCAGCATTCGTGGTATGGCATGATCGTTTACTTTATCTACACCACATCCAATGATGGTTGGTATAGACTCATATGCCCAAACCTATTCCACATTTGACAAACAAGTTTAGAAAGTGCCACAAGATATATATAGATATATAAACAAGTGGTTATACAATCGTTTGAAAACAACTATACGATCATTTAACATAACTAAACGATCGTTAAAAAGAACTAAACGATCGTTTAAATAACTAAACGATCGTTTAAAATAACTAAACGATCGTTTAAAATAACTAAACGATCGTTTCAAATAACTAAACGATCTTTTTAAAGTTTTGAAGTAAGAAGTAAGAAGTCAAATACCTGTAATGCATGCGGAAATCCATTGATAGTATATTTTTTTGTCTGTGTTGATTTCTTCTTTCCCTTGGCATATTGCTTGTCCAAGGCTCTTTTCAATGCACTTAGCGTGCGTACAAAAACAATCCGACCCCAATCATAATTATTAAATGAATTCCAATCATCAGCAATCTTCAAAAAACCAATGTCCACTTTGGTTCGCCTATCTTTTCCCAACAAAGATATCTCTATAAAGTAGACTAAAGCTAATTTGACGATATCATCGTCATCACCCTCGTATTCCAAAAATATATCTTCTAAGTCGCTAACGTAAACACAGTCCTTGTCTTTGAAAAACTTCTCCAACAGTCGACTGTTCCCACCCAACTGAATATAGTCCTCTTTAGGACCCCATAGTCCAGTTACGATGTTAAACTCTCTCCTACCGAAAGTACAAACAACGCCCCCTAGTAGGAAACTTATAGAATCCTTTCCTTCATCTTCCACCTCCCTTAACAGTAAGTAGTGGATGAGTGGCCCATTGAAGACAATATTTAGGTCCAAAAAGTGCCCAAACTTTGTTTTCCTAAATAAGGCTAATTGATCGGGTTTGAGTTTGGCCTTAATATTATGTGTTGTCTTTTCCAAATGAGACAAACAGCTTACTAGGGAATAAAAATGATGGGAAGGATTAATCTTGTAGAAGGGTCCGTCGGTCGATGTTGAAGTCGATGTCATGATTCAAGCCAAGAAAAAGCAAATATATTGAAAATGGGTTACAGATAAAACTCACTGAAATAAGAGAACACGCTCAAAGTTGATTCTTAGGTTCGAAAAGGAGAAGCGACGAAATGCACTGGAGGACCGACGACAGACGAACAGTCGGAGTATCTTCGAAGAGCAGAGCGGGAAATTTGAAAAGCCAAAGAAAGGAGATGTTTTTTTTTTTTTTACTTCAGGTGTTCTATGCGAAAGAGAAGGGAAAGCGAACGTGGGTAGGCGAAACAATCAATAGAGAGCGATAGAAATTTAATGAAGGGCATTTTTGTCTATTCACACCCAAATTGTCCTAAAAGTCTTTCTTTTGAAAACTTGTCCCAAAATTCATTTAAATCTCTTTTTTTAACCTATTTTTGGCAATTTCCCGATTATTATTATTATTAGGGATCTAAGTAGGTTTTTAATTAAAATTTTAATAATTTTATGCCCAATTTTTTAATTTCTTTTCATGTATAGAAAATAGAGCTGATCCCTATCATTGCGAGACAAAATTTTCTAAAATTGCGGGATTTTATTTTTATTATTGAATGTAATATATAATCTAATATATAAATCTATAAGCCTGAAAATGTGGAATAGAGTTTACAAAAATAGTAGGATATGGAAAAAGGAAGAAGAAGATGAAGAAATTATTATATATATATAAAGTGTAATGAAACATATTATTGATTTTAGTTGGACATTGTTGTAATTTGATATGAAGAGAATCACGTGAATATAGATTGAGATATACAATTCAAAAAGTTGTTAAACATAGTTTATAAATATGGAAAAACATTGTCCTCTTTTGTAAATGTGGAATCAATAGACCCCTCTTGAAAAAAAAATATAAATGTTTCTTTTAGATTAGTAGTAGTAGTAACTTTTTTTTTTCTTTATATATATAATTTTAGTTATATTTTGATTAATTTTGATTAGACGAATGAAAGGAAACGAATCTAAAAGATAAAGAAGAAAAAAGAATAGATGGTGAAATTAAGTATTCTATTTGTCGGGTCAATCGAAGGTAGTGTCGAAGGCCTAATCAATATGTGAAGGTCCACAATAAAAAAGAACAGTAGTTTATTAGTTATGCATGGAGCCCCTAATTTGAGTGACCCTATGGGGATGGGCTCCATAAGAGAGGAAAAAATGGATGAAATTAGGGCAGTACCTTCCTTCCATTTTAAGGGCAAATACCCAAAAGGGTAGACTTTATCTTTGATTCATTTGTTTGGATGTTCCAAGCTTTAGGGTCATATGGTCACTGTTTACAATAATTCAGCCCCTTCCCCAAATTGTCTTTACCTCTCAATATCTTCAGGACAGATTCATCTTCTACTCTACTGTCTTTTTCTTCTTCCAATGTTAACTCTACGTCAATCACTCCTATGTTATCCTAAACAAGTAAAGAAATTGAACATCGGTGCAATGTCTAGCCATCGACATTCTAACACTTAGTTTAGTAAGAGAGTTAAAGGTGAATAGGGAATACCGATAGTAGAGAGTAATTAATATATTGTGTGTTTTTAATTAGTGTACTTTTGACAAGTGATTTGGTTTAGCTAATTATATAGATTGATGATTAGTTATTGTGTAATAAATATCTAGCTTTTTTCATAATGATGTCTCGTTAATCCATTAAATTGTTGAGTTGCTTTTGTTTGACTTGTTGGGATCTGTGTTGCAAAGTAGTCTCAAGATTAATTATTTAATTCTTTTAAGAAATCGATAAATGAAATCACACGCTTTTTCTATCGGGATTCAAATTTCCTTCGTGTACAATTATGAATTCACCACCTAAATGGGGTTGATGACACTTAATTTGCTCAACTTAAACTCTTTCATGGAAATGTCTATCGTAACTTAGTACTGCTTACCATTAGGGTTTTACTAAACTTTTCCATGAGTTGCCTAACTCACCTGAGATTCTCTTGTAGATCTTTTGAGCTCTTTCACAAATCTTCTGAGCTACCTCTGTCTATGCACGAGTGCTCTATCTTTCTAAATTCTTGTTAAAGTATATAAAAACAAGGGTGAAGAAATCACTTGAAGTTGATGTTAAAATGGAATGATGGTGTGTATATTTGTTAGTGTATTTCTTTCGACTTTATTAAAATAAAATCGAGCTGTGGAATGCACGTGCATACTTTCTCTCTTTTCCTAAAACCCATATAAGTTCACATTTTTTTTTTATCCAAAAACTTATGGCAAGGTTAGTTTTAATTAGTGTGTTTTTTTGTTATATAATTTAAATGAACAATTGAGTTATTATGAGTTTGAATTAGGCAGTTAATAGTTCTTTGCTTTTTGACTCCTTTATTGGTGAATGCTTAATTTAAAGTTACATAGGTAAAGTTGCAACCCCAAAGGATTACAATACAATTAATTTACAAATCCTAAATCATAGTTTTAAAAATAAAACCAAATGGGATGATTTATTATGGTTATTTTATATTTATGCATTGGAAAATTATAAAATATAATTTGGAGTAAAGATTGTTGATTGCTTTTTTTTGTTGGGAAACAATATCCCAACATCATGATGAGAAGAAGTGGCATTCATATTGGTGGGGGAAAGAAAAGCCTAATGTGTGACTTTCCTACCCACCCAATTCCTAAATATATTAAGAACTTTATAATATATTTTTAGTCAAATTAACAATTTATCATTTATTATTATTACTATTTACAAAAAAATTGGATCTGGTTGATGTTTTTAAGTTTTGAGTTTCATGTCGATTTAGTTCTTAAATTGTAAAATATTACAATTTTACTCTTTAGGTTTTAGCTTTGTTTCAATTTTGTCGCAAAATTTTTAATATCGACACTTTAAAAAAAAATTACATTATTATTTAATTTAGGAGTTATAATTAATTAATCTTTGGTGTATATTCATTTCTTTTAAAATTAGTTAAACATTTTATTTCATAATTATTTTTAATTAGTTAATAAATATTAATTGTTGATGATATAATATTAAATTTGTTTCGTAAAAAAATTTAAGTGTTTGGGTCGATATCATTGATTTAAAGATTAGTACTAGAACACGTGGTCTAGGGAGGTATGCAAGTTCTTGTAATGTTATTTTCTTGTCAACTAAAATTGATTTTTACTTAGCTCAGCAATAATAGACATACCTCCTACATTTCAGATAACAGGTGAGATGTTCAAATTATCATCCCACGACGGTTGTACTTGAAAAATGAAGCTATAAAAAAAACTAATAATTGTGTAATAATGTAATATATACAAAAAAAAAATGTTCACAAATATATAAAAATTATGAATTTTATTAATGATAAACATTGATGATGGACTATCCGTTTCTATCAATATTGTCGATAAATTTTTTTATTAGTATCTTAAATATTTCAGCTCATTTTGTTATATTGAAAACTAAATATCTCTACAATGTAATCTTGAAGAGTAAGAATAGCCCGAATCCAAATCAAATTACAAGAGTTGGGTTGGGTTGAAAATTTTGATTTTCTTTCAAGTTGGGTTGGGTCTCATGTTAGAGGGTTGAAAAATTCGGATCAAACCCAATCCAACCCGAATTAATAATATATATAATTTAATAAAAGTTAAACAATCTTATAATTACGATTTTTTTTTGATATACGAAACATATTTGATTTATGTTTAACGATTTCCATTTACAAACATTAAAATTTAGAAATAAAAGAAAATAATAATACAATACGACAACCCAACCCATATTTTACGGGTTGAGTTAAAAACTTAATTCGGATTATTCGAATTGATAACCAACCAACTAAAAAATATAGGTTAGACTAAGAATGTCTCACAACCCATTCGACCTATTTAAACTCCTACCCTAAACCCTAGACCTTAATCCAATTTCAAGGATTGGATTATAGGATATATTTGAATGAATATTCGGGTTGGTCTTGAAAATTCAGTTAACCCGGCCCATGTGACTGAATTTGAGTTTCGAAAAGCCCATTTGCTAGTGTTGGGCTGAAGAACTCGGAAACCCGAGGGGTCTTTTCTCTTGAAAGTGCGCCTGATCTGCTGACCCTCGTTCCCTCCCATTCTTCCTTTTTATCTCGTTCGTCCCTCCTGCTTCTCGCATTTCTCTTCCGGCCACCGCACGCTGCCCCTCCGATTCACCTTCCTTCGACGCTGCCCTCCTCAATATCACTTTACTGGAGAAGTCTCGCGGTGATTCTGCGCGGTTTGCTACCTCAACGCCGCGTTAAACCACCGTTTCGACGCTGCTAATTTATGCGAGTTTTAGGGGCGATCTTGTTAAGATAACTCCATTAGTTCATTGTTAAAATTGCTTTTGAAGTAAGTGGCATTACTTGTTTTTTTTTTTTTTTTTGGGTATGTGTTCTGAGTTATGTGCCGTGAACATTGAATTTGTTTAATATGTGTATTTTGAATTTTGATAAAGTGGCGTGGTTGTTTGAATTATTTTACTTGGATGTAAAGGACGAGTGTTTTATGTGCTATGAGTGTTGAATTTGTTGATATGTGATCTGATTATGTGGCGTGAATGTTAGATTTGGTGGATGTCTGAATTACATTACTTGTTTGTGGTTTGAGCATCTCGAGGTACAGGCATGTAGATGAGACTTTTGTTTAGGTTAAAAGTACATGGAAACCGGCGGCGGCTGCTGCTGCTGCTAAAACTTGGCATACCATGAGGTAAGAGTAAGAAGACCAAGAGGACTGCACCCAAATCTGATGATATCTACCTTTAGTTACTCGTCAAGCTTTACCGCTTCCTTGTCCGTCAGATTGGAAGCAATTTCGATGCTGTATTCTCTAGCGCCTGTTAATAAGCAAGGTTAACAAGCCTCCACTTTCGCTCTCTAGGCTATCCAGTCCATGAAAGGAAAGGAAAGTAGGATTTCTGTTGTTGTTGGGAATGTTGCCGATGAAATTCGCATCTGTGAAGTTCCAGCACTGAAAGCTCTAAGGCTCACTCAGACAGCAAGGTCAAGGATCGAAAAGGCTGGCTGGGAATGTTTGACATTTGACCAGCTTGCTTTTAGGGCTCATCTAGGTCAGAACACGGTTCTTCTTAGAGGTCCTAAGAACTCCCAAGAGGCATTAAAGCATTTCGGTCCAGCACCTGCTGTGTCACACAGCCATTCCGAGCCATATGTGAGGTCTAAAGGAAGGAATTTCGAGAGGGCTAGAGGAAAGAGGAACAGCAGGGGATATGGAGTTTGATTTGATCTTTTACTTTTCCAAGCCTAATTCTATGCCAGTGTGTTATTTTGAACTTCAATAACCAAATTTTGCTAGATTTTAGTTGCATGCCAGCTGTTCCGTCTCTTACGGTTTTGCCATAATATCGTTGATTTAGAATTTGATTGAATGATATTCAGCAGGACTTCATAGAGTTTCTTTTGCTTGAAAAAAGTAGATGGAAGATGCTGAGTTATGAGACTTCATGTTTGTTATGGTTAAAGTATGTTTAATGGAAGTGGCAAAATAACCATTTGAGATGACGTGAATGTAATAAGATCAAGTAGGAGAGTGAGCGGGAATTGGCTTCAAAGACTGGTTGCCAAGTCCCATTTGTCAAAGTAGAGTTCTGCTAGAGTTCATTTATGCACCATCAGAGAGCTGGTAACTAAATGTTTACTATGACTGAAGTGCCTTTGCTCTAGTTGGCTCCCCCTTTGGCTAACCGGGTGCCAACTACCATTAGTTGGAGTAAAGTCTCCTAGGATTTTTTACCAACAAATTTGCACAGCACAGTTTCTTAAGATGGTTTAGTTGTCCACTTTGGCTAAATAGAATTTTTGACTGAAATGTTTTAGGTCCACATAGTTACGTTGCTAGGTGCATGTTAATTGTTATGCTTGTGTATGCTTGTCTGACCCTTTAGTAGAGTTACCGAGTATTATGAATACACACCACCTTTCCAAACATGTTTGTTTTTAGGTAACGATAGAAACGTAGGAGGCATGTGGCAGGTGGTTGCTATGTGCGCGATGGGGGTTGTCTGCACAGTATTTTGTGCTTTTGATAAAACTTTCTATATTTTGTTGGTTAGTTTTTTCTTCTGGACATTGCTATGTTTGCAAATTTTTTTATGAAACAAAACCTAATTGTTACATTTTAATTATTGTTTTCCCTTGGGTTGGGCTGTTGTAATTTACTTTAGTTTATTTTAATGATTTGAGAATTAGTTGAGTTTAGTTTTGATTTGGTAGGATGCTCTTTCATCATGCATTATAAGACAAGCTTGTTGTTGATTAGAAGTCTTTATGCAAAGTTTTAGATTTGTACTGTTTATCAGGATTTATGAAAAAGGGTAGTTGTAACAAGCAACACAGCATACTCCATGTTTTTGGATAAATTTGGAGGCCGTACATATTATCTACTTCTGCTTTGTTTGATATGCATCTTCCCTAGAAATCTTACTAAAGACCCCTCCTGCTAATCAGTACTTTTTTTGTCTGATGGATAGATTTTAGGTTGGTGGTGAAAAGAAATTTGTGCTTACAAGCCATTTAGATTTTCCTACGGAGTGTCGTCAGATGGATAGGAAGTATAGCCGAGAGTCGTCAGATGAGGATGAAGCGAAAGGGAACAGGAGAGCAAGCAGAGACAATGACAGGCAAGATAGAGACAGAAGACATCAGGACAAAAATTTGCACAGAGAAGTAGAGAGAGGAGACAAGAAAAAATCATATGAAAGTTTTGATGAAGGTGAACAGAGAACTGAGAGAAACAAAAGTAGACATGATAGAGACAGAAGACATCATGATGAAAAACGCCATAGTAGAGGACACGAGAGAGAAAATCGAAAGGAATCATATCAAAGTTCTGATGAAGATGAGAGGAAGAATAGGAGGCATGACCGTAGACAGCGTGAAACTGAGAATGAAAATAAAAATATGGATCGCCGCTTGGATAATGATTCAAAAGATGAGCGTGACAAGGAGTTGCTTAATCGAAAGGAATCATATCAAAGTTCTGATGAAGATGAGAGGAAGAATAGGAGGCATGACCGTAGACAGCGTGAAATTGAGAATGAAAATAAAAATATGGATCGCCGCTTGGATCATGATTCAAAAGATGAGCGTGACAAGGAGTTGCTTAGAAAATCAGATCATCGGAGGAATCGGGCTGACAATGATAGGGAGAGAAGACATTCAAAACATGATTACAAGCATAACAATTCTCAAGATCAACGAGATAAGGAGACAAGTGGAAGGAGAGAGGATAGAAGAAACATTGGGGAGAAAGAAAAGGTGGGTACAGGGACTATTGACCATCGACAGCCTCACAGACAGGAAAAACAGACTGAAAACAATTTGAATCCTGATTCTTCAAATTTGGGAAAGAGTGGGGGTGTTTACATCCCACCATTTAAGTTGGCTAGAATGATGAAGGAGGTCCAAGATAAGAGCAGCATTGAGTATCAACGTTTGACATGGGATGCACTCCGAAAAAGTATTAATGGGCTTGTGAACAAGGTGAATGCTACTAATATAAAGAATATCATTCCAGAGTTATTTGCAGAGAACTTGATCAGGGGCAGGGGTCTATTTTGCCGTTCATGTATGAAGTCACAAATGGCATCTCCAGGGTTTACCGATGTATTTGCTGCACTTGTTGCTGTTGTCAATACTAAGTTTCCAGAAGTGGGTGATCTTCTATTGAGAAGAATTGTTTTGCAGCTCAAAAGAGCATATAAACGGAATGACAAGGTAATATTCATGATGATTGTAATTTTTATAATCTTTTCTATTTAGTTGTCAAACCTTCGATGTTAATTTTTTTTGCCGATTCTCATTTATTTTATTTATCTTTGACAGCCTCAACTACTTGCTGCTGTCAAATTTATAGCACATTTGGTTAATCAGCAAGTGGCTCATGAAATAATTGCATTAGAATTACTCACTGTGTTGCTGGAGAATCCTACAGATGACAGCGTGGAGGTGGCCGTCGGTTTTGTAACTGAATGTGGATCAATACTCAAGGATCTTTCTCCTAAGGGGCTTCATGGTGCGTATGCTATTGTCGTAAATTATCCAAATTTATTTATTGTATCTGCATTTTGCTGTGCTCAATCATTTTAGTTCACCATGTTCGCTGCTTTTTGTTTGCTTGGATCTGTTACATGAAATTATAATTGTCTAGCCATGTTCATTCTGTTTGTCTTTCTGGAAAAGCTTCTGTCTGTCTGCAGCAGATTTTCATCTTTGAAGTTGCCCATATGGAGAATGAGATTGTTGAATATTTTTTTTTGTATTTCCAATCATCTGAAAAATAATTTTATTTTAGTCTTTAGACTCAAGGACATTTTTCACCCTATTGAATAGATTTTGTTCGATCAAGTTTTATTTATTTTAGTCTTATTGTTTTAAAAAATAAATTTCCTCGCATGATCCCCACCTATTTAACCCAAGATTGTATATTCATATTTCTGCCATTTCTTGTCATTGATTGTAGGAATATTTGAGCGTTTTCGTGGAATTCTTCATGAAGGAGAAATAGACAAAAGGGTTCAGTTTCTGATTGAAGGCCTATTTGCCATAAGGAAAGCAAAGTTTGAGGTATAGTCTATAATTCTCACGATGGGATGAACCCTTAAATAATTAATTGTTTTAGCAACGAATCATTTGCCTTTTAGTACACAGCAGTTACCTTTTCAGTTGGTTTCTACATATATGTTTATAAAATCTACTTCAGTTTTCTAGTTCACCCTTTGCAATGTACCTGAAAATGTTGAGTCTGAAGAATTTCTTATTGTTTGTTTCCAAGCACACATATTTCCTTGTATAGCATTAGCAGAAACAGTGTTTTATTTTTAATTTTACTCTTTTTCCTTTTGGATTTGATTCAGGGCTATCCAGCTGTTCGTCCAGAACTCGACCTTGTAGAGCAAGAAGATCAGTTAACTCATGAAATCTCTTTGCAAGAAGAGATAGATCCCGAGATTACTCTTGGTATTTTTTGCCCTTAAATAATAAATAAAATATACACTTATGCATGGTTGATTTGTTAATCAGAGTAGGTCTTCTCATGATGTATGCTTTATTTTTATGTATTCTTTTATTCTTATATTTTTCCTATCTTGCTTCCAGATATCTTCAAGTCTGATCCAAATTTCCTCGAAAACGAGAAGCGTTATGAGGATTTAAAGAAAAATATACTTGGTGAGGAATCTGAGGATGAAGAAGACAGATCTGATGCTGGATCAGATGATGAGGAAGATGAGGATGAAGAAGATGAATCGGAAGAAGAAGATGAAGAGCAGATGCAAATAAATGACGAAACGGAAACCAACCTTGTGAACCTAAGGAGGACAATTTATCTGACAATTATGTCCAGTGTAGATTTTGAAGAGGCAGGGCATAAGCTTCTAAAAATTAAACTCGAGCCTGGTCAAGAAGTAAGTTCTTTTAGTTCTTTTAGTTCTTTCTGTTGGTCATACTTTTTCTAATTAATTTCATAAGCTTCATGCACTTTTTCTGAAATCAAAGTTTGTTTCCTGTTCTATAATAATGACCCATAACATTGATGGTTGTCTTGCATGATTGTCTGTTGCAATCGATATGTTTATACCAATGGTACAGGTGTAAGTGTGTTCATTCGTTTTTTGTGATCTTTGCAGATTGAGTTATGCGTCATGTTATTGGAATGTTGCAGTCAGGAGAGAACTTACCTTCGCTATTATGGTCTGTTGGGGCAAAGATTTTGCAAGATCAACAAAGTGTATCAGGAGAATTTTGAGAAATGCTTTGTCCAGCAATATTCGATGATTCATAGGCTTGAAACCAACAAGTTAAGAAATGTGGCTAAATTTTTCGCCCACTTACTTGGCACTGATGCACTCCCATGGCATGTTTTGTCATACATCCGCCTGACTGAAGAAGACACCACGTCTTCATCAAGGATTTTTATTAAGATCCTCTTCCAGGTATTTCTCGTCTATCCTGATCGTGATCTATATGATTCTTTTCCGTTGTTAATGTTTCTTTAGGATACTTAGTTGTTAATTTTGCTATATACTTAAGATAGAGTAGTTTGATGTCAAACTTATCGGTTGTCAAACTAAACCCCCCTTTCCAATCATCATCTATTTCTCGTCAATAACTAATGCTCTGCTTCTTTGTTTTGTTTTTTTAAAAGAACGATGGGTAGCTTAGCTGCCTTGTAAAGTTAGCAATTAGGCAATGAAATTAAGAAATTTGCGTTTTTCACTATTTTGGTAGATGTTAATTTTTGTATCTTGGTGTTAATTGTGGTGCAGGAATTGTCAGAACATTTGGGAATTCGACTGTTAAATGAACGTCTCACCGACCCGACAATGCAAGATTCGTTTGAATCCATATTCCCAAGGGATAACCCAAAGAACACAAGATTTTCCATCAACTTCTTCACTTCTATTGGGCTTGGTGGTCTAACCGAGAATTTGCGAGAATATTTAAAGAATATGCCACGGCTAATCATGCAACAGCAAAAACCGGTGTCAGATTCCGATGAGGAATCTCAAAGCTCAGATTCTTCGGATTCAGATTCAAGTTCTTCAGAGTCAGAATCAGATTCAGAAGACAGCGAAAGCAAAGATAGAAGACGCGAAAAAAAGAGAAGAAAAACTCGAAGGTGATATTGATATGTTTGTATATTTTCTCTTATTCACTCCAAGATGATTTATCTTCCTGCTTCCTCCTAGGTGTTGTGTTGTGTAATAACTTAACCTTTTTGATTGTTTATATGGAAATTTTGGCCCTCTAACGATTATTAGTTGTTTTCATCCCCTAAAATGATTAGATTTATCTGAAGATGTTTGGATTTTTACTTCCCAAATTGAATACAATCAATGATAAGAAAAGATGAGATCCCCATTGTTCAACTTCAGGCCCAATGGAGACTATCTTTGAATACAAAATAAACTATAAATAGAGGTCTAGTTGTCCACCATTATTATTATTATTATTATTATTATTATTATTATTATTATTATTATTATTATATAATTTAATTTTACAAAATATTTTCATTACCTAATGTCTGTGGTTGAGATGTGTATTTTCATATCTTTGCTTGAAAGCAAACAAAAAGAAGCTAAGTGGTGAGTAGCAAAAGCCATGATTCTGATTTGTGTGTTCTACCTACTAAGTACTAACTTTATTTAAAACCCCTTAATATTACACAACCAGCTTCGTGTACTCCATCGTTTGTGTATAACGATCTTTTCATCTTCTATTTTTTGATAATTAGTTACACGTTTTTCCTTAATTGTATGCATACTTTTTACGTGAGATATTTGTATGTCTGTACACGTAGAGACTTTTTCTTTTTTTTTTTGTTAAAGTCATCTTCATATTGGTTTGCTTGAAAAAAAATGCAATCATAAACCAAAATAATGAGTGTTTAAATGCTATAGAAATAATGCAAGTTGGCTATGTATAAGTAGTGTCACATATTTGCAAATGGATGATCATGTTATAATTAAATACCTCCACCCAACACAAAATATTAATAGTCACATGCCAACGTCCAAATTATGTGTCCACCTCACTGTTACAATCTACTACCATTATATGATATAGATATTTCTAAATATGAATTATTATTGGTCACATTTGGAACTTTTTCAAAGATTTATTTTGTAACTTCTTAGAATATTGGATTATGCTCCATGCAAATACTACTTGAATTTTTCCTCTTTGGTTACGGTGATCAAATTAAGCTTTTTATTTAGTATGATTTTGAAAGATTATTTCAACATTGACAAAACTATCTCTCTTATTTATGAATAGTTTGAGATCTAATGACATAATTGAGATTAAATAAAGGGGCGTGAGATCGATGCGCCCTAAGACAAGAAAAAGAAAAAAAATATGCTAGCGTGGTTCAGGCCAAGTCCTCGATCCATACTATCTCTTCACCAAATGGTATGCCCTAATTTGAGAAATTTAAGGGTTAGGTTGGTTTAGTTATAAAACCACATGTTTAGATGTTCTAGGTCAAACTCTCTATACAAACACATCATTATGGTTGAAAAAGGTAAGTCGATTTTTCATTTTAGAACTCTAAGTTAGATGCATTTTTCACCGCTCTCTCTCACTTATTTATAAGATTATATGTGGTAGCAAAATTTATTTTCGATTATAGGTTACATTATTCTCTTTTTAAACAAAGTGATACATTACGTAATTTAAACTTTAATTTAATCAATTGAGTTAATATTACGTAGTACACTAATTAACTACTTTATATGTTACTAACTTATTATTAAATTGAAATTAGCTGAGATACCAATCTCTTAATCCTTTCTTAGAATTTAAAAAAAAAAAAAAAATCAACCTCTCTATCTTGTCTTGTAATCCCAATACAACTACAATACATTTTAGTTAGGTCAAATAAAAATAAATGTTACCACTCTTTTTCAAACCAATAATAGTTTTGACATTGTCTAGTTTCTCCCAAAGTAATTATAAAAATAGGTAACTTAGCTTCTAATTTTTTTTTAAAAAAAATTGTCATTATATGTATGTTTTATTATTTAAATACCTAACAGTATCATTTTGTTTTGTATATGTGTTCAATTTATATGAATTTTGTTCTTGAGGTGATAAATTTTAGACACTCTAAACATTTTTTTTATTAATTAATTAAGCCAGTAAATTTTAAAATGATCAATAGAACAAATATACAAATATGAAGGAACCAACCAATGTAAGAAAATGATTAATTAATTTGAATTGAAAATGTCACAAGACAAGACTGTCGGGTGATTGAAAAATTTGTAACACTCATTCTCAAAATTATAATATATAGTTACTATGTTACCATATTTTCTTATCCTCTTTATTCTTTTCTTCTAAGCTCCAACTAGATCAACAAATATTCCTCTCCAAGAGAAAAAAAAATTAACTAAATAATTAAGCGAAAACTGTATTAAAATAAGATAAATTAACTCACAAAAAGTCGAATTTACGATTCAATTATAAATAAAAATTTTGCTATGTTTTCATTTTTGGTTAAACTACAAATTATCCGTCTAATTTGTGATCATACTTTAAAGATTAACATATTACTTAAATTCAACCTTTAAACTTAAATAAATTCAGAAACTATAATAGTTATATAAACGTTCAAGTTTTATTATTTGAGGTATAATTTTTATATCGTAAGTTTTGATCGTCCAATTTTAATCCAATTTTTCCAATGTTATAATATTTAGGTTAAAAGGCCATTTTTTTTTTCCATTTACTTTGAATTATCTAATTTTTATTTTTGTACTTTTAAGAAAATTTAAATTTAGATTTAATCTGTAATATATTAAATATTTATAGGATAAATTCTAATAAAGATCATAAATTTTTAATAAATAAACTCTAATTAATAGTAGGACTATAATTAAAATTTATTTAAATTAAATAGACTAAAATTAGATAAAATGAAATTATAATAATAAACTTTAAATTAGATATGAAAATGATATTTTAATAGTTAATTGTGGGAGAAATGATTACTATATCTTTTTAAAATAATAAATAATAACATTATTATTTTTATTATTGGTATTATGATTTATGATTATTATTATTATTAAAAATAAGCTTATGATTTATGAGTGATTGTCTCATAATTAAAAGAGAAAAAAACGGTTATTTTTTACTGTTTATGGAAAAGAAAAAAACAATTATAGATTAGAAGGTAAAGAAGATGAAGATGGCGCCAAGAAGATTGAGGAGTTTGATGGGAATTCTCATTTCCCAAATCCCAAATTGCGAAATGGATGAAAATTTGATTTCCAATTCCACTTTGTCTTTGGTTGTTTCTGTGAATGCGATTTACTCTCCAATGGCTTCAGAACCCATCTCCTGTATGTTGGAATCCATGCGAATGAGTCAAACCCTAGCAGAAAATGGCACCACATCCGTGATTCTAACTTGTCTTCATATACCCTCTTCTTCTCTCATCCACATTTACCGAAAATATATTATCTTTTAGAATTTTGGTTTTTGTTCACTATACTTTTAGTATACTTCGATCTACAAAAAGTAAGTAATTTGCCTTTTCTTTTCTTTTTCACTTCACCATTCTTGCCTTTCACGAGATAGCCTGAATTATAGCTTCATTTGTGGGGCTCTCTCTGTTCAATCATTCTATCTATATATATATAACTCCTCACATGTGCTTCCTCTTATTTACTCCTCCCAGCCTTTTCTTTTCATTATTCATTTGTTGGATTACATGCTTCTGAATGTGATCTTGGGTTATGTTCTTTCTGAAATTAGGAGTCTTGCATTCTGGGTTCATTAGTAACTATTAGATGCTTTTGATTCTTTTCACTGGGTTGTTCTACACCTACCAGTTTCTTTGTGTCTTGATCGTATCCTCTCGCTGAATTCAGATTTTCCATCTATTTCATATTAATTCAGCTCTGATTTGATTCTTTTTTCTCCTGTCCTCTATTTGGTTGTTATGAAAATTTGTCAGTTTCTTAAAATGTGGGTGGTTTTGGTGGTCTTATTGGCATTCCTCCTCTGTAATTGTGATTCTCTAAAGGAGTGTACAAACACTCCTACTCAACTTGGATCACATACTTTTAGATATGAGCTCTTATCATCAGGTAATGTTACTTGGAAGAAAGAGATATTTTCCCATTACCACTTGACACCAACTGATGATTTTGCTTGGTCTAATTTGCTACCAAGAAAAATGTTGAAGGAAGAAAATGAATATAATTGGGAAATGATGTATAGACAAATGAAAAATAAAGATGGGCTGCAAATTCCTGGTGGTATGCTCAAGGAAATTTCTTTACACGACGTACGGTTGGATCCAAGCTCATTACATGGGACGGCTCAGACAACAAATTTGAAGTATCTATTGATGTTGGATGTGGATAGGTTGCTTTGGAGCTTTAGGAAGACAGCTGGTTTGCCTACACCTGGAGAACCGTATATTGGGTGGGAAAAATCAGACTGTGAGCTTCGTGGTCATTTTGTAGGTTAGTCATGTCTTTTAATCGTGCTTTTATTTGTCCTTGGTTTTTGTTGTTATGTTCATCTTTTCTGGCATTCTTCCGTCTTTTGAGAATATACCATTAGACGAGTCATTCGCATTGCACAGAGGGCCCATAATAGCTTTGGAAAAGACATTTACCTTTAAGTATTAAAAATGAATTCATTTTGTTCATGTCAAGTTTGTCAACAGTATCCATCGACTCCATTCTTATCATTTTTTGCTCCATTCTCTCTCTCTCCCCAACCTGAATTCTTATTTTAAAGGGTTGGATGGCAGGAAGATTTAGTTTAAATAAAAAATTAAGTGACATTTTGTTACTAATTTGTTCTTTTTCAATATTAACCATCCAAGAAATTTTAAGACCTATACATTGGTAGTGCCCAATGCCCCTGCTTTAGCTAAGTGTCTAACTGAATTCAGAAGATGTCACTTGTCATTTCTCCTGCTAACTTGGCTTATACTTCCAATCTCAGAACTTAATCTCAAACAGTACTTCTATGTTTGGCCACTGGTGAATTCAGAAATCTAAATCTCTTTTTCTTTTTTCCCAAACACACACATTCATTGTTCTTGGATGTATTCCATTTGATTAAATTATAATTTTGGTTGTTTTCTCCCAAACACCCACATGCACAATCAAGTTTAATAGCTTAAAGTTTAAAAGGTGTCTAATTAATCACCAAGCTTTTGATCTTGTATCTAATTAGAGTTTTATGTCTAATATGTCCTTGACTATTTGGCACTTTTTTAAAATTCACGGAACTAATGGATAGTGGATATAAGATCAAAATTAGTGTTCTATTAAATAAAAAATTCAATGTTATGTTTAATAGATTAGCTAATGTTAGAAAAATGTTGAATATATGGACTTCTTAGACACAAAACTGAAAGTTCAGCGATTCATTATCTAGTTTTTGCGAAGGCAATTATTTTCTTATGACTGACTTGCTGCAGAATATGGAGGCCTTCTCTTTGTCTGACACACGTCTACAAATCTATTAAATGCAATTATGTTTTTATGACTGACAATATAGATTATGTTTTGTAGCTTCAGCCTATGTGATCAATTATTAATAGCTTGCTCTCTCAAACTGAAGGTCACTACTTAAGTGCGTCAGCCCAAATGTGGGCAAGCACTGGCAACCCTGTGCTTAAAGAGAAGATGTCTGCACTAGTTTCTG
This sequence comes from Cucumis melo, assembly GCF_025177605.1. Taxonomy (NCBI): domain Eukaryota; kingdom Viridiplantae; phylum Streptophyta; class Magnoliopsida; order Cucurbitales; family Cucurbitaceae; genus Cucumis; species Cucumis melo. The sequence goes on along the minus strand of NC_066861.1, from coordinate 971,691 downwards.
GTTTGGCTACTTGTCAGGACAAAATGGGCACAGGATATCTTTCTGCTTTTCCCTCCGAGGAGTTTGATCGTTTTGAAGCTGTTCAACCTGTTTGGGCGCCATATTACACCATCCACAAGGTAAAGTTTCCCATGGACTTAGACACAAAATGTCCTAAGAAGTTACCACATCATTTAATTTTGTCTATTGTGACAGATATTGGCAGGATTGTTGGATCAATATACTTTTGCTGGTAATTCCCAAGCCCTAAAAATGGTTACATGGATGGTTGAGTACTTCTACAACCGGGTTCAAAATGTCATATTGAAGTATACTGTAGAGAGACACTATCGGTCACTTAATGAAGAAACTGGTGGCATGAATGATGTGCTCTACCGGTTGTACAGGATAACAGTATGTGATTTTTCTGTTCTTACTCTCATTGCTTTAATGTGATCTATTATTTGAGGGTAATATCCATCAAATTGGATTTCCATTTAATATGAATTTTCATACATGTCTCTGGACAAAAGGAGGAGACCATTCAAACATTATGGGGGTGTTTGGGGCAACAATATTTTACACTTGAAACACATACTATTATAGCCCAAACTAAAACCACCACCTCAAACACAAACTATTATAACCCAACTATAATAACTTGGGACTATAATAACCAACTTTTTGTCCCCAAACATCCCCTATGTGATTCCTTCCACAAGAAAGAAGTCTAATTCTATCCAAGAAGTATACTATTGAGAAATCTGCCACATAGTCCTGTTGGCTTGATTCTAAAATTGTTTGGATGCCTTGCCTGACATCAACATGACACCTCATTGGATAATTAACTTGCCTTTGATAATTGATTTTAGCTTTCCGTATGTTTAGGTGTATTTGGCTATTGATTAACGAGTTTCTGAGTTTTGATGTACAAAATAAAAATGTTGGTATCTGTGCATAAGAGACTTATGAAGCGTGCTTTGTAAAATACATGCAGGGAAATACAAAGCATTTATTACTGGCACACCTTTTTGACAAACCGTGCTTTCTAGGCCTTCTTGCCGTTCAGGTAATTGTTTCTTGTTCAATCCGGAGTTGTACAATAGAATTGGTGTTTTATCGAACATTCACTGCCAAATATGAGGGAAAGAATGAAGTGTTGTGCAATCACCCTTTTATCATTTTATTAGAAATGACAATTTTTTATACTCCTTAGATTTGAGAACAAGAGCTTTAAAACAAGATGGAAACCGTTGGAATTAATTTTGCTTGTTTTTAAAACTAATTAAAAACTTTATATCACAACTTTTATTTTGCTGGATAGTAATATCTCGAGGATTCTCTCCTTTGGTTATAGGCTGAAGACATTTCAGGTTTCCATGTTAATACACATATCCCAATTGTTATTGGATCTCAAATGCGGTATGAAGTCACTGGTGATCCACTGTATAAGGTAAATCTCTACGCATTTGTCTGAATTTTTTTAATACTAAGTATTAACAATAATAAATTTTAATACTTAATTAATTCATTAAAATTTTTAATTTTCAAATACTTGTCTATATTCTTGCTTGCTTAGCATAGAGTTTCTAATGATGTGATCAGAGATTTCTTCCTACATTCATCCTTCATGAAAAGGGATGCTTCTTATGGATTGTTGTGGTGTGTGTTGTTCTTTGGGTTATGTGGGGGACAGAATAATAGAGATTGTTTACAGGTTCTTAGTGGGGATCTTTCGGGGTTTAGTGTGTTGTTACATATCATGTTTTCGTTTGGGATTTGGTTTTGAAGACTTTTTATGACCACTCTTTATATTTTGTATAGTTGTGGCCTCTTCTTTTAGAGGGAATTCTCTCTTTTAATGGGTTTTGGTTTTCGTATGCCCCGTATTTTTTAATTATTATCTAAATGAAAGTCGTTTCTATAAAAATAAATAAACTTTTTCTTTACAGAAATATTCTTTATGAATATTCGTAATATTACTAGAAAAGATGCGCATTTGGACACATAATTTATGAAGACAATGTAGTATTAGTTATGAACAATATATTTTTTAATTTCTTCCTAAGTTTGCTTGAAGCTTTCTTTTCTTTTCTTTTCTTTTTTTTTTTCTTTTTTCCTAAACCTTTCATTGAGTCTGTCAATGTTTAGTTGAATTCTAATTTCTGGTCTGGTTTGTGATTGAATGACAGGTTCGACTTAGAAAGCTATTTTTATTGAGCTATTTTGAATTCTTTATTCCAGGAAATATCCACATATTTTATGGACATTGTTAACTCCTCCCACAGCTATGCAACAGGAGGGACATCAGTGCATGAGTTCTGGTATGGACACTGGAGTCTTCTATTTAATGTATTGTAGGACTTAATGAACATCCATATGCATAGTACTCAGTCTCATTTTCTGTTTCTTTATTTGATTGTTTTTATATCTATAAATGCAGATAAAATCCATGTATATACAGCCTTTGTGCCTGTTTTTCGAAAATCCTTGTCTTATGTTTGAAATCCTCCATCCTCCTTAATTACGGTGTTATACAATTAAAAAGTGAGCATTAGGCTCCAATTAGTTAGTTGCTTATATTGTGCTTCATCTTCTATGAAAATTATATGACTTTGTGTGTGATTGCTGTTTCTATTCTGACATTTTCTTCTTCGAAGTCGGCTTCTGCATCTTTTTTCCATGCACTTTCTAACATCACACTCTTTCCTCCTCTGACCTATGAGCAGGAGAGATCCCAAGAGATTGGCAGATGCTCTAGGAACGGAGACTGAAGAGTCATGTACAACTTACAACATGCTTAAGGTATTACACTTTTCTTTGGCTATAGTTTTTGCAGAATTATTTGAATTCTCAAGGACCCCTATTATTTTGCTTTCTTCTGGGAAAAAAATAAGATATACTTTGAACTAGTAATTTAATAGAACCCAACTTTTGATATAAAAGATAAAAGGAATTACAATAAAACTCCCCAAGTATTATGGGGTGCTTTGACCCTCCCCTCTTGAGATATCTCTCAACCCCTAATTCACTATCATAATGCCTACCCTCATCATTTCCCACACCCAAATTTATAACCAAATACCATTACACACTCCCCATCTGTTTCATATTAAAATAACACACTCCCTATCTAAGTACTTATATACCCCTAATACTCTAATAATATTTCTAATAGCAATTCTACAAGTAATTGTGTAATATGCTGAAACTCTTTCCACCATCTCTTCTTCCTTTTGCATTTTGTCGACAATTTGTGTAGAATTTGATGCATCATCCTGATGGGGTGAGTGTTACACTTTATGTTGATTCTGTATAAGCATTTCTAGATGAACACATTTTTCTCGCAATATTTTTACTCTAGTTGATGATATTATAGGTCTCTCGCAACTTGTTCAAATGGACCAAGGAAATAGCATACGCCGATTACTATGAGCGGGCTCTTACAAATGGGGTGCTGAGCATCCAAAGAGGAACTAACCCTGGGGTAATGATTTACATGCTTCCATTAGGTAGTGGAAGTTCTAAAGCCAGAAGCTACCATGGATGGGGGACCCCGTTTGAATCTTTTTGGTGTTGCTATGGCACAGGTTTGACTTCATTATGCTCACGCATTCCTTTTCTTTTATTCTCTGCGATTACTTGAAAATGATCAGTTATATTTGCATAATCTTGTGTGTATATGAATGGAGATGTTGTCTGTAGAGGTTTCTGTCACTTGTTCTCATTCAATTGTTTCATTTCTTGCTCTTAATTTAGGAATTGAATCATTCTCCAAGTTGGGAGATTCTATATACTTTGAGGAGGAAGCACAAACTCCTTCGCTTTATGTTATCCAGTATATATCAAGTTCTCTTGATTGGAAATCAGGAAATGTTTTGCTAAATCAGGAAGTTGATCCTATTCATTCAGAAGATCCAAAACTCAGGATGACATTGACATTTTCTCCCAAGGTGGTATACTTTTTACATTTCTCACGAGGCAGAACACTTTTATGGCTTTCTGATATAAAGTTTTGTCCATGCGCATCATCAGATTACCTTATTATGACTGCAAACTTTCAAAAAGACAAACCATTAAATAGTATGAGCGTTTATTTACATATGTCAATGTCCTGGCCAATTTATGCATTTGATCAACTATATTTCCACAACGTAGGTATCCATCTCTCTAATCCCTTTATTTTTTTCATGGTTCTTCTTCACCCGGGGGTTTACACATGGTGGTTTTACATAATATTGAAATATATGGCATTGGGTTATAAAAGATTTAACAACACTTCTACAAAGCTAGGAGTGAGAATTTAACGTGGAAGCAACCGGATGTGTTAAGTAACACTGAAACTACCCATTTCCTGATATTTCTAGTCGTATTTCACTGATGACGAGAATCAAATCAACTGGGCTCAGGCTTATTAGCCAAGATAGACCGGTGGACCTTGGATTGTATATGATTAGGCTAGCTAGGAGAAGTTGTTCAAGAGTAGAAAAGATTGGGTGTAAAAGCTGCATTATTGTTTGACGTATTTGCACGGTTCAGAAGTAAGAATAAAATTTTACCCTGTGAAGATGAAACTGATTAGAAATCTGGAAAATTCTAAATTGAAGATTCAGTGAGTTCGTGGACAGGGATAAAAGATTTAGATTTCCATCTTTGCTTGGTCCCAAGCTGAGCAGTGAATACATAATTGTTTTACAATCTTTGGTTACTAACTCAGCAAGTCATCCTGTTTGTATTATGTAAAATGCAGGGATTGTCTGAATCTTGCGAGGAAACTTTCAAATCCAATATGTTTTCGATTTCTATGCTTGTTGAGTAGTGGTTTCCATGGGGAACTAACTAATTTCCATGTGACCTGAATTATGCAGGGATCAGTACGGTCGTCCACCATTAATTTGCGAATTCCAAGTTGGACAAGTGCGAGTGGCGCAAAAGTTCTATTAAATGGTCAGAGTTTGGGAAACAACCCTAATGGTATATACAGATATAACCCTCTGCTGGTTTCTCTTTATAGTAGGCAGGATAAAGCACTATCTGACTCGAGTTTCAAATTCGTTTGAATGCATCTTGCATCTTGTTCTGGCTCTTATATATTCTTGAACTACAATACATCCTGTTCAGTCTAGTTTCCATTGCACTTTCACCTGACGCTTTTACATGGCATCATTGCAACGAAATTTATGTTTCATACTCCTGTTTTCTCATGCTACAGGTAACTTCAAATCGGTTACCAACTCATGGAGCTCAGGGGACAAGTTAAGCCTCGAGATACCCATTAACCTAAGAACTGAAGCTATTGATGGTATATTATCCATCCAATCTGATATAGATGTTTCATTACAATGTTTAGATAATAAATCACTCTTGTGTGAATATACTCAGATGATCGATCTGAATATGCTTCCGTCAAAGCGATCCTGTTTGGCCCCTATCTGCTGGCAGCCTATAGTAGTGGTGACTGGGAAATCAAAACCCGACAGGCCGATTCTTTTTCAGACTGGATAACTCCTGTTCCTTCCGTGTACAATACTTTTCTTGTTACTTTTTCCCAAGCATCTGGGAAGACATCTTTTGCCTTAACAAACTCAAACCAATCAATAACAATGGAAAAATATCCTGAACAAGGGACGGATTCTGCTGTCCATGCTACATTCAGGCTCATCGTAAATGACCCATCTGCCAAAGTCACAGAATTGCGAGATGTTATTGGCAAACGGGTCATGGTAGAACCATTTAGTTTTCCGGGAATGGTTCTAGGAAATAAAGGAAAAGACGAGAAACTTGAAATTGCCGATGCAAACTCGGAGGCGCACTCCTCCGAATTCTATCTAGTTGAGGGATTAGATGGAAAGAATGGAACGGTATCGTTGGCATCCATAGACAATGAAGGCTGCTTTGTTTACAGTGGAGTGAACTATGAATCTGGTTCACAGTTAAAGCTAAGCTGCAAGTCAAAGCTGTCATTAGATGATGGATTCGATGAAGCGTCCAGTTTTGTGATGGAAAGTGGAGCAAGTCAGTATCATCCAATAAGCTTTGTTACAAAAGGATTGACAAGGAACTTTCTTCTTGCACCATTGCTGAGTTTCGTAGATGAATCTTACACAGTTTACTTCAACTTCAATGCTTAGCCATGTAGGTTGAAAGATTGAAATAGTCATCAGCTTTTTACGTTTACAATTAGTGGTAGGGTAGGTAACTATATCGATTATTCAGTGATCCTCTTTTCATTTTTCATCAATTTCTCATTAGCTCTGAAAGCAATGCACGTAAGTTGATCCGGATATAAAAAAGAAAGATGTTTATAGCTTGAATTGTGTTTTTAATGCTTGATGCAGTGTACCCAAGTTGTTGTCACTGTATTAGATACTCATTTCATTAATATATATAGCAATGCAATGAATAAAATTCTTTAGCATGGGGACAGCAGCAATGAAAGAGAGTTTAAAAAAATGGTGGATGACAATATTCTATTCGTTTGAATGCAAAAGCAAGAGATGAAAGAGTCATTTTCTGAAAATAAAGGCTGTTCACGTGAGCTCTGTCTTTCTTTTATTTCTTTTGTGAATTTCACTTAAACTGATTGAAGGATATTCGTCCAAATCGACAACCTTCCAAATAGTGCCTTTGCTTCTACTCACTGACCTCATTTGATAATCATTTTTGTAATGAACTCTTTTGCTTCTACTATTTACGCTAAAATAGTTTCTATTTCAAACACGTTTTATTATAACTCAAACTAAAATAATCCATACCTCAAACACAAACTATTACAACTCGAGTACAATGATCAACTTTTTACTTCGAACATCTCCAGATGATATGAAGTGAGAACTTTGGATCGTAGTTATCAAATCTTAGGCTTAGTCTTGTCTTTTTTTTCACCAATAATTATTGAAAAGACAGCTATTATCCTGTCCCACCTCCCCACATGGTTTTGTTTTGTGTTATCCTTTTCAAATTCTATCTTACTTTTTCTTTTCCTTTTTAATGCAAAGCCTCCTCTCGACACCGCTATACTATAAACTCTAATAATACCATAACATTTGGATTTGCATTGCAGATGCATACATCAATCAATATGGTAAAGATTCATCCTTTTTAGGTGTTTCTATTTAAAACTTTATTCTTTGTTACATTTCCCCTATTAAATGTCCTTCTTTACTCTCTAACTCCTCAAATCCAACCCCATATATTTTGCTTTTTCTAAATTCAAAAGCCTAATCTGATCTAATCTATAATGGAATTTAACAGTTTCAATCAAATGCCCATTTGCAATTGCAGCCCGTGAAGATATGTTATGGTCTAAAGTTAAACCCGTGAGATTGGTCATTGGGTTTCGTGAAAAATATTATTTCATTTTTCCACCTAACCATTGCTTGATGTAATATTCTAAATTACAATTACAAAGAGCAAAGAAGGAAAAATAAAAAATAAAAAAAATAGCAATGTTGTCGTCTTTGTTTATATTAAACTATGAATATCTCAATGAAATTTTAGGACACCATTTGACCAAAAACGCATTCTTTAAAAAGAAAAAAGCATCTTCTTACGACAACTTAACTCTCAAACTTCCACTCCATAATAAAATTTTAGATCTATAAAAGAGACACTATCATTCATTTCTAATCTCTCCTAATTATTAGGTATTAAAAGAATTGTAATCTCAAAGAAAGAGAAGCAAGACAAATAATCAATTATTTGGGAAATTATATTCTCAAACAACTCAAATACACACAACTATGAACCTTTGAATCATTGGATTCAAAGGTTTATATGAAGATTATATAATACAAGTAAAATAAAATAAAAACTACATTACTAATAATAATAAAAAAGAAAGTATGAGACCAACTAAGACCCATTTTCCAACACATTTCACTATCAAATATAATGCATATTAATGCAATGATATTAGACTTCTTTTCTTTTTTTTTTTTTTTCCCTAATATCATGCACTACACTCACAACCAAATTTGGCTCTAATCAATTCGTAGATTATTATCATCATAATAATCAATCAGTTAAAAATTTAAAAAAGAAGAAGAAAAAAAAAAGGAAGCTTTTTGAAAAGTAAAAGTTTTTAAACATCTTTTTGTTTTACATAATAATACAAACATGAATAATGATAATAACAATTATAAGGTTTTAGTAGAAACCAAATTTTTGTCTAACAAGCTTTCAGCGGCTTCCCACAAAGACAGTCATTGAAAACAAACGATGCTGCTTCTAAATGATCGAATGGTGCTCCGGTCGGTATCGGACCACAAAGATGGTTGTGGCTCAAATCCAAATGTCCGATATATGAAGCTTCCGATACTGATTTCGGGATGGGTCCTTTCAAGTTGTTGTACGATAAATCAAGAACTGTGAAGTACGATCTTTGCCCGAAAACATCCGGTAAGTTTCCGGTTAGGTAGTTTCGGCTTAGATTCAAATCGCTTATTCCCGAAACTAAAATACTCGGTGGAATGCTTCCGGAGAATTTGTTGCCGTCAAGATTCAATGTAGCTAAGACCGCCATTCTTCCTATCCAACTCGGGATTACACCGGATAGTTGGTTTTGAGAAAGATCCAGGTCTGCGAGTCGGTAGATCTTTGAAATGGAATCGGGAAGTGAACCGGAGAATTGGTTTCGGCTAAGTAAAGCTCTGCTCAACATCCTCAGATTCCCGAAATTTCGGGGTAAACGACCGGAGAATTTGTTGTTTCGGAGGTCCAGATGCATCAAATTCGTAAGCGCCGTAAGCGACGATGGAATCGAACCGGAAATCAAATTATCCGCAACGTTCAAAACCGTGAGTCGACGGAGTCGACCAATATCCGCCGGAAGGTCGCCAGAAAGACGGTTACCAATAAGGTCTAGAATCCTGAGAAACGGCAAAGAAGTTATACATCTCGGAATCTCGCCGGTGATGCCCTTCCAATCGGCGATAATAACGCTAGAAAGACGAGTAAGCTTGCAGATCTCAGGAGAAATATAACCGGTCATATAACCAGTACGGTGAGCCCGTTCGAAAATGGGGTCCTCAGCTTCTCCCCGGAGATTAATATCAGCAACCCGGTGGGTGACCTGGTCACAGCTAATACCGTGCCATCGGTTACAGCAGTCATCTCCAGTCCAAGAGTTAAAGATTCCTAAATAAGGCTCATGAAGGGCAGCTCTGAAAGCCAGAAGAGCTGCCCGTTCCGAGGGTGGGCAGGCATGAACGGCCGAGGAAACGGCGAGAATCAGTAAAATGGATAAGCACCGAACGGCGGTGGTGCGCATTTTGAGGTGAGATCCGTTGAGAAATAAATGAATAGGTGGGGTGGTATCAGAGTGGAAACTGAAGCACGCGGCCATGGAAGTGAAGGTTGTGAATATATATATATATATATAGAGAGAGAGAGAGAGAGAGAGTCATTGAAGAGAGTGACGATGGAAGAGAATGACGAATCTACCCCTAACATGGGTATGTGAAATTAGTGTTATACTTTAAATATGCTTATGTCCTTTTTCGAATTTTCCATCGCGTCTTATCCACGTCATCAGCAGGCACATGTGGAATCGTAGAAGTGTGCATGTGTATGATAATGATGTATGTATGTATGTATGTATGTGTTGTGTAATGTTGATTAATAGTTTAAATATTAGATTTTTTAAGATAATCTTTTAGGCAAAATCAAAAAAAAAAAAAAAAAAAAAAAATAGAAATTATAAAATTGTTTGGCAACTAACAAGTTGACTCAAAATGTGAAAAAAAAAATCATTCATAAATCTTTACTGAATTTGAATTTTATTTTGCTTAAATTTACAATTGAAGTTAAGAATAAGTATATAATATAATTTTTAAGGAATCGTAAATATAACAAAATCTATGTGTTAATCTCCATTGTCGATGGATTTCTATTAATGATATGATTTATCAGTGCATCTAAAATTTGTTATATTTACACATCTTATTATAATACTTTGAATTTAGTATTTTCGTTAACCATTAAGAAAATTATTGTAAATGAAAAAACTATTGAAAATATTTAGAAAATATATTAAAATTTTAGATTCTATTAATAACAAACACTAATATACAATGATAAATTTCTATCAATGTTTATCAAATCTAAATTTTGTTATATCTTGAAAATATTTTGTTTCATGTACTATATTTAAATATTTCCCTTTCTTTAGTGCATGAAAAAACTATTAAAATGTTATAAATTGAAAAGTATACCAAAACCTTTTTTTTTTCATGCAAAGTTATAATATTTAAGTGTGTTTGCGAGAGAGAACCTAATCTCAAATCTCAAAATTTATAGTTTATTTGTATCAGTTGAACTATGTTCATGTTGAAATAAAAACTAAACATTAAGAAAGATTATTTCAATTAGTTTAAAGGTCATTCGCAACGACTTAACATAAACATAACATAGTATTACAAGAATTAATAGTGGTACGAAGAGGATTGGTACTCGTTAATGTGAAAGTAATATTGTTCCTTTTTAGGACCTATCTTTCTCATATTAATTAATTGTACTTGAAGATATGATTTATTATGTAACCAATACTTGATATAATGTTTAGAATAATGACATGTGATGAATCTTGAATATATGAAAAGTGGGGATGAGGCAAGTAGAAGTAGGGTATAGTGAATGAGTTATTAGGTCTATTTGCCCCATTAAATATAGTTGGATGCTATGATAGTGTGTGTGTCAGAAAAACTAAAGGAAGAAGAAGGGGGAGAGAATGTAAAGGTTGGAGATCAGTCCTAAATCTTAATAATTGCAAATCACATCTTCATAGTTTGGAAAAGAAATATTATAATTAAAAACTCATAACATAATATAATATATGAAAGATGAGTGTAATTTAAAATACATCTATTGTTTCACAATCAATATCCGCATGTTTGGAATAGCAATAATGTATAACTTCATGTATATAACATATAGGGATCTTTTCAAAAATATAAAAAAAACAACAAAGTATTTATACTGTATAGAACAAATCTGAAAATGAAAAAAACTTAGAGGCCTAACGTGTAAAATATTGAAAATACCCCATCAATAATGTTCATGTAATATATTTGGTAACGCGATTTGATATACGATCGTTTAAATTTGTGGTATACGATTGTTTAGATTTGTTTTTTCAATTTTATCGTTTAATTTGTTATACGATTGTTTAATTAATGGGGTTACCAAATTTTATAAGTAGAAATTCAATAAATATTTTGATGCAATTCAAATTTTTTAGACCCAAAAGAATGTTAGATTTCTTAAAAATATATTGTCAAAAAAGAATAAACATGAAGTTTATAAAATATAAAAATAAAATAAAAATAAAAATGGTAAGTTTTTAACCCAATCTTTTATCCTACAATTTAATTTGAAATTTAAATTTTAAATTAGAAGAAAATATTTTCTTTTGAGAAAGTAATTTTAAGTCAATTGAGTGTATATTTAAAATATATAAAAAAATTGAAATAATTAATTTTACTTTTTTTTTTGGATTATTAGTATTCAAAATTTGAGTTTGGTAAAAGAAAAAGTTACTAAAGATAAATTGGTACGGGTAAATTATGAAAAACTCATATTTTACTTTATTACTTATAGAACAAATATAATTATATATATAGTAAAAAGACACATGACAATGTTGTTTGACTGAGTAGTTGACTTCACTAATCCATCTTTTACGATAGTTTTCGTCTACTCTATTTTTGATATTATTTATTAAAATATCATCGTTTATTTTTTTAAAATATTATATATACTTTAAAATCATAGATCCCAATTAAATAAGACTATAGTACAACAAAGCTCATGTGATGTTTATTATTATAATTTGAGCTAATTGGGAGGTGGGGTGCAGGCAGTGCTTAATTAACTAGCTGCTGTTCATCAATTAATTTGGATCATAATTTGTGACAACTAAATGAAATTGGCCTAACTAAAGCTTTTAGCTAATTAAGAAAAAAAACACATGATTGATCATTAATTAGAATAACTAATGAAAACATATATATGTCTATGATTAGTGAAAAAAAAATTGAATTAAATTTGGGAAGAGGCATAAGTACCCAAAATTGTGTCTCCCATTTGGGAATCATAGGGTTTTGGAAATTAGTGAGGCTTTTAATTAATTTCGAAGAAAGTTAAAAAAAAGAAATTAATTAAAAGTGGGTCATAAGGGTATATGATCGAACAGAAAACGATTTGTCGTTTTTGGTAATGCATTAAATTGGAGTGGGGGGGGGGGGGGGGGGGGGGTTTGAATTTTTAGGGTTATGATGAAGCTGTACACATTGCTTGTTTGGGTTTTAATTTTCATGAATTTGAAGATCACCACGTTTCTCAATGGGACCATTCTTCATTTTTTTTCTGTCCCCATCAATATCTCAAATTCATCATTGCAATGGAAGATATATATATATATATATATATATACACAATTTAATATATATCCTCCCAACCGACATGAGTTTTTTCTTCTTTTCATGTATTCAAATGTAAATATAACGATTGGTTGCACAGTTTAGATGTAAAAGGTTTCGAGTGATCTTTATATCCTCAACTATGGAACCAATGTTGGGTTCTCCTAATAACATCTTCATACTCTTACGTTTCTACCAACAAAAAGTTACATACATATTGTTCGATGAGCACAAATATATCCTTCTTTTGTGTTATCGTATGATGGGTTTTCATCGGTGTGAAGGGTAAGATAGATAGTGATTATTAGGGAATATGTGCATCTTTTAGCTTAAACACAGTTTTTTGGTAGACACGAAAACGTTGAGATGGTTTCTTTTGTGAGATCAATAAAGTTAACTACGAGCTATCTAAAGAGGTATAGCGACATTCATTATAAAGGTGTCGTCACTGAAATAATTGAAAAAAGGTAAAGGGCATTGATTAAATAAAGAATGTTGGGGAGTAAGAAATAAAAAGATGAATTAAGATGAAAGATAATGGTTGTTATTATTATTATTGAGAGTAAGATATTGAGGAGTGTTTTGTGGATAAATGATTAAATTAATTAATTTGTTCCAAAATGAAGGGAGGGAAGGAGCCACGTAGGATGCATCCACATTATGGATTAATTTATTGATATTCTCAAATATTTATAAAGTTATAATTAATTGTTACAAAGCACATATATTCTTTTACTTAGGTTTTCAATTCATTTCATTCAATTCAACCTTCAAATTAATATTTTCTTTTTCTCTTTCTTTCTCTCTTTTATTTTATTTTTTATTCAACATCTGTTATTGGAACCTTTTTGTCAAAATATTTACAATGTATAAAACAATTTCGAAAACGGAAAAAAGACACTAGCCCACGATGAAAAAATCATAAATGTTCTGTTAACCACGTCGTCAACAATACGTTTACTATTATTTGGTACACGATTGTTTAGATTTGTATATTTTGATAGTCAAATCTAAACGTTTTTTTTTTAAGATTCTTTAATATACAATTAGATTTGGCTAAACGATTTTTTTTCAAGATTCTTTCCTACTCGATCCGTTTAGATTTGACTACGATTGCGACGTTTTTTTCAATATCTTTTATATTTAGTACAACAACCAAATAACAGTAATAACAGTTTGAAAAAACAATAAAAATAAAAAATATCTTTTATATTTGATACACAATGTTGAATAACAAAATAACGGTTTGAAAAAAAAAAAAGAAGAAGAAAGATGATAAAAAGAAGAGAAACTTGGATTATTTAAATAAAATGGTCACCTTGATGCACGGACCGTAAATATTTTTTCGGTTTATTATATGGAGTAATAATTTTTTATAATTGTATTGTCAAAATGAGCATCAATCCATAAGTTTATTGTTTGTATTATCAACGTCAAACTTAAATGTTCAATTCATACTCTCTATACAAATTATTGTTATAAACATATTCAAGGTTGTATCTCTAACCTATGATTTTGTAACTTTACAAAATTATTTTACAAGTTTCTAGAAATGTTTTTGTCTTATAACATCTAACAAAATATTTAAAATTTTCCAAAATTAATAAATCCATAACACAGATAATTGTATTTGTTTGTATCCAATATAATATTAAACTTTCAATTGTGTAAATCAACAATATATAGACTCTCTTATGCATAAAACTTCAAGAAAAGTATCATCCCACAAAGTCAATTATTTAAACATAGGAGTTGAAGAACACAACAAAGCTGTGTTTTTCTTGGGTGTATATGATATAGTAAATTAAGATTAATTCAGTGGGTGTTTGGTTAAGTTATATATATAATATATAGATATATAGATATATATATATATATATATATATGATTTGCATGTGGAAGTGCATGTGAAGAGATCTGTGAAGAACCAAACACAATGACCCAATTGGGACAGCAGATGTAAGAGATCCATGTTTTTGGATTTCCAACTTTTTTTCTGTCTCATATCATATACATTATTTATATAAACATTTAATTAATCCACATATTTTCTTTGTTATTATTTCTTTAATTCAACACTAATCTATTTCTTCCTCTGCCATATAATTCACTAATAATAATAATCAATGTGTTTAATCATGTAATTTCTACTCAATTGTACTACAAATTACCTCCAAATTAAAATTACTTTCTTTTGGAAGATAGGATGATCAAAATATTGTTAGATGCTTGTTGGCACATTTAGATTATTAGGTTTGTTTTGTTAGAATATTTTTGTTTTAGGTAATTGGGAATATTTTGATTATTGTATTTTTTGTTTAGTAGGGTTTGTATTGGAATGCCTTTAAATTTACAATTATTTTATTAATTTGAACTTATTTTTATTAATATGTTATGTCTATAAATAGTGTTATGTTACTAAACTTAAGTATTTAGTAACGCACAAATGTCACTAAAAGTATATCTTTTGCGACGCGTTCTAACAACGAATACAACAATGGCTTTGTGTCGATGATACTTTTGGCAATGTGCTTTTGCTTTTTATGTGCATTACTAAAAATGCAATTTCTTGTAGGGATTAATTTGATTTTTTTTAATTAATACAATTTATATTATTTTTATATGTACAAAATAATATATCACATTTTAACATCTTCATAAAATAAATATTAATTGGAAATGGAATGGGAATTGGAATATCTCGTTAAAAATAATAAAAATTATGATATAACCCAAAGAAATAGTGGACGATATTTATTTTAATTATAAAGATATTTTAAAAAATAACAAATATCGAAACTATTTACGAAATATAGCAAACTTCCCCAAACTCTTCATAGCTCATTCGAAAATTTTGCTAATAATATTTTCTTTTTTTTTTTTTTGGTGCTATCCATTACAAATTCCCTTAATTATATATGCAAATAAAGGCATATATGTATATATATAAAAAAAAATTTAAAAATGACAAAAGTTTTAAATGGAGACATCCCAACTCGAAAATATGGAAAACTAACTACTACGTTTTAGGAGGAAATTCAAAATAATTCGAATGCCTTTCGTTCAAGCGATGTAGCTGAATGACCTGAAACCCTCGAAATAGGATCATCCAAATATGTATTATATAAGAATGTAAAGATAGATGTGATTATGGGAAAGAGTTAGTTTTTTATAAATAGGGAAATAGATGAAAATGAGGAGGAGGAGGAGGAGGAGGAAGGTGTGAAGAGGATTCCAATTCTCAACATCCAAAGTTGGAAATGTGTTTTGGCCTTTTGGGTGTTTACTGGGGGAGTCAACGGCAAATCCGGGTGGTCAACCATATTCATTTTGTGTAAAATGGAAGCATTTTAATTCAAACCCAAAATCACGTTAATTGAGGAAATATTGTATCTAAGTTTATAGACTATATATTATATTTGTGTTATAACATTATTATTCAATAATGCAAGGATACATCCAAATTCATTACCCATACTTCAATCATTCATGCATACAACACCCTTTCTCTTTCTAATCAATTTTGGTGATTCACTATCTATCAAATTTATATAATTTTATACATTTTAAACGCGACAAAGTTTAGAAAAAAGTACGGTACAAAGCGATACTAACAATTATAAAGAAATCAAGTGAGTCTAGCTAGGAAAATTATAAGTTGGCCATGTCCAAGCTAACGCTCCCATCCTCTTAAGGTCAACCTTTGCCAAAGGCCCAACGAGACATTTTTTAAGAATGTCTTAACCTTCCTAAGTAATACTTTTTATTAAGGTTGCCTGATAAGAAAATCCATAAAACTGTTACTAAATAGTTTAGTTGTTAAAATTCAGTTTAACTGTTGTACAGTTTTCCTGTTTCTCTCATCTATACATTTTCCATTGTAAAATGAAACGTCGTATACCTAAATAACTCAATTTAGAAAAATTCATTCAAACCTTCCACTCTCTATATTTTTTCTATACATCTGCGGATGTTTCTTTACTTTTGAGCTCACATAGCCTCGACCAAAACGGAGGTCAACTTTAACCAAACATGAAATCGTATGGGAAATAAATTATAAGTTGATCCGATAAGTTTTAGACTAGAAAGAACGAATGTAGTTTGGGAAGTAGTTGATTTCTTTGTTGTAGTGATTTTGAAAATAAAAAATGTGAGAAGTTGAGGGACTAAGAAGATTGGGGAAAGGACAAAATGGCTAAAGTTGAGGGGCTTTGGCGTAAACGTAGGAGAGATTTGAGGGATTTTGTGGAGTGTTTTGTGAAAGTGAGTGTACAAAGCAAATAGAATTGGAAGGACATAATAGGAATGGAATGGATCAATAAAAGCCCATTTAATGTAGGTACCCAATTTCTTGAGGTCCACCAATAGAAGTCCATGGGCCATAGCCCATATTGGAAGTGAATATGTGAGGAGAATTGTAGATCTTCAAACTATTGAAAAAAACAATAGTTTTTCTTTTTCTTTTTGAATTTGTGTTAATAAGAAGAACTTTGATTTATTTAATGATAATTTAGATTATGTTAAAAGAGAAATATAAAAACAAGTTAAATGGAGACGTACACATCGCTAGAAAGGAAATACAAACAAATATATTAAATTGTGCTTCTATTACAAATGGATAGTTACGTTAAGGTACTGATAAAACAATGGAAAAATCTATTTATAACTTCAATAAGTTTTCTTTTGTTTTGTTCTTTGCAATTTCAACAAATCTTAATTTGTATCTACTTAAAAGGTCATTTCGTAGAGTTTCGGTTAACTGTTATCTTTCGTTTTATTTTTCAACCATCGCCATGAAAACTGTTGTTGTTCAAACAAGAACACTTGACAACATCAACCATGTTGTTGTTATTTTTCATCATGGGTGGGTCTTGAAAAAGATTTCAAGAATTAATCTAACTGACAAAGAATAGTTGTCGTTAAAACATGAACTACTAATTTAAATATGTTGATCTTAATTGATAATAATAATAATATAAAAAACATATTTAAAGTTATGAGGTAGATTTTGTATATCTTTCTAACAACAAATATACATTTTTAGTGAATATAGTGGTAAATTTGATGTTTAAGATGACAAAATTTTCAATTGATCTTTTTATGCTCAATGTATCATCAATTTTTAATACTAATCTTAAAATCTTAAAAGAAATAAAAAAAGCATATACTAATTAAAAGGTAAAATTCAAGTTTAAATTGTTCTTTTAAAGGGTGAGTTAGCATAAATCACATTCAACCAAAACATAATTACATATATAGGATAAGAATTAAATAATTACATAGATAGCATAAAAATTAGTAAAAGACGAACAAAACCCTCGTGCTCAACTATTATTTCAAAGGCTTTTTCCAGTTTCTCAAAACCGAAAGCTATTGGCATTGATTGTTGTCATCACTAATAGCTACTAAGAAATGGACTATCAGTTTCTATCACTGAAAGACAATACTTGACATTTCAAGAAAAGTTACTAGTTGGTCAACATTTGCTAGCTTTGCAATTATCGTTGCGTTATATTCTTTTTTAATCCGTTGAATTGAGAATGAATCGTAAATTAAGTGATACCCAAGTAATTACTTTTTTTCTTAATAATATTTTCATACACCACAAAGTGTATATTAAACATTACAAAGTGTATAGTGCAAAATTTAAACTTTAATGTAAAAGAAGACAAAGAAGTAAAAGATATATGGAAGAACCCAACGTTCACTTTCCATATAATTTCAAAATTTCCCTCTCAAAACTATGATTTTGAATATTCTTCATTTGAATTTCCAATAAATAAAAAGTAAAACAATTTTCCAAATTCCCCACCGCATTTTGCAATTCCATTTTTCTTTTTGTTTCCGCCATGGACGACGATCACCATAACCAAGAAAACATTTTTCAATCTTTCCCTAATGTCGTCTCTTTCGCATCCCCTCTTCATACTCCCTCCCACCGCCGTCTCTCCAGTAACTTCACTCAACCCAGACCCCCGATCCCCTCCGCTAGACGCCTCTCTTGGGTTTCTCTTCAGGGGAGGCTCGTTAACGCCGAACAAGCCAGCTCCGTCCGATCTATTGGAGCCGGCTTTGGCCCTGACGAAGCCATTGCTTGGCAGTTGTTCAGCCCCATTGAACGGTTTCTTATAGTTGCCGTCATTGGCGTCGCGGTTTCTGAGTCCAAGAGCAACCATCGGATAAGCCAGCTTAAACGAGCTGTTGAACTTAGGGTATTGGTTCTATTTCTTTAAATTATTTAGGGCTTTTTCTTCTTTTCCTTTGCTTCTTTAATTTCATCCCATGAAAATGTAAATTAGAATTAATAAAATGGTATGTCTGAACTAGTAATGGTTTTTTCTTTATGTTGAATCTTTATGAAATGTTTTAAAGTTTGCTCACTTTGTAGCTACTTTGCAAGTATGCTTTTACAATTTCATACCACTAGTTTTGTTTGTCTTAATCCTCTGGCCCCATTTGTCTTTCCAAGTATATCTAAAGATTTATTATTAAGAATCCTTTGGTGAGTTTGGACCGTTTAACTATTCATTCGCTTTATGGGAACTCAAAGTAATACTAAAAATAAATCCTTGCTCCATGGTTTGGTTTGATTCAGACTTCAAATTTAAAGCTTAAATTGCTCGATTTCTCGCAGTTGTTCTTTAAGGGTAACTGATTTTGCTTTTGAAATTAACAGGATCAAGTGCTTCTAAGCATGCAACAGAAGCTTGATGATCTATGTAATCAAGTGAATCCTGTTAAGGATCAATCTGGAACTGAAAATGACATGGCTTTGAGAAAGAATGCTGACTTTGGGAACGATAAAATTAAGTTTGTTGATTGTGGGTGTTGGCTTTGCGATGAGCATCTGGATTTACTCAGTCGATTGGAGGTACAAACACTCAATTCTCTGGTGTCTCTTTGAAATTTATGAACTCACAATCACAATCCCCCATTTTTGTTTCTCTTCAGCAGGGTAACGCCACAACAAAACACTCTTGCGGAGCAGAAATGTTGCAATACAAAATGCCACTCATTAACGAAGCAGAGCAAGAGGAGCGAAGAATGTCTGATTTGTCTGATTGGGCTTCCAGTGTCACTTCTGTTGCTGATATACAGGTCAGTCCAATCTGAAATTTTCGGAATATTATAATGTTTTAGCAGTGGACCATTCTTTTGAGATAGTTTTTTGAATATTAAAATTTGTTCCCTTGTGGATTGCAGTACTTAGTATAAAGAATAAATATAAGAGCTAAAGATATAGTCTTTCATGTTACAGATGAATACCTTATCCATTGAACAAGATATGTTATTTCTGAAGAAAGATTGCGAGGAGAAAGACGCAAGCATCAAGGAATTAACTAATTTACTCCATTCGTCTGAGGTTTATGGTTCACAGGTAATAATATTAGTACTCCTTAGTTCTTCAATTTCCCCCTCCTTTTCAAGGATTCTCCTCTAATGGACGTTTTTTGCATTTTCCATTTCCACAGAGAATTTCGGAGTTGGAAGACATCATTCGTCGGAAGAACATGATTATTACAAAGCTGAAAAAGGACATGGTTGTTCTTGAACAGAAGGTACCAAAAAGAAAACACAAACATGGCACA
The DNA here is from genome assembly GCF_025177605.1 of Cucumis melo. NCBI lineage: Eukaryota > Viridiplantae > Streptophyta > Magnoliopsida > Cucurbitales > Cucurbitaceae > Cucumis > Cucumis melo. The sequence continues at coordinate 951,704 of NC_066861.1, read as the reverse complement.
CCAAATTTTAGTTTTTTACAAGTTGGATTCTCATCTTCTGTGTGTGTTTTTTAATTTAAGGTTATTCAACTGACGAGGCTTCGAAGGCCCTCTTCGTGCACATCGAAGTCGGAAATGCAGCCGATCCCTTACATGACGGATAACCTTCTTTACGACATGGAAAGTAGTACGAGTCCCTCATCTTCAGACTCAGATTGCTCCCATTCAGAAAGCTCACAACCTCCCCCCACAAGAAAGCAGGATAACATTGTTCATCATATCCAAAACAAAGAGCCTTGTTTGACAAGAACATCCCTGAAATCAGGTACTAAAAAGAGACCTTCAACTTCAGATTCTCGCTCAAAGCCTCAAATGGCAGCAACCCCTTTTAAAGAAATATCACTGAACAATCGAAAACAAGAAACTACGTCGTCAACGCCATCGTCCAGGCAAAGAGGGGGAGAGGTAGTAGTCCGTGGCAATGGCAATGGCAATGTCGATTCGACAAATATGAGAAGACGCTTACAAACTGTGGCTAAGGACACACCTCAACGAAAGAGAAATATTTAATAAAACAGACAAAGATGTGCAAAACTATGTTAGTTGGAACATTGAGAAAGATGGGTTCAAGGTTAGGTGGGAAAGTGATTTTGGTGGAAGATAGTTAATGCATTTATGCATTCACACTTCGAAATCCATAGTTTTGAAGAATTTGATGCACAAAATTGTGAAACATGATGGTATGTAATGTCAATATTGTTAGTTAATACAATTAAAATGTGTATGATTTAAGAGAACATGGTCTCCTCAAAGTCCTAATTTGGTTGCTGCTTTTTGTTTTCTTGAATTTCTTCAGAAAGGAAGCAAAATTAGTAGTTAATAAATCATTTTCATTAAGCCCAAAAACACTCCAAATATGTTTTAAGGTCATCATAAAGTGTTGGCCATTCTATTATTTTAAACTTTGTTTACATCATCCTACTTGGAATATTTGTCATCCCAATTGTTTGGAAAAGAATTTAAGTAAAGAATAAAAATTGATTTCCTTTTTTCCTTTTTCCTTTTTTCTTTTTGGTTGGAAATAATAACACCGTGTAAAAAAGGGGGGGGGGGTAAAAGAAAGTAAAATTTTGAGGTTGAAATAATCATTTTGATGACGTGTATGAAGTAAAAAGAACACGTCAGCTGATGTTGTAACCGGCGGCCAATCGTATTGGAACTCTCCCACCTCTCAGTCTTTCATTCCCTTTGACTTTTTTCCCAACCCCACTTTTCCTTCTTTTTCTTTTTTCTATTTTTATATAATCATTATATTGTTGGAAAATTTTCTAAAATTCAAGAACAAAAAAAATTCTTAAATTAAATTCTTTTTTTTTATTAGAGTATGTTTGGAGCAAGAAATAATTTGATTAAAATGAAGTATATGTTATTTTAATTTCGGTTATACTAGTATTTGTTTGGTGTAGATTATTTTAGTTTAAAAGGAAAATAATAAACATTATAACAAACAATAAAAAAAAAATAATGAATATCGAATACTAAATACCGTAGCAAAAGGTGGTTATTACACTATTAGATAATATTTGCTTCAAACGGTCTTTAAGTTAGCCTCTAAAGTCTCTTATTCCGACACCCATTAGCTTGTATGCTCAAGAACAATTCTTAACCTTTAAAACAAAAAGAAAGAAGAGATTAAAGGGAGCTCACACGTTCTCAATTAAAACTTTACTCGTTAAATAATATTAGATATTCAAAATATTAAAAATATCCAACAATTATTTTCATAAAAATTTTTAATTATGAAAAGGAAAGAGAAAAGAAAAAACCCAAAGAAGATATTTGAGAAACATATTTTTTTTTTTCTAATGAAATATTCATTTGAAGAATATGAAACCTTCTTCCTCTTGAGAGGAAGGTTTCAAGAAATGTTCTTTTTGTTTTTAATTTTATAAAATCTTGAATCATATGACATTGGTAGCTATCTATCTATCTATCTATATATATATATATATATATATATATATATATATATATATATATATATATATATATATATATATATATATATATATAGTATTATCTTAGAAGAATAGTTTATATATAAAATATATGAATAATCAATTAATTTGTCAACTATTAGTCTTTTTTAATTAAATGAGTTTGGCTATAAATTATAAACTTTGATATTCATAAGAATTAAGAAAGATTTTGAGGCTAAAACAATACTTCTATTAGTTGTCCAAAAGATTTGTCAATATCTGTTGAATGAAAATTTGTTTTTTATTTTCTTTCCTTTTTATCATATCGTAACCATTTCTAATCAACTTTTATTTACGTTGCAATTTTAACGTTAAACTTATATGTTTTGTATATACGGTTATTTTCAAATATCGTAAAATGAACCAACTAAACGTTAAACTTTTGTTATCTTTGCAAATATTTTCGATATATTTTATTTTAAATAATTTCTCTTTTAATTAATTTCATTGTTAGTTTACTATAGAAAAAGCTCATAAAATTAAGTAAGTAAAAGTGGGAAATTTTAAATAAGTTAGAAATTTACCCCAATTTTATTTTATTAATTAAAATGACATGTGATGTGATCGTTAGTCGAATAAATACTCAATACGAAGTCTTCAAATAAAATCTTTTAACCCTTGTTATGTTTTTTCTATTATTTAAAGATTAAAGGTTAAAAATTTACAATCGATTTGATCCTTTTATACGCCTTGTAATTTCATCTAAGTTGGTTCGAACTAGTTCGGCTATTGTGTATAAAGTTGCATAATACATAGGTAGAGCCTAGAGGGCCATACTACCTAGTACCTACTTAAACGTTTTCTAATCGTGTGATTCTTAATAAATAGATAGGAAATTAAATAAGCGATATTTTGTAAAGTCGATAAATGGGTTAGTATTTATAACCTTAATTTTTTTTATAAATAAATAAATGAAAATTCTTCGCAAAGGGAAAAAAGAAATCTTTATCAAAAGAAATATGAAGAAAGGATTTTAATTCAACCATTTGGAAGAAATTGGTTGAAATTTTAATTTGGTTACAAAAAGTTCAAAATATTGACTTTACGAAACACACAAAAACAAAAGCAAAAGGATCGGTTTCTGTTTCTCATATTTCTCTACACAGCCGTGCCGATCGAAGCTTTTTCATTTTCATTTCTCCATTCTCATCTCTCACCAATTTTGTATTTTTCTTCTTCTTAAGATGCCCATGGACCGAATTCAGCCAACCTCCGAATCCCCAAGCACCAGGCTCATGGTTCTCTCCATCGAATGTATCAAAGGAAGCTCACGCGCCGACGAGTGGACCGGCGACATGCTTCAGACCGGCGACATAGTCGAGGAGCTAACCATCGGTTCATCTCTCTGTGTTAGATCCCCTTTCAAGCACGGCCGCTCCGGAATTCAAAAAATTCTACACAATTCCTTCAAGGACAAACAGACTTCCATCCTGGTTCGTGTCCGCCGTGGCCGAGACGACTTCTCCGAGCTGCAGGCCTGTATTGTCCCCAACGATTCCGCCGGAAAAAAGCAGTACGTTCTCCGTTCCATCACTGACCCGAATTACGTTGTCGGGTTCATGGATCGCACCGAGTCAGAATGCTTCGACCTTCAAGGTTCGTCTTCCCGCCGTGATTTTTGACTTTTCGTTTTATCCCTTCACACGTGTCAAACAAAAATCATCCTTCCTTCCTTTAGATTTTTTCTTTTTCTGTTTTTGTTTTGTTCAAAAAGGGAATTTCATCTTTATTCTTTTCGACCAAATGATTCCGCTTTGTACAGAATTTCTCTACGTTCTGTTTTCTTAATCATTTATGGATAGTAGAGTAGTTGTTGAATTTAGGTTTTAATGAATAATAGAATATGGGTTTTTAGAGAGATTATTATTTTGGTTTCTAAGAGATTGGGTTTAATTAATATGAAAAATTGCAGCATCTAGGAGTGACAGAATGGTAAATGCATTAGAAAGAACAAGGCTTCAAGATGGATATGTAACATACTCATGGGAAAGAAGAATGCATGAATCGCTATCTGTTTCATATTCAAGCTCTTTTCTTTCCATTCTTCTTCTTCCAAAAGCTGCTAATGAAGTTGCCACTCGCTACAATGATTTGGAAGACACCCTTGCAAGAGCCAATGCTTGGCTCAATTCAGCTCAGGCCACTGGTGTCCCCATTGTCTTTATGAATATCCAAACTGAGTCTCTCTTAACAAAGGTCTATATCTATCTATTTTATGAAGAACATACTTTTTTCAATAAACAACAAATTAACACCCACCCTTTGTTGTTTCTGCTTAACTTCTAGATATCTGGAGATACAGCTTCTTCTACTGTCAGTGCTGGGTCCTTGTCTGATTTGTCCAATCTCGCCAATGCCAGTCTCTATGGGTTTGAAGATTACCATGGGGTTGATATTGGTGTCGTTCGATCTGTTCGTCTATGGTATGCTCCACTCGGAGGAGAGCTTCCTATTGAGATCAAGCTTAAAGAAGGTGATTCTAAACTGGGGTTTTCCATTGGTCGCACGGAAGAGGTAATTTTCAACTCAACGACTCACCATCAAGTTAAATTATTTGAATCATAACTGCCTTTTCTAAATTGGTCGTAAAATGGCAGGGATTTATCTATGTTTCAGCGGTGGATGAAGATGACAATGCGCCATCTTCAAGGTCAGGGCTGAACCATCTATACAAGGAAGCTGAAAATGCATCCAAGTTGTTAATAATCTCTAGAGTTTCGAATCAAAAGGTTCTCCCATGGATTGTATCTTCAACCGGAGCAATTCGATGCTTCGACACGGTTTCACTTAGCCAGAAGCTGTCGTTGCATAGGCACGCCAAGGTTCCAATCTTCTTACACGTCTTTCTCTGGGACAGAGAATTGTTAGCTTCTCTAATCAGCGCTGCCCCAATTAGGCAAAGATCGACATCTTCGCAACCAGTTGCTCCAGCACGACTGGCTTTGCCTCCAGAATTTCAATTACCTCGCCAACCAAATGATAATCAAATACAGCCATTGCCGGCCGATGCATTCAGTGAGAGTGGAAGCGTGAGTACAGATGAGTCGTCGTCAATCAGAACAGAACGAGAAACCGCTGGTGAACTTTCCTTCAGATTTCACGAATTTTCCCTATCAAGCAACTGAATGATATTTGGGTTGCTCTACTTATTGTTACATATCTGATTAGAGAAATTAAATGTTCTAAAATTTACTATATAAAAAACAAGTTCTTAGGTATTGTTGAGTATAGAATCGTTCGTTCCTGTATCTTCTAGCGCTTGTGTATCCATACAGAAAATTATAAAAAAAGATTGCGTAGACTTTAATTCAAGACGAAGAACTGAAATCTCAAATATTGTTTCATCAATTAACCATTAAACTTGAGGAATTTTACAGAGTGACATCATCAAACAGGTAGCAAACAAGATCAACAACACGATCTTAAACCAGAAGCGTGCAGTAATATATAGAACACTAAAACTAGATAAAAGTACCATCACAATCTCTAAATCTAAGCCCTCTCACCCCTGATTCTTCTAGCGAGCTGAATATCCTTAGGCATAATGGTGACCCTCTTGGCATGAATGGCACAAAGATTGGTATCCTCGAAGAGTCCAACGAGGTAAGCCTCAGCCGCCTCTTGAAGAGCCGCAACAGCGCTACTCTGGAAGCGAAGATCGGTCTTGAAATCTTGAGCAATTTCTCTCACCAATCTCTGGAATGGAAGTTTCCTGATGAGAAGCTCGGTGCTCTTCTGGTACTTGCGGATCTCTCTCAATGCCACGGTCCCTGGCCTGAACCTATGGGGCTTCTTGACTCCACCGGTCGCCGGAGCTGATTTCCTGGCGGCCTTGGTGGCCAGTTGCTTCCTCGGAGCCTTTCCTCCGGTTGACTTTCTGGCGGTTTGCTTAGTCCGTGCCATTAGAGACGAAGATATCAACGATTTTAGATGGAAAAGAGGGAATTTGATTTGGGTTGTTCTTGAGAAATTGGAAAACGATACTGATGAATTTGGTTTGGGGGATTGTTATATAGAGACCAAATTATGAAAGGCGGGAACTTGAAATCCTCCAAGTTTTGTTGGGAAACGAAAAGGCCACGGCTTTCAAACTTTTTCGAGCCTCTATTTGGACCGTTCATGTGAATATTAAAACAATCTAACGGATCAGATTCGTTGAAGGTTGGATTGTGATCCGTGGCACTACTAATTGACCAATAATATGCCAGATCCGTGTGGCGTACGCATTTAATGTTTTCTTTTTGGTTTTTTCTTTTTTTTTTGGGAACATATCAATTTAAATAATTATTTCATAGTTATATTTATTTGATAAAATTTTAGTAATGGTATCGAATTAGTAACAAAGTAATTTAAATTCACATAAGTGAATTATTTAAGCACACAAATAAAGTTTTGTTTGAAATATTACATGTTTGTTGTTTGATTTTTAAAATAAATAAATAAATTTAATAAATTCTCTTTTGCATTGATCTCGAGCATATTGATCAACTTGGATCAGTTTTTGACTCTGTTGATTTACGCTTAGATTAACTCTTTGAAGTTTTTGACTTCAAAAGCTTTAAAGAATATTTTGATTTTTTTAAAAAAAAAAAATCTTATGGGTGTCTTTGGATCTCAAGGAGGAGAGCAACAATTGATCTTTGGAGTTGTAGTCTTTAAATTTTTTTTAGTACGTCTTTTGATATTCAAAACTTTAATGTAGTTTTGTTCTATGAATATCTGTAGAGCTATGGACACTCAAAACTACAATCTTTTGAGATTGTGAAGTTTAAGATCTTTGATCTTTGGACTTCAGAGCTTCAAAGCATTTAAGGTTGCGTCTTTAACATTGAAGTTGACCAACAACAAATAATTTAAGTTTTAGACACGTGTGTAATTGTCATTAAGCTTTCAATTTCATACACAATTGAGAGCATATTTAGAATGAGCATTGAAGAACGAGTATGAAATCTTAGTTGTTAGAGTGCTTAAAAAGAGTTTTTAAGGGCTAAAAAAACGACTCGAAATGAATCGGTAATTAAAAATAACTAATTCGGTTCCACCAATATTTAAATTATTTAACATAAAATTATTACAATGTATGCTAAAGAAGATGGAAGGAAAAAATTAGTTAGAGTGCAACTACTAATGATTATTGGGGTAATAACATTTTGGGTTATGAAATCCAAAAGCTTTGCTATAGTATACACACTCCAAATTTGGCCATACAAACCCTATATAGCCTCAAACCTTAGGTTAAATTCAAGTCAAGAACAAGGCTTTGGCCCAATTTTGTATAATTTTGGGTTTGGTGATATGATTGAGGTGGCCCACTCACATCCCCATTTATGTTTTCTCTTTAGAAAATTACATTAATTAATAATTAGAAACTGCCTTAAAATAGCAAATGTTAACCATTCATGAAGATCATATGCATGTTGGAGGCCAAAAGAAAATGAATAATATAGTTTGAAATATGTTTTTTTTGGGGGGGTAAAGATTAGAAGTGAAGATATCGAACAAGAAAAAAAAACCAACAATAAATAGACAAACAGTTGGGTTGAGAATGACGACTTTAAGGAAAAGGATTGATTAAGGTATGAGTCAAAGCAACCCAATTAGCCTCAACCTTAGCTAAGGACGACTTTCTTCGTTTGGTGAATGAAGCATACTACAACCCTAATTGAGCTTTGAGAAGATGATGGTTTAGGTCAGAATCCTAAATAAAACCAACCTCTCTCCTTGTCCTTTACCTCGACCAACGATGAGGTAGAGACCAACCTTTTCTCTGAATGGAGAGTACTATGACCTATTTTGGCCTTTGGGAAGAAAATGGTCGTTTAGGTCAAAAGCTCAAACTAACTTTATTGGCCTCGGCCTTGGCCAATAATGAGGTAGTGATCGTGCCTTGAAATTGGATGAACAACGATATATCAAATGCATGTATTGACTCATTACACTTTAAGAGATAATCTAACCTATGTGGGATAAGAAACTTAAATCAAATTCTTTATAAAATTTCATTACGGCTCCACGTGAAGTATTTAAGAACTTGGGACTTTTTTTTTTCTATTGCTCAGTTCTTTTGTTGGCTTAGACATTACAACTCTTTTTCTTTATTTTGCATGCCCTCTCTTTCTCCTGTCAAAAACTTACTGTTGTCACATAATTAATATCAAATGTACTATTTTCCTTCGACCAAAATTTGACGTTAACAAAGAATATATAGATGAAAAGTTATGGAAAGAAAAACCTTTCTATCGACTACTTTGACACCTAATTAAACTCACTTCATTTCTTGCTTACAAATCGTAGAACAAAAATCTCTCCGTAATAAAAACTACAAAATCTTAAGTATTTTATACATTCGGTTTCTATCAAGTCAACTTTTTTATTTAAATAGAAAACAAAAAACAAAAAATTATATATATATATATATATATATATATATATATATATATATATATATATATATATATATATATATATATATATATATATATAGAAATAAATAAAGAAGGATTAATGGAAATTGGTTTTGATTAAGTGATAGGAGAAGAAGTAGAATACAAAAGAAGAAAATAGAGTATTGGTAGTAATCAGAAGTCCAAACAACAGTAAAGACATATCAACATTATTTGCCGAAACCACACATCACTCATTTTCACACCTTATCATATAATTATTATAACTACTTACATATCCTTACATACAACTTATACACTTAATTATAAAACAAAGAAAGAATCATATCGTTCATTTTGTGTAACATGGTGAAAAAAAAAATCACCTTTTTAAAAGATACAAATATGAATTTAGAATAAACAATAGCTAAAGCTTATTTTTAGTCTTTAAACTTTACAAAAGCAACAATTTAGTCTACAAACTTTCATCTTTAACAATTTAGTTTCAATATTTTTAATTTTGTAACAATTTAGTTCCTATTATTTTAGTAACATCTTTGCATCAAGACAAGCTAATTTAAAAAAAAAAAAAAATTAACGTTTTATTTGTACGTTTGGGGACTAAATTATATTACAAACTTAAAAGTATACAAAGACTAAATTGTTAAAAACTAAAAATATCAAAAATATTATTTAAAGCTTGATTTCATATGAACATGATGAGGAGTTGAGAATGAGAAATGTGGTATTACTATTAGGTAGGTTTGAAGAAGATAAGGTAAATTAGGATATTATTAAGTATAATTAAAATAGGGACTTTGATTTAGGGTTTGGCTACAATTTGATAAAATAAAAATCACCTTTTGATTAAAGGGAATTAATGAGAAATTGGATATTAGAAATATGCATGGGAGCAAAATATATATATATAGATAGATAGATAGATAGATTATTAATATATTGTGAAAGCAAATGAGAATAATTCTGTGGCAGAACCTCCCAAAATGTTACAAGACAAACCATTAAAAAATTACATATACTTAACCTACTAAAAAGAAGAGGCTACTTTCTACTTTCTACTTTCTACTTTCTAGTTTTCAAAAGCTAATAATAATCATAATAAAATTTCAAAATAATATTCCTATATATATATATATATATATTATGTTATGTTATGTGTGTATGATGCTGACTTTGCATTGACAATGTTAAAGTGTGTAGAGGGAGACCACATTATGCAATCATCCCTCCAATGCCCAAACCCTAAAATGAAAACTTTACACCATATATGATCATAAAAATACTTACATAGTGATTCCCATGTGCTTCTTCTTCTTCTTCTTCTTCTTCTTCTTCTTCTTCTTCTTCTTCAAGTGTGTATATGATCATCCTTTTGTTTGTTAATTATAAACATTTCACAAAAGTGTGTTTCTTTTTTTCCTTTTGATCTATTATATATATACGTATAGTCATCAACCTTATTTTTAATTTATATGTGGGATAGATCATTATGATTTGTTTATGTAATAAAAATCATATATATTGACTAATTGGATGGCTTTTTCTTTTGGAGTGAGCTTTACTTTGGTGGGCTGCATGATTAAAAAGTTAATTATATACATATATATATATATATATATATATATATATAGATAATAAATAAGGTAATTAATACAACTATCCTTTCTCTAGCCAAATTATTTATTCAGTTAAAAAAAAAAAAACCACAACTAGGGGTAGTTTAATTTTCTTTTCATGTGTGTTCTCAAAATTATTATTATTATTATTTTTTAAAATGTTTTCATGTCAATTTTTTAATCTAAATAATGAATATGTTCTACAGAGAACGATCGTGAACAATCAAAGTCCAAGGATGACATGCCCGGGTGGAGGTTTGAGGACTAACACTCCCGGAAACCGAAGTTATTTACATTTATGTCTATATATATAGTGTTTGGAAAAGTGCAGTCTACCTAATTTCTCTTTACGCTCTATAAACATATCTCTATTCTATGATAATGTATTATTATCGTCTCTAATAACGTAACATTGTCCTCTCTTTTTGTCTTATAGAACATAATTAAACACACGGTTAATGAATCATGTAAATATGTGGGTTAGATTCTCCATTCTCTCACTTTTTATTTTTTTGGTATATATAATTAAAAAAAAAAAAAGATGTTAGAAATAAAATATATATCAATAAAGGATAGGGTTAGGAAAGTTAAAAAGAGAAATTGATCAAAAGAAAAGGAAAAGTTTTGAAAAAGAAACCTACCACATTCACCTAACCATATTGATATATATATCAATATATATATATATATATCAATATATATATATATATATATATATATATATATATATATATATATATATATATATATATATATATTGGTAATTACTTTATAAAAGTCAATAAGAAGCATATGGGAAGGGAAAAAAAAAGTAACACTTAGCTTTGAGTTTTGTTGCTTAATGATTGATAGGAAACAAAGGGATGTGTGATATTGGCCCCATTTTAACATCACCTCCTTAATCTCTTCTCAACAAAACACAAAATTAGTGTTTCACTAATTAAACTTTGTTGCTCTTTTTGAGAAAGAGTTGTCACTTCAATCTTTGCACAGTTGCCTAATTTTCTTTCATTCTATTAATTTCATTAAGTTTTGCATCAAACCCCTTTCTAACTTGCTTTAATTTGCAAATATATATATATGTGTGTGTGTGTATTGGGGAAAGATAAGATGGGGGATAATTTGGTGGGAGTGGGGTGAGGTTGAGGCTTTTGGAAGGTTTTGGATGCTTTGTTGGTAGTTGCTATGTCCCTTCCCTTTCTTTCTTTTTCTCTCTTATTACCAACAAAAGATTAATCAATCCTCTTATTATCATACAAACATATATTCAATTTTTAACTCTTATCAATTCAATCAATATCATCCCATTTTTCATCATTTGTCTCTTCTATTTTGCTTTAGGATATATATATATATATGCTTTCTTTTTAATTCCTATACAAACCCAAACCATATTCTTTGTATTATATGCTTCTTCATCATAGTAAAAGAAAAAAAAACAAAACAAAAAAGTCAATGGAAAATGATTCTTGCTTTGTGAAATTAGGGGGTTTTAGAAAGTTTACATGTGATCAAAAAAAAGTATCATAATGATACATAAGACATGCTATCATTTACATGTCTTGTAAAGTGGTTTTTAAGGTATGTAAATACAATTCCCTTTCTCTTCTTGCCTTTTCATTTAAGATTCTCTTCTAGAACGCACGCACCAATGAATTTAGTATAGGCTCGAGGAAGACTCGAGTATTGTTTTAAGCGACAGAAATGAGGATTAAAGATACAATTTGGTGAATGGTGTTAAAAAAAGTGATGAGATGATTGTGGGAGGGAGAGAGGGACATATTGCATATACGGTTAAAATTAGAACTACTCTTAGCCTCTTTTCTTCAGAAATGTTACCCATTTTTCCACACCCACATTCTTCTTCTTCTCTCTCCTTCACATGCTTTCATTCCATTCATTCCCTCTTTGGATTTTCAGCCATGGCTCTCTCAATTCACCCCCATCTTTTTCTTCTCAATGCCTCTCTCTCTCTCTTCTTTTCACTCTCTAGAAATTGAAAGTTCATATCTTTCTCTTCAATTCTCTTCTACTCTTTTCTGGGTCTATGCCAACCTCTGTTTCTTATGGCTGCAACCAGTGCTACCAAAATGTTTCACAACGCCGGTGATGTTAGTCGCCAAGAAATTCAAGCTGCCATTGCTAAAGCTGTCGAGTTGAGAGCTCTTCACGCTGCTCTTATGCAAGGAAGTAGTCCTTCTAACCTTCGATTCCCTTCAGCGTCTCCTATCTCTCAATTCTCTGCTCAAGATTACCCTGTTTTCACCCCCGTGAGTTCAACTTCTACCTTTCTCTCTCTTTTTTTTTTCTTCTTTTAAAAGAAGTTAAAACTATGTATTTTATATGATTGTTTGATTATGATTAACGGATCTTATTTGCATTACTGACACGGATGGGAATTTATGGTTAGCATTTAATGGGTTTCTTCTCCTCTTGAGTTTAGGACATTTTAGGATCCACCGTCTTTCTCTTTCTGTCATTTTCTCTTGGTTGGTTTGATTGATTATTTTGAAATTTTGGGTATGTTTTGATGGCTGTGTACGAAAAGATTTAGACTAACAATTACATATATGGGGGGTTTAACTGTCAGTCAAAGGCTGAGACAATTTGTTTGGTGAGTAATTAAAAACATGGGTTTCGGTGATGTTTAGTTGAATTTTGAAATCTCTTTAACAGAGTTATGAAGATGAGCCAACGAATGGATACCATCAAGTTCCTATGAGAATCGGGACTTTTTCAGAAAGCTGGGATGAGTATGGATTAGGAGGAGGAGGAGGAGGAGGAGGAGGAGGAGGAGGAGGAAATGAAGATGAAACAGTTTTATCCGATTATAAGAAGGAGATTTCAAAAGACTTTACCAATTTAGAACCTCATATTTGTCCTGCTGAGGATCATAAGCATCTCACCGGACATGCTTTTCAATCATCGCCTGTAAATGATTACTTCAAATCATCAAGGAGGAATAGTTTGGGGGACTCGAAATCGGTTTCTTCATGCAACCGATGCAGGCCTGCGATTATTACGAAGGAGACCGACAATACAGCAAAGAACAGCAGGCTTTCAAACACCATAGTGCCACTGACAGATTCTCACTTGTCTACTCAATCGCAACCGAAAAGCCGGGGAGTAATTTCGAGGTTGTTCCCGCGGTTAAAAAAGAAGAATAAGTACGAGAATTCCCCAAACAGGACGGAGTCAGAGGATGTCTCTCAGATATTTAAGGATTTGGGGATAGTGTCAATTGAAACATTGAAAAAAGAATTGATTAATGCTAACGAAACACGTGATGCTGCGTTGATGGAAGTTAGCGAGATGAAGACGTCTTTAGGTGAGCTGAGGCAGAAGCTGGAGGGCTTAGAGAATTACTGTGAGGAATTGAAGAGAGCTTTGAAGCAAGCAACAAATGCAAGAGATCTTCAAACTGCTACCAATTTGCATAAGAGAACAACATCAACCGCAGGGATGAACGAAGAGAACCGAATGCCAGTGAGCGAGGAAGTGATGGTGGAAGGCTTCTTGCAAATAGTATCAGAAGCAAGGCTATCAGTAAAACAATTCTGCAAAACACTTGTAAGCCAGATTGAAGAAACTGACAATACCCTGATGGAGAATTTGAACTCAATTCTACAACCTTACAAGTTATCCCTAAATTCCAAGTACTCAAGAGCAGTGCTGTACCATTTGGAAGCTATTATTAATCAGGCACTCTACCAAGATTTTGAGAACTGTGTGTTTCAAAAGAATGGCTCCCCCAAGCTGCTAGACCCTCACCAAGATCGCCAAGCACAGTTCTCGTCATTTGTGGCGCTGCGAAATCTCAGCTGGAATGAAGTGTTAAGGAAGGGAACAAAATACTACAGCGAAGAGTTCAGCAAGTTCTGTGATCAGAAGATGAGTTGCATAATCACAACTCTGAATTGGACCAGACCATGGGCAGAGCAACTGCTTCAAGCATTCTTTGTAGCAGGCAAATGCATTTGGCTGCTTCACTTGCTCGCCTTCTCGTTCGATCCACCACTTAAAATCCTTAGAGTGGAAGAGAACAGAAGCTTCGATTCGAGTTACATGGACGACGTGTTTGCAGAGAGGCAGAAAAATGGTCCGAGCCGGGTTAAGATCATGGTGATGCCAGGGTTTTATGTACAAGAAAAAATTTTAAGGTGTAAAGTAGTTTGCAGGTATAAGTCACTTGCTTAAAAGTGTTTGGGGGATTGTTCTTTATTGTCCTTTTTGTTGAGATTTCCCCAAAGTTATTTAACATCTCAACTCAATTAGATGTTCATATGTTGGGGTTTGTAAGGTGATCATCTTATATACTTCTTCATATTCATGCCATCGAAGTTATTTGGACACTGCATTTTTTCAAGCATAACCGGTAAGCTGTCATATATAAATTATATAAGAATAGAGGTAGAAAATCAATCAAATTAAGTGAATTCTTTGCTTGCAATGGAGTGGAGGAGTATGCTCACTTCGTGACCTTTTGTTCATGTGTTTTAATGCATATATTTTAAGTCTATAATAACGAATGGATATATCAAACTTGTTAAGATTAAGTCAAAATAAGAGGGGTGTTGTTCTTGAGGTTGTGCTAAAGTTGAAGAACAATCTCATATGGTAACTATCCAACCTTATCTTATAAGGTTTACATCCAATCCAATGATTCACTGCTAAAATAAGAATCTCAGTTTGGAGGGTTGCTTGAATTATCTAAAAGCTGCAATATTGAAGAAGAAAAAAAAATATCTTAGGTGGCTCTCTTCACAAAGCTATCCAATAAAACACTGCCACATGACCACATGATAGTTTTTATTTTTGAAAAAAATAAGTATGGAATTAGGTGTAGCAATGGCCCATTGAAGAATACCCAATTTGGTTAGTGATGTTGCAAAAATGCCCCAACAGATCTTTACGAGAGAAGTACGGATTATACGTACAAATTATCTTAATAAGATTTGTGTCACTGCATTTACTAAATCACAGAAACGATAAATTTAAAAAACTAATCCAAAAGATTGACGAGTACGAGAGTTGAGGTCCAAAAAGGATTGAAAGAGAAAAGCCCAAGTTTTGAGTTGATGGATTAGGTAGACTAAATATGTCCAATTTCTTTGGTTTACTCTTCTAAAAGCCACCGCTCAAGTGAGGAGAATTGACGAGAGTTAATGAATAATCAATTCCATCGTATTTAGGCTCTATATACGTATACAAATTACGTTTGAAAATTCATTCCGCGAACAGTTACCGTCTATCAAAATGTTATCATCTATTACAGAGAGATTCTGATCAACTACTATCATATAGATTGTAATATTATGCTATATAGCTTTAAAATGTATTACCTAAAGAATTAATTTAAGAGTTTATTTCTAGTCATCGAAAGAATGACCTAATTATAGTAACGTTTCTTATTTTGCTTTGACTTTTGTGAAATATATGGTTGATTTGAAGCTTTAAAGGGAGTTTCCTTTGCATTCAATGCAGCCACCCTCTCCTCTTTTAATAACACTTTTCAATTTGTCATTCTATTGATAGTTATTTAGATTAAACTTTTTTTTAATTATATTTTAATCACCTCGAACAAATTATATCAATCGAGAAAATGATCATATTTCGACAATCATTTATGTCGAGCTTAGGACTTTGCTTTTTAGCCTCTGGTGAACCCCTGAGTAATGTTGTGATGGAATATAAGGTCTAAAAATTATAAAACTAGTCGTTAAATGTGATTATAAATATTAATGATATTATTTTCAAAATTTTCACTTTTAAGTATAAAAGGAAAAAAAAAAAAAAAACAGCACCTATTTCCTAATCGAAGAGTCCCTTGCCATTTGAATTCTTAGGTTTTTTTTTTTTCAACCTAAGTATGGCTAGAGAATATGCCAAGGAATTGAGGACTCTTTAGAGATTTCACACGTGAGGAATTGAGGACAGAACGAAAATAAGATGGGAACATGAAAACAGCCTAACAAACATATGAGTGTTAAAAGAAAACTAACTGTGGAATGAAATAAATTTGATACTAAGAATCAGTGTCGGCTAAAAATTTCTTAGGTTTCTATTTCATTAATTTCGTGACATTTGTGTATATATATATATCATATGCTCACATGAAAAGAGTCGACCAATTCCCATTCTTCTTCTTCTTCTTCTTCTTCTTCTTCTTCTTCTTCTTCTTCTTCTTCTTCTAGCATCCTTTGTATCAACAATGGAGGATGAAAAACAAAGCATTGTGCTATTCCCGTTCATGGGGCAAGGCCATATCATTCCATTTCTAGCTTTAGCTCTCCAGATTGAACAAGTAAACACCAACTACGCCATTTACTTTGTAAACACTCCTTTGAACCTTAAGAAACTCCGATCTTCTCTTCCCTCATATTCTTCCATTCGTTTTCTTGAAATCCCTTTCTCAAGCTCCTCCCATGGCCTCCCACCGGACTCTGAAAACTTCGATACCCTTCCTTATCACCTCATCCTTCGCCTTTATCAAGCTTCCGCCTCTCTCCAATTCAAATCCTCTTTCAAAGAAGCAATACAAGCTCTCACAGCTCGCTGCCATGGCCGCCCCCCACTCTGTATCATCTCTGACATCTTTCTTGGTTGGACTGCCAATGTCGCCAAACAACTCGGCGTCTACCACGCAATATTTAGCGGCACTGGTGGTTTTGGCCTCGCTTGCTACGTCTCTCTTTGGCTCAACCTTCCTCATCGGAACGTCGTCGCCCACGACTTCTCTCTGCCGGATTTTAAAGAAGGTACCGTTCAGCTCCATAAGACCCAGTTGCCGACCAACATCGCGGAAGCTGACGGTGAAGACGATTGGTCGATTTTCCAGCGGGAAAATTTATCGGCGTGGGTGGACTCACAGAGCTTGCTTTTCAACACAGTCGAGGAGTTTGATCAAATTGGGCTGTCGTATTTCAGGCGTAAGTTCCCGGGGCTTCATGTTCGTCCAATCGGCCCACTTGTTTTGCGATTAAAGACCCGGGATCGTATTGGGAACACAACAGGAGTAATCACAAGAGAAACCATTCTAAAATGGCTGGATTCGAAGCCATCGAACTCTGTTTTGTACGTTTCGTTTGGGTCGATGAACACGATTTCGTCGTCGCAGATGATGCAATTAGCGAAAGCACTAGAAGCCAGCCAGAAGAACTTCATCTGGGTAGTACGACCACCGATCGAGGTGGACATAAACTCAGAATTCAATGGGAAGGAATGGCTGCCGGAAGGGTTCGAAGAGCGAAACAGAGCAACAGGAAGGGGGTTAGTGGTACAGAACTGGGCACCCCAAGTGGAAATTCTATCGCACAGAGCAGTATCGGCATTTCTATCGCACTGTGGATGGAACTCGGTGATGGAATCACTAGGGCATGGAGTGCCGTTGATGGGGTGGCCACTGGCCGGAGAGCAGTTCTTCAACGCGAAATATCTAGAGGAGGAAATGGGGGTGTGTGTGGAGGTAGGGAGAGGAAAGAAAAGCGAAGTGAATAGTGAAGATGTAGTGAAGAAGATGGAAGAGGTGATGGAAGAGAAGAAGGAGATAATGAGGAGAAATGTAGAGAAAGTTAAAGAGACAATGGAGAAGGCATGGGAACAAAGGGAAAGCTTCAATGGATCTTCTGCTAAATCATTCCATGATTTTCTGAGTGATGCACAGCAAAATCATCAACAAACAAGTGATGCAAAAGAGTGGAGGGAGATGGAAAGATAGTTTTATTTTCAAATATAGCAAATTTAATGTATTAAATATAATCTAGTTATATTTTATAAATATTTTATCGGTTTGCAATTTATAATAATTATATTTATTATATAGAGATTGTAAAGTTTCGAAAGACCCGAACTCTTCTACCTATGCTAAATCTTTCGGCACGATAAATATTGCATATGAATTTTAGTCTATATTAAAGTTGATTGTAATAACTTACTACAAATATCTTTTATTGTAATTACTATATTTATAACATGCAAAATTTAATTTAATAAATTTAAAATTGAAAGTAATATTTGACTTGGTCTAAATAAAATTATTAAAAAAAAAAATGTCATCGATACTTGTGCATCAATTCTCACCTTTTACCTAAAAAATGTTCGAGGTATATTAAAAGGTGACGAGTTAAAAGTCATATTTTCTTTTTTACTCCTTCATTTAAACACGTCGATTCTTTAAAAAAAAATAATAATTTAGAATTATTGAAATATGGATGGAAATGAAAATGGTGATGAAATGAAGTGGAAGCACCAAAGTAATTTCATATTCTAAACATTATAAATGGAAACTTAAATCACTCCCCTATCTCCCACCCTCAAACCAACCCCTATTATGTAACAAAATATGCTTTTCTTTTTAGGTCTATAACCCAACTATTTTTCATTTCGAGAAAAATAGAAACCTAAAAAATAATTAAAAAATGATTATTAGAATAAAAAAGAAGTCAGAAGTTTAAGTTACATGATATGAAGTCTCAGTCATAAATAGTATACTATTAAGAGATGAATTTCCTAATCCAAACTAAGATCAAATCTCATTCTATCATGTTGACTTAGCGGGTCTCTGAGGCTATTGTTATGAAATTTGGTTAGAAATGAATTTAAATTTGGGGTTGAAATTGTCAAAATTTCTTACTACATAGTTTAATTTTTTTAAAGGGAGGTTGTGTGGGGTTGCAAAGAGGGTGATGGATCAAAAGGAGACCAAATATTTATGGGAACAAAATCTCTCACAAAATTAAAGGGAAAAAAAAGAGGACAACAAATTCTTCTTCTAATTCTACAAATACACAAAAGAACGCTACAAACAAACAAACAAATAACCAAAATAAAATTAGGATTGAAAAAATTAAAAGAGAGAGAAAGAGAGAAAAAGGCCTTTTGGATTTATTTATTTATTTATGTATTTACTTATTTTGTTTTTGAATTGAATTGAATCCCCATAAACCCTAAATTCGAATGCCAATGATGACGTGAGAGTGGGCTTTCAAACATGGTTAAGCAACGCGAAACCAACGCCAAACGATGGGGCACGTTGGAGGAGCTTTTGTTAGCCTCCGCCGTGAACCGCCATGGAACCGCCAGTTGGGAATCAGTCGCCATGGAAATACAGAATAGATGCTCTCAATCTCCTTCTTCTTCTTCTTCTTCTTCTTCTTCTCTAACTCCCCAAGATTGTAGGAACAAGTTTTATGACCTCAAGCGCCGATTCCTCTCCCAAAACGTCATCGATTCTGATTCTGATACCAACACTCTCATGCCTATGCTCGATGAGTTGAGAAAGATTCGGGTCCAGGAACTCCGCCGTGATGTTGAACGACGGGATGTATTGATCGTGTAAAATTCTTTGCTCTTCCACTCAGAGATCTGACTCCAACTGATTGGTTGGTTGAGAGATCTGAACATCTATCTTTCCCTCCTTTTTTTTCTTTTTTTTTTTTTGTTTGTGTCAACAGGTCATTGGAAATGAAGGTGAAGCGATTGGAGGAGGAGAGAGACCGGAGTTTCAACCAATCCCACGAGGGATCTGATCTGGACACCGACAAAGCCAAAACGAATCTCCACCTACAAAATCCGGCCGCCTCTGGAGACGACTCCGACGATCGCGAGAACCGATCCCTCAACGAATCCAATTCCACAAGTAAAAAAGACGATGTTCGACAGAACGGCATGGTTGAGGAGAACCCGATTATCGAATCAGTCAATATGTCAAAGATTAAAGAAACCGGGCCTCCCAAAACCGGAGATGAACCGGGGAGAGAATGGTCATTCAACAGCGAAGGAGCGGAGCCAGAAGCAAAGCCGGAAAGAGAAAAGAAGTCGGGCGGAGGATATAAACGGAGAGAGAAAGAAAGAAATTGGGGGAATTGGAAGGGGGCGGCGGCGGCGGTTGATTCGAACGAAGCGTGGGAATCGGTGAGCGAGTCGAAGCAAGATGGGAAAGAAGGGGCGGTGTCGAAGCAGCAAAGCAGCGACGTGCAAAGCTCAGGCAGCTTGTCTCAAAGGAAACGGTGTCGTAATAGCAGTGGCGAAGAGCCCGAGGTTTCTCCAGCCAAGCCCAAGCCCAAGCCCTTAGCCGTCAAATCTGAACCCTTGCTCAAACTTCTCGACACCATTCGCTCCCATCAGCTTGGCTCTACCTTCGAGCGCCGCCTACGGAGCCAGGTGCGTTTCTCTCAATTTCCCTCTTTCCTTTTTAATTAATTAATTCCTTTTTTTTTTTACAAGAGAGAGATTGGATAAGAAAAAGTAACGTGTAAAGAGAGTAGGAATCACATTATGAATATGAACGGCCTCGATGATTCATCCTCAAGTCGTCCACGTGGATGTTAAATCTACGGCTGTGTACTTGCCACTTGGATACACTTAAGGACTTTCTTGTCATTCACACGTACAAACAGAGGGTATTTTGGTCCTTACAATTGGACAGTTAGGTGACATGCTATGGTCATACGTGGAATTTGAGCCTTGTCATCCTAATACGTTCGTTATATTTGGCAAAACGGTGGAGTACCGCCGTATATCCTTCCGTTAGTGAAAACTGCGTCGTTTTAACCCAAATCAAATCTAGTCCGGTTCGATGAGATGGACATTATAATATCCCGGTTTGACCCGAGTCTGTGGGAGTTGAGAGTGATGGTGGAGGAAGTGGTGGGTCTGACATTCTCTGTTAATAGTTTTTCCGTTGTTGTAATTTTGTTGCAGGAATCTGATAGATACAAAAATTTGATACGCCAACATATTGATCTGAGAACGATTCGTTGTCGAGTGGTTAAAGGTGCGTATGCGGATTCAATTCACCGCTTCTTCCGAGATCTCCTCCTCCTTTTCAACAATGCCATCATTTTCTTCCACAGATCCTCCCCTGAAAATGGTGCAGCACTTAAGCTTCGAGCTCTCGTATTGAAAGAAATGAAAGACAGTATAGAAAAACCCCAACCCGTTATCCTTAAATCAAAACCCAAGCAAGAAACGGATCTTTCTCTTCCATCGTCAAAGCCTACCACTAAACCATCTACTACCATAGTGGGGTGTCGTAAACGCGACTCTGTTGCGACGGATTGCAAAAAAGCCGATAAGAATTCTAGAGATGTTGAAGTGAAACCCAAGGTGTCTGATTCTTCTGAGATTAAAATATACGAGAAGGGTACATGGAAGAAGGGATCGAATTCAAAAGAGAGACTAAGACCCACACCCACTCCGACACCGGTTAATTCAGGGCAGAGAAGCTCAAGGACATCATCGACGAGCAAAAACAATGGGGAAGTGAAACACGAATACGGAGGAAACGAATTGAGCTCTCACGACGGGATGGAGGTTAGAATGGAAAAGAAAGAGAGAGTGACAAAGAAAAAGCAAGGGGCTGTAAGCTTCTTGAAGAGAATGAAGCAGAATTCTCCAAACGAAGCTGCAGAAGAAGATGGTGATGCTTCAGAGAATGAGTGTATAAAAGAAGAGGAGGAGGAGGAGGAGGAAGAAGAACAGGAAGAGGAAGAGGAAGGGAAGAGAAAGGTGAAGAAGCAGAAGGAAGGGAAAAAAGAAAGGGTACGACGGAATGGCGGAGGAGGAGGGAGAGGGAAGAAAGCAGTGGGGAGGCCGCCGAAGAAAACAGAAACAGTGACAGTAAAGAGGCAGCAAAGGGAGGAAGTGAGCAGTAGTAAACCACAGAAGCGTTCAAGGAGATAGATTAGTTAGTTGATTATGATTCATTCTTATTGTATAATGTAAATTATGTAGTTGTCTTGTAACTGTTTTCCATTTTCTTTACCTTACATTACAGCCTTACAGCTTACAAAACAGGGGAAACAGGGAGAGGGATGAAAGAATGAACCTCTTTTTTTTTTTTTTTTTTTTTTTTTTTTGTGGTTGCTGATTCAACAATATACATATCCAGATTAATGATATCGGAAGTTTGATTTTTTTTTTCTTTTCTTTTGTTGTGTTGAAGTAATGGAACAAATTGAGTTGTGCAAAGGACAGAAGTGAGTTCAAATTTAACCAAAGCTATGGCATTAAGCCATGACAGCCTGGGCCGACCCAGATTAAGAGGAAAAAATCTTCTGACCTCACATGCAAGTTTGTCCTGATTTATGGAATCCTTAAAAGCCGAGTTCAACTTTTTCAAGGGTTTAGTGGAGAAATTTAGGTGCATTTCATTTCAAGATTTAACAAATAATTTTATATGAACATAAGAATCTTAATCATGTCATATGAATCTCAAGAATGAGCCCTACAACTGTTATATCATGACTGATAATGATATCATAATTTGTGAGAGTTACAACTCTTAAAGATGTATATTTTGAGGCCTATATAATTTGTCAAAAAAGAACATGTAAAATATAGTAAAGAGAGCATTTTGAGCCCCCACAGCTAACCAAGGACACAAGCTTCACCAACAAAGGTAGAGGAGAAGAATCCATTCAGGAAAACATAGGAAGCCCCACCCCCCCTCTTTAGAGATAGAGACAGGAACAAAACAATCCCCAATTACCATGCACCAGAGCATCCCGAGCCAAACAATGGGCCAACCTATTCGCAGAGCACGAGCACCAAACATAAGCCCACACATGGACAGACAAAACCAAGGCTTCAATGCCCTCAACAAAGCTCGATAACTCTGACAGATCCATAATCTTATGGGATAAAGTATTAATAAGCTCAGTACAATCAGACTCAACAAAAATTGGGGGAGAGGAGATAAGGGTAAAACTGTCAAAAAGAAACATTCAGATCTCTCACCATAGCAAGGAATTCGAGGATCTTGATGGGCCAAAAGAGTTGCACCCTTTCACAATCGGTAAGAACGAGAGATTCTGAGGAGTTAAGAACCACCCAGCTAATTCTGTCAATCATTTTGCAGTCACACTACAAACCTAACCTCTCTTTTAGTCTTTAGCTAATGTTTCTTTGCAATCTTAATATTGATTTGGGATTGTTAGGTCCAAAATGGTTGAGTATTACTTATCATAATTGGATCCTAAGCCATAAGTGAAGGTATCACTAAGTTAGGCCAAACTTGGGCCGTATAAGCTCACATGACCCATGTGACAAAAAAACAAAAAAGAAAAGAAAAAACACACGACAATGTTAACTATGTTTATTTTCCATTGACAAAACAAACAAACAAACACACACAAAACCCTCAAACTTCCCCAAATGCTCATTTTTTTACTCCAAATCAGATCTGTAAACTCTCACTCATTATGAAAATTTCTCGGACGATTGGAGCTCTTCTCTGTCTCATTGCCTTGATTCTCATCTCTATATTCATCTGTTTTCCCATCAGAATCCACCATCACAGATCTACTCATCTTGTTCCCACTGCAGCCGCCCTAATTGAATCAAGAAGATTGCTCCTTTCTTCACTCTCCTCATTCTCCATTAATGGAAACAAGATGAATAGTAGTAGATCTACAGAGGCAAGTCTAAGAGTGGCGCCACCCAGCAAATCAAATCCCACGCAGAACAAGTAATGGATTACTAATTTGTTTAATATTTCTATACCCCCTTTTTTTTTTGTACAAACATCTTAGAGTGCCAGTGAAAGAGAAAAGATTGAACCAACCCAACCAATCTCTCTCTTTTCTCTTTCCAAATTTTTGCAGTTTCTTTCTTTGTTTTTGATTATAGATTATTGATAACTAAGTTAGATGGGGAGGTTTTAGAACTATATTGGATTTCTGTGTTTACTGCATTCACTTCTTTTCATTTCACTGACATGATGAGTTAGGAATTGCAAAAAGTCCAGATTTGATGTTATTGAACACTTTGGATTCATAAGAAATTACTCAGCGTCTTAGCTTCTATTTTGTCACACAGTAGATTCTTCATTCTTAGTATTTCTAAATCGGAAACAAATATGAGACGTAAGAGTACCAACAGATTTGGTATCGCTTCTCTCAACTTTATGCTTTTCATACGATATACCGAGGTCCATCTAGACTTACAAGGTGCTATTTTCACTTTGTTATCTACTTCTTATGAGAATCGAATCAATAAAAAAGTCGTTTAAGAATTTGATTTTGTGTTTGAAATATAGCTAAAAATCCAACTCTTTCACTTGAAAAGATGCAAACTATGGTAAGAAACCGTTACAAAAAAGAGTCTAAATAATTACTAGTTGAGCTTCATGGCACAAGCTTATGATAATCGAGTTATACTTGTGTTGCTTTTAAAACCTGTTTAAAAAATAGAGTTAATAAAAGGAATATTTTCAAATGTAACAAAATATTGAAACTATATGCAAAATATAGAGAAATTCATGGACCTTTGTACGGTCCCTTAAAATTATTTGTGATATTTTGTAAATAGTTTCATTTTTTTGTTATCCATTGTTATTCCTCTAACTATAATAGATAACAATTTTATGAATAATAATTAAGTACATAACATTTTATAAAAAGTGTACATATAGCAAAGTTGATCAGTGATAGAATGATAAACTTATATCGGACCAATATTTGCAACATGGTCTATCAGTGATTTAACCTAAGGAAGATTTTGGTGCAATTTTTTTTAAAATATTGCTATATATGCTAATATTTTGAATCGAACCTTAAAAATAAAGCACGCATTTATTTGGCAAATTTTTCTCACAGATGTTTTTATATACAAGTTTGTTTGCCCTGTACTTTAAAAATGTTTTGAAGATTTAAATAAATATAAAGAAAGCAATTTTTTTTAAAAGAATAATTTAGTGCATGATAAAATTTATACTCATTTGAGTATAAGTTGCACAAACACGGATGCAACTATTAAATGGTTTCAAATTTGAATTTAAAGCACTATGACCTACCAATGGTCACTCATAGTGGGCATTGGACAACATGGTCGATAAGGAAGATAGTTGTCATTTCAGGTGGGAAATAGGTGGAGCTTCTCGACGTGGAATTGTCAATATAAAATTAAGTAATATAGTGCAATCTAAACACTACACATCTTTGTACCTCTCTTCGTAGAAAAAATAAATTGAAAGACACATAAGAAAATATCTTCTTTTTCTTTTTTTCGACGAAGACCACAAATCCTAAGCATGGGGTAGAAAACTAGAAATTGAAATTTCAAATAGTATACTCTTGGAATAGTATACTTTTAGAATAAATTGGTAAATTGAAATTAATCGACAACCCTAATAGAAATTGAAATTTCAAATAGTATACTTTTAGAATAAAATTATTGATTATTTGCAAATATAGAAATTAGATTTAAAGTGTTATTATATATAACAATATTTTATCAATATTGCAAATTTGGAAAAAAATATCAACGATAAAAATCTATCACATAGACCGGGAGAGAAAGTAAACTTGAATTAAATATTTGTTAGCTTAATAAGCTTCTAATTAATTTTTTTAATTAGATATTAACTCATTCAAACCAAATTGGACTAATCTTTTATCATAATTTTTAATAAAAATATCATTCTGATTTGAGAAGTCCTCCAATGGTGATGGAGAAAAATGAATTAATTAATTGCTAAGGTTATTAAAATTTTAATTGATATAGTTAATTAGATAAACTAATTAATCCCATATTAGAAGAAAATAAAATAAGATTTTCAATGCAATAAAACAATTCAAAGTCAACCAAACTGACTTTCCCCTGTTTCGTCTTCTTCAAAGTTCAAACATTTCACCATAACTTTCTTCTCAGAACCTCCAATCAATCTGCCCCGCCATTCCCTCCTCAATTCTATCTCCCTCTTATCTTAATAACCCACTTCCATTTTCTTATGTAATTTCATGTTCTCGCTTCCATGGCCTCCCTCTGCTTTCCATTCCCATCTCTTCTTCTTCTTTTTCTTCTTAGCCCTTCTTTTGCCGTTGCTCAGACAACAAACCCAAATATAACTTTAGGCAAATCTCTCACTGCTCATTCCGGCGATTCCTTCTGGTCCTCTGCTTCTGGTGATTTTGCTTTCGGTTTTCGTCAAGCTTTAGGGGGAGACTATTTGTTAGCAATTTGGTTCAATAAAATTGATGATAAAACCGTCGTTTGGTCTGCTAATCGGGACAAATTAGCGCCGGAAGGTTCCACCGTTGTACTTACAAAAAGTGGTCAACTCGTCCTCAACGACCCTGCCGGCAAGCAAATCTGGGCTTCAACTTTTACGGCTACTAATCAATCTGTTTCCTTTGCAGTCCTTCTTGATAATGGAAATTTCATTCTCGCAGCTAACGATTCTGAAATTGTTTGGCAAAGCTTCGATTACCCGACAGATACGATTTTACCGTCACAGATTCTGAATAAGGGAAAAAAACTGGTTGCTTCTTATTCAGAAACGAATTACTCAAGTGGGAGATTTGAATTTTCTATGCAAACTGATGGGAATCTCGTGCTTTACACAAGAAATTTTCCTTCCGATGTACTAAGTACAGATTATTGGTCACCTAACACTCAGAGTTTCGGCTTTCAAGTGGTCTTCAACCTCTCTGGTTCTATTGTTCTCATCGCAGAGAATAAAACCATTCTCAACAATCTCTCATCAAATAATCCCACAGCTCAAACTTTCTACCAGCGAGCAATTTTGGAACATGATGGGGTTTTTAGACATTATATTTACCCAAGGAGCGGCACCGGAAGAAACTCATCTTGGCCTAAAGCTTGGTCGGTGTCGAAATTCATTCCTTCCAACATATGTTTGGCAATTAGTGAAGGTTCGGACAGTGGAGCTTGTGGGTTCAATAGCTACTGCAGGCTTGGGGATGATCAAAAGCCATTTTGCACTTGTCCTGATGGGTATGTCTTGCTTGATCCAAATGATGTAACAAAAAGTTGTAAACCCAATTTTGTTCCTCAAAGCTGTGCGTATCCTGAAATTGATAACTTTGATTTTGTTTCTATGGACAATACGGATTGGCCTCAATCTGATTACGGCCATTACCTACCAGTCAATGAAGATTGGTGCAGAAACGAATGTTTAAAAGATTGTTTTTGTGCGGCAGCCATTTTTAGAGATGGAAATTGTTGGAAGAAGAAGTTCCCACTTTCATTTGGGAAAATGGATTATAGCGTGGGAGGAAAAGCTCTTATCAAAATCAGGAGAAGCAATTCAACTCTGCAATCTCAAAACCTTGACAAGAATTGCAATAACAAAACAAAGATAGTCATTGGATCAGTTTTGTTAGGAAGCTCTTTATTTCTTAATATCCTCTTATTCCTACTCACTTTATTGATCGGCCATCGATTCAGTAGAAGGAAATTAAAGTTTAATGGAGAAGACCCTTTCATTTTAGGTGTGAATCTAAGAGCTTTTAGCTATGAAGCGCTTAACAAAGCCACTAAGGGATTCAAAGAGCAACTGGGAAGTGGTGCATTTGCTACTGTTTATAAAGGGACTCTTGATGACAACAACTTGGTGGCAGTTAAAAAGTTGGAGAACATAGCGAAGGGAGGATCGGGAGAGAATGAATTTAAAGTTGAAGTAAGTGCGATTGCTCGATCAAACCATAAGAATTTGGTTAAATTAGTTGGTTTTTGTAACGAAGGAGAACACAGAATGTTGGTTTATGAGTTCATGGAAAATGGGTCTCTTGCAGATTTTCTTTTTAAGCCTTCAAAGCCAACTTGGTATACAAGAATTCAGCTTGTTTTAGGAATTGCAAGAGGGTTAAGTTACTTACATGAAGAGTGCAGTACTCAGATCATTCATTGTGATATCAAGCCACAAAACATCCTTCTTGATGACAGTTATGGTGCAAAAATTGCAGATTTTGGATTGGCTAAACTTCTGAAGAAAGATCAAACACGAACCATGACTGCAATTAGAGGAACAAAAGGGTATGTGGCTCCTGAATGGTTTAGAAGCTTTCCCATTACAGTGAAAGTTGATGTTTATAGCTTTGGGATTCTGTTGCTGGAGATAATCTGTTGTAGAAAGAATTTTGAAATGGAAACAGAAGACGAAGATGAAATGATACTAAGTGATTGGGTATATGATTGTATGAATGAGAAGGAAATTGAGAAGTTGGTAAGAGATGATGAAGAAGCAAGAGATGATATGAAGAGAGTGGAGAGATTTGTTAAGATTGGAATATGGTGTATTCAGGAGGAGCCATCTCTAAGGCCATCCATGAAGAAAGTGGTACAAATGCTTGAAGGTGCAGTTGAAGTATCAACTCCTCCTGATCCATCTTCATTTATTAGTGCAATTAAGTAATAACATTGTCTCTTTCTCTTCTTCCATATTTTATGTATAATCCAATGACTCATCTGCATTATCATATAGTCATGTATGTAAATAAAATTTAGCAAGTTCATTGAAATAGTTGAAAACTAAAATGCCCCTCAGGTTACGTTGTCATCTTATTCTTATTTGATATTACTTCGCGATTCTTATCTGATTGTTATTATTTGATATTTAGTAGGTTGTGATTGAAATCTAATTGCTATTTGATAATAAGTAGTTTGTGATTGCTATCTAAACTTTACCTGATTTCTATATGATTATTCGTTTCTAAGTTGTTTGCTATTGTCATCTGATTTCTACATGATTATTACTTACTTTTTGGTTGCTATACATTTAGAAACATTCAGAGTTATAGTTTGTTTGAAATTTGAAAAAATTGTTTAATGGTTAATATGTGTTGTTTAAATTCCTCGTTCGAGCAAAACCTGATCTTATGAAAATGAAAGAATTTATGCAAATTTGGTTAAAAAAGTGACGTGAATCAAGAGTTAAACACACATTTTGTTAAATTTGATACAAAGATAAAAAGTTGAAACTTTTTCCTAACATCTAAAAAAACTTAGCTTAAGTAGCATCTATGCATACCGAAGATCAAAAGATTCATAGTTCAAACTTCCAATTTTTGATATTACTAAACAAATTTTAAGAGGTTAGCTAGAAGTAAATGAAAGAGTTTATTGAAAAGTCGAGCTAAATGTCTTTTTAGAATTTAATTTTCTTATTTTTGACTATATATCATAAAATTTAATTGAAGAACCTTAATTGACTAGAAACTTCAAGTCTTTCAACTATCCCACTTTTATTTCCCCACTAATAATTCCTTCATCCTTCCTTTCAATTTACGTTTAATATTTAGGTTAGACCACTCTACATTTGGACAAGGTTAATGTTTGAAATATCGATGTCAATGAAAATATCGAGGTACCGATTTTATGAAAATAATGATATAGATAAAAATTTAGAATTTTTTTTATGAAAATTGTTATAATTAATAGTTGATGGAACTTTGATTGTAACTTACTTAAACTTAGACTATATAATTAACAATTTTAATAGTAATTTCGATAAAAGTAAGACTGTTTATATGTTTATTATAAATGTACGTGTAAATGTTCATGCGAGAACAAAATATTTTTAAAATGAATAAGAAAATAATAACATTATATGAAATTTAAGAATATTTTTAGGTGAAAGGATGAGAAAATTATAAAGGTTTTAGATAGTAAAAGAAAAAAAATCATATTAATTCGAAATTTGGAAAATGGTAAAAAATAGCAAATTTGACAAAATACTTACAACATATGACAAAATTTCAGATTTTATCATCAATAGACAATGATAGGTGACGTCGATAAACAGTGATAAAAGTTTATATTATCGATAGAATTCAAAATTGTGGTTTTTTTCGAATGCAATTTCTTTGTAAATCGAAAGTTTTAAGTTGAAAATAAAGGTAAAGACCGAAAAAGGTTCTAAATTAGGAAAAAACATGTTGTGTGAAACTATAGATGTTGTGTGGAATAATGTTCCAATAAACTATAGAATGATAAGACCGAGTCAAAGAAAAAGTTTAATTTCATCCAAAAACTCACATAGATTTCATTAAGAGAATCCCTCTTTGTTATAAATGGACTCATCATCTTACACTGCAGAAGCTATGGTATAGCAACTTCTTTGCCTTATTATGGCTTTCCCTTGTTTCTTTCTTCTTCTTCTTCTTCTTCTTCTTCCTTTGTTTTCTTTACCCTCCTTCTCATTTTCCCAGCCTTACAAGAATATAACTCTAGGCTCATCTCTCATTGCATCTCCACGCAACCATACCAATCATTCTTACTGGTCCTCCCCATCTGGTGACTTCGCTTTTGGTTTCTTAGATATTGGAAGTAATGGGTTTCTACTAGCCATTTGGTTCAACAAAATCCCTGAAAACACCATCGTCTGGTCCGCCAATCCGAACCATTTAGTCCCCTCCGGATCCATTCTCCAACTCACCACTCATGGTCAGCTGGTGCTTAATGACTCAACAGCTAACCAAATATGGACCGCAAATTTCCGAACTGAAAACACAACGGTTTCTCATGCTGCCATGCTTGACACCGGCAACTTCATCCTTGCTGCTGCTAACAACAATTCCCAAGTAGTTCTATGGCAATCCTTTGATGAACCCACTGATACTATTTTACCATCACAGGTTATGAAACAGAACAGCATTCTCATTGCTCGCTATTCGAAAACAAATTACTCAGAGGGAAGATTTCATTTGAGGATGCAATCTGATGGGAATCTCGTGCTGTATACAAGAATTGTTCCTCTGGGTTCTCAAGGGAATCCTTATTGGGCAAGTGGCACTGTGGGTTCTGGGTTTAAACTTGTTTTTGATTTGTCTGGCTCCATTTATGTCTCTGCAAAAAATGGAACTGCTTTAACCTATTTAACCTCAGAAACTCCTTCCTCAAATCAACAAAATTTCTACCGTCGAGCCATTTTGGAGTACGATGGTGTTTTCAGGCAATACATTTACTCCAAGAGTGATAAGGCTTGGAAGAGTGTTTCAGATTTCATTCCTTCGAATATTTGTGAGAGTATAAATAATGGGTTAGGAAGTGGAGTTTGTGGGTATAATAGTTATTGTGAAACAGGGGAAAATCAGAGACCAATTTGCAAATGCCCACAAGGGTATTACAAGGTTGATCATGTTATTTTCTAGAGTAAAAATAAATATTGCAATGGCAAATTGAAGACAAATTCATTTATATTACATTCAAAGAAAAATACAGTATTTAAAGTCTTAAAAATAACTACCCACTAACATCATGACCCTAAACTTTCTCCACTAACATCATGACCCTAAACTTTCTCCACTAACATCATGACCCTAAACTTTCTCCACTAATCAACATGACCCTAGACTTTCTCCATGATTACAAATCATGAATGACTAATTCCTAAGAAATAGGAACAAACTTGGACTAAATTAACTTAACAAAGATAAACACACATGAGCATGTTTCAATCCTAAAGCACTTTCTTAACACTCCTCCTTGCTTTAGGAGTTGCAAACACCAAGTTTTGACCTTAGAAACTCGAACTTGCAAGTAGGCAACGGTTTAGTTAATATGTCTGCAACTTGATCTTCTGTTTTACAGTAGACAAGAATCACCTCTCCACTTTTCTGCACTTCCCTTAAAAAAAATAACTTGATGTTAAAATGTTTAGTCTTCTTATAAAACACAGGATTATGAGAAATAGCAATAGCCGCTTTGTTATCAACAAGAATCTCCGTGCTTTTCTTCTGCTTCAGATCAAGGTCAAGTAAAATTTTCCTCAGCCATAAAGCTTGATTGGCAGTAGCTGTTGCAGCAATAAATTCTGCTTCAGCAGTGGATTGGGCTACAATCTCTTGCTTTTTCGAGCTCCAAGAGAAAACACCAGAGCTAAGAGTAAAACAGTAACCTAAAGTGCTTCTCATATCATCAATGGAACTTCCCCAATCACTATCAGAAAAACCAATCAGTTTGAACTCCTTGCCCCTAGTGAACTTAACACCAAAATCACTTGTGCCTTTGACATATCGTATCACTCTTTTTGCTGCCTTAAGATGTAATTCACTTGCACAATGCATGAAACGAGACAAAATACTCACAGCATTCAAAATATCAGGTCTTGTTGCTGTGAGATACATCAAGCAACCAATTAAACTCCTAAAATATCCTTCATCAACTTTGTCAGCATCATCTTCTTTGCACAACTTCTCCTTTTGATTCATTGGAGTGCTTACAGCCTTACACTCATCCATCTTAAACTTCTTTAGTATTTCCTTTGCATATTTTTTCTGGCAAATGAAAACTTCACCTTGCCCTTGCTTGATCTCTATGCCAAGGAAGTAGGACATGAGCCCGAGATCTGTCATTTCAAACATCTTCATCATCTCCCATTTGAAATTTTGAATATGATCTGCATTGTTTCCTGTAACCAGTAGGTCATCAACATACAGTGAAACAATAAGAATGCTAGTACCATTGTGCTTAACATATAAGGTTGATTCTGATAGACTTTTCAAAAATCCCAAGCTCAGTAAATGTTCATCAATTTTGCTATACCAAGCTCTTGGAGCTTGTTTTAAACCATAAAGAGCCTTCTTGAGAAGATAGACTTTATTTCTTTCACCTTGCTTCTCACATCCTTCGGGCTGCTCAACATAAATTTCTTCTTGTAAGACACCATTCAAAAAAGCTGATTTGACATCCAACTGATACAATTTCCACCCCTTTTGTGCAGCTATTGCAAATAGTAACCTGATTGTGTCCATTCTAGCAACAGGAGCAAAAGTATCAGAGTAATCAACACCAAAGATTTGAGCATACCCTTTAACCACAAGCCTGGCTTTGTGCTTGTTAATCGAGCCATCAGCATTAAGCTTGGTTCTAAACACCCATTTAACTCCAATTACCTTCCTATCTTGAGGTCTGTCAACTAGGATCCAAGTTTTGTTCTTCTCTATCATTGACAACTCCTCCTCCATTGCAGCTATCCACCTTTGATCTTTCTTTGCTTCTGCATAGTTTGCAGGTTCACACACAGCAACATTGCACCTTTCATAAATATCAGAAAGCAACCTTGTTCCTCTCACGGAAGCATCATCTACTATTTCATTCTGCCTGTCATCTTCCTCTTCAATGCTTGAATCAAAAAACTTGAATTTCATCTTTTCCAAGGTCTGACCTTTCTTCTCTGCATCATCAAAGTTCCACTCTTCATCTTCCTCGAAGTGAACATCCCTGCTCACGACAATCTTTCCACTCTTCATCTTCCTCGAAGTGAACATCCCTGCTCACGACAATCTTTCCAGTTTGTGGCTGGAAAATTTTATAGGCTTTGCTGATAGAACTATAGCCTATAAAGACACCCGGTGAAGCTCTCCTATCAAGTTTGTCACGCTTGCTCTGTGGAACATGAGTGAAACACAAACAACCAAATACTTTGAGAAATTTCAATGATGGTTTGTACCCATACCATGCCTCAAATGGTGTCTTTTCCTTCAATGCTTTTGTGGGAAGCCTATTTTGAAGAAATATAGCTGTATTTGCTGCCTCTGCCCAAAACTTCTTTGGCAAACTCTTTTCATGCAGCATGCATCTTGTCATCTCCATGATGTATCTATTTCTCCTCTCACTAACTCCATTTTGTTGAGGAGTGTAAGGAGCTGTAAGTTGATGTTTTATGCCTGAATCTTCACAAAACTTGTCAAATTCTGCCGAAACATACTCCTTCCCATTGTCAGACCTTACCATTTGAATTTTGCAACCACTTTCATTTTCAACTCTTGCCTTGAACTTCCAAAAGACATGAGCAACCTCTGATTTAAACTTCAAGAAAAAAATCCAGCACATTCTGGTGAAGTCATCAATAAAAGCAATATAATAGAGACTGCCTTTTAAAGAAGGTGTTCTCTGAGGACCTGCAACATCTGTGTGAATGAGCTGCAATTTTTGAGTGGCTCTCCAAGATGACTTGGGAAATGACTTCCTATTTTGCTTTCCAAAATGACACGCTTTGCAGCTTGAGATTTCTTCACTAAGCTTGGGAAAATCAAGTGCCAACTCCGTTAGTTGTAGCAGCCCTTGATGATGATAGTGACCGACTCTTTTGTGCCAAAGCTATGTTTCATATTCTTTGAGAGAAAAAACAAATTGCTCCTCCTCTAAAGGATTAAGTGAAAAACTTTTTCCTTTCATTTTTACTTTGAAAATATCTTGATTTGCTGCATCCTTAATCAAGCAATATTCATTTTCAAAAGTAACTTTAAAACCTTTTTCAATAAGTTGACCCACACTCAACAAATTTTGGTTAATGTCAGGTACAAAAAGAACATCCTGTATATGTTTTGTACCTTTACAACTGGCAATCGCAATAGTCCCCTTTCCTTTGACTGAGATGTAGTCTCCATCGCCAATTCTGACTTTGGTGATATTTGTTGGCTTCAGATCTTTAAACAACTCCTTGTCATGAGTCATATGGTTGGTACATCCACTGTCAATCAGCCAGCTTTCATTTGACTCACCACCCACGAAGCATGTTGCCACAAACAATTGATCCTCCTCCTCCTCCTGATAAGCAATTTTGGCCTCTACACCTTGTTGTTGATTATTGTTCCTGCAAATTACAGCTTCATGCCCCATTTGGTTACATTTGGTGCACTTGGCGTTTGGTCTCCTCCAGCATTTAAAAGGAGGATGACCCTGTTTATTGCAATGTGAACAGGGAGGATAGGATCCCTTCTTGACTCCTGCTTTGTTGTAAGTTGAAGATTCTCTAGTAGAAATTTGATTCTTCTTGAAAAACTTCTTCTTCTTATTGTTCCTAACGTTCTCATGATGCTTCGCTGGCAAGGCTCCTTCAACAGCACCTTCTTGCCTCATGGCTCTTCTTTGTTCCTGCGCTTGCAAAGCATTGAGTATCTCTGCAAGAGTGATTTGAGTCAAATCTTTGGTATTTTCTAAGGCAGAAATAGATGCCTCAAATTTTTCAGGCACTGATACAAGAATTTTTTCTACAATTCTTGAGTCCTTGAACACAGAACCAAGTAATCTGATTTGGTTTGCAATGTCCAATAACCTAACAGAATACTCTTTAATTGATTCTGTTTCCTTCATCTTCTGCAACTCGAATTCTCGAATCAAGTTTAGCACACGCATTCCTTTGATTCTTTCATCTCCCTCATATTCTGACTTGAGATAATTCCATATCTCATATGCTGATCTCAGAGTCATAATTCTAGTGAAGATAGTAGATGAGACTGCAGCAAACAGACATGCCTTTGCCTTGGATTTCTTTGTCTTCTTCTCCTTTTGCGCTTTGATTTGTGCCATGGTAGGATTGTCTGGAAGAGCAGGAATTTCAT
Source organism: Cucumis melo (assembly GCF_025177605.1). Taxonomy (NCBI): domain Eukaryota; kingdom Viridiplantae; phylum Streptophyta; class Magnoliopsida; order Cucurbitales; family Cucurbitaceae; genus Cucumis; species Cucumis melo. Next base: position 916,578 of record NC_066861.1, on the reverse strand, counting down.
AATCCTCTTCCACTGCTTCCCAAATATCCAAAGCTTCCATATAAGCTTCCATACGAACTGCCTAAACTTGGTAGTTGTCTCCATCAAATATCAATGGAAAAATTGAAGTGAAACTAGAACTTGTTATGGCGTCCATGACACAACAACTCACACTCACAGATCCCTTAAGAAGAGAGCTCTGATACCAATTGTTATTTTCTAGAGTAAAAATAAATATTGCAATGGCAAATTGAAGCAAATTCATTTCTATTACATTCAAAGAAAAATACAGTATTTAAAGTCTTAAAAATAACTACCCACTAACATCATGACCCTAAACTTTCTCCACTAACATCATGACCCTAAACTTTCTCCACTAATCAACATGGCCCTAGACTTTCTCCATGATTACAAATCATGAATGACTAATTCCTAAGAAATAGGAACAAACTTGGACTAAATTAACTTAACAAAGATAAACACACATGAGCATGTTTCAATCCTAAAGCACTTTCTTAACAGGAAGTAAAGGGTTTTTGTTGGCCATTTGGTTCGACAAAATTGATGAAAAAACTGTGGTTTGGTCAGCTAATCGTGATATGTTCCTAAAGGGTCCACAGTTCGATTTACTAATGGTGGCCAACTTGTGCTCAATGATCCTGGAGGCAATCACATATGGACGGCAACTGCAAATTCCACTGGAAATACAAGTAGATCCGTTTCTTATGCTGCGATGCTTGATAGTGGAAACTTTGTGTTGGCTGCGACTGATTCTGAAATTTTGTGGCAAAGCTTTGATGTGCCTACTGATACAATTTTACCATCACAAACTTTGAACATTGGTGGAGCTCTTGTTGCTCGTTATTCAGAAACCAATTATAAGAGTGGAAGGTTTCAACTTTTGATGCAAACAGATGGGGATCTTGTGCTTTCACCTAATGCATTCCCTTTTGAAACAACAAACATAGCTTACTGGGCAAGTAACACTACGGGCTCTGGCTTCCAGCTTGTGTTCAACCTTACTGGTTCCATTTATGTGATTTCAAAGAATAATACCATTCTCACAACTGTGGTACCCAATACCCTTTCACCACAAAATTATTACCTCCGGGCGATTCTTGAGCACGATGCTATCTTTAGATTGTATGTTTATCCGAAAGCGACAAGTAATTCATCAATGCCTAAAGCTTGGACTCAAGTATCAGACCCAGTAAACATCTGTATTATGGTCAGTGATGGTACAGGAAGTGGAGTTTGTGGATTTAATAGCTATTGTAAGCTTGGTGATGATCGAAGGCCATTTTGCTCTTGTCCACAAGGCTACGTCTTAATTGATCCAAATGATGAGATCAAGGGTTGTAAACCCAACTTTGTTGCTCAGAGTTGCGATCAATACTTTCTTGAAACTGATGACTTCGAATTTTTTGCTATGGAAAATACGAATTGGCCTCAAGGTGATTACGCCAATTTCAACCCAGTAAGTGAGGAATGGTGTAGAAACGAATGTTTGAATGATTGTGTCTGTGTGCTTGCCGCTTTCAGAAATGGTGAGTGTTGGAAGAAGAGATATCCTTTTGCTTTTGGGCTTATAGATCCTGAGGTTGCTGGCATAAAATCTCTTCTCAAAGTCAGGAAACTAAACTCTACTTCCAAACTTAGTGATATAGTAAAGAATCAAATGAACAAAACTACAATCATTATATCAGTTCTATTAGGGAGCTCTTTTTTTCTGAACTTCCTCTTATTCCTTCTCACATTATCCATTTGTTACCATTTCAGGAAAAGGAAATCAGATGTGGTTGAAAAAGACCCTTTCATTTTAGGTGTGAATCTCAGGATCTTTAGCTATGAAGAGCTCAACAATGCCACAGGTGGATTCATACAACACTTGGGGCGTGGCTCTTTTACTACTGTTTATAAAGGGATTATTGACTCTGACAACAACAATTACTTGGTAGCTATTAAAAAGTTCGATAATATGGTTCCAGATGGAGAACAAGAATTTAACGCTAAAGTGGGTGCTATTGCTCGAACAAACCACAAGAACTTAGTTCGATTGCTTGGCTTTTGCAATGAAGGAGAACACAGAATGTTGGTGTATGAGTTCATGCATAATGGGTCTCTTGCAGATTTCCTTTTTGGGACTTCGAAACCAAATTGGCATAGCAGAATTCAAATTATTTTAGAGACAGCCAGAGGACTATGTTATCTACACGAAGGGTGTAGTTCTCGAACCATTCATTGCGATATTAAGCCTCAAAACATCCTTCTGGACGAGTCGTTTACCGCACGGATTGCAGACTTTGGCTTGGCCAAACTTGTGAAAAAAGATCAAGCTCGAACCACCCCGATGACAACGACAATTAGAGAAAGCGAAGGATATTTAGCTCCAGAGTGGTTCAGAGGCCTCCCCATCACAGAAAAGGTGGATGTTTATAGTTTTGGGATATTGTTGTTGGAGATAATATGTTGTAAAAGGAGTTTGGAGGAGAAAGCAGAGGATGAAAAACAAAAGGTGTTGACAGATTGGGCTTATGAGTGTTTCAAAGAGATGAAAGTGGAGATGTTGGTAGAAAAGGATGAAGAAGCAAAGATGGAGTTGGAAAGGGTGAAGAAGTTTGTGATGATAGCAATATGGTGCATTCAAGAGGAACCATCTCTAAGGCCAACCATGAAGAAAGTTTTACAGATGATGGAAGGTGCCATTGAAGTTTCCTTTCCTCCTCATCCATCTTCCTTCATTAGTTCCATCTCTTAGTACTTTCTTTTCAGTTGTTTACTTTCATTATTTTCTTTATAAAATTGATCAAAACTAGGTGTTTTTTTTTAGATTTATGGCCGCCTGATTAATCCAATGTAATTTGAAAGTTTAGGATGTGTTTGTCTCACCTTACATATTGTCATAAAAATAAAATAAAAAATTATAAACTAACGGTTTCGTCGATTTAAATTTTGAAAAAACATCGTGACATAAAAATTTTCTAGGCAAATTTGCAAAGGAAAATAGTTATGAATCGGAAAATGTTGAAACTATTTACAAAATATATAAAAAAAAACTAAAATTTACTAAAAAAAAGTTCGATAAATTTTGTAAACATTTTTAATATTTTGTTATTTTAAAAAATGTTCAGTCTAATAGTCCAATTTGTTAATATGATATTTGAAGAAGTTTTTCAACCATAAAGTAAACAAAGTCTAAATTAATTAACTTAATGACAATTACAAAAAATTAAGGTTTTAAATCTTATTTATATTCATAAACTTTTAAAAATAACAAAATTTGGTTCATGTTTTAAGATTCAGTAATTCTAACAAAGTAGTGAGGAACTTCTATTTGGATGACTAAGATGCAAAATAATATAATCACTTTTAATAATTTAAGGTTTTAAATTTTAGTAAAAGTCGTTGTCTTCTAGATTTTGTTAGTCGCTATGTTGACGTATTGTTATTCTATTTTACTTTCTGATATGCTAAATTCATTTGCAACTGCTATTTATAAAACTGGACAATTTTACTAATATGACTGAGTGAAAAGTAAGTTGGAAAGTCCAAAAGATATATATATATATATCTTTTGGACTCTTTATAACACCATTCAACTTCTTCAGAGGTCTTACCTTTCTATGGCTTATGTCTTTTGAAATCACATGAGCTTACTTCCTCTTTCCACCATTTTTCTTCATTGTCTTCTTGTTTTACCAACTTCTTCATTTTCTCAACGCTATAAAAAAGTAATTTTGATTTTGGGTTCCTACCCTTGGGAAGTAAAGGTTTTTTGTTGACAATTTGGTTCGACAACATTTATGAGAAAAATGTGTTGAGGAAATGAGCCATCTTAATAACAAAGAATCACCACACACTGACCGACCCAAGTTGACTAGAAATTTCTAGCCTTCAAAGTCGGCTACTTTTCTTTTCGAAAATCATCTTTCCTCCCAATTTAATATGTATGACCCGTTAAAAACTAACTTGGAAAATGAAAAGAAAGTTATATATGAACTGTAATATCAGTATCACGCCACTCATTATTTCACAAAGGCCTTACCTTTCTTTGGCTTATGGCTTTTAAAATAACATCATCTTACTTCCTCTTTCCCCCATTTCTTCATTGTCTTCTTGTTCTTGCTATTCTTCTTGTTTTACCAACTTGTTCGTTTTCTCAGCTTTATAAAAATGTAACTCTGGGTTCATCTCTCACTGCAACTCAACTAAATGATCACCACTACTATTGGGTCTCCCAATCTGGTGATTTTGCTTTTGGGTTTCTACCCTTGGGAAGTAAAGGGTTTTTGTTGGCCATTTGGTTCGACAAAATTGATGAAAAAACTGTGGTTTGGTCAGCTAATCGTGATAATTTGGTACCTAAAGGTTCCACAATTCATTTTACTAGTGATGGTCAACTTGTGCTGAATGATCCTGAAGGCAATCAAATATGGACGGCAACTGCAAGTTCCTCTGGAAATACTAATCGATCTGTTTCCTATGCTGCGATGCTTGATAGTGGAAACTTTGTGTTGGCTGCGATTAATTCTGAAATTTTGTGGCAAAGCTTTGATGTGCCTACTGATACAATTTTACCATCACAAACTTTGAATATGGGTGGAGATCTTGTTGCTCGTTATTCAGAAACCAATTATAAGAGTGGAAGGTTTCCAAACTGATGGGAATCTTGTGCTTTACCCAAGAGCAGTCCCTTTGGATACAGTAAGTAAAGCTTACTGGGCAAGTAACACTGTGGGCTCTGGCTTCCAACTTGTGTTCAACCTCTCTGGTTCCGTTGATGTCATTGCAAACAATAATACCGTTCTCTCAACTGTGGTATCAACTACCCTTTTGCCACGAAATTTTTACCTACGGGCGATTCTCGAGCATAATGGGATTTTTGGATTGTATGTTTACCCAAAGCCCACTCATAGTTCGTCTATGCCTGGAGCTTGGTCTCAAGTGTCAGACTCTATAAACATTTGTATCTTGGTGCAGGGTGGTTGGGGATCTGGAGTGTGTGGGTTTAATAGTTATTGTAGGCTTGGGGATGATCAGAGGCCATATTGTTCTTGTCCACCTGGCTATGTCTTGCTTGATCCAAATGATGAGATCAAGGGTTGTAAACCCAACTTTGTAGCTCAGAGTTGCGATCAATCCTTTCTTGAAACTGATAACTTTGAATTTGTTGCTTTGGAAAATACTAATTGGCCTCAGGCTGATTATGGCTATTTCAAACCAGTAAGTGAGGAATGGTGCAGAAACGAATGTATGAACGATTGTTTTTGTGCGGTTTCCTTTTTTAGGAATGGTGAATGTTGGAAGAAGAGGTTTCCTCTAGCTGATGGACGAATGGATCCCAGTGTTGGTGGAAGAGCACTTCTCAAAGTTAGGAAACAAAACTCTTCTTTCCCACCTAGTGATCTTGTCCATAAACCTACAGTAGTTTTCGTTGGATCAGTTCTATTAGGAAGCTCTGTATTTCTCAACTTCTTCTTATTCCTTCTCACTTTATTCATTGGTTACAGACTCAAGAAAAGGAAATCAAAGCCTGTTCAACGAGATCCATCTATTTTAGATGTGAATTTGAGGATCTTTAGCTATGAAGAGCTCAACAAGGCCACAAGTGGATTCATCCACCAGTTGGGGCGTGGCTCTTTTGCTACTGTTTATAAAGGGACTATTGACTCTGAGGACAACAATAACTTGGTTGCTATTAAAAAGTTGGACAATTTAGTGCAAGAGGGAGACCAAGAATTTAAAGCTGAAGTGAGTGCTATTGTTGGAACAAACCACAAGAACTTAGTTCGATTGCTTGGCTTTTGCAATGAAGGAGAACATAGAATGTTGGTGTATGAATTCATGCATAATGGGTCTCTTGCAGATTTCCTTTCTGGGACTTCGAAACCAAATTGGCATAGCAGAATTAAAATTATTTTAGAGACGGCCAGAGGACTGTGTTATCTACACGAAGGGTGTAGTTCTCAAACCATTCATTGTGATATTAAGCCTCAAAACATCCTTCTCGACGAGTCGTTTACCGCACGGATTGCAGACTTTGGCTTGGCCCAATTTGTGAAAAAAGATCAAGCTCGAACCACCCCGATGACAACGACAATTAGAGAAAGCGAAGGATATTTAGCTCTAGAGTGGTTCAGAGGCCTCCCCATCACAGAAAAGGTGGATGTTTATAGTTTTGGGATATTGTTGTTGGAGATAATATGTTGTAAAAGGAGTTTGGAGGAGAAAGCAGAGGATGAAAAACAAAAGGTGTTGACAGATTGGGCTTATGAGTGTTTCAAAGAGATGAAAGTGGAGATGTTGGTAGAAAAGGATGAAGAAGCAAAGATGGAGTTGGAAAGGGTGAAGAAGTTTGTGATGATAGCAATATGGTGCATTCAAGAGGAACCATCTCTAAGGCCAACCATGAAGAAAGTTTTACAGATGATGGAAGGTGCCATTGAAGTTTCCTTTCCTCCTCATCCATCTTCCTTCATTAGTTCCATCTCTTAGTACTTTCTTTTCAGTTGTTTACTTTCATTATTTTCTTTATAAAATTGATCAAAACTAGGTGTTTTTTTTTAGATTTATGGCCGCCTGATTAATCCAATGTAATTTGAAAGTTTAGGATGTGTTTGTCTCACCTTACATATTGTCATAAAAATAAAATAAAAAATTATAAACTAACGGTTTCGTCGATTTAAATTTTGAAAAAACATCGTGACATAAAAAATTTCTAGGCAAATTTGCAAAGGAAAATAGTTATGAATCGGAAAATGTTGAAACTATTTACAAAATATATAAAAAAAAACTAAAATTTACTAAAAAAAAGTTCGATAAATTTTGTAAACATTTTTAATATTTTGTTATTTTAAAAAATGTTCAGTCTAATAGTCCAATTTGTTAATATGATATTTGAAGAAGTTTTTCAACCATAAAGTAAACAAAGTCTAAATTAATTAACTTAATGACAATTACAAAAAATTAAGGTTTTAAATCTTATTTATATTCATAAACTTTTAAAAATAACAAAATTTGGTTCATGTTTTAAGATTCAGTAATTCTAACAAAGTAGTGAGGAACTTCTATTTGGATGACTAAGATGCAAAATAATATAATCACTTTTAATAATTTAAGGTTTTAAATTTTAGTAAAAGTCGTTGTCTTCTAGATTTTGTTAGTCGCTATGTTGACGTATTGTTATTCTATTTTACTTTCTGATATGCTAAATTCATTTGCAACTGCTATTTATAAAACTGGACAATTTTACTAATATGACTGAGTGAAAAGTAAGTTGGAAAGTCCAAAAGATATATATATATATATCTTTTGGACTCTTTATAACACCATTCAACTTCTTCAGAGGTCTTACCTTTCTATGGCTTATGTCTTTTGAAATCACATGAGCTTACTTCCTCTTTCCACCATTTTTCTTCATTGTCTTCTTGTTTTACCAACTTCTTCATTTTCTCAACGCTATAAAAAAGTAATTTTGATTTTGGGTTCCTACCCTTGGGAAGTAAAGGTTTTTTGTTGACAATTTGGTTCGACAACATTTATGAGAAAAATGTGTTGAGGAAATGAGCCATCTTAATAACAAAGAATCACCACACACTGACCGACCCAAGTTGACTAGAAATTTCTAGCCTTCAAAGTCGGCTACTTTTCTTTTCGAAAATCATCTTTCCTCCCAATTTAATATGTATGACCCGTTAAAAACTAACTTGGAAAATGAAAAGAAAGTTATATATGAACTGTAATATCAGTATCACGCCACTCATTATTTCACAAAGGCCTTACCTTTCTTTGGCTTATGGCTTTTAAAATAACATCATCTTACTTCCTCTTTCCCCCATTTCTTCATTGTCTTCTTGTTCTTGCTATTCTTCTTGTTTTACCAACTTGTTCGTTTTCTCAGCTTTATAAAAATGTAACTCTGGGTTCATCTCTCACTGCAACTCAACTAAATGATCACCACTACTATTGGGTCTCCCAATCTGGTGATTTTGCTTTTGGGTTTCTACCCTTGGGAAGTAAAGGGTTTTTGTTGGCCATTTGGTTCGACAAAATTGATGAAAAAACTGTGGTTTGGTCAGCTAATCGTGATAATTTGGTACCTAAAGGTTCCACAATTCATTTTACTAGTGATGGTCAACTTGTGCTGAATGATCCTGAAGGCAATCAAATATGGACGGCAACTGCAAGTTCCTCTGGAAATACTAATCGATCTGTTTCCTATGCTGCGATGCTTGATAGTGGAAACTTTGTGTTGGCTGCGATTAATTCTGAAATTTTGTGGCAAAGCTTTGATGTGCCTACTGATACAATTTTACCATCACAAACTTTGAATATGGGTGGAGATCTTGTTGCTCGTTATTCAGAAACCAATTATAAGAGTGGAAGGTTTCCAAACTGATGGGAATCTTGTGCTTTACCCAAGAGCAGTCCCTTTGGATACAGTAAGTAAAGCTTACTGGGCAAGTAACACTGTGGGCTCTGGCTTCCAACTTGTGTTCAACCTCTCTGGTTCCGTTGATGTCATTGCAAACAATAATACCGTTCTCTCAACTGTGGTATCAACTACCCTTTTGCCACGAAATTTTTACCTACGGGCGATTCTCGAGCATAATGGGATTTTTGGATTGTATGTTTACCCAAAGCCCACTCATAGTTCGTCTATGCCTGGAGCTTGGTCTCAAGTGTCAGACTCTATAAACATTTGTATCTTGGTGCAGGGTGGTTGGGGATCTGGAGTGTGTGGGTTTAATAGTTATTGTAGGCTTGGGGATGATCAGAGGCCATATTGTTCTTGTCCACCTGGCTATGTCTTGCTTGATCCAAATGATGAGATCAAGGGTTGTAAACCCAACTTTGTAGCTCAGAGTTGCGATCAATCCTTTCTTGAAACTGATAACTTTGAATTTGTTGCTTTGGAAAATACTAATTGGCCTCAGGCTGATTATGGCTATTTCAAACCAGTAAGTGAGGAATGGTGCAGAAACGAATGTATGAACGATTGTTTTTGTGCGGTTTCCTTTTTTAGGAATGGTGAATGTTGGAAGAAGAGGTTTCCTCTAGCTGATGGACGAATGGATCCCAGTGTTGGTGGAAGAGCACTTCTCAAAGTTAGGAAACAAAACTCTTCTTTCCCACCTAGTGATCTTGTCCATAAACCTACAGTAGTTTTCGTTGGATCAGTTCTATTAGGAAGCTCTGTATTTCTCAACTTCTTCTTATTCCTTCTCACTTTATTCATTGGTTACAGACTCAAGAAAAGGAAATCAAAGCCTGTTCAACGAGATCCATCTATTTTAGATGTGAATTTGAGGATCTTTAGCTATGAAGAGCTCAACAAGGCCACAAGTGGATTCATCCACCAGTTGGGGCGTGGCTCTTTTGCTACTGTTTATAAAGGGACTATTGACTCTGAGGACAACAATAACTTGGTTGCTATTAAAAAGTTGGACAATTTAGTGCAAGAGGGAGACCAAGAATTTAAAGCTGAAGTGAGTGCTATTGTTGGAACAAACCACAAGAACTTAGTTCGATTGCTTGGCTTTTGCAATGAAGGAGAACATAGAATGTTGGTGTATGAATTCATGCATAATGGGTCTCTTGCAGATTTCCTTTCTGGGACTTCGAAACCAAATTGGCATAGCAGAATTAAAATTATTTTAGAGACGGCCAGAGGACTGTGTTATCTACACGAAGGGTGTAGTTCTCAAACCATTCATTGTGATATTAAGCCTCAAAACATCCTTCTCGACGAGTCGTTTACCGCACGGATTGCAGACTTTGGCTTGGCCCAATTTGTGAAAAAAGATCAAGCTCGAACCACCCCGATGACAACGACAATTAGAGAAAGCGAAGGATATTTAGCTCTAGAGTGGTTCAGAGGCCTCCCCATCACAGAAAAGGTGGATGTTTATAGTTTTGGGATATTGTTGTTGGAGATAATATGTTGTAAAAGGAGTTTGGAGGAGAAAGCAGAGGATGAAAAACAAAAGGTGTTGACAGATTGGGCTTATGAGTGTTTCAAAGAGATGAAAGTGGAGATGTTGGTAGAAAAGGATGAAGAAGCAAAGATGGAGTTGGAAAGGGTGAAGAAGTTTGTGATGATAGCAATATGGTGCATTCAAGAGGAACCATCTCTAAGGCCAACCATGAAGAAAGTTTTACAGATGATGGAAGGTGCCATTGAAGTTTCCTTTCCTCCTCATCCATCTTCCTTCATTAGTTCCATCTCTTAGTACTTTCTTTTCAGTTGTTTACTTTCATTATTTTCTTTATAAAATTGATCAAAACTAGGTGTTTTTTTTTAGATTTATGGCCGCCTGATTAATCCAATGTAATTTGAAAGTTTAGGATGTGTTTGTCTCACCTTACATATTGTCATAAAAATAAAATAAAAAATTATAAACTAACGGTTTCGTCGATTTAAATTTTGAAAAAACATCGTGACATAAAAAATTTCTAGGCAAATTTGCAAAGGAAAATAGTTATGAATCGGAAAATGTTGAAACTATTTACAAAATATATAAAAAAAAACTAAAATTTACTAAAAAAAAGTTCGATAAATTTTGTAAACATTTTTAATATTTTGTTATTTTAAAAAATGTTCAGTCTAATAGTCCAATTTGTTAATATGATATTTGAAGAAGTTTTTCAACCATAAAGTAAACAAAGTCTAAATTAATTAACTTAATGACAATTACAAAAAATTAAGGTTTTAAATCTTATTTATATTCATAAACTTTTAAAAATAACAAAATTTGGTTCATGTTTTAAGATTCAGTAATTCTAACAAAGTAGTGAGGAACTTCTATTTGGATGACTAAGATGCAAAATAATATAATCACTTTTAATAATTTAAGGTTTTAAATTTTAGTAAAAGTCGTTGTCTTCTAGATTTTGTTAGTCGCTATGTTGACGTATTGTTATTCTATTTTACTTTCTGATATGCTAAATTCATTTGCAACTGCTATTTATAAAACTGGACAATTTTACTAATATGACTGAGTGAAAAGTAAGTTGGAAAGTCCAAAAGATATATATATATATATCTTTTGGACTCTTTATAACACCATTCAACTTCTTCAGAGGTCTTACCTTTCTATGGCTTATGTCTTTTGAAATCACATGAGCTTACTTCCTCTTTCCACCATTTTTCTTCATTGTCTTCTTGTTTTACCAACTTCTTCATTTTCTCAACGCTATAAAAAAGTAATTTTGATTTTGGGTTCCTACCCTTGGGAAGTAAAGGTTTTTTGTTGACAATTTGGTTCGACAACATTTATGAGAAAAATGTGTTGAGGAAATGAGCCATCTTAATAACAAAGAATCACCACACACTGACCGACCCAAGTTGACTAGAAATTTCTAGCCTTCAAAGTCGGCTACTTTTCTTTTCGAAAATCATCTTTCCTCCCAATTTAATATGTATGACCCGTTAAAAACTAACTTGGAAAATGAAAAGAAAGTTATATATGAACTGTAATATCAGTATCACGCCACTCATTATTTCACAAAGGCCTTACCTTTCTTTGGCTTATGGCTTTTAAAATAACATCATCTTACTTCCTCTTTCCCCCATTTCTTCATTGTCTTCTTGTTCTTGCTATTCTTCTTGTTTTACCAACTTGTTCGTTTTCTCAGCTTTATAAAAATGTAACTCTGGGTTCATCTCTCACTGCAACTCAACTAAATGATCACCACTACTATTGGGTCTCCCAATCTGGTGATTTTGCTTTTGGGTTTCTACCCTTGGGAAGTAAAGGGTTTTTGTTGGCCATTTGGTTCGACAAAATTGATGAAAAAACTGTGGTTTGGTCAGCTAATCGTGATAATTTGGTACCTAAAGGTTCCACAATTCATTTTACTAGTGATGGTCAACTTGTGCTGAATGATCCTGAAGGCAATCAAATATGGACGGCAACTGCAAGTTCCTCTGGAAATACTAATCGATCTGTTTCCTATGCTGCGATGCTTGATAGTGGAAACTTTGTGTTGGCTGCGATTAATTCTGAAATTTTGTGGCAAAGCTTTGATGTGCCTACTGATACAATTTTACCATCACAAACTTTGAATATGGGTGGAGATCTTGTTGCTCGTTATTCAGAAACCAATTATAAGAGTGGAAGGTTTCCAAACTGATGGGAATCTTGTGCTTTACCCAAGAGCAGTCCCTTTGGATACAGTAAGTAAAGCTTACTGGGCAAGTAACACTGTGGGCTCTGGCTTCCAACTTGTGTTCAACCTCTCTGGTTCCGTTGATGTCATTGCAAACAATAATACCGTTCTCTCAACTGTGGTATCAACTACCCTTTTGCCACGAAATTTTTACCTACGGGCGATTCTCGAGCATAATGGGATTTTTGGATTGTATGTTTACCCAAAGCCCACTCATAGTTCGTCTATGCCTGGAGCTTGGTCTCAAGTGTCAGACTCTATAAACATTTGTATCTTGGTGCAGGGTGGTTGGGGATCTGGAGTGTGTGGGTTTAATAGTTATTGTAGGCTTGGGGATGATCAGAGGCCATATTGTTCTTGTCCACCTGGCTATGTCTTGCTTGATCCAAATGATGAGATCAAGGGTTGTAAACCCAACTTTGTAGCTCAGAGTTGCGATCAATCCTTTCTTGAAACTGATAACTTTGAATTTGTTGCTTTGGAAAATACTAATTGGCCTCAGGCTGATTATGGCTATTTCAAACCAGTAAGTGAGGAATGGTGCAGAAACGAATGTATGAACGATTGTTTTTGTGCGGTTTCCTTTTTTAGGAATGGTGAATGTTGGAAGAAGAGGTTTCCTCTAGCTGATGGACGAATGGATCCCAGTGTTGGTGGAAGAGCACTTCTCAAAGTTAGGAAACAAAACTCTTCTTTCCCACCTAGTGATCTTGTCCATAAACCTACAGTAGTTTTCGTTGGATCAGTTCTATTAGGAAGCTCTGTATTTCTCAACTTCTTCTTATTCCTTCTCACTTTATTCATTGGTTACAGACTCAAGAAAAGGAAATCAAAGCCTGTTCAACGAGATCCATCTATTTTAGATGTGAATTTGAGGATCTTTAGCTATGAAGAGCTCAACAAGGCCACAAGTGGATTCATCCACCAGTTGGGGCGTGGCTCTTTTGCTACTGTTTATAAAGGGACTATTGACTCTGAGGACAACAATAACTTGGTTGCTATTAAAAAGTTGGACAATTTAGTGCAAGAGGGAGACCAAGAATTTAAAGCTGAAGTGAGTGCTATTGTTGGAACAAACCACAAGAACTTAGTTCGATTGCTTGGCTTTTGCAATGAAGGAGAACATAGAATGTTGGTGTATGAATTCATGCATAATGGGTCTCTTGCAGATTTCCTTTCTGGGACTTCGAAACCAAATTGGCATAGCAGAATTAAAATTATTTTAGAGACGGCCAGAGGACTGTGTTATCTACACGAAGGGTGTAGTTCTCAAACCATTCATTGTGATATTAAGCCTCAAAACATCCTTCTCGACGAGTCGTTTACCGCACGGATTGCAGACTTTGGCTTGGCCCAATTTGTGAAAAAAGATCAAGCTCGAACCACCCCGATGACAACGACAATTAGAGAAAGCGAAGGATATTTAGCTCTAGAGTGGTTCAGAGGCCTCCCCATCACAGAAAAGGTGGATGTTTATAGTTTTGGGATATTGTTGTTGGAGATAATATGTTGTAAAAGGAGTTTGGAGGAGAAAGCAGAGGATGAAAAACAAAAGGTGTTGACAGATTGGGCTTATGAGTGTTTCAAAGAGATGAAAGTGGAGATGTTGGTAGAAAAGGATGAAGAAGCAAAGATGGAGTTGGAAAGGGTGAAGAAGTTTGTGATGATAGCAATATGGTGCATTCAAGAGGAACCATCTCTAAGGCCAACCATGAAGAAAGTTTTACAGATGATGGAAGGTGCCATTGAAGTTTCCTTTCCCCCTCATCCATCTTCCTTCATTAGTTCCATCTCTTAGTACTTTCTTCTCAGTTGTTTACTTTTATTATTTTCATCATCAAAGTGATCAGAACTAGCTATGACCTTTTTTAGATTATTTATGGTCTAATCCAATGAAATTTGAAAGTTTAGGACGTGTTTATCCGATAGAATTAATTATCAACTTAGTTTTTCTTAGTCATGAAGTTTGAGAGTCTTACTAATGGATGACTGCTTATGACTGGGCTTATGAGTGCTTCAAAGAGATGAAAGTGGAGATGTTGGTAGAAAACGATGAGGAGGCAAGGATGGACTTGAAGAGGGTGAAGAAGTTTGTGATGATAGCAATTTGGTGCATTCAAAAGGAACCATCCCTAAGGCTTACCATGAAAAAAGTTCTACAAATGCTGGAGGGGGCTATTGAAGTCTCTTTTCCCTCTGATCCATCCTCCTTTATGAGTTCTAGTACAACTATCTAATACATTTTTTTTTGTAATGTCGATGCTATATATTATTCTAAAGAATAAACTGATCATGAAGAACTATGTCTGTTTAGCTGCCATACATGTTTAGATTCTTTATGAGAAATGAGAAATGTTTATATATATGTAATTTGCCCTTCATACTGAACTTTGTCAAATAGTGTTCTTTATTTTTTAAATCATTAATATTTTCAATTTAACTGTTGTGATATGAAGATCGATGTTTAAAATCTTCGGTATTGGCAAGAATGTTATCTTTAATGTTTCTGAGTGGTTTGGACACATTCAACATTCTTGCAACTCTTATGACCTCTTTATTTAAACCATAATTAAGTGAGATTGTTATTGAACCCATATCAAAACAAATATGCCATGGGTTCTAAATAGAAATACTGTAAGGAACTCCTTGTCCTGTCACTCCAGGCCCTGATTCAGGCTTCAAAAGTCTATAAGGCGCAACTCCAGCTCCATGTCTGTTCTTTAGATTTCGGTCAGCATTCCTTTCATCAATTATCCCTTCTAGTTCCTTCAATTTTCCACTGAACTTCTCAAATGCCCCCTTTATAAAAGGCTCATCAGCCCATGCTGCTTCAATATCTTTTCCCATATACTCTTCATCTGGAGAATGACTTGACAATATGTTCAAAACCGCCGTGACTTTCGTCGCTTGAAGCTGTGTAGGAAATGTCTCTAAAAGGACATGCTCTGGCTTATTAATAAATTTTTCCCACTTCTCTTCATTTACATCTTCCAGGGGAACATTGATTCTAGCAATACTAGGTCGATTTGGGAAATATCCAGCAAAAGAGTATTGGCCAAAGTTCACTGCTGCATGATGCCCTGAAGGTACCCACATGATGGTGGTGACAATATTGATAAGGTCTTCAGGAGTGTTGAGAACTGGCCACCATGGTTCATCCTTCTTATCTGCATGACCTTCAGTTCGAATCTCATTCCACCATGCTTGAAGTTCCTCATCTGCCTTAACAAGACTTGGATCTGGATAATAGTAATTGACATATTCCGTTGCCCATTCTTTGATGGCATCCCAAAGGATCAGGCCATCGTTGGCAAAAGGGTAGTCTTCAATAGCAAGCTTCAGTCCATGTGGTGCATTTGGGTCCTCAACGGCCAACCCCCTTCCCGTAACAACAATGTACACAAGATGGTAAGGAAATTTGGTAAACCAACTTAAAGCCAAGTTAAGATGAACAAGAGTACTTAAAGATAATAATCACCTGTTAATTAAGTCAGCAGGCAAAGCTTCTAAGTTGAACTGCCATTGAGCTTTGTAAGCAACAGAACTAAATTCTACTGAGTATTTTCCAGGGGAAAAACAACTCTCAATGATCCCATCTGCATTGATGAGAGATTGACGGGCAAGTGCATTGATCTCCATGGTGTATCGAAAATGAGGATGCAAAAGTCTATAGATTGGATGCATTGCACTCAGTTGTCTGTTTGATGCAATTATGTAAGGTTCTACACAACAATGAGTTCTAAGCCTGCATAGGAAACCAAAAGCACATAATTTTAGAAGCAAAGTATCAAAGTAGTGTAACTAAAACTTGACCATAGTTAAGATTTGAAAGGAAAAGACTCACCAATGACTAACAAGTTGGTGATAACCAGAGTCATGGGCTAAAACATGAGCTTTGGCAATCCTCCAAAGCCAGATACGAGTGGCATCCCAAAAGGGTGTGAAAACTTCTTTCCATTGTGGTTTGCCATCAATGGGTGGCCTAGTGAGCTCAATAGCCAACGGTCTTAGAGTGCTATCATTGTGTAAGAAGAACAATGTCCTTGAACCATACAATGTGGTGCCTTTAAGTTTTCGTACTTTGGCTACATATGGTAGGAAGAGGTCATGGTAATCTAGTATAAATAGCTTCTTGTTTTTCAAAGCCTGCACCCCCGAAAAAACATGTTATCAGAAACACGTAATTAAAGAAGCCAATCTTTAAGTCAAAGTGTGAACAATCTCCAAGGGCATACCTCATCCAGAGTCATGAAACCTTTGATTTGTTGCTCCACTATTTCATTAGTGATTTTTGATGTAGGATCACCATAAACAGCAGGGTCAAGCTTACTCTTCAATGGCCATTCCTGCATTAATTAAACTCCTCATCAGGTTAGCGTTAATTAATGGTGTTTTGTACATTATCCAAGGAAAATGGGTATCCCATTGCATTTGAAAGTTACGGGAGAGCCAGTAGCTTTTTCTCAGATAATTTTAAACAATTTTTTCGTTTGCTGTTATATATAGCATAATGTCTACGGTAATAAAGTTATGAATTTGTCACCGTTACTTAATAATTACCATCGACTCTAAAGGGTAACAATAAAAAGACACTGATTCTAGACAAACACAAAGAAAATAGCCTAAATCGTAATCAACGTCCGTAAATGTGATTAAAAAAAAATCCAATTACATTTGCGATTGAGACATCAAAAGAACAATTTTGACTATCGATTAGAAAACATGGCCATGGTTGAAACACAATGTCATACCGTAACAAGCCTTATGCTGTACGGGTTGAGACCTGCAAGTGTCTGTCTAGCAAATTCCTCATCTCTAAACCAAAAGAATTTGTCCTCTGAATAATAAGAAGGAACAACAACAATGTCATGAATGATAAAACACCATATATATAGTTGGGTTATATTTAGTTTAGTTTCTTACTATCAAATGTTTCAGGAGGAACAAAACGCAAGAAATCCTCAGCCCTATCAACAACAGAGTCAATAAGCCTTGGAAGGGCAGTAGCGATCTGCTTCCAACCGCCTTTGGCAGCAGGCAATGGAACTCCATTATCATAAAGATCATCTATTGCAGGGAAATGTGGGAAACATATATCAGTGTCAGTAGAAACCGACTCCAAAGCCGGTATTAGCCCCTTTAGCAACGAGTTCAGTGTCTTCACACTAAAAGTTGCTTGTTTCACGGGTGAGAATGCTTCATCTCGTGGCACATAATTGTCTGAACTTCTTGATTCAGATAAAGGATCTACAATAGTAATAATAAATCACTCATCCCTCTTAGTATACATCATAATTAGATTTATAATATAGAAAAGGCAACCAAAAAAAAAAAAAAAAAGCAACCTTCCTTAGAACGTGGGCGTCCGGTTCTACATCGACGAGGATAAGGAAATTGTTTTCCACCAAGTACAGGTCTTTTGAGTTTGAGATTTTTATCGGGATCGCCTAGATCATTGTAGACATCATAGTCATATATCCTTTCGTGGACCTCACGCTGGCCAACGCCATCCCCTTGCAAAGCTTTGAGCTCTTCTTCTCTAAGTCTTTTTAGGCCCTCAGGAGTGTTGGATGGCAAATATGACTGACCAACATGGAATATAATATTTTAGAATTAGACAAAAAGAGGAGTTAAAATGAGGAGACGTGTTGATTAATTATTACCTTAGTGGTGAAGAAGATTCTCTTGCTGTCGGGATGATCCTTCTCATTAACCCAAGAAGAGCAGACGAAGTTTAGAGGGCCAGAAGGGAGGCCTTCGATGACAACATCCTTGAGAAAAATCTCTTTGTGATGTTCATTCTCAACGAAAATGGCTCCAATTGAACCAAAATCTGGAGGAATTTCAAAATCTGCTTCGTAGATAATCTCATCACGTTCCGTATCCTCTTTATGAGCATATTTCCTTATTGTCGCCTTCTCCAATCCCGTTACTACAACAACCATGCACACGTACTTTTTTTTTAGTTATATTCATTTATTATATATTATCTTTTCAACATAATTGTATCGATTTAAATCTCAAAATAATAATTTTATCTAAATAGTATTCATTTACAACATCATTAAGGAATACCATTCAAAACACCAAAGGAAAGAAGGGGTAAAGGAGTAATGGAGTGTAATTTTGTTTGTTAAGCTACTTTGAAAAATAGGAAAATGAAAAAACGGACTAACTTATTTACGAGTATAAAAAAAAGAAACTGTCATTATCTGTTAGTGTTAGTGATTAGATAATAAACATTAATAGGCATTTGTCCCATATTTCTTTTGGAAATTTTGAAAATATATTAAGTAGTTTTGTCATTTAAAACAATTATGTTGTTTGTATGTTTGTGTATATGTATATAAAAGAACAAGGTGCTAATAAATATCTAATGTTGTTAATATTTTTAGAAAAATATATAATTATATAGATGCTAAAATTGTTACTTTGTAAAAAAAAAAAATTACTTTAAATGGTAAAACGGTTGAAATATATATATATATATATATATATATATATATATATATATATATATATATATATATATATTAGTTTTAGTACTTAGTTGCACCCATTTTCACACTAGGTAAATTGTACTATAGTTCCAATCTCAAACCTTAAAATGGTTTTTACCCCTTTTTTAGGAAAATTATATGATAAAAGATATTTAGAAAAAAATAGTCCATAACATTTTTGTTTTTCTTTGCATATTGCCAATATTCCAATATGATTATCGGAAGGTTATCAGATGACTATTAGAGGATTATTCGCTTTTAAATTTGCTACATTTGCAATTTAGAAAATGTAATGACATAAATCCTATTATCAATTTTTTTTTTCTTTTGTTAATTTTGCAGATGGCCCCATTTTGTTAAGCTTAAAAATTCTCCTATCTCTTACTTACATCATCATCTGGCTAAAAGAGTTACAAAATTTCCCTTATTTGTGTTACTCATAGTAAATACTAATATTCCTCTAAACCATCCGATGCATTGAAGGGAGAGAGAGAATAGATCGAGAGAAAGATGGTGATAACGGCGGAGAGCAAGAAAGAGGAGGCCGGAACAACATGAGAGAACTAGAGATGAGACGAGGAGAGAGATCGGAAAGAGAGCGAGACAACGAGAGAAAGAAGGCACGAGAGAGGGGTGTGAGAGACGAGACCGAGAGGGGAGGTTGAGAGAGTGAGATAGGAAAAGAGCATAGAGCAATAATCCATCCAAGTGAGTAAGGTTTTATTTTGATAAATTTCACAAAGAAAAAAGGACAAGTTTTTCTATTTTGGTTTAAGTAGACAACAGATCAGTGAATGTACTTACGATTCATGGTATGGTCAGTTTTAAGAGATCTCATTAAAATGCCAAAATAAGAAAAGAAAGCACATGATTAAGTAAAGTTAATTAAGTCATTAAATCAATTGAGAAAAGAATAATGCATGCACTAACCAGGATCAACCTCAGCACTGACGAGCTCCAAAATAATCGATTTACCAAAAAGATCAGCAATTTCATCAAGCCCTCGTTCCAAATACAACCCAGTCCCTAAAACTCTTTTTACTGTCACGAAAGCTTTAACCGCAACCGCCTTCTCCGTTGAACTGGCAACGGAACTGGCTTTGATTACGGTGGCAGGCCGCCCGGCCAAGCGTAGACGATGAGACTTTGCATTTTGTCTCCCACCCTCCCATCTTACTGGAAGCAAAGTCGTCTTTGCATTACTCAAAAGAAATAGCTTTGGGTTTACAAACACTGCAGCCTCTAAACTGGAATTGGAAGACACATGATGAGACTTCAGCATTTTTCTTTAATCTACTTACAACGATACTTAATTTCCTCTCCTCTCCACGGGGAACTCCATGCCTTTGTATGTCTATTTATACTTGAAAAATTAAATGTGGTTTCATTTTACACCCCAAACAGTAAGTAATTGAATTTGTTTCACATGCATATTATTCCCTCTTTGTAAGTAAATGAATTTGTCTCACATGCATATTATTCCCTCTTTTGTTAGTTAGACTGTAAATACAAGTTTTGCTGTAAGTTTACTCATCTCGATTAGGATTGTTTTAGAATATTGAAGCGGCCCCAGAGTTTAAGTTTTGTTTGGTAAATAAAATTGTACCGATCGAAAGGGAAGTAGAAAGAAATATGGGATTAATATATTTGATTGAATAATAAGGAATCGATCTCTTCTACATGTTCAAACAATTAATGTAAAAAGAAACAAAAGGGAATGGTTATTTTAAGGAAATTAAACAGCGAGCGCACCTGGAGAGTCAGTATAGAAGAAGGTATGGACCATGGGAGCCAACTGCCGTGTTCCCATTCGTATCTCAGATTGCACAGATTTTGTGTGGTCAGCTAGAGCCCAATCCCAAATCCTATATTAACATGATGTCTCAAATTTTATCATGAAAAATGTGGATAAAATATATATATATACTATAAAAAATTCAACTCATTCAAATATTATAAATGCCAGAGAACATACAAAATTTTATAATCTAAATTTGAAGTTTTTTTTTTCTTTTCATGTTTTATAAATATTTTTATTTATTTTATTATATTTGAAAAATTCGAAAGAAGCATATTAAGGTTAATAAATATGTTACGATTACGACATCAGAATTTTTTAAACTACTATCCTTTCTCCCTCTTTCTACCATGTTTAACCAAACAAACCACAAGGGTTAAATCTCATCTTTTTCCTTTTGAAGGTTGTGAATTTTCAAGATTATAAATGTTAGACCCATCCCTCCTCTCATTTGAACTATACAAAGGAAAAAAAAAAAAAAAAGAGATATATTGAATTTGTGAAACGGAGTAAGAAAGTAAACATAGTTATTTTTTTAAAAGGGTCAGCAGGTGCATCCAAACATCTTCACTAGAAGAATACCTTCTTAGTACCCTCATCATTCATGCTTCATTGATGACAAAGAAATACAATATAAGAAGCAAGGAATCAAAACAAGCTAATGGGGCTAGAGTTTAGCTCGAACAAGGGACCACAAGTGAAGTTAAACAAAAATTTGAAGATTTAAGGCAATTTTTTTTTTTTGAAAAAGATACAGATGGATTAGTAGTAGGTGCACAGGGACATCTTCACTAGGTGAATACTGCCTTAACGCTCTCATCATTTCCAAAATTTAAGGCAATTGAGCTAGCACTATAGTTGACGAAAAGGGTAGATATGCTAGTCCAATATCCAGTGAGGGCTCAAATGTCTTCCCAAAGCTTAACAGTTAGATCGACCAAAACAAGATTCTATCATTCCTCTCAAACCAAATGGACCAAAAAGACCACAACAAAATTAATTATTATACTAATCAACATTATTAGCCATATAATATGCAGAGAAATACATTTTTTCTAAAAAAATACATTTGGATCAATAGGTACCATCCAAACATTTCTACTAGAAAAATTTCTCGTTATTATTACTAAAAATAAACCAATTTGGACATATATATCAACCTAATATCAATCCCATACATTATTATTTTTAAATCCCAAAAAGTAGAATTATAAAATAATAAGTAAAATATAGAGTTATTGAGAAGTTGAGATTTATTTAATTTTTCTCCTTTGGTTTGAATAGGACTTCTTTGTCCCTATTTACAAGATAATTTTTCTTTATTATCTTTCTCATTTTTCTAGTGTCCATCCATACCATGGATTTAAATTCATTTTCTGAACTTTTAATACCCTTTCTTTATTTTAAATTAAAAAAAAAATTCACTCATAAAAATTGATTACGTTAATTTCTTTTTCATAATTACCCCTAAAATTAAATATATTCCTAAGTTAATTAATTAATAATATATAATTCAACAACATTAGTTTTATCCTTGTAAGTAGATATTATGCAAACCTGTGGTGTATACTGTATATTTTTTCGAAAAAGAATACGATGGGTCAATTAGGTGCACCCGGACATATCCACTAGGTGGACACCCCCTTAGCACCCTCATCACTCCCGCTTCATTAATATAAGTAAACAATCATTACAAGAAGCAAAAGGAGGAGGGCTGGAGATAAGCCCTTTTAAACAAAAGCTGAAATGTTTAAAGCTATGGAACTACAATTATAATTTGAAAATAATTTTGATTTGCTGCTCCATAAACCGGTTTGTGCAAGGATGTCTTCCCAAAGGTCTTGAACTTCTTTTTTTTTGTTACTTGAAGACTCTACTGTTTCTTTCCAACCAAATCTTCCAAAGTAGCACAACAACGGTATTGAAAGTTATCAGCCCTTTTTGAGTCTTTATATTTAGAGAACAAATATCCTTAACAAGGGAATTCACGTCAATCAGAGTGGTGTATACTGTATATTGCACACAAAGATAAATGACAAAAGTTGATTATTTGATCAAAGTCCTCTATTATTGTTGGTATGACTATACCAAGTCTAAAACCGCACTAATGCATCAAATTCTATCGAAATTCTATATTTAAGCGTATGTAGAACGGGTACGATATTTGTAGATCGTTGTATTTTAAGATTTAGTAATATATACTTGATAAGTTTTTCATTTGGTTTTTGTTATATGAATGTATAAATACCGTTGACACACTATACAAAAAAAGGTTGCCATCACATTATTGAATCCAAACTGGTGCACCTTATGCAAAAAGGACTCTGAATCCATTGACCACATCTTTTATCTCCTGTGTGTATACCAAAGAACTTTGGGATAAAACTGGAAACCTCATTAAGTGGCAGCTCTCTCAAAATGGTGTAAAATCTCTCTGTAAAGATATCTGTTTAAATCAACCAAAAAGCATACAAAAGGTGCCATCACTTTTAATCTCATATCCATCTTATTCTGGGCTATTTGGTTGGAAAGAAATCAGAGAATTTTCTGGGGAAGGAGAAATCTGTTAGTGAAATATGGGATGAAGTTCGTGCTCTCACCGGCCTCTGGTCCACAAGATTTAAGCTCTTCAAAAGCTACGATGCTAGTTCTATAGTTTTAATAAATATACAAGCTTTTATTTAAAGGTTGGTTTTTCTGTATCGAGGGCCTGCTTTGCTTTTGTCGTGCTTCGTGTACCTTATCTCTTTATAATTAATGAAGTAAGAATGATGAGGCGTTAAGGGGGTGTCCATTTAGTGGAAATGTCCAAGTGCGTCTACTGATCCATCCATATCTTGTTCAAAAAAATTTAGTAATATGTATTATTTGAATGGGCTAAGAAAAAAGGAAGTAAGCAGGAGAAAATCATGTGGAATTGGATTGTGGAAGAAAATAATAGTTAGGCCAAATGTTGCAGGAAATATCTAGTGGAGTTCAGGATCAGATATGGATTTCAACCACACCATATTGTGGATCTAAATTCAATTATAGTACGGCCAATGTGTGTCACCCTCCGTATTGATGGACTAACTGAAAAATACACATACATATATATATATATATATATATATATATATATATATATATATATATATATATATATATATATGAAAAAATCCCCATAATAGAAAGACAGTTTAGCTAACTTTGTATACCTCTCATATATATATATATATATTTTCATCAAAGGTCTTAGGAACTTTCAAACCATAAACCCTACAAAAAAAATATTAATCACCCATTTTCTTTTAATGTATATAAGATGTAGTTAATATCTATGTGTAATCGGTTTAAATACTACTTCAATATTTATACTTTCAAAGTGTTCATTTTGATAATTGTGGTTAATTTAACTTCAATTTTAATTCTTAAAATGAGTTGGGTAGATGCATGCCATTTTAGGAGATCGACAAGTAGTGAATATGGATACTTGTTCGAAATGATAGTACAAATCCGAGGTGGTTGCAAATTTAAGTCAAGAGTTGGGAGTGTTAGCTAGCTAGCTAGCCTCGAAGCTGAAGCTTTATTGCTTGCAATTAAATAATATGAGTTAGACAAACAAATCATTTGACACTTTGAAGGTTGTCCAGCTTCTTAATAGTAAGACGGTTTCATCACATTCCTTAAGAGAAAAAGGCAAATTTGTTCATGCAATAAAAGCTTTCATAATCCTCTCAAAGGCTCTCTCTCTTTTTTAATCTCTAAAGATGCTTCTCGAGAATGACATATGCAAAATTAACCAAAATTGACATATGTAAATCTAAAGTTTTAAAGGTTGTTATAAATATATATATATATATATATACACATAGATATATGTATGTTTATATGTATGTATAGACATACATATAGATATAGATATGTATGCATACATATATCTATTGAGATTTGAATAAATAAAAGTAGGACCCTTGTGAATAAATGAGATAGGGAGCAAGAGAGAGTTATTATTTGAGATTAGGATCATGTGGAAGTTGGAATTCGTGGCTCAATAATTTGTGTAAAGAAGCAAAAATATATCATTTTTCATGCACAGCTAAGGTTTGAAAAGACCCTTTTAATATTTTATATATATATATATATATATTGTATTTCAGACATTATATACTTATTTTTATTCAAAATTTAAAAATATAAAGATAAGTGTAATTTTGAGATAAACATATGATATTATTTAAACGTAAAAGAGAATGACGAAAGTATCCTTTTTATCCCAAATTTAAAACACATGTCTATAAAAATTTGGTCCACAATTTGAAAGTGAAAACTCAACCGAAGGGTCTAATATAATTGCTATAAGCTGACGAATCCCTCTGGCTTTGCAAAGTAGAAAGTTTTTATTTATTTATTTTACATTTGTAATAATTAATTCTAAGTTGTAATTACACTTTTTTTTGTTTTTCCTTTTTATCATGTCTCATGTACAATATTAACACATTGTTTAAACCTTTTCATTTACTATATATGATTTTCCAGGGGCATTATAGACATTAATAGAAGTCTATCAACGTTTCATTGGTGTTTTGATCGGATATGAAATTTTGTTATATATTTATAAATATTTTTAATAGTTTTATTATTTATAATAGTTTTCCGTTGTACCATGTCTATTTTGATTTTGATCTCTTGATCTAAGAACTTTTAGGTCAATTTTATACCTATGATAAAAAAAAATCTTTAATTAACATAATGTTTCGGTTTTTCTTTTTTAAATTATTCATTATTGTAAGGTAATTGTTTTTAAATGACAAAACTACTAAAAAAATTTATAAAAAATAATAATATTATTGTTCATCAGTAATATTTTATTATATTTATAAATATTTCAGTTCATTTTATTATATTTGTAATCAACCCATAATTTTATTTTGTTAAAATTGTATTTAAATAAAATAGAGTACTAATCTTTGTTTCTCCCATTTGCCTCTTTCACTCATTAGTGATAGAGTCATTATGTAATTTCACCTAATTACAAATACAATAATAATAATAAAAAAAACCCCACACATTCTCTTCTATTATTTAGTCTCACAAGTAAGATTGAACAAATTTTTTTAAGAAAATAATAGATTTTGATATATTCCTGACAGGGACATATTTTTTTTAGATATATAATAGATTTCGGGAACAAATTGGTTTAAAAAAAAATTAAATATTCACCTAGAGAATGATTTTTTTAAAAAAAAGTATAATAGTTTTTGTAGGGAAGAGAATTTTTTTATATAAAAAAACATTAATATATTTTTAAATGTAATAGTTATTTTTATCTATCTATACCTACACCTATCTAAAAAGTTTGCTTTTCGAGATTTTTCTAAATTTATTTTACCTTTAATTTTGTACATACAAATGACAGTTGAACTAAACTCATGTTGGTTTTTTATTATATACTAGTAAAAGATACGTGCATGACATGTATAATGCGTAGTTTTGGATTATAATAAATAGTGCATGTATATGTTTAGGTTGTATTGAATTTAAAGGTATGAAATTCAAAATGTAATAAAATTAAATATACATGAAAGAAATTACAATAATTAGATTAAAATATAATAATTTAAAGGGTCTTTTAAAAAATATAACGCAAAATATTTACATATAGAACCATTCTAAAAATGAAAAAAGCCCACAGACTCCTATGAAAAATACAAAAAATGTCCACGCGTAATATATTTGGTACATGATCGTTTAGATTAGTTCGTTTAGATTTGGAGCCAAATCTAAATTATTTATTTTTTTAATTCTATAGTTTAATTTGGTTACACGATCCTTTAATTAATTAGGTTACACGATTTTAGTTATTAATTAGTTAAATAGTAGTTTAGATTTGGTTACATGATCGCTTAGATTTGAATGATTTTTTTTTTCAAAATTTGATACACGATTGTTTAGATTTGGCTAAACGATTTTTTTAAAGATTTTTTATACACAATCTTATAAACATCGTGAATTTTAGAAGAAAAAAAAAATGCACGCAGCGAACAAAAAAAGAGCAAAAGAAAAAAGACTATAGAAAGAAATCAGATTTGGTTACCCAACCAAATCTAAACGATGTAGAGAAAAAGAAAAAGAAGGAAGACAATGCACGCAGTGAAAAAAAGAGAAAAAAAGAAAGACGATAGAAAGAAATGAGATTTGGAACTAAATCTAAATGACAAAAAAAAAAAAAAAAAGTAAATGGAAAGAAATCGCAGCAAAAAACGAAGAGTAAAGGAAGAAAGACGGTAAAAAATGAGTTCTGTCAACCGCTAATATTCCATAAATATACCAGAATAAACAAGATATGAATCTCATTCGACCTACATAAAGTTGTTAACAAACATGGTCTGCTACTTAAACGACATCTTCTGTCCACATAAGCAACAAATACTACGGCCCATGGAATCCCAATTACATATATATCTAATCAATTTTCTCTCTTTTTGTGTCGCATTGTTTTAAATCATTAACTTATCTTTTATTTTCACAACGCCATCAGATAATTAATTCCAATGAAGATGAAAAATTAATTACATGTAAAGATGAAATTGAAAATGTTGAAACTTCAGATATTAAATAGATCTTAGGAAACCTTTAAGTCAAATGAGCTATTATTTGTAACTTATAGTTGTTTCCACACGTAGTACATGGAACATGATTAAAGCTAGCTAGCTATTACAGTAAAGAAAGACAGAATGGAAGGTAAAATATCATTTCAAATAATTCATATACCCGATATTATTTTCTCCTCGATTAATAGTCATTTTTATTTACACGACTTTTTACGATTCGATTTTGTAAGAAAATATTTAAATGGAAACACTATTAGGAACCCCTCTTGCTGTAACACCAGGCTCTGAAAATGGCTTCAAAAGTTGATAAGGTCCAATCCCAGCTGCTCCATGTCTATTTTTCAAGTTAGGATTAGCATTTCTTTCATCAATAATCACTTCCAAATTTTGCAATTTTGCTCTAAACTTATAAAATGCTTCCTTTATAACATCCTCATCTTCCCATGCTGCTTCCATATCCCCTCCTAAATACTCCTCATCTGGAGAATGACTTGACAATATCTTCAAAATCGACAAAAGTAACGTAGCTTGAAAATGCGAAGGAAAAGTTTCTAAAAACACGTTTTCTGGATTTTCAAGAAAGCAATTCCAAAGCTGTGAGTTTGGTTGTTCTGTAGGGATGTTGAGTCGTGTAAGACTAGGTCGAGCTGGATAATAACTAGCCGCGAAAGAATATTGTCCGAAGTTAACCGCAGCGTGGTGCCCTGAAGTAACCCAGATGATGGTTGTGACAATGTCAATGAGGTCTTTAGGAGTGTTGAGAATTGGCCACCATGGTTCATCCTTTTTATCTGCATGGCCTACAGTTCGAATTTCTGTCCACCATGCTTGAAGTTCATCATCTGAATTCACAACACTTGGGTTGGGATAGTAATGATTTACATATTCTGTAGCCCATTCTTTGATGGCATCCCAAAGAATTAGCCCGTCATTAGCGAAAGGGTAGTCTTCAATACTCAACTTTAGACCATGAGCTGCATGGGGATCTTCAACAGCTAATCCCCTTTTAAAGAACAACCACAAAAACATATATGATCATTTGATAACAATTTGTAATTTTTATTTTTCTTCCCTTTTAAAAATTTATTGTTAATTTAGTTCTCAAAATATTATTTGCTTTTTTAAAACATTGGTAAAGAGAATAACAAAACAAATAAAAATTTGGTATAGTTTTTCTAACTTAAAACAATTATCCTTGTTTTAATTATTGATATTTTTAGACATCGAAATAATATATGTATTAAGTTATGTACTGTGCATCACTTTTTAAGTTTTAAAGATAAAATTACCTGTGAATTAAGTCAGCAGGTAAAGCTTCTAAGTTGAATTGCCATTGTTTGTCATAGACCAAGGAACTAATTTCCATAGAATATTTTCCTGTTGAGAAGATATTCTCAATAAGCCCTTCTACATTGATAAGGCCTTCCCTAGCCGCTGCATTGATCGCCATGGTATACCGAAAGTGCGGATGCAATAGTCTATAAATGGGATGCACTGCACTTAGTTGTCTGTGAGTAGCAATTACGTAAGGTTCCACGCAACAATGGGTTCTCAGCCTGCAACAAATACACTCTTAGATCACCGATTAAAACCAAAAAGTCTTCAACGAGTGCAAGTAAAATTTAATATTATATCATCTATCACATACCAATGAGTAATAAGTTGATGATGACCAGAATCATGAGCAAGCACATGAGCTTTCGCGATCCTCCAAAGCCAAAGGCCATAGGCATCCCAACATGGTGTGAAAACATCTTTCCATTGTGGTTCGTTATCAATGGGTGGTCTGCTAAGCTCAATGGCTAGTGGCCTTAAAGTGCCATCTGGGTTTAAGAAAAATAATGTTCTTGAACCGTATAACGTTCTCCCTTTCAGCTTTCTTACCTTTGCTACATATGGTATGAACACATCATGATAATCTAATATAAATAACTTCTTTTGTTTCAATGCCTGCATCCTCACAAACAAATGATACATATTCAAATATTAGTTACTACAATTATATGATAATTAATCTAAGTGAAACCATATATATTAATATTGAAATATAATAAATATACCTCATCAAGACTCATGATTCCTTTTATTTGTTGCTCAACTATTTCATCAGTGATTGCGGATTCAGGGGAACCATAAATAGAAGGGTCAAGCTCACTCTTCAATGGCCATTCCTGGGGAAATTTCTTAGCTTAATTAGTCTTTTCATTTACTCGAAAGTTATATCAATTATTGACAGTACTGTTTCTTTAGGTTCATTGATTATAATATATATAGGTGTTGTCCAAGAATCACCTAAGTATCTTTCTTTTAGGAAAAGGATCATTTTTATTTTTGTTTACTTCGTAACTAAAATGAGATTCAAGCTTGCATGTCGTACCGTGACAAGTCTTATGCTATACGGGTTGAGACCTGCAAGGGTCTGTCTAGCAAATTCCTCGTCTCTAAACCAAAAGAATTTGTCCCCTGAAAAATAATGAAGAAATTAAATTAAACTCCATCACAATATAAATAACTAAATAAAGAAGACAAAATATTATTATAAAGTTGTTATGTTACCATAGGATGTTTGCGAAGAATGCAAGAGTAAGATATCCATGGCCTTATCAGTAAGGATTTGGACAAGTCTAGCAAAAGGAGAAGGATGTTTTGTTTCAAAGAGATTGGAATTATGTTCAGTGAAGATGTTCTCTAAAGCTGGTAAGAAGCCATATAACATGGAATAAAATGCCTTCATCAATGTATTTCCTTGTTCTGATATGGAGAATGCTTCATCTCGTGGCACATAAAACTCCATACTTCTGACTTCTGATAATGGATCTACAGTTAACATTAATAATTATTACTTTCCCAATTTACTAAAAGAAAGAAAAGTCAAAAAAATAGAAATAATACCAAGAAGAAAAATGTGCAAGAAAACCTGATGAGGTCCGAGGACGACCCGTCATACAACGTCGAGGATAAGGAAATTGTTTACCACCAAGAATGGGTCTTGAATAGCGAACACCTTTGTCAGGATCACCGAGATCATTGTACACGTCATAGTCGTATATTCTATGGTGGCTCTCATGTTTCTTGTACCCACTGCCTTGCAAATTCCTAAGCTCTTCTCTTCTGTATCTCTTTAGTCCATCTGGTGTATTTGGTGGCAAGTATGACTGAACATACATCGCAGTACCAAATCGTTAGGCACATGCATGTATATATATATATATATATAATCGTTCAAGCTATGTTTTTTCTTGTTTGAAAGTTATGATTGTAGTAGTGATTTTTAGAAGTTTGGTTTCATTTATTATATTTGAATTATTTCACAAGTGATTTTTAGAATCACCCAACTATTCAAAAGGACAGTATATTGGACAAAGTGTACAACATGAAAAGGAAAAAGCCGTGA
Source organism: Cucumis melo (assembly GCF_025177605.1). Classification (NCBI taxonomy): domain Eukaryota; kingdom Viridiplantae; phylum Streptophyta; class Magnoliopsida; order Cucurbitales; family Cucurbitaceae; genus Cucumis; species Cucumis melo. Next base: position 886,143 of record NC_066861.1, on the reverse strand, counting down.
GTCAAGTTTTGGAGGGGGAGCTTAATTTGTTATATTGTGCCATGAATTAACCAATCTATTCAACACAACACATTGTACTATTTCTTGTGGACCATTAATAATTGGCTTCTACTCAGTACTTCAGTGCGTAATTGTATTCATTATTTGTAATTATTTTTATGTGACCATGAATCACCTTCTTCACTTAGGCCATTAATAATTTGTGAATCTAGTCAGATATATGAGTGCATCTTATCGACCTTATTTTCCTCTTGTAAATTCTTTGAAAACAAATCACAATAACTACATTAAAGGGAACTGATCTAATGGCTTTTATTTTTTTTAAAAAAGATACAGCTCGATCAGCAGGTCCACTGAAACATCTCTACTAGGTAGACATTTTCGTAGCACCATCATCATTTGTGTTTCATTAATATATATAAAATAGGAATACAAGAAACAAGAGAGAACAACAAAAACGGCTATAGATAAGCTCTAGACAAGTCAATAGAGTACAAATAACACAAAAGCATTGAGACTTAACGCTATAGTAGTGGCTGAATAATTTGCTAATTACCGAGAGGAACTAATGGCTTATTGGGAATGATGGAGAATAATTTCAAGGTTAATTAGTGATAGAAGTTAATTAAGTGCAATATTCGTGATTAGTTTTTATATTTTCTACAAATAATAATTGTAATGTTTCCACTTCAATCAACAAATAACTCACAAAATTGAAGCACCCAAAAGGATGAACGAATGAATAGTGGGCTTCTATCATTTATTTCCCATTTATTATTATCAAAAAAATCAGAAAAAAAAATCAAAACTTCCTCAAAGGGAAAATTTCATAACTTACATAATTTGTTTTTTTCTTAGATTTTGTAAGTGGTTAAAAATATAATGTAAACAGATTTAAGGTGCGATTGTTTTGCATTCTCAAGTGATTAATTTAAGAAATAAGTTGTTTTGAAAAAAATATCATGTGTTTGACGACCACTTAAAATAAATTTTGAAAAAATGAATTTACAGAATAACGTGGTTTATGATAAACACCTAAAACCAACTTTTAGAAAAATAAATTTCGTGTGTTTAATGGTTAATGTTTTTAAATTGATCATTTTTTTTGTGATCGTTGTTGGCTTATTTTTGTCAATTGTTTTATGGTAACTGTTACTAGTCAACTTTTGTCAATCATTTTTCTATGTCTGTTATTGGCCAACTGCCGACATTTTTTTTTTGTAATTGTCATTGTTTGACTTCCAATGACTATTGTCGCCAACTTCTTATTATCATTTTACGGTGAATGTCTTGGATCACCTCAAACCACCATCCTCGATGAACGTTGTCTTCTATCAAAATCTCCATGAACAAATTCTATATATATATAAATCTTTTACTCTATTACAAATCAAACAAATTTTTGTCTAAGAACACATTTGAAAAAATAAAATTGCCAAAAACACATGTATTTTTCTTTCAAAGAGTTTTTAAAAAATGTATTTTTTAGAAAATATTTTTTTCTTAATTCATTCCAAACACACCCTTAAACAATATGTTGATGTTATTTCAAATATAGATAATTAGTTGGGTCAAAGATGGATCATAAATGGGAAAGTGGAAAAAGAATAATAATTAATATGTTATAGAAATGACCTTAGTGGTGAAGAAGATTCTTTTATCTTTGCTCTGAATCCAAGAATTGCATGGGAAATGAAGATGATATTGAGTTGGAATTCCATGGATCACAATGTCCATAAGAAACAACTCTTTGTTACGTTCATTCTCAACCAAAACTCCTCCAATTGCACCAAAATCTGCTGGAATTACCACCTTTGTCTCGTACACAATTACCTCATTATCCTCTCTCTTCACTTTCTCTGCATAAGCTTTTGTTGTTCCCTTCTCCAATCCTGTTGCTGATCAATACATTATATATATATGAAGTCTAGACTATATATGTTTTAAATTTAATAACATTAATATCTAAAGCTAAGTAATTAACGTACTTGGATCCATCTCAACGCTAATGAACTCCAAACTAAGTGCTTGACTTGGCCACCAATTAGTGATATGGTCAAGCCTTGGTTTGAACCCAAAATGTGGAAACAATTCATTAATGCACCGTTTAATTGTAACCACAACTTTGACTGAAATTGGTCTGTTGATGGAAGTCATAGCAAAGGATGACTCTTTAACAACACTGAGATTATTGGTGGAACCAATACGAGAAGCATTTGGTTTGAATCCTTGATCAAGATGGAGTGATAAAACTTCAAAATTTCTATGAATAAATGGCTTTTGATACGCAAACGAAGCTTGCTTTGACCTATAAAGTATTGAAGAGTTCAACATTTTATTTTTGAAGCAATTAAAAAGATGAGAGACTTGGGATGGAACAAGTAGCAACCATCATGTTTGATATTTATATAAACCATACTAACACCAAGTACATGGATGTGTAAATGAAACCTCTCCACTCAATATGGCTATTTAAGAAAAAAAAAGAAAAAGAAAACATGGTCCATATTTTTCTCAATTTTTAAAGGAAACTTGCATTCACACTAGTTCAATTTCAAGGAAGAAACATATCAATAAATTGTCTTGTCTTTTATTTGTTGTGGTCTCTATTATTTCTTCTAGTGAAGAAATCTTTTTGCTCTCTATTTTCGTTTCTTCATTGACTTCCTTTTAAAATGTTTTTAGTGCTAGTTTGGATTGAAAATAATGTTTCAAGAAAGTTATAATTAAGTTTCTATGTTTGATTCTATATAAAAATATATATACAAAGAAAATTTAGTCTTAATATATTGTTATAGTAACTAACTACTAAATCAATGACAATAATAATATTTTGAACCCTCGTTAGTTGTTGAGTCTGACTAGCTACTAGATTGTAAGATTGCTAGATTGTGTTTGATGCAAATCTCTCTAAAGTCTTGTTTTCTTTTAATGATGGGTCAAAAATAGAGATGGCGAGATGGGGTTTGTTTTTTAGTTTTGTTTGCATAGGACACAGCAACCTTCCACCTCTAGAATAAAAGATCATGCCAATTATCATTGAACTAAACGCTCACTTTGACTTTTCTTTTATGTTATTCAACCTAGCCAAAATAACTAGCACGATATTGTCTGTCTAGCAAAGCATGAGAGGGTTAGGTTGAAAATTAAACCTATTTTAATTAAATAAGTTATAAGTTGATTTATTTTCTTTTTTGAAAAGAGAATTAGAGGTTGAGGGATCAGTGACCGCACTCAGATATCTCCAACTAGGTTGACATTCCTTTAACGCACTTATGACGTCCAGGTCCAAAAGATACATAAATGAGAGAAAAGGTAACTTATATAAGTTAGATGTGAATTGATTTATATGAAAGTCGGCAAACAACAAATTAGTTAAATTTAGTAGGTTAAATGTTAGAGTAGATTAAAGTGGAGTTTCACATATGAATTTAGAGTAGGATTTTTATTGTTATGTTTAATTTTGGTGTGAGTGATGTATTTTACATTTATCCATGACAATCATATAAATTAATAAAATTGTTATTGCATTGAAAAAACAACCAAGTGAGAAAAGAAGAATGCACACAAATGAAAGAGAGTTCAATAATGGAAGAGTCTTATAATTGAAGAGTCTTTGAAATAAGTCTTCTTTATTTTTTTTTTCTCTCAAGTATTATATTTGGTAACTATTTATTTAGGGGTATCCATCATAAGTTTCCAGATTAGTCATATCTACTTTTCTCTCTATTTTTCACGTGGTTTCATTTGATTGTAACTTGATCATGATGTAATTTGACATAAGACGTTTTTGATGTCGCTTGCATAGAAGAAAAAGATTTTACAACCTTACTCGAACATGAACTATAAGTTGTACAAGAGAGTCCTTGGGTTCTAAGAATAAAAATATCACTTAGAGTTCTTTAAAAAATTCGACTTTCCATACCCAAAACTCAAATGTATTAAATATGCCTAATTTAATAATTCAAATGATATATATGACATTAATTCGACTATTCAAAAAGCTATAAAAAATGTGAGATCGATCACCATTATTTACAAGATAATGCTTTTTTATGTTTACTATTCTTGGATCGAATTTCACGATTTAAATGAATATGCATTTGAGTTTTGTAGGGCCTTTGATATCTATTAGAAATTAAAACTTCATATTGCATATCTCAAATAAATTATTCTGATCATTGAACTCGTAGTTTAAACATAAAAGATGTTGGGGTCTTTCTTCAATTATTTTGTTCAGAACTAACTAGAATGAACTTGAATTATGAAGCAGACAGATAAGGAACCCTAAACTAAATTCCATGAGTTAAGAGAGATGATAACAACATCAAAATGGGAAACTGCAACATATGGCCAAAGAAATTAAGAAATAATTGAAGTGTGTCGTTGGTCAGATTCAAATTGTTGTTCTCTCTGTTCCCATTTTGCCCGTTTAACAAATTTTGTCTTTTCAACAATTGTTGGTCAATGCCTAAATTCTTTCTTATTTTGTTCTCTCCTGGTTTCTTTTTCATCGTTGTCATCTTCTGGGCATTGGCAAGCATGTTCTTCTTCAGATTATTCTTCATTTATCATCCATTTTTCACCATTAATTGATTTATTATTAAGACCAAAATCAGAGAAAATTAAAAATTCTTTCATTTTTCTAATTTGTGTTATTTCATTTAGTACAAATTTCATTCTTTGTATATGTACGTTACAATGGAGTCCGAAGATCATTTTGAATTGAATTTATATTTGTAAATGTATTTGGAAAATCATTTTTCTTTTAACTTGTGATTCTAAATTTTCTAAAAATTCTTTTTGTCAAATGTTTGAATTGTTTTGTAAAATGAATAGAAGAGAATGAGATGCGTGATTCATTTTCCTCAAAATAAAAATAACATTGGAATTTCGATTTGATTGCTATATGTTTTCTATCTCATTGCTATATGATTGTATGATATTAAAGTATGTTACAAATTCTTTTCGATTATTTTTTTATTTTTCAAGTTATTTTCATTACATATTAGGTACTAGACTTATGGTTTAGGGTTTAACAATATTAACAAAAGAAAACTAAAGTCACGTGAAGTTAAGGAAACAAATAAATATATATACATCTATATCAAATAGTAATAAAAAATCAATCAAACAACCATCAGATAATAAATAAATATACAATAACAATTAGACAATAATCAAATATCAAATAGGTAGAAAGACGACGGTTTTTCGACCACGCACCATGCCCACGTAGAAAAAACATTGGCAGAAGCTTTGCCCACGTTTTTCCTAAGAACTGTCCATGTTTTTCTGTGTCAGCAAAAACGAAAATTATTGTAATGCATGTCAAAGAATAGAAGTTGCAATCAAACAATATAAAAGTTTATTATGGCAAAAATAATAATAAAAAAATAATGAAGTGATTGTTTCCCAAGTCTAACTAAAATTGAAAAAATAAATAAATAAAATGTAATTAGATGACAATTCGAAGGTAATCAATTGACAATCTCATCTGGCAATCAACTAACAATCTCAAGATAAGTAAAACAATCGAAGGTAATCAGATGACAATTAGAAAATACTCACAAATGACTATTTCACAAAGCTAACTAAAATTTTAAAATAAATGCAGAAGGTAATCAACTATCCGATAGCAATCGCATAACAATCAAATTGTTTTAAAAAATAAGAGGCATTTTTAACTTTTTACATCAAGCCCATTATCAATGAAATAAATTCAAATTTCTAACTATTATTTCAAGGCAAACAAAAGATTAACAAATTCCTAGTTAATGAATACAAGTTGTTTTAGTTTTGCTTTAGCCAAATTCAACAAATTCATAGTTAGTTCTTTTTGATACATTGGAATCCGACATTTTTGTGTGTAAAATTATAGAATATAATATATATATCCAATGTCTTAAACAACAACAAAAGCATTTATTTGCATTTGCAATACGATAGAATACATCAGTATAGACTAATGTCTGGTACATATAATTATAGATTTTAGTATTTCAAACGATTAAATAGAAATACTATATGGAACACCCTTTCCAGTTACTCCAGGTCCTGATAATGGCTTCAAAAGTTCATAGGGTGTAACTCCTGCACCAGTTCTGTTCTTCAAGATGGGATCAACATTCCTAGTATCAATTATCAACTCCAATTCTTTTAGCCTTGCACTAAACCTTTCAAATGCTGCCTTTATTGCAGGATTATCGTTCCACGATGGCTCCATATTCTTACCAAGATACTCTTCATCTGGAGAGTGACTTGACAACACATTCAATGTGAACATTACCTGTGTTGCTTGATATTGTGAAGGGAAGGAATTTAGCAGCAAATCTTCTGGCTTTTCCAAAAAGCTTTTCCAAAGAGTAGGGTTATAATCTTCCGTGGGCATGTTGGTTCTTGTTATACTTGGTCTGTTTGGGAAATACCCTGAATATGCATATTGCCCAAAGTTCACGGCTGCATGGTGCGCTGATGCCACCCAAGCAATGCTTGTCACTATGTCTATTAGATCTTGAGGAGTGTTGAGAACTGGCCACCATGGCTCGTTTTGTTTGTCTGCATGTCCCTTTGTTCTGATCTCATTCCACCATGCTTGGAGCTCTGTGTCAGATGTTACAAGGTACGAGGATGGATAGTAATGATTCACATACTCTGTCACCCATTGTTTTAGAGCATCCCATAAAATCAAACCATCGTTAGCATAAGGATAATCTTTAATGTGTAATTTCAGACCATGTGAAGCAGTTGGATCCTCCTCAGCCAATCCTCTGACAATCATGCCATAAAAGTGTCACCTTTCGTATATTACTAGGAAAAATGGTATTACAAGAGTTTAAACTCCAAACCTCTTGCTATGGTATCATGTTAAATAAAAAATCAACTAAAAATGTTTAATTTTACCTGTGAATTAGATCAGCCGGTAAAGCTTGCAAATCGAACTGCCATTGGAGATCGTATGCTGAAGAACTTAACTCCATGGAATACTTAAGAGGTGAAAATGTGCTCTCGATTATTCCACCTGCATCAATAAGAGTACTACGAGCAGATGCATTGATTTCCATAGTGTACCTAAAATGAGGATGTAGAAGTCTATAGATAGGGTGCATTGCACTCAATTGTCTATTTGTGGCTATAACGTAAGGCTCTACAGCACAGTGAGTCCTCAACCAATGGCTGACAAGTTGGTGATAACCAGCGTCATGGGCAAGAACATGAGCTTTGGCAAATCTCCAAAGCCAGAGGCTAGTGGCTTTCTCGCTAGGTTCATAAACTCTTTTCCATTGAGGCTTTCCATCCATAGGTGGTCGTGTTAGCTCAATCGCTAATGGCCTAAGTGTTCCATCCTCGTCGAGAAAGAACAATGTTCTTGATCCATAAAGGGTTGTTCCTTTAAGGGCTCTCACTGGTTGGACATATGGCAACAAAAGATCGTGGTAATCCAAAATAAACAACTTTTTCTTTTCAATTGCCTGGAACCCATTTGTGCATATTTGGCAAGATATTAGTACAAATGCTAACATTATTCGTTGTATAGCTATGAATTAATATACATTGAAGATGAAAAACATACCTCTTGAACTGTCATGGAGCCAATTTGGCGATCTATATTTAAGGTTTTGAATGCGGACTCAGGAGGACCATAGACAGCAGGGTCGAGTTGGCTAGTTAACGGCCACTCCTACAATATTACTAAAGCATTGAGTATCGATTATGAATTCAATAAGCATGATAGTTAGTTCATTCATACCGTGACCAATTGGATGCTGTGTGGGTTAAGACCAGCAAGAGTCTGCCTTGCAAATTCTTCATCGCTCAACCAAAAGAACTTATTCCCTATTTATTTAATGAGCATAAAGAAAAGTTAAGATAGAGAGAAAGAGAGAGTTAAGATAAGTAGAGAGACGGGGAGAAGATAAAAGATGATGTGCTCACTATCCATAGGTTCAGGAATCTGAAAGCGAAGGAAAAATTCTCCAGTTTCAGAGATGAGTTTGAAAATCCAAGGTAAAAGATCTTTGAAAGACGTAGTGGATTCAAGAGGGGGCAAGTTGAAACCATCAACATCAAAAAGTGCATCAATTGACTCGAAGTTTGGGAATCCAGCATTTCGATCGAAATGCACCTGAAGATTGGGTATAATCGTTCGTAACACACTCAACAAAGTTGATGCATTGAACTGTGCCTGCTTTATATCAGAGAATGTCTCATCTCGAGGGACATATATGCTTCCTTTTGCCTTTTGCTCTGATTGTGGATCTACATGATTATTACATAAAAATTTAAATACATAAACTTAGTATGGGATAAGGGTGTGACTAGTTATATATAAATGAAGAAATAGAGACACCTGTTTGACAAGGTGGACGACCAGTTCTGCAACGTCTAGGATAAGGGCGGGTAGGGCCACCGAGAACGGGTCTTTTGAGATCCTCGTTCTTGTTGGGATCTCCAAGGTCATTGTACACATCATAATCGTATATTCTATCGTAACTCTGACGCTCTCCAGTACCATTACCTCGTAAATTCACCAACTCTGCTTCCCTCATGGATATAAGTCCGGCAGGAGTTTGCGATGGCAAGTATGACTGTACCCACCACACCAAAAGTGGAAAACGTCAAACAAAATCTTTTTGTTTGAATTTGGAAGGTAACAAAAAAAGAAAAAAAAAAAAGAAAAGGAAAATGGGTTGAACACGACCTTGTTGGTGAAGAAGACTCTCTGTGTGGGATCTACGGTCTTGGGTTGAACCCATGAGTTGCAAGGGATGGTGAGTGAACCAGAAGTAAGGCCATCGAGGTCAACTTCTTTGATGAACATCTCTTTTTGATTGAAGTTCTCAACAATGACAGCCCCAATCTCCCCAAAATTTGAGGGAACCTCCAACTTTGCTACATAAATTTCTTCTACCACATCCTCATGTATCAAATTTGCCTGAACCATAATGGGGGGCTTCTCTGCTCCAGTGCCTTATTCCACCAAGCAAAACGAACTTTCTTTATACACTATAATACTATTATATGCTAGGGAGTGGAATCAAAGTATAAATGTTTATTTCCTTATCAAAAATTAAAAAGGTTATTGAGGAAAAATTCAACCATCTAAATCTATACAAAATCAATTGCTCCATAATTTATTTATTTTAACACTGTTAATTTAGAAGTATGGATGTGTATAATTGAAATATATTTTAATAGGTTACCATATAAAAAATATATCTTCTATTTTATTTTGCCTTGAAAAATACTACTAGATCTAAAATGATCAAAGTTTAATGGATTTTTTGTATCATTCGTAATTTTTTATAAGATAAAGCTGTGTTTCAAAAAAAATATATACACATACTGAACAAGATAGATTCTTCCAAATTTTGAAACGACAAAGTCCACTTATGGAGTTCGTTAAATTTCTATCGTTAGCTAGGTACTTATGGAACTAAAATCCAAGTTGTATAACTCATTAATGAGAAGAGAATTAAACTTACTAGGATCAGTGAGAATGCTGGCGAACCCAAGCTGGAGAACTTTTTGAGTGGCTAATTGGTTTTCTTTGATAATGGTGGATGAAGTGATTTCTCCTGTGATCTTCTTCACAACAACTTTTGTAATGACACTAGTGGTTAGTTCAGTGGCTGTTGCTAAGGCTGCTTTGATTGTTCCACTCGGCCCAGACATCAATCTCAAACCTCCATTATTATCATTGTTCTTGATCTTAATCCCTCTTAGTTTCTTTTGGAGATCATTATTATTCTGGTAAGGAACCAAAGCACTGCCATCAATGTTGCGACGACGTGCCAACGATGTCTGCATATGGCGGAGAGTCACCGGCGCCACCCCTATGGATGAACCAAGGCCTTGAGATTTCAACATTGTAATAATTCTTTTGTTTTTTTCTTTTATGAAGATGGAATGCAGAATATATGTATTTGGTATTGGTGTGAGTTTTTGGTTCTTCATCAATGGTCTTTATATAGTAGTGTTGGAGCTTCAAGTTACGAAATTGCCCTCACTAACCCCTATTTTCTTAATTAAAATTATCAAAGACGACATTTCACCCGCGAACCTGTTTGGTAATTATTTGGTTTTGATAATTAAGACACTCCTTAAACTCTACATTTCTACCTTTTTCAAAGTTTAAGAAAACAAGTCAAATTTTGAAAATTAGAAAAAAAGATAGCTATTAAAATTTTATTTCCGTTTAGAAACTTATCTAAAAATTCAATTATTGTATTTAATAATGGCAAATTATGGCAAGAAATTGAGAAGAGATATGTTTAATTTACAAAAGCCAAAAAAAAAAAAAAATGGTTACCGAACAATGGAATCTTTTTTTGAATAATGTATTTTTAAAAAATAATTTCAAAATAGGATAGAAGGTAAATTACAGACAAAAATATGATAATTTGGGCGAAGTGGTGTGGGGTCCATGACTTCAACGTGTGGACACTATCCACGACTTCCAAACAAAGTCGTATGTACATATTATCTTATTTTTGTCAATAGTTTGTCTTTTACCATATTTTTGATATTATTTTTAAAAAATATATTATTTAAAAAACATTCAATTATATCGTTATAATATATTTTGTTATAAAAAAATTGGTATTTTTCATTTCTTTTGAAATAATTTAATATATATTTTTAAATATCTCTTTCTTTTTCACTCAAATATTTTTGTTTCGAAGGTGAGAATAACTCTAACAAAAACTATGGGTGCGATCATACCGACACTACTAATGCACCGGATCCCATCAAAACTCCGCAGTTAAACGTGCTTGAACGAAAGTATTACTAAGTTGGATGACCACTAAGAAGTCCTCGTGTTACACCCCTTTAAAAAAACTCTAACAAAAACTACGAGGAGAGTTTAAAGCTTCGAATCTCACATGTAGGTTCATAAGATTTATAATAATAACCTTTCCTCCTCAACTTTAACAAAAATTTAGTTCTAATTTCGAGTTCATCCATTGAAATTTAAAATCTATGGAATTAAATGCTGCCCCAAATTTATATATTGTTAATTATTTATGAACAGGACCAATAAATTAATTACACATGTTTCAATGGCATTTTTAAAACTTTGTGCCACCAGCAGAGATTTATATAAAATTAGAAGTATAACACATATGTCTATATATATATATATATAATTCAATTTTTATTTTTAAATCTAATTTCTTTTTGGGTTTTCAATTCTTTTTTGCTATTAGATCTCTAATATATCGATTTTGTATGTAATAATATATTTCTTTTTACTTATAAAAATTAAATATTATATTGAGTATAACAATAGTAAAAATGATGATTATTGATTACCTATCGTCTTAAGAATATAAGAGATCATATTAATTATAGATGAATTAAGCTCGTTTCACATCAACTAAATGTTATGAATATCACTTTTTACTATTAATTTTATGTTTAATAGTTAAGGTTCAACAACTTTTAAAATTTAATTTACCTTTGATTGTTCAATAAGACACAATTTTTTTTCTAATAAAATAAAGGATTTATTTGTCACAATTTATACTGTAATATAAAAAACTAATTAAACTTCATATACTTTTACAAAATGATTACAAACCTCCTTATAGAAATATTCCTTAATCAATGCATAAAACTAATGATATAAAAATATAATGGTCATTTGTATATTTGAAAAATAATACGTACGCATAATTGAAACATGGACTACGTATATAAGTTAATAATTTATCACATTTAGTTATTTTAGTGGATTGAACTCTAATATTCCATCTATTTAATTAAGACTCCAGATTCCTAATTAAGTATGAACTAAATATGTAAATGCTCATTCATCGATTAGAATTTAATGGAAATCCTATATAAAAGTAGTAATTTTTCCTTGAATCAAAGAAAGATCTCGCCCAGCCCCAGGACACACATTCGAAGTTTTAGTTGAAGAAAACAATAGTTACTTTATAGCCATCATCAATCTTCGATGGAATTTGATATATTATTCTTGTTTTATCTGACATGAATGAGCTCAATGAATTATGAAAACATGTTTACAATATGAAATAAATAAAAATTTACAGAAAAATTATTCATTTTTGCAATATGATTTTTTTTCTTTAGATGTGAGATTCTAACCTCTAACCCTATTCATCTTTAAAACAACATATTTTATGTAAATAGAACCGTGTTTTTATTGTCAATTTTACCATAATATATTATTCAATAGTTAGTATATATATAGTTTGAAAAATAAATGCTATCTTCTTGATCATATATTATATAGTTTGAAAAATAAATGCTATCTTCTTGATCATATATTATTATTTTAAATTGTTATTGGTTGCATTGGATCTATGGATAAGATTTAAAGGGGTGTGTGTGTATATATATGTATGGGTGTGTGTGCTGAAGTGCATGTGCATTGAACAATATCTTATATGATCACAATATCAAAGTTCTACCATTATTTGTCATATTACCTTTATATATTTTCCAACATATAAAAACAAAATGTAACAATTTGTGTGGACATATGATTTAAAATAATATATCATATAACACATTATGTTGAATTTTGGTATGGAAATGGTATGTTCTCCTTCTTCCGCTCTCTAAATTGCTCCATCCCGAAACATAAGGTTATTTTTTTTGTGGAATTATAGCTTTATTTTGGGAAATTTGGTGTGAAAGGAACTTTAGAATTTTTGGAACCTCTAGCTCTCATAAAACAATTGCTAATATGTGGGAGGACTGTAAAATCCTTATAGGCAATTGGTGCAGTAGAGATCCTTATTTTAAAAATTATTCGGCTGCTTCAATTGCTTTAAACCTTAGCACCTTCAGTAATTAGATCTTGGGCTTTTCTCTAGCCCCTCATTAATAAAATTGTGTGTCTAGTGCGGTCTTAGGCACAGTCCTAAGTCCCATCTAGCTGTTTCCTTTAAAAAAAAAAATCTCATCTTTTTTTTTCTAATAAACATTTTGAAATAGAGTAGAGACAAAACCCTAATGCATCAATCCCACCATAATTCTGTAATTAAACATGTTTAGACGAAAGTAATAGTAAGTATGTTGGATGACCTGATCTTGAGAAGTGGTCGTGATTTGCATCTTTTTACAAAATTTAAAATTTCAAGGTGATAAAGTTAGAATAACATAATGCAAAAAATGATATGCATGTTACACATTTTCATTTATAATGGTTCAGTTCAAGTTGATGAGTTGAATAATGTGATGATAGTGCAGTCACATTTTTTAATTGGTTTATGATTTTATGCACATGTTTCATGAGATCGAATCTCAATCATTCATATTTAAATATTAATATACTTTTTTAACCTTTGTTTATTACTCCGATCCAAACATTTTGTCTCTTTAGATGTGAATGCAACACGTGGACTTTTCAAATTATCATCTTCGCCCAAGCATGTTTAACTATGAAGCTTATTTGATGGGATCTGGTGTATTGATAATGTTAATATATGATTGCAGCCAAAAATTATATAAATAATATAAATTAGGGAATGAAAATTGTGAGAGATACCAAAATAGACAAAATATTTATACTTCGTAAAAAAATTAAGTGTAGCTGATTTTTATTTTAGTGGTTTTTTTCATAAATTGTAAATAGTTTATTTTTTTATTATTATTCTTAAAAAACCGGTAAATATTAGGTTTAAAAAATACAAACAATAAATTAAAGACATTGTTTTAAGCTCGATTTTGGATTTTTGTGATATATATACAATTATTTTATCATTAGGCTATATTGATATTATTTTAGTTTTTCAGAGACATTTTTAAAAATAACAAAAAAAATTGAAATTATTTACCAGACAATTCACAATCTATCAAATTTTCGTTAGCACATTTTATTTATTTATTTATTTTTGCTGTATTTTATAAATAGTTTCAATTTTTTCCTATCAGTAAGAATTTCCCTTTTTTATCATTCATATCTAATACACTCCGAAAAATATAAATATGTTGTTCAAAATTTTTACCATATACAAAATCTAAAATCAGTTTTTTTATAAAATAAAATAAACTAAACTGTCTATCAGATACGTATTTGTTTAACTCAATATATCTAAAAACACAAAAAAAAAATGTATATTATATTTCCAAAAAAAAAGTTGTAGGAAAGGGAAAGAAATAAAAGATATCCATTAAGAAAATTGACATAGTGATCACTTTATCAATTTAAACCTCAGGCTAATAGTTGTATCAATTCATGCTCTAAACTTTTATAGGTGTATCAATTTAAACCTCGAACTTACATGATTGTATCGACTTAACTCCTTTTTATCTTTTATTTAAGTACACTTATAAAAGTTGAAGATTTAAATTAACACAACACTCAAAATTGAAGATCGTTTAAATTAATACAATTATTAGTTCAAGGTCAGAATCGATACAATTTCATAATTTAGAGATACTAATATTTGTTAATAAAAAAAACTATTCCTCGAAAAACTAAATCGATCTAAGTCACTTTATTTGTTTTGTTATGGACTTATCCATATGGGCAGGTATGGGAATAAAACCAATATATATATATGTGTGTGTTTCTCTTTCACCCTTAAAAATTTAAGTAACGTTGTATTAGTAATATTGTATTATATATGTTCGATTAACGATAGTCTATATTGTTAATTGTTATTATGATGCATGCATGTTAAGAAAATGTTTCGTTAATTATTATTTAAAAAGAGAACACAAGTGTTCAAATTTAGTTTAAAAGAGTTGGAAAATTTAAATTGTCACCGCCATTGTATAATGTTTTGTTAGCTTTTTTTTTAATTATTATTATGATTTTTAATATAATTTACCTGATGGAAATTCAACCTCTAATTTTGGAGTAATATAATACAAGCATTACTCTAGCTAATTAAGTTAATAATAGAAATACAAGACTCACCTTAAAAATAATTATAATTGAAATAAATTACTCAGACAAAAAAAAAAAAAAAAAAAAAAAAGAAGAAGAAGAAGAAGGAAGAAACTAAACTCAACAACTTCTTTAGAGTAGAAAGAAGAAAAGCTCTGAAAATTATGCACAAAATTATCAAAGCAACAATTTATGCAATATATATTGTTGAATTGAGAAAAAATGAATAAGACATATATATAGATAGATATGAAATGTGTATGAAAGGCCAACCCCAATTAAAAATAAACGAATAAAATAGAGGGAAGCAACGTGGTGTTTCCTGTCAATGATATCGATGTCTACTCACTGCATGCCATCTCCTGATGTTTCAGATACAATTAGAGCTGACAAGTTTATATTAAATTGAATTATATCATCTTCCATTTATCTTCCCACATCTCCTAAACAATACACCACCAAATAATAATAATAAATAATAATAATAATAATAATAATAAATAATAATAATAATAATAATAATAATAATGTTCTTATTGATTTGTTTTTTTTTATATATATAGTTTCTTTTATTCGGATTTTAAAAAAATAGAACAAAGTGCGAAATATTTGTACTGTATAGAACAATTTTAAAAATTAAAAAAACCACAAGCCCACAAGTCTACAACAACAAAAATATCTCTCATTCACACAACGTGAAAAAACGATCTTCCTACACGATCTTATACCCTTGTACCCAATCTAAAGGATCTTGTACCAAGTGTAAATGATCTTGTACTTAGTCTAAACAACCTTATACCGGCCAGTTTAAACGATCTTGTACCAAATATACAATCTATTAGTGATAGTGGTCTATCTCTGTCAAACTGAGATAAATAACTAATCGTTTAGTATTAGTACACGATCGTTTATATCCTATACAAATATTGTTTAGATCTTATACCAAGAAGAAAAAAAGAAGATGAGAGTTGAAGAAGAAGGAAGAAATTCTAGAAGAGGAAATGAAAAAATCGTAAACAAGAAGAAGTGGGAATATGAAGAAGAAAAAATAATAATATGAAGAGGAGAAGAATAAATTGCATGGAATAATGATAGTTTCATGAGCTTTCATTTTTCGTTGTACGAACTATAAATATTTTTTATTTTCGTTACATTCAGATAAATTGACCTTCTTTTATCGACAAAGTCATATTTATTTGTTTAGCGGATCATCTCTTACCTAAATTATATAATGATTTTACTATTTTGTCACTTCATTTTTGGCATTATATAGCACAAAAGAATACAAAAAAATAATTTTTTATTCTAAAATTTATAAACGTGACAAATAAAATATATATGTTTAATATATATTCCATGATGATATTATTTTAAATAAATATATTTTTGTCTCCACCTTCATCAAGGTCAAACTCCATTAATAATAATGTGTGATTGAACTAAAAAGATATAATGTTCCAATGAGGCAATATCACGTGCCGTTATTACTTTTCCTATCCTTGTTTTTATTCCTTGGTTATTGCACATGAAAATAGAAATGTCAATAAAATTATATACTATATTCTTTCTTATCCATTCGAACTAATTATTTCTAATTTAAACAAGTAATTAACTAATTAATCATTATTATATTAGGATTGAATTGCAAAAACATCTACGTAAATTTAAGAAAAATTGCATCAGATAATAGAAAAATTTAGGAAAAAAAAAAAAAAACAGCTCATGACACCTCTTTTTTTCATATAAGAAGATGACAAATATGATAAGTAATTAGTGATATCAAACGACTATTGAAAGACTATTAGAGGGTTATTAGATGATTATCCGCTTTTAAATTTGTTATTTTTTGTAATTTATAAAATGTAGTGACATGTGTTCTATTATCATATATATATATATATTTATTTATTTATTTTACTATTTTTGCGAGTACTCCTAAAATTAATACATTTATTACCAATTAGATTTTTATATTGTACATTTGTGAGATCAATTTTTCTTTTAAATAAAATATTGCTGCCATTTAATTTAAATGTTGATTTTCTCTCGATCTTTTTCTATAGCTGCATTAATTTAAACATCAACGAACTAATCAAAATTGATTAATGTTAAATTTTTGGGGGGGACTGGGGTTGCACTTGATTATTTAGTACTCTAAAATTAAATTCACGAGTAATCTAAATTAGTCGAAGTATGAGATGAAACTGCTACAAGATATGTCAATGCATAATTGAGATGTATGGGTGCAACCACACCCGGCCTTATCTTGAAAATAGAAAAATAAAAAACTAAAAATGAAAAAACCCAATCTATCTAAGTCAATTTGTTTGTTTGGTTTAGTTTTTTTTTAGCAAACAATTGGGCTTATTGATTCAATTATATTTTAAAAGAATATTATTAAAAAACGATTTTGCTTCCACATGGTGTTGCTCAATCTATGTGGCATTGGCAGGCAATGAGATGAGTTTGGTTTTATATATCTTGATTAAAGGTACAACAAAAGTTGATATTTATTTTGAACACATTGATATATAATACATCACACACTAATATCTGATACATAAATTCAAATCATCTTAGTATTTCAAAGCTTTCAGTACTTAGTTTCTGCATCATCTGGCCTTTGTCATTATTTAAATAGAAATACTGTATGGAACTCCCTTTCCTGTCACCCCGGACTCTGAAAATGGCTTTAAAAGTTCATAGGGAGTAACCCCAGCTCCAGTTCTATTCTTCAAGTTTGAATCAGAATTCCTATGATCAATTATTAGCTCCATGTTTTTTATACTTGTACTAAACCTCTCAAATGCTGCTTTTATTGTTGGATTATCGCCCCACGATGGCTCCATATCCTTTCCAATATACTCTTCATCAGGAGAATGACTTGATAGCATATTCATCACCAACATTACCTGTGTTGCTTGAAATTGCGAAGGGAAAGAATCTAGAAGCAACTCCTCTGGCTTTTCTAAGAAGCTTTTCCAAAGTGCGGGGTTATTGTCTTCTGTGGGCATGTTGGTTCTTGTTATACTTGGCCTATTTGGAAAATACCCTGAGTATGCATATTGCCCAAAGTTCACAGCTGCATGGTGTGCTGATGCTACCCAAGCGATGTTTGTCACTATGTCTATTAGATCTTGAGGCGTGTTGAGGAGTGGCCACCATGGCTTTTCTTGTTTGTCAGCATGTCCTACCGTTCTAATCTCAGTCCACCATGCTTGTAGCTCTGTGTCAGTTGTTACAAGGTATGGGTCTGGATAGTAATGATTCACATACTCTGTCACCCATTGTTTTAGAGCATCCCACAAGATCAATCCATCATTAGCAAAAGGATAATCTTTTATGTGCAGTTTTAGACCATGTGAAGCAGTTGGATCCTCCTCAGCTAATCCCCTGCCCAACAGGCCATAGAAAGGGTCACCTTTTGTATATCAATAGAGAACAAGAAGTTCGAATAACACGAGACCTTAAGCTTTGATAACATGTCAAATTACTCAAAATTAAGACTCGTAAGCTTTAATTTTACCTGTGAATTAGGTCAGCTGGTAAGGCTTGCAAGTCAAACTGCCATTGAAGATCATATGCGGTAGAACTCAACTCCATAGAATATTTAAGAGGTGAGAATGTGGACTCGATTGTTCCACCCCCATTGATAAGATTGGTGCGAGCAGATGCATTGATCTCCATAGTGTATCTAAAATGAGGATGTAGGAGTCTATAGATAGGGTGCATTGCACTCAATTGTCTATTTGTGGCTATAACATACGGCTCCACAGCACAATGAGTTCTCAACCAATGGCTGACAAGTTGATGATAACCAGCGTCATGGGCAAGAACATGAGCTTTAGCAAACCTCCAAAGCCAGAGGCTAGTAGCCTTCTCGCTGGGTCCATAAACTCTTTTCCATTGAGGCTTTCCATTCATAGGCGGTCGTGTCAGCTCAATAGCTAGTGGCCTGAGTGTTTCATCCTCATTTAAAAAGAATAATGTTCTTGATCCATACAGGGTTGTTCCCTTAAGGGCTCTTACTTTTTGCACATATGGCAACAACATGTCGTGGTAATCCAACATATATAGCTTTTTCTTTTGTATTGCCTGCATTCATTTTTGGATTATTTGGAAAGATATATTAGTACAAAATTAAATGCTAATGTTGGTCGTGACTAAGAATTAATATCAACTGATTAAATGAGAAGAAACACCTCATGAACGGTCATGGATCCGATTTCTTGATCAATCATTTGGGTGTTGAATGCAGACTCGGGAGGACCATAGACTTTAGGATCAAGTTGGCTACTTAATGGCCACTCCTGCGATGTATATTATTTTAAGCAGTGTGTATGAATTACAAATTCACAAGATTTAAGTATCATAGTCCAATACAATACCTTAACTAATTGAATGCTGCATGGGTTAGGACCAGCAAGAGTTTGCCTCGCGAATTCTTCATCTCTCAACCAAAAAAACTTGTCCCCTATTTATTTAATATAATGATGATAAGAAAGTTTAAATATAGGGGCATAAGAGTTAAAGAAGTAGAGGGGGGAGAATGAGAGATAAGGTGCTCACTATCCATAGGTACAGGAGGCTTAAAGCGGAAGAGAAATTCTCCAGTCTCATAGATGAGTTTGAAAATCCAAGGTAAAAGATCTTTGAAAGACGATATACTGGAGTCAGGAGGGGACAAGTTGAAACCATCAACATCAAAAAGTGCATCAATTGCCTTGAAGTTGGGGAATCCTGCGTTTGGGTCAAAATGTACTTGGAGTCTAGGTATAAGGGTCTGTAACGCAGCTGATAACTGATTTGCATTGAACGCCTTGCTCTTTATATCAGAGAATGCCTCATCTCGAGGAACGTATATGCTTTCTGTTGCCCTTTGCTCTGAATTTGGATCTACATAATCATTACATAGACATTTTAATAAGGATGGATGCAATCCTAATAGAGATGGAGAGAATAGAGATCCAAGAGTAATGTAAACCTGTCTTAGTAGCTGGACGACCGGTTCTACAACGTCTAGGATAAGGACTATTATCAGGGCCACCGAGAATAGATCTTTTGAGATCTTCACTCTTGTCAGGATCTCCTAGGTCATTGTATACATCATAATCATATATTCTATCATAACTCTGACGCTCTCCAGTACCATTCCCTCGCAAATTCATCAACTCTGTTTCTCTCATGGATTTAAGACCAGCAGGTGTTTGCGATGGCAAGTATGACTGTACGCCATCAAAGAGGAAAATAAAACAAATTTAAAACTATCATAGAGTTAAAATTTGAACGATTAAGAAATGGGTTAAGCATTACCTTGTTAGTGAAGAAGACTCTCTTCTGGGTGGGAACCAAAGTCTTGGGTTGAACCCATGAATTGCAACTGATGTTGAGTGGACCAGAAGTAAGGCCGTTGAGATGAACCTCTTTGATGAACATCTCCTTTTCATTGTGGTGCTCAACAATTACGGCCCCAATCTCTCCAAAATCTGAGCGAACTTCCAAACTAGCCTCGTAAATTTCTTCCACCTCATCCTCACTTATTAATTTTGCTTGAACAGTGATCGGGGGTTTCTCTGATCCAGTTCCTTATTTCACCAAATACAACCAAATTTCTTATTATCATCATCGATCATTATTAAAATCGTCAAAATTTTTAGAATCTTCCTATTCTACATTTGCTATCTTAATTAGAACTATAAAATGACTACATTCTCTTCTCGATCTCAACGAGAGTTTGTAAAGGTATATATATCACCTTTTCGTTTTCTACGATCTACAACTATATAAATGTTTCTTATTCTCAAACAACAACTTGGGAAAGTATATCATTGACTTAATCTTAACTTTTATATAATAAATACTTCAGATGTTCATGATTGATACTTCTAATCTTATGTGTGTCCTTTTACTTAAAAGTAGTTTCGAATTCATTATGGATTTTTTTTTTCTTTTTCCTTTTTAGTATGAGAATTTAGATTGACAATTCAAACCACACACAGTATGATTTCTAAGACACTTGGATTCATCATGGACTCGAAAACTATATAAGGTAACACACATTAAAATTTAACCTTAAAGTTAATTGACAAGGATATAATGGTAGATCTTATAAAAATGATGTCTATATAGATTCTCCACAAACTTTTTTTTTTTTTAATTATCAAATCAGTTAGTTGTCAATAAATGCAATTATTTATGATGTCACTGGTGAGAGTGAGAGAGTGATAAACTATCTTTATTATAAAACATAAAGTTCAATAATTTTAGAGAAAAGCTTGGATACTCCCTCGGATGCACTTATCTTGGTGCATGGTCCATTAAATTAAATGTTTCCACGTTTCATTTTTATTTTTCAGAAAAATAAGTTTTTTTTCCAACTCTGATCTTTTTGTGTGATAGAAAATGTGGGTAGTACAGGTGATAAGGTTGCACTTAATATTTGCTCGTAATTTTATTTGTCCATATGATTCTAACTGAAACCATAGCTTGGACGGAGGGATAGGAGGAAATGAGCAAATACCATGTGTTAGAAAAAGAAAAAGAAAAAGGGTTTAAAAAGTTTGGCGTTATAAAATGAAGATTATTATAGTTTCTGTTTAGATAATTAATTAAGTGTGTAAGGAAAGAGAAAGTTACTGGGATCTAGTAAAATGCTAGCGAACCCAAGCTGTAGCAACTTTTGAGGGGGTTGGCTTGCTTCCATAAGGTTGGACGAGGTGGTTTCTCCGGTGATCTTCTTCACAATCACTTTCGTGATGACCGTAGTTGTGGGTTCGGCGGCTGTGGCTAAGGCTGCTTTGATTATCCCACCTCCGGACACTAATCTCAACACTCCATTATTCTTACTCTTTTTCCCCCTCAGCTGCTTCTTCAAGTTAATATCATTTGGATATGGCTGAAACAAAGCACCGCTGCGGTTCGAAGACCTCCGCAAATGGCAGAGAGTCACCAGAGCCACCTGAGTTGAAGACCCACAGGCTGGAGATTTCAACATTATTATTATATGTAGAGAATGAAGGGGAAGGTGAGAAGGGAAACTTGTGAGTTTGGTTCTCCATAAGAAGGCCTTTATATAATAGTTGTTGAAGCTTCAAATTACTGGTCTGCCCTCACTAATTCCCATTTTTTACCTCTTTCTTTCTTTCTTATTTCAGCCATTTGTGTCTTTTCTCTCCATGCAAAAACTTAGGTGAGATATCGAAGTTTCAAACCTCACGTTCACATTTGCATTATTATTAATATTAAAAATAATAATAACTTTTCTGCTTTCTCTTTAACAAAATTTTTAATGCTAAAGTTTAGAGTCAACAAAATTTTAATGTAGGTTTGGATTCATTTATTAAAAGCTGCGGAATTATTATTTTTCCTAACATCTATATTATTAATTATTTAGGAAACAAATTGATAAACTTTTTTTTCTAGCATCCGCATCATATTCTAAGGCCAAAAGAGATGCAAAAAAACGAGAGGTGAATACAAAGTACACGAAGAACTAGAGGGAGCTCCAACTAAAAAAGTGAGAAAACTAGAGAAAACCCTTTAAGTTTAGTGCAAAGATAAATACATCATAATTATAAAAGGATTTGATTTAGTAACTCTGCATTAGACTAGCCATGAGAAGAATATCATCTCAAAAATGGTTGTGTTGGCTGTCTACACCTTGAAATGGTCTATTTGTTTCAAGCTAGATATATTCCAAAGAATAGTGACAGTGAGGTCGTTAGTTGATCCATAAGATCTATGTGTTTGATAGTAAGGGGTTCCATCTCAAAGCCAATTGGCAATGAGAGAAGTAGCTCATCTATATATTATATGGAGAGTTTGAGTCTTCTTGGTTTTTTTAATGTGAAACTCTCAACATCTCCAACATTGTGACCTCAGTGTTCGTTTAATGTTGTAGAAAATTATCAAATAAGAAGGATATAGTTTGTGGTGGCTGCAAACAAGCCCATAAAACTTTAGGGCATATTTGGGGTGGGGTTGGGGGAAAAGGATTAGGAAATTGGACCAAACCGTATTTAGCCCAAGAATTATGATAAATGGGTTTAGGGTTATCCTGATCCCTAAATAACCCTATCTTATCCTCTTTTATCCTCTTTTTACTTTCTTACAATCTTGCATTATCCTGCCCAAATAATCCAATCCAAATTATATTATTGTTTTTTAAATTACTACAATCATAACTCTTCCTCCAAATACATATTATTACGAAGAATTCAGGTAAAGAATGAATTTACAAATCACTCTCTCTCACCAAAAGAACCAACCAACCACCTAAGTTTTCCACAAAAGCATCTGATACCAAAGCCAATCCCATTAACCCACGTGTCCATCTCTAAGCTCCTTTAGAAGACACCCAACTGGCCCACTATCTGTGTCCTCTTATCCTCCACCCATAGATCTGTCTCCTCGGACCTCCAAATACATATTACTATAACACTATTATCATAATCCTTCCCTCAAACACATACTATCATAACACTATATTTCATATTATTCTTTCTCCCAAACACATATTACCATAACACTACCAATAATAATCTTTTCCTCAAATACATATTATCATAATAATAGGATTATCATAATCTTAGGATCATTAATATATACACATATAATATACACACACGTTGAGGTTTTATTATGACCTTTGTCCTGAGGTCATCTTGCACAATCGTCCACAAGAAGACTTGCCTTCTTTTGAAGGCAGTGGATCACAAATCTGTAAATTACACGTTTCACTTTACATAATTTTATATAAATTTAATAAAATTTTAGGACATGAACTTCAAAATTATATATGTCCCATTTTGTGTCGCTAATTCAAATTTACATGTCATGTTCACATTTACGTTTATAATATATACACACACCATAAAGTCATACATTTAATAGATTTTCTAATTCTTGATTTTGTGTTTGATAGATGTCTAAAATATCTTTTTTCTTTTTTCTCTCTTACATTTCAAAACTTTTTAAAACTAAAATGTTATGTTAGATTTTATTTTTTTTTTCTTGAAAAAAGATACGGATCAAGTTAACAAGTGCGTCTATATATCTTATTAGGTAAACACCCCTTAACATTCTCATCCTTCCACTCTAAAATATATTAGAATATTCTAAATTTAAGTTTTACATTTATAATAGTTGTGCTTTATTTACGATTAATGTAATTATTAATTTAAAAATAAAAAAATATCAAATGTTCTACTATTTAGACACAATTGTATATTTTTGTTTTTTTTTTATCTAATTAAACAAATGGTTTTGAAATATTTTAAATTTTTGTAGATCTTAATAAAAATTTAAAGATTATCAAACATTTTCAAGAGACTTATTGGAATAAATTAAATGTTTAAGGAATTATTACACACAATCTCAAAATTTAGAACGTAACCAAACCTATAATTTAATCATCATAGTTAGATTGTAATTTTTAAGTATATTGGTAAATAATATCTAAATTTTTCATTAAGGATATGATGGATCAGTAGGTACACCCGGATGTATCTAATGGAGATATATCGAAGTAATTTTTAAAAATACTAAAATTTTACATTCAATTTTTTTTTTTTGTATAATATTTTATTAAAGATCTATATAACTATTATGTCACTATCAGACGTAGAGCAGCTGACGTTGCTCCCAGAGGAGAAAAATGAAGTCACCACCCCTCTTGATTTAGAGGGTGTGACTGAACACCTAAAATATGTTAAATTGGTGCGCAAATAAAAGATTCCGACTTTTTAAATCTCCAGTCATAGGAAATTTTTTATTTTTTGAAAAATACTTTGAAAATGATTTTGGTTTATTTAGAAAATGTGTAAAAATAAATATTTTGAAAATTGTTTTAAGAATTAGTTATAAATCGTTTTTAATTTTGTTTATTTATTTTAAAAATAAATGAAAAAGTAAATCTTTTAAGGAAATTAAAACCACGTCTTTAGGGGGGGAAATTGTGAAATCCTATTTACTTTTAAATTTATTATTTTGTAAAAAGTACTTATGGATGATTTTTAAAAGGATATAATTTAAAGTTGATTCTTTTTAAGAAAAGAAAATCCTTTTATGAAAACGATTTTCTTAATAATTTGTATTCTTTTACATAAATAAAATATAGATTGACAAACTATTTACATTCCATAGAATAAAACTGATAAAATTAATTATAATTGATTTTTGTATGAAATGTACGTGTTTTGTCAAATATTTTATTTTTGACAATTTACCTTAAAATATATATGTGTATGCGTGTAAAAGGATTTTTTTATCAAAAAAAATTTAGAAGAAAACATATTAAGATCAAACCCTATCATCCCAAAATATTGATTTCTACCTTGAGAAATCGGCATCCCAATTGCTTTTAAGATTTCGTCATTAAAAAAGTTTGGTTTTTGTAAAAAGAAAGCCAAATACTAAAATAATCCAAAATATATATATCATTGATTGAATATCATAATACATATTAGGAGAAATATTTCAAGAATCAATCTTAGATATCTATAAAAATGCAAACAAATAAGAATATGAAAATAACATGGACTAAACAAACTAAATATTGCGAAAAAATATTAATAACCTAGAGATTTAACATACATATATAAGACTTCACAAAAAAATAATATGTACATACAATTAAATTTTAAAAAAAGTTGTGTTTAAAATTAGTAGATGAAAATCAATAATAAGAAATAAATTATAACAACTTACTTTAATGAGAAAATGCGGACAAGGAAGAAAAAAGTATAGAGATTTGTTGGGAGCAAAAGAAAGAGAATGTGATAAACTCAGTTTCACTGACACATTTGATGCTTTCGAAGACAAAATGTCTCGAATTCAAATCTCCACTTCAAGTCAATCTTAATAAGACATTGAAAAATAAAAAAAAAAAAAAGAAAAGAAAAGAAAGAGAACATAGTTAAATTAAATACAAGAAATTAGTTGTGGTTTTTTAGATATTTATGGAACAATGGGAAAACAAGAAATTTTGAGAGAGATAATGGCTAGGGTTTTTCATGTTGTGTGTTGAATGTGAAAAAGTAAATCAAATCAAATTTAGAAGTAAGAAATAAAATAAAATAATTTGAGAATTTGTTTGATTGATTTTAAAAAAAAAATTGTCAGAATTTTATTTTATTTTTCAAATAAAAGAATATTGAGCAATAAAACTTTTATTCTCCATACAAAAATTTTATTTTCATTTTTGTAAAATATTTGAATTAAAACTCAAAATTTTATTCTTCAATAAAGGCAAAAAATGAAAAAGAATACAAAAATATTATTCTCTTGAAAATTAAAAAATGAAACAAAAAGATTTTTTTTTTTTGAAAAAAATCATTTTATTCAAAAACAGAAGAAGAAAATGAATTTTTTATTTATTTAAAAAGTTGGATTTTAAAACGTATTGAAAAAGACACCAAAATATTGCAGAAAGAAACAAATTTTGGTACAGATTTAGGGGTCTACATATTCTATATGTATGAGAACAAAAAAACTAAAAACATTATCTATACGTGTGTGTTAGAAATTGAATGACAAAATTTTATTATCTTTCGACCAAAAAAAACAAAAACAAAAACAAAATTAAGGACTCAGCAACCAAAAAAATCCAACAAGCAGAAGACTCAACCAAATAAGGAAAATGTTTCACCAAAACATGATCGGACCAGTGAAGCAAAGGAATTAATTTGGTTTAACAAGTGTCACATTTTATGTTAACCTAGTTGAGATATCGGAATACATCGGATAATTTCTCTTCTTCGTATTGTTCTAAAAAAATAACTATCACATTAAAAATAAAATTGTTTGAAGTGTGAGATGTAGATAAGGTGCCCTTACTGTTGATGCCATTGGTCCATTTTTCTTTTTTTTTTTGAAAGGATACCAGTGAAGGGAGCTAGAGAAGAGCATTCCTATCACAAATTTTGGATTATTTCCTTCCTACACTAATTTATGGTTGCCCCTTGTCGAATAAAAAAGTTATTAGAAGTGATTCGAAAGAGAGTTTCTAAATGAGTGGTTCGTATGTTTCAAAGATGAAGTAATTTTATATATGCTTTAGTTTTATTATACGAGATTGTGCTGAAGAAACAATTTTTTTATATATATATATGAATACCTAAAGTTCCTATGTAACTGTGCTAGTCAACAAATTATTATTTTCTTTCATTCATCGTAGAGTTTCTCTAGATCATTATTTTTTTCGTATGAAGCAACTTGTTGTGAGAGAGTTTTTCACACTTTAAGGTGACCTAAGTTTCTCAACTGAAGGGTATCCTTTACGAGACAAGAAAACCTTAGGTCGATAATGGTTGTGAAACTTGAAAGAGTCTCACACTTATAGGGGACTAAAGTTAAATTGTTTGTTAGTATTTGCAATGTTCTTTTTCAATAGATAAGTATAACGTTGTTGTGCCATTATGCAATTAATTTATCCATGTATTATATATGCTATTATTTTGGATTGTTTTTTTTACATTTATTTAACCAACTCTATTTTTTTTTTTTTTTTGTGATGATTGAACATAATTTTTCAGTACTGAAAGAATTAATTTTTCAATTTTCAACTTTTTTTTCAAATTTCAACTTTAATTTTAATCCAAAACTTTCATTTATAAAAGAAATTGGATTTGAAAAAACAACACAAAAAGGAAACCTATATTTATTTTAAAGTTCATTTAAACTTGTTTTTAATTAAAATTTCACGTTATTTCTCCTAAAAATATTTCTAAAATTTATATTAATTTGTAATTATTTATTATTTTATTAAATTTTTATGTACATTACACAAATTAAAAAGGAGAATTTTTTAAAAATAAAAAAAATGACAAACTATTTATACTCCATAGAACAAAACGATAAAATTTGTTAAAATTGAATTTGTTACGAAGTGTACACATTTTATCAAATGTTTATTTTTTCATCAAATGTTTTTTTTATATAATTTTCCTTAAAAATAAATATGCAAATGTTATCTTTGTTTTGTAGAAACGGAAATTAAAAATAGTAGTCTAATTAAGTCGTACTCAAACTTTGATAATTAATTATAATATTTTTCTATCATAAAAAAAAATTCGTAAAATACCATCAATTCTTCTATAAAGTCGAGACTTCAATATTTTCATTTAGTATCGATTATTATTTCCAACCGGGATAGAAAGTCAAGTCAATTTAAAATAAATATTTAAGCATGGAGAAAACCCATGTGGTGTTCCTGTCAATCCAACAGTGGTTTTCTTTTAAATGTGAATCAAAGAAAATAATTGATATGTGGTTTTATTAACATCCCATCGCATTCAATTTATTTTGTCACATCTCCTAACGCGCAATA
The DNA here is from genome assembly GCF_025177605.1 of Cucumis melo. Taxonomy (NCBI): domain Eukaryota; kingdom Viridiplantae; phylum Streptophyta; class Magnoliopsida; order Cucurbitales; family Cucurbitaceae; genus Cucumis; species Cucumis melo. The sequence continues at coordinate 857,947 of NC_066861.1, read as the reverse complement.
CAACAAATATAAACGAAGTTTCGGGTAGTTTGTCAATACTATGGATATTTTTTCTTACTACTAAGAGTTATTAAGAATTACGTGGGATTCATACAATAAAATATTTAATAAATTAATAAATCATTTTGTGACATGTCATGTAATCAAAATCGAGATAGTTATATTATTTATCGATTAAAATAAATTATATTCATGTTAGTGGATAAACTATATCGCTTAATTAATTAAAGTAAATGACACTATACATTTGCTTTTTACGAGGAAGAAAGCAACCCGTCACTTAAAAGAGTGTTTGATACCGATAAAAGAAAACACGGCCCTCTCCACGTTCTAAAAAGAAGAAGAAGAAATGTATATATACATCATGTATGTAAGTATGCTGATTTCTCAAATTAATCTAATTTTTTTAAAAGGATAAATTGTTTTTTTAAGCCAAAATTAAAATGTAAACATATAATTTATTATTCTATTTTAGAAACTACATATTACATGGTTTTTAAATGTCTTTTAGTATGACAAAAAAAAAAAGTAGTATGGAAAATTATTTGTATTATGTTCTTTTGTCTCATAAATTTCTTCCTGAGAGAAAAAACAACAAAATTTATTAAGAGAGAGAATGATCTTTGAAGGAAAAGAAATAAATAAAAAATAGGAATTGGTGACCCAAAGTAATAAACAACAAATTTCAATTTCTTTTTTTTCCAAATTGAAGAAAGTATTTCTGGTAGATATCTGTCTTTTCAACCATTGGAAGAGGATATGATTCCTAAAATGTAGCATTCAACAAAAATGAGTTTATCATTTCATCTCAACAATTTAATTTATCTTTTCACTCTTTTAATTAATTACAACCATTTTTTTCTTAAATTAGATTTATTTCAGAAAAGGATTTGTTTCTTTTTTCTTTTTTTTTTTCTTTTTGGAAAATAAGTTTCCATTTTCTTCCTAAGAATGAGGCAACTTTGGCTAGCAAAGGAATTAATTTGGTTTAACATGTATATTTAATACTTAAAAGTGCATTTGAAATCAACCCTTTTCTTTTCTGATTCTAAAAAAAAAAAAATCAAATTTTCATCTTATAAAAAAACTAAATTCTAATATTTAAATATTCAACGAATCAAACAATACTCCATTTTGAACGTTAAACTTTAAAAAAAAAATATTTATTTATAGGACTCGACTTCTCATGGTCTCTAATTGGTGTCGGTATTGCCATGCATGCATATTCAAAACTATGTTTAATAAAACGAAACATTTAAACTTTAAATTACTAAACTCCATAATTTTATATGAAAATACATTCAAATTTGCCATCAATGTCGAAATTGAATTATAGGGATGCAAAACAATATTGGAGATTCGAATTCCGAAATTACAATTCCTCAACGTTTATATAGCCCTTTTGAGTTTTTTTGCTATATATATATTTTGTAAATGGTTTTATCTTTTTATCATTCATAATAATTTGGCTTTATTATTTTTATTTTTTATCCCAACCTCTTCTATCCTCTTCTACCTTCTTCTATTTATAAATCAAAATTTAAAATAGAAAAAATATTTTAAATGACAATTTGTGAAAATATTTACAAATATAATGAAATATCATAATCTAAAAATATTTTGGAAAATGAAATATGAAAAAAATATTAACATTAAGTAATAAATCATACAAAACTCAAAAGCATAATGCCACAAAAATGCTCAATTAAAAAAAATAATCGAATGTAATCAAAGACAATTTCTTTTTTCTTTTTCTCCTTCTTTAAGACAAAGGACAATCTCATTTTCAATTTAAAAAATATTAAAAAAAGGAAGAGAGAAAATCCTATAGATGCAAACAAACACGTATATATTAAAACTATTCACAGAATACAGTAAAAAAAAATTGTATTAACGAAAATTTGATAAATATTTGTAAAAAAAAAGTTACTTTTAGAAAATTTAAAAATGAAAAATTGAAGTGTGACGGTGGTCGATTACACTCTAGAAAATTTGGCTAGCGAGAAACAACATAACTTTCAATGATAAAGAAAAGACTACATTGGACGTCCTGGGAAGATGTAAAAGCACTCACAGGATTATGGTCAATTAGATCTAAAAGCTGCACCAACTATTCGACCTCATCTATTGCTCTAAACTTTCATGCTTTTGTTTCTTTTTTTTTTTCTTTCTTTTTGGGTTTGTCTGGATTTATCTCTAACCCTTCTTTTCGTCTCTCCTTATTTTTTGTACTTTGATTTATTAATGAAGCAGAAATGATTATGGTATTAAGGGAGTGTCCACTTAGTAAAGATGTCCGAATACACTTATTGATCCAATGCATCTTTTTATTTTAAAAGAAAAAGTGTGATGGTGGTCGATTAGTCCATTAGTGAATGGATGCCTCGTACTTTTAATGCCAACTTTGTCCATTAGTGAAAAGAGAAATTGACCATACATTGATTCTCTCTTCTCTTTGAACTAAATTGTTTATGAAACTAAATTGGTGCATATGGATTGTAGAGGAGATAACTATTAATTTATTCACGTATACTTGTCCATGGTGTTTCAAACGTGGATTGATGCCAAGTAGTACTACCAAGTAGTACTAAGGACAATATAAAAGTTTGGCTTCAAGTATCCACAAAAATATTCATAAATTCCATTACATATTTTAAAATCTTCAATCATCATCATCATCAATAAGGATAAATATAATTACAACGATATTGAGATTGATGTTATATAAAGACAAAGCTAATTAAGGAAATCACCAATGTTGAAATTTTAGCCACATTATCAATCCAATATCAACCGTTGAGCATCAAATTATTAATTAAATTAATTTATTTAATAATCTTTTATGTAATTTTAGTATTTTGTTCTTTATTTTATCCTTTCTTAACTCAGGTTTAAATGGATAGTTGCATATATAGCAATTATATTTAAAATAATTAAGTATATAACAACATTTTAAAAAGATGACAAATATAGTAAAATCTGTTAAAATCTACTAATGATAGAAATTTTATCACTAGTAAATCATGTTGCAAATGTTAGTTTATCACTGATAGACTTTGCTATATTTGTAATTTTTTAAAAGTATTGCTATATATTTAATCATTATTCTAAAATTTGCTAGTATACCCTATTTATAATGCATTAGTCTAAGTCTTGTCATTAGATTATTTTAATGAGATTACAATGGATATCAAATTGAAGTGGGATTGATCTTACTATCTGGGGAGCATTCGCATCTTGGGTACAGAATTTGTTATTTGTCTAAGATATTGATCTTAGTTTAAGTAGGAAATTTGTGTCTAGCTAATTTGTTAGGATCGAAATTGAGTTGGTTTGAAGTTTTAGTGATTGAGATTCCTAGGGAATTTCATATTGTGTATTTAATAATTTGATGCCTCCACAGTTCATATTACCATAAATCAACATATTCTAAGATCATTGAATATTATGAAATTGGATATCTCACTGCTCACTAACAAAATGTCTTACGCCACCTATTTCTCTGAGGTTAACACGATCTTTTACACCTATCAATAGTCTCATTGTGATCCTGTTGAACCTACCTACTTTTTGTAATTCGACAGCAAACCTTCAGATAGTTTCAAAAGACAATAACTAAATGAACCTTGGTATAGTCTTCCCACTTGTTGCAAAATGATCGGACTTTATGATCCCAAAGAACTTCGATCCATACTACCCCTTGCACTAATTCAATTGCATCTCAAGTAGCATAATATGCCAACGCTAGTCTTTTAATATGTGTACATTAAGTTTTAAACTTCCATTTTTGTGTTTACTTGATAGGATGTTACTGCACTGACGTTGCCCATATGATTGTTTCTGCATGTAATGACGATCTTCAAGAGTGTGTTATTCTACAACTTGTCATCTGTGATGTTAAGAATGATGTTCCTTCGTATGTACCATTTTTGTCCAGAAATTCTCTCCTATTGCATTTTTAGTCTATGCATCCTCACTTCTCTAGATTGTTTCCTTCCTTGGTTACTGGCCACTACTTTTGGTCTATATTTGCTAATTTCCTAAAGATATGATTATTTAGTGAGATGTTCTCAACATTACATGACGGTTCCTTTTATTGAATAAAAAAGTCGTTGAGTGATTCAAAATACGATTTCTATATAAGTTTCAATGATATAAAAATTGTGTCATCGAATATCTTTATGACGCAAATTTTATGTCGTTAAAACCCAAGTTTGTACTAGTAAAGTCGTGTATATGTCCTATTCTTTTCATCTATTATAGAGTTTTTGAGAGTTCGTTCGTCTATATGCTAGTCAAAAACTAAAAATGAAAGCAATTTTTATAAAGTTCTAAAACTTTTTTATACGAGATTGTGTTGTACATGCAATTATTTTATATAAATGACCAAGTTTATGTATAATTATGTGTAACTGAGTCATTTATATGGTAGTCAACAAGTTATTCTATTCATCTATTACAGAGATCTTTTCGTGTGAAGCAATTTAGATTAAGTTTACAACTTTTACTTCAAAATTCTTTAGACTAAACACACACTAAAAGCATATGAGTAAATGTTTATAATTAAACATGCAACCATCATTTTCTAGTGTTAATTATTATTATTTATAATATTCAAGCCTCTGATTCCCAAATAATAATATAAGAATTATCGTTGGTTGAACTATATAATAAGTTTTTAAGTATAAATGGAGGAGGGAGGATTCGGACAATAAAACTCTTATCAAGAACACACCAAGATTGAGGTATTATGATAATTTTAGTCTTTTATTCAATTTTGTTCAATTAAAATACACAAATAAGATATTTAAAAGGTGGAGAAAAACATGTGGAAAATTTTGAAATTTTGAGATTTTGATGGCCTTCATATTTCGACAAAATAATTTTAATATTTCGAGAAAATTTGTCTTTTCTTTTTGTTTTTGGAATTAATTTAACTACCCAATTCAACTTTTTAAATTTCAGGGTCTAAATTACAGACAATTCTATAATTATTTTTGCTATATATATATCTTCCCGCTTTGGACTTTTCTCAAATTTCAACCTTAGCTTATTCTAAACCCCAAAACTTACATATTCTAAAAGAATTGGATTTGGAAAAACGACAGAATTTTTATATGAATTCGTAATTACCTTACATTTCTCATGAGCATTCACAATAGATATCTAATTAAATTATAATCAAAGTTTTAATTAATTGTAACAATTTTTATAAAATTTTCATAGATATTTCTATGAGATCAATACCTCAATATTTCCATAAAGTGAGAAAAAGAATGCAATATTATAAACATGGGGAAAAAACCATATACGGTGGTCCTGTCCACTACTGTCCAGTGTCCATCGATCTTGTCTCCACCATGCCCAGGATCGTTATTTCTCTTTTAAATGTGAATTTGAATCCCATAAAATTATATGTACCTCACGTCCTGCCTCGTGTATTGTTATCTCACCTCCCCATCGCATTCAGGCTATGTTGTTGCTTTCTTCTAAACCAATATGCCATAATATCAAAATTACTCATTCTACGTACCAACCTTATCTAATCATCGTAACGACAAACTTATTCCAGATATATATATTTTATTCTAAATTTACATCGTGACAATGAGCTAGATATATCAACGTTTATATAATTGAAGAGGAATTTGGAGGTGGGGATGGGGGATTGGTAATGGAGGAATTTTGAGGGTATGAATAACGAACTGGAAGCATCTTCTTCATGGTTCATTGTGGAATTGAACACAACAAAAATTGAAACTAAAACTGCTTGCAGTTTTTTTTTTTTTTTTTTTTTTCTTGAACTCGAAATTTTATTATATTTATTCAGCTTTCCACAAAATGGATGCAATAATCAGATAGTCTTCTACCAAAGTTGAGCAACTTCAATAAGACAAGGTTTTGATGAAGATTTTGTTTCTCAACAATCCTATCCATCCAAATCCTGTACGAGCACCTTCATCGGAGAAGACAAGAAAATAATAGAATATAGAATATTCATCTGCGTTAGACAGGATGGTGAAGTTGGGGATCTTGGATTTTCCATTTCTTTTTGCACATCAAGTCTAGTTTCTTCGTTTTTTAAAAATATATGTAGAAGAAATTCAAGAACGAGAAGATGAAGCAGAGTGTGATTGAAGCGATAATGGAAGATGATGGAAAGGGATTTAATTGTTGTGTGGATCGAGGGAGGAAGAGAAAACACATAGGGATCTTTGTTTATAAGGATATAAAGTTGAATGTTTTGTCCCATTTACAGAATTACAAATCTCAAAATTATATCAACAAAATATTTACGCTTCATTTTCTACGAAGCGTAATTAACTTTGTCTTTGAAAGGTTTTGTTTAATGAATGTCATAGTACTTGAAATTTTTCTATTTTTGAAAAACCTCTTTTCTAAACTTAACTTAATAGTATTAACGGTCTTCTTTCTTCCAAACCTTCTTTCTAGCTTGATCCACGTGCCATTGCTAGCCATGAGTGAACTCCATCTCTAATGCAAAACTTATAATACGTTTCGAGAGTTGAATCCAACTCTCTTTTTCTCGTACTCTATCTCATTTTCGTTTTGTATTTGTGTTCAAACGCTTTCCAACCTTCTTATGATTTTCAATAATTTTAATTACATTTAAGCTATTTCAACGCTTCCAGACATTTCCAATAAAACTAAGAAATACTTTAAAATATAACTTGGATTAGGATTGCGGAGAATCAGGTGTTTGGTTATAGGTGGAAATGGAAATGTTACTAGAATTGTATAAAATTCTTTTATCAATTGAAAATAATGAAGTGTATATGTATATAAAAAAAAAAAAGAAATTCTTATAAAAAGAAAAAAAATAAAAGTATTTACAAAATATAGTAAAAAAAACTTAAAGAGGCATTTGCAAAAATATGAAAAGAATTTATGATAATAAGGTGCTTATGTTATTACATTTTTTAAATTGCAAAGGTAACAAATTTAAAATTGGATAACCCTTTTATAGCTCTGTGCATTTGATATCATTAATTGTTTGTCATATTTGTCATATTCGCAATATAAAAAAAAAGAGGTACTATGAGCTATTTTTTTCTAAATTTTTTTGTCATCGGATGTAATTTCCCAAACTTAAATAAGCTGCAAAGAATTATATTGGATAGATTTTGTTATTTTTTAGTGCGTAGTTTTAATTGTTTACAAAATATCCCTTTAAATAACCATTTTATTATGATTATAGAAATTGCAAAAAAGAAAAAAAATCATGTAAAATATTTTTTTTGAAAAAGATACGTTGGATCAATAGGTGCACCCGAATATCTCCACTAGATCTCCAACGTATAATACTATGGTCATCAATTAGATCTTCGACATTGCATATTGATGTTATTAAAAATTTAATAAAAAATAATATTGCTATTTAATTTAAATATTTAGTTTCTTTTTTCTTTTTCTATACTTGTATTACTTAGGCATTCTTCATAATTTTTCTTTTGTTAATTATTTTCAGCTAGAAATGTAGATGAAAATAAACAAAATTTTCTAACATGAAAGAAACATAATTTAAAAATATTCTACATTAAGTGAATATAAATGAAAATTAATAAATAACAAAAGAAAAGTTATTAAGAATAAAATTCTTGACAAAATATTTATACTTCATGAAAAGATCAAGTGTAATGAATTTTGTTTTTAGTAGTTTTGTTCTGTATAGAGTGTAAAATGTTTGTCAAATATAAATGAAAATGAATAAAGACTTAGATAATCGATAACATCGAAAGTCTCATTGCATATGCGTTTTTTAATTTTAATACGGATGCGAATTAACCTGTGTAAATGTAATAAATAACAACTTGGTTGATATATGTAACTGAAAAAGAAAATTAAAACATCACGAAGAATGATAATATCAAGAAAGAAGAAGTGCATTTCCTTCCTGCTTTATTTTGTGATTAAGAACATGTGGAATATGGTGATGAACATAAATGTCTCACACAATAGTTGTTTAACAAGAAATGGGAGATGAAAGACACACACGAACAAAAATGGAACAAATCCATATCTTATTGGTAGGAAGGGAAAGAGAGGCCTCAGGTTGTGGACTTAGGTGGAAACGCTGTATGGAACTCCCCTTCCAGTGATTCCATCAGTTGAAGTTGGTTTTAGAACCTCATAAGGCACAACACCAGCTCCATGCCTATTCTTCAAGCTTTTATTTTTATTATTTTCATCAATTTGTTGCTCTAGATCCTTCAAGTTGGCTTGAAACCTTTTGAAGGCCTTATCTATGGCAGGCTCAAGAGCCCAAGCTGGCTCTACCTCGACCCCAATATACTCCTCATCTGGAGAATGTGCTGACAACAAAATCATAGTTGTTGTCACCATAGTAGCCTGATCTACTGAAGGAAAAACTTGAAGTAGCACATTTTCAGGCAGGTCAATAAATTCTTCTGGAAGTTGGTGATAATCCTCTGTGAGGATGTTGGTCCTTGCAATACTCGGTCGGTTGGGAGTATAGCCTGCATATGCATATTGAATGAAGTTGACAGATGCATGGTGCCCACTTCCTACCCATGCTATGGTTGATGCAATCTTAATGAGATCGTTTCGGGTTTTTAATGTAGGCCATCCTTCCTTTTTATCTGGGTGCCCTTTTTCTTGGATTTCATTCCACCAAGCTTGCAGCTCTTTATCATTAATTACTGCATTCTCATCATCTCCATAATAGTGGTTCACATATTCTGTCACCCATTCCAACAGAGCATTCCATAATATGAGACCATCATTTGCAAAAGGGTAGTCTTTGATGGTCAACTCAAGAATATCACGACCATATTCATCTTTCTTTCTTTCCGCCATCCCCCTAGTTTTAAATTCAGTGACCAAAACATATATTGTCACTAATTTCATTCAATTATTAAGCTGTCTTTGCTAATTAAATTCAATTGGTTAATTTACCTGCGAATTAAGTCCTCAGGGAATGCTTGTTCATCAAATCGCCACTGATCTCTGTACACTGAAGAGCTAAGTTCCATGGAATAAGATGCTGTAGAAAATGTGCCCTCGATGATGCCTCCGGCATTGATGAGGCTTTCACGAGCATTTGCATTTATGCGCATATTGTAACGAAAATGTGGATGCAATAGTCTATATATTGGGTGCAATGTACTCAATTGCCTATTTGTGGCGATGGCATACGGCTCCATGCAACAGTGAGCTCTAAGCCTGCATAGTATCAACAAGACATTTGATAATGAATGAGTAAAAAATTTCCTTAATGTCTTTGTTTTTATTCTTTCCATGAATGTATGTATAAATAACGTTAGTACCAGTGGATAACAAGTTGATGAATACAAGAATCATGAGCAAGGACATGAGCTTTGGCAATCCTCCACAGCCACACATCTGTGGCCTCGGTGCCTGGTGTAAAAATTTGTTTCCACTGGGGATAACCATCCACTGGGGGTCGAGTCAGCTCAATACCCAATGGAATCAAAGTGCCATCCGACTTCAAGAAGAACAATGTCCTCGATCCATATAATGTCGTCCCATTAATTGTTCTTACTTTGTTTACATATGGCATTAAAGTATCATGGTAATCCACTACGAATAATCTTTTGCATTCTATTGCCTGCACAAACTCACATAATTCAGTACACTTCATAAAGATCATCATTTTATTTTTTTCGTTCCAAATTTTCTACATTAGTAAGTTGGCTTTAATTTAATTTACCTCGTTAACTTCGTTGAAACATCCGAGTAATTCTTGAACCTTTGTGTGGTTGAAAGCTGATTCTTGAGGTCCATAAATCTCTGGGTCAAGCTCACTCATTAACGGCAAACGCTGCATTTATTAGGACAATAAGGAAGCCACGTTAAATTAGAGATAGTTCATATTAATCGGTGTTTAAATCATCCGACAACGAAAACAACTTGAACTACGACCCAACTCAAATGGTAGGGTTAGATTGGGTTAGGTTTAATTTTGGTACAAATTGGGTTGAACTTTTTTTATGTTTTTTTTTTTTTTTTTTTTGACTATTGATTACACTTTTTAAAAAGTTTGGATAGACTCATTCAAATTAAATTAAATATATACATGTATTACTCATATATATTGTTTTTTAGAAGATAACTCATATATACTATGCTATGATGTTTGGTTGAAGTTTGTAATACATATATGACTTAGATTTTGTTATTAACCTGTGTTTTAGACAAATTTAAGTTAGTTATTTAAAAAATGTAAAGATGGAAAAATGAATTATAACCAACAAAATCCAATCCAACTCAAATTCAAATTTTAGAGTTAGGGTTGAAAAACGTATTCGAATAGTCAAAACACAATGGAGTTGAATGGTCGAATTAGTCTAAAAAATTCTCTGAACCCATAAACTGTAGCCCTAATTAGGGGTCGATATATTACCGATAGCCACTTACTGTGACAAGCTGTATGGAGTAAGGGTTGAGACCAGCTAGTGTCTGTCTTGCAAATTCGGTATCACTGAGCCAACTGTACCTATCTCCTGAGAAAAATAATCAAACATATAAGGATTGATGAGGCAAATGCTACAACTGTCACACTTTAAAAAGTCTCAATTAACATAAAAATAAAAAAAATATATATATAATTACTTACTCCTGTAGGACTCTGGTGGTGGATAATGAAGGAGAGAACTGGGCACAGAGGAATTGGAATGAAGGTCAGGTTTGTGATCTGGGGTTACTATGGTTGATAGATTAAATTTAAGAAGTTTGTGAGGAGCATCAGGGGCTTTAATTCCTTCTCTAAACATTGACTCAATATGTGGGAGGTCATGGAAAGAATTTTTTCCCAATAAATCCTTGTTATCTGGTTCACTTGAAGGGAAATAATGTTGCTTCACCTCTGAGAATTCTTCATCTCTTGGAACATAAAACCTTTCTTTACTCCTTTTCTCTGAGACCGGATCTAATAATTACCATTTCACAAAATGCAACCATATTATTATCATATTTTCCGCTTTAATCATATATATTAAACCATTAAAACTCCTTTGGAAAGATATATGTTTTGTTTTTCAAAAAACAGAAAACAAACCCATTAAAGATACCTGCTATACAATGAAGACGACCCGTTCTACAACGACGAGGATAAGGGCGCTCCGAACCACCGAGAACAGGCCTTTTCCATTCTGCAGGACCATCGCAATCTCCAAGGTCGTTGTAGAAGTCGTAGTCATAAATTCTTTCGAATGCCTTACGCTCATTCATATCGACTGTTCCATCTGGTTTTATGCCTCTTAGATTCGAAAGGTCTTCTGCTCTCAGCTTCAACAATCCGCCTGGTGTTTTTCCCGGCAAATACGACTGTCAACGATTTCGACCATCAACTAATTAGAATAAATTTAAATAATTTAATTATTCTTAAATCACAAGTAAAGAAATAAGCTCATGAGTGAAGAAAATTTTAATTATATATATATATATATATATGAACCTTGGTGGAAAAGAAGATCCTTCGCTGGTCAAGAACCGATTTGGATTGCACCCATGATTTGCAACTGAACGTAGTTGAGTGCCTAGACTTTTTGTCCGTAAGAGAAATAGTGTCAATAAATTTCTCATACTTGGCCGTATCGCATTCCAATTCAACAATCACTGCTCCAATCTCCCCATAACCTTCTGGAACCTCAACTTCACCTTCGTACTCCTTGTACTCCTCTGTGTCATCATCAGGCCGAATTGGTTCCACCACACATTTGATAAATTGCTTTTGTTGTTGATCTATGTGTACATCAAACCCATTTGCATATCATTATAATTAACATCAATTCACCAAAAAACCTTATAACCTTACTAAAAATATGTACAACACACCCTACTGCAACCAAAAAAAAAAAGTTATAACATTTTTCTGAGGTGTTAGGGACAAAGACAAATTTAACATAAAAAGTAATTTGAGGTAATATTACACCATCTGGCAAACAAAAAGGACATACCCGAATCCAATTCAATGCTAGCAAACTTGAGAATGATGTTTGCGTAAGGATAAGTAGGTCCCGTTGTTTTGGGTTTCACAGTAACAGAAACAGTAGCCTCAACACCCATCTTTTCCCTGTCTACCCAAATGGATATGGAAGAAATTTGGAATATCAAAAAACTCAAATATACTTCTTTGATAATCTACTCCCCCTGCCATCACTTCCTAATTAACCACATATTTATAGTCTTTTGGTGTGAACTCTCAACTGAAGAAGATAATTATATATTAATCAAATTTAGGGGCCGGCATTATTATATTCTTAATTGAAATGTTACACCATTCATTGTTCTTCACTCTCACAAACTTAAATTAACAAAGGCTCTTTAACATTGTCAAAAAATAAAAATAAAAAAACGAATTAAACATATATTCCCTTATTTTAAATTGACTACAAAGTCTTCCCCATGTGCTCCATGCACATAACTTTTTTTCTTTAATTAATAAAAAAAAATTACTACAACTAATAGCATAATCTATTATGGTAAGGACTCTTTGTAGCATAATCTATTATGGTGGACAATTAATAGCATAATCTATTAGGGTGGACTCTTAACTCTAATATTCAGAAGGGAAATTGTCAAAAATGACAAACTTGACAAAATATTTACAAAATATAATAAAATTTCAGATTGTATCGATGATAAACATTAATATTTATATTTTTATCAGTCATATTGGTGGTAGACAATTATAGTAGTCTATAATTAATAGAATCTAAAATTTTACTATTTATTGTAAATATTTTAGTTTATTTTGTTATATTTAAAAATGTCCCTACACAAAAAGTTAGAATCAAAATTTTATTGTATATTTAATTTCTTTTATATGATAGTATATATATAAATACTTTGAATCTAATTTCTATATTTACAACTGTTGTTTAAAAGAACAGTAAACAACTTCAAAAGCTATGGTATACCCAAAATTGGTTGTGCCTCCTCCCACTTTTGCTAGTACTCTATGGAGCCACAACCTTCCCAAAAATGCAAAGCTTTCATATATAAAAGATTATACACCATTGATAAACGTCAACACACACATCTATGCCCAAATAGGTGTGTCCTATGCAAGAACGTAACCAAGGTGAAGCACTTGAATATTTGTTTATATGTATCATGCAATTTCTCTCGAGATATTTGAAATCGCTTCTACAGGTCTTTTGATACAGGTTTTAATTTCTCTGTTTCTTTGGAGGATACTCTTTCCACTCTTATCAAGTTGAAGAACACGTCAAAAGGAAACTTATTTTATAGTTGCTTTCTTGGAGCTATGTTGTGGTGCACTTTGGCTTAAATCTCTTACAGACTCTTCAAGCTTCTCTCTAGCTCGTTTTGTACCATTTTATCGATCGATGATATCATTTTCGGTCTTTAGATGTAATGAGGATGTTGTAAAAGTGTCATGATGCTTTCCTGATCTTCTCTTACCTTATCTTTGTGTGTATTCTTTTAGAAAAATAACTTTACTCACAGTATAGAATCAAAATATTAATAAACAGCTCCACTCATCCATCAAAATTTATTATTGTTATTATTATTATTATCGTCTAACAATTCAACCACTATAATTTTGTCGTTATTATAACATTATTATAATCTTGACCTAGTTATTATAATCGATGGTTGGGATTTTAAATACTATTTGAATATATAGGCATATATATTAAAAAAAATTCTTCTACTGTCCTTATCGTTTCTTTTCAAAATAAAAATTCTTTTTTGTTTTTGTCTTTTTTAAACATATTAAATTATTTTAGTCAACATCGTAAATATTGATATTTTTTTCAAAAAATATTTTCTAAATGTCTTAAAATATTGGAGCATTAATTGCAACAATCACAAAGAAAACCAACAACCAAACCAACAGTTGTCAGTCAACTTAAAGGATAAGTCCATGGACGTAAACAAAATTATTTTCCTCTCATTGTTAATTTTTTTTTCTTTTTAATTGAATTGAGATTTCTTTTTCTTAAATGATAAATTGGATCGATAAGTGCACTCAGACATCTACGTTAGGTGAACATCCCGTAAATGTTCAATTCGAAAAGAATTGAGATCCATTTATATGTTCAATTTAGAAGGGTTATTCACCATGTCAAGGGTTAGGTTAAAAAAGTTATGGAAAACAAGTAAAAATAAATTAAAAGGGAAATGAAGAAACAATATTAGAGCTGCTTATGAATTTAAAATTAAAGTCTTCCTAGTTAATTATAAAACACTTTCTCTTGTGTATATTTTCAAAAATAATTATAAAATGCTCACTTGTTAATTATATTTATAAGCAGTTTCAAAACTTGTATTGTCCAGATCAATTTGTGTTCCTTAATCAATTTTGTAACAAGAACCAAACCTTATTATAAATTTTGACAAAGCTTGGACACAAGACTCACCTCATTTTTATAAGACAGTGTCTTCCATAGTGGGATTTGTAATTTTGAGGACAGTAAAGTTATTTCTAGAAATAGGAAAAAAAAACTAGAGTTGAGTCCTTGATTACTCAAGATTGGATTTCATACCCACAATTCTATATTGTGGGGATTCTAAGAGGGTCGTTTAAAGGAAAAAAGTAAGAATATGAAAATCAGAATGATCCATGGCTATAGAAGAATTTCAATATTGGATTCAACTTAAAGCTTCGAATTGTATGTACAAATTATCTGATGATCTTATAACTAGTTAGAATCTTTTCTTTTTCTAGTAAATCATGAATTTTTCTCTGACAGTATTAAAAATATTATTGAAAGTAGATAAGGCCAAAAAAAAAAACCACTAAATCTGGTGTTTGTATGTTTTAGTCGATATGTGAGCAAATGGTCAGAGCAAGGTACTTGAGATAGTGTGGGGATCTATAGGTGCGCTCTAATTTAATCACCTTTAGATTTGGTTGTTTTTTTTTTTTTAAGAAGATACGATTCATGGGTTCAGTAGATGCATCAGATCATCCTTAGTAGATCAGTACCATCGTCATTATTCTAAAGTTAGGGTGTAACGCTTCAAGAATGTTTTAAGAATAATGTGTCCACCTAGAGGAGATGGAACAAACATATCTCTTTTCTTTAGAAAAAAAGGTTTCGAGAACAAATCTCTCACAATGAAGAATAAAAATTTGCTTTACTTTTTCTTTCTCTTCTTTAGTTTAGCAATTATTAGTTTATACGAAAACAACTCCAATTATTATTATTATTATAAAGTATGCATACAAACTGAATTTGAAAGGTGACTGACATTTTATTTAATGAATTTAAAAGTTGACTTGTTATAAAAAAAAATTTGAATTTGTTTATGAATGATATTTAATAAATAATCCTAAAATTCATTTGTCTTAATCAGGTGACATCAATCTTTTATCAGTAGCCAAATGTTATTATAAACTGAGAGAACGAAGCTTCTTTTAACTTGATATCTTATGTTTAACTAATAACTGAAGTAACATCTTAAGAAATAAATAGCGATAATATCAGATAGAATATTAGACATTTTAACCTAATTTGACGACAGAACATCTATATCTTTAGAGGATTTTAGCCCAATTGAAAAGATCATTGATAAATATTGAAGAGGATCACAAGTAAATAACTTATCCGGAATCAACTACCTTGTGAAAAGAGACTCCTCGAAATAATTTTCTTTTCAAACAAGTATTTTACGATGACAATCAACATCACACACCACACAAACCGAGTATTTCGTAAACCACTTTCACCCATATTTCTGTTTTTCACAACAACAATTTATCATACGGCTCACACGCTTATATTTTTTAGGTCAAAATCACCAATGGTCAACTACATCCCTTTATTAATAAATATTAACGAGAGAAAATACGGTAACGACCACAACCAATATGTTTATCTTTATTAATAAATATTAGCCCAACATATCAATCAAATCTAAATAAATATTAACTGCTACAATTTTGCTTTTAACAAAATAAGTCAACCAAACTTGATAACAATTTCCCCTTTGCCTATTTTTTTTTAAGGCAGAACAGAATAAAAGGGAGTGGAACCACCAGAACACAACATAAACTATTGTTTTTTAATTTATTTTTTTTATAAAAAACTCCAAATTATTGGTTGATATTTCACAACTAAAATAACAATGTCAAGATATGAATGAAATATATGAAGAAGAAGTCAAGCATGCATTTGCTTCCTGGTGTATTTTATAATTAAAAACATGGAATAACAGTGACATATTGGACGTAAACGAGACGCCCACATACATAAAATAGACTGACATGTCTTTTATTTTTAGAGGAAAAAACTGCAAGAAGAAAGAGCACACACAAACAAAATGGAAAAATCCATGTTATTGGTAGGAATGAAAAGAGAGGAAATTAATATGGAGAGGTTATGTTTAAATGGAGACGCTGTATGGAACTCCACTTCCAGTTATTCCAGGCTTTGAACGTGGTTTCATCACTTCGTAAGGTATAATCCCAGCTCCATACCTATTCTTCAAATCTTTATTCTGATTAAGCTCGTCGATCTTCTTTTCTAGAACCGTTAAGTTGGCTTTAAACTTTTCGAAGGCCTCACTTATGGACGGGTCGAGAGCCCAGGCTGGCTCTATAGCATCCCCAATGTACTCCTCATCAGGAGAATGAATTGACAATAAAAACATAGTCTGTTTCACTAGGGCAGCTTGAGCATCTGAAGGAAAGAGTTCATGCAACTTCTTTTCAGGTTGGTTTATGAAGTCTTTTAAAAATTTGTCACTGTGGTTCTCTGTGAGCATGTTGGTCCTTGCAATACTGGGTCGGTTGGGCATATAGCCTCCATATGCATATTGAAGGAAGTTGACAGATGCGTGGTGCCCACTTCCTACCCATGCTATGGTTGATGCAATCTTAATGAGATCGTCTCGAGTTCTTAATGCAGGCCATCCTGTTTTTTTATCTGGATGCCCTTTCTTTTGAATTTCTTCCCACCAAGCTTGTAGCTCTTTATCATTTTTTACTGCATACTTATCATCTCCATAATAGTGGTTCACATATTCTGTCACCCATTCCAAGAGAGCATTCCATAATAGGAGACCATCATTAGCAAAAGGGTAGTCCTTGATGGTCAACTCAAAAACATCACGACCTGATGAATCTGTTTTTATTTCCGCCATTCCCCTATGTTTTAAATTAAGTTACAAAACACATTGTCACTAATTTCATTCCGTTATTAACCTCGCATTAATTAAATTCAATTAATTACCTGTGAATTAAATCCTCAGGGAGTGCTTGCTTATCAAATCTCCACTCCTTGTACGCTGAAGAACTAAGTTCCACTGAATAAGATGCAGCAGAAAATGTTCTTTCAATGATGCCTCCGGCATTAATGAGGTTTTTACGAGCGTTTGCATTTATGCGCATATTATACCGAAAATGAGGATGCAATAGTCTATAGATTGGGTGCATTGTACTTAATTGCCTATTTGTAGCGATGGCATATGGCTCCATACAACAATGAGCTCTCAGCCTGCATAACAATTATTGTATTTGATAATATGTGTGTATATATATATATATGTATGTATGTATGTATATAGATATAAACATAGATATACATATACATATACATACCAGTGAATAACAAGTTGATGAATGCAAGAATCGTGAGAAAGGACGTGGGCTTTCGCAAGCCTCCATAGCCACACATCCGTTGAATCAGTGCCTGGTGTGAAAACTTCTTTCCATTGTTCAAGATGTCCATCCATTGGAGGTCGAGTCAGCTCAATACCCAGTGGCATCAAAGTGCCATCAGAGTTGAGGAAGAACAAGGTCCTTGATCCATATAGTGTCGTGCCCTTAATTTTTCTTACTTTTCTTACATATGGCAGTAAAGTATCATGGTAATCCAATACAAATAATCTTTTATCTACTAATGCCTGCACAAATTCACAAAAAATTAATCACATTTTTTTCATTTAATTTCTAATTTAATAAATTACTACATTGAGCTAATTTAATTCACCTTGGCAACTGTGATGCGACATCCAAGTAATTCGTGAACTCGTTCAGGAGTGAATTTTGATTGTCGAGGTCCATAATCGCTCTCTTCAAGGGTACTCTTAAACGGCAAATCCTGATCAATTATTATGAGGAGACTAATTAAATTAGAGACCACATTTATTCATATTTATAAAGTTATGTGATTAATTGATTGTGAGTTAATTGTCACATACTCTGACTAGCTGTATAGAGTAAGGGTTTAGACCAGCAAGTGTGAGTCTAGCAAATTCAATATCACTCAGCCAATTGTATTGGTCCCCTGAGAAAATGAAATATAATAATCAAACAACAAAGGTTTTTATGGCATATTAGTTATAGTTAGTGTTGTCACATGCATGCTCTTTGAAATATAATTAAAGTGTGTTATCATAAACATATGTACTCACTCTTGTAGGACTCTGGTGGTGGAAGTTCAACGAGAGTACTACTGGGCACATCTGATGAAGATAGAGCAGGTGGTCGATGAGAGGAAACTAAGGATGATATATTAAATTGAAGATTAATTTTGGAAGCAGCGAAAGGCGTTTCAATGTCAAGTTCAGGGAGGTCAGAGAAAGGAACTTTTCCCAATAATTTCTTGTTCCCATCTGGTTGACTACTACTTTGCTTTATCTCTGAAAATTCTTCGTCTCGTGGAACATAAAACCATTCTTCAATCCTTTTCTCTGATGCTGGATCTAAATCCCAATTGTACGGCCAAACGCATCCATTAATATATATATATATATATGTATGTATAGTGTAGAATTAAATTAACAAGAAAGGATTTAGAAAATTAAGATACCATTTTGACTGGGAGGACGACCAGTTCTACAACGTCGAGGATAAGGATACTGATCCTCTGAACCACCAAGAACAGGCCTTTTCAAATCCATTGATTGGTCGGGATCTCCGAGGTCGTTGTACAAGTCGTAATCATAAATTCTTTCAAACGCCTTACGCTCATTTCTATCTACTGATCCATTTGCTTTTTCGCCTCTCAGATTTGCAAGGTCTTCTGCTCTCAGCTTCACCAGTCCTCCTGGTGTTTTTCCCGACAAATAAGACTGCATCCATCCCCATATTCAATTGTTAATTAGTCTTACAAGATCGTATCAATATTTTCATTCATATTTCAACGTCTACTTATAGTGTAGAAAAGTATGCAAAACACAATTAAAAAAAATCAAGATAGACTCAGATAGCAATGTATGGTGCTACATTATAGGTAGATATTTTTGTTCATTTTGCTATTTTTTTTAAAAATAATCCATAATAAAATGTTTTATTTACTAATTGTTTTTCAATTTTTTATAATTTTTTAAAAATATCCATCAAAATTCTCATACCGATTGTTTTCGTTAACATCGATATTTTAAATATTTGACTGAGAATAATGGGGTTTGTGTATTAATTAATATATATAAATTAAATGATGAAGCAGACCATCACCTTGTTGGAAGAAAAGAAGATCCTTCGGTGGGCAATAAGACCCTTGGGTTGCACCCATGATTTGCAGCTAAACGTAACCGAGATTGGAGGCTCTTCGGCCACAACAGAAATGGTGTCGATAAACCTCTCATTCACACCTTCTTGCAGTTCAACAATCACTGCTCCAATCTCCCCAAAACCTTCAGCAACCTTAATCTCACCTTTGTACTTCTTGTACTCCACCGATTCATCAACTTCTTGTAATTGAGCCTCACATTTGATAAATTCCTTTGGCTGTCCATCTGTGTATATGTACATTATTAAATCACTTTACATCAGAAGAATATATATAGGTTACATTACAGTGTATAAAAACATATATAAATTAATAATTAAAGAGAGAAGATGAGGACTTACTCGAATCCAATTCGACGCTAGCAAACTTGAGATATATGATTTCGACCCAAGGAAATTCTTCTTTCTTTTTGGGTTTCACAGTAACAACTACATTACCCATATAACTCATCCTTTCCTGCCCTTCGAGAGTTTACAATATAACAAATTTGGAATATCACAAAACCCAAACTCTTTCACTGCCTTATTACCAACACATATCATTAACCATATTTATACACTCATGAAGGAATCTTTTTCAATTAAACAAATATGATTTCTATTTTTCTTTTATCAGATAGTGGATACGATGATGCATTATTATATTCTTAACAAAATAACTATTGTCTCTTCATTATTTTTCAATTTCACACTTATTTTTTTTATCACTTTAATTATATGCTTCTATCATTAATAGAATTATAATGTTAACACATCATTAATATTTATGAATTCCAATCTACTCGTGATAGTTTGTAGAGACGTTGAAAATTTGAAAGACCAATAAGACTCACACGCTTTATAAGATAAATAAGTTACTACTCTCATTTGTCAATTACTTTTGAGATGGAACCTTATATTATTAAATAATATCATATCAGTACATAAAGCATAGACTTCTATCGACAGTAGAATTTTTCCATACAAGTTTTTTTTTGAAAAAGATACGGATGGATTAGTCGTCGATGCACCAAGACATCTCTACTAGATGGACACTCCTTAGCACTATCATTTCCGCTTCATTAATATAAAGAGATAAGTACAAGAAGCATGAAGCAAACAAAAAGGGCTAGAGAGAAGCATTGATAATAAGAGTTTAGTGTTTTGGTTTGATTAGTGTATTTGAGATATTTTTTTGGATCTTCATATCATAGACATCTTCTTTAGATCTGAAAATCTTTTAAATTTGTTTAACTCATTTTAGTTTTTCTCTCTTTTTTTTTTATTTTTTACCTTAACAATATATGATATGAATATTTAGAAATTCTGAGCTTTGACCAAAAGAGTAGATCTTAATCACGACCTTGAAAAAGAAAGGTAAAAAATGATCATGATGAAATTAAAAAAAATTTGAATTGACTTGGTTAGAGTCTTAAAAAGAAAATTTAAGATTTCTCCTTTTATCATCTAATAGTATATATCTCATAACATTACTCTCCAATTATAGTCTTAATTATAAAGATTAGCATGAGGTGGTATTGGTTTATAACTTGATCTCACAACTGAGTCTCTGAGCCTAAAAATGGGAGAAAAGGGATAGAGAAGAAGAGAACAAAAATATGAATTAGGAAAAAAAAAAGGAAATTGTCTAAAATAGCAAATTTGATAAAATATTTACAAATTGATAGACAGTGATACAAGTTTACCAATTTCTATCATTGATAGAATCCAAAAATTTTACTATAACTTGTAAATATTTTAATTTATTTTGCTATTTTAAAAAATGCACAAACAAAACTAACAAGAATACATGCTTGTAAGAGTTTAATTGGGAATTAATAAAAACAAATATGAATGGAAGATTGCAAAAACAAATAATATATTTACAATTATTTTAAAATGTCGTTGTTTATATGGTTCCTACCCATTGTAATTACCCATTTAAGATCGGATCGAAAATTCAAATATAATATTTCTTTACCATATGTGAAATCTATTGTCAAAGTATTTATAAAAATCAAACAAGTTCATTTACTAAAATTGTACAGTTAAAAGGGAATATAAAAATTCTCAAACTTCTCTCCTTTTAATATACTAAAGTTATAAATATAGACATAGATTTATAAACGAGTAGACTAATTTTTCTTTGAATAATTCCTAGTGAGGATGCTTGGGTGCACAGTTCTCATTGGTTTCTTTCTAAAAAAAAAAATTCTTTAGGTAATTGTAATAGATAGCAATTTTAGGAATAATAATTAAGTACATAACAACATTTTAAAAAATTGCAAATATAGCAAAGTATATTAATGATAAACTTCTATCGCTAATAGACTCTTATGGTTTTCAGTGATAAACCAATATTTTCAATATAGTCTATCAGCGATACTTCTATCATTGATAGACTTTGACAAATTTTGTTATATTTGTAATTTTTAAAAAATATTATTATATACTTAATTATTTCGAATCTAATTGCTATATTTACAACTATCTCCCTTTTTCTTTTCTGTTGTCATTTACCATAAAATAAATATATACATTTATTTTAAATTGACTCCAAAATCCATACTATATTCTAAATTGACTCCAAAGTCCACACACCATGTGTCTCCATACCTTCTTTTATTTTTTTAAAAGGACGTCATCTAGATCTGACTCAATCGAACAAGTTAATTAAGGATCATATATACACAAGAATAAATAAATAGACAAGATTTAAATATATAAAAATTAGTTTAAATGATAAAATTTAAACATATTTTTAAATATTGCAAAATGTCACATTTATTATCATCAATAAATGATAGTAGTTTATTAGTGTATATACACATTGACATTTTGCTATATTTACGGTTCATTTGGATATATTTAAAAAATCACCTATCAATATATACATTTCTTTTAAATTGACTCCAAAGTCTGGTGAGTCTTCATCTTATTAAATACCATTTCATGGATCACTTCAAATCATAGGGTGGGTGTGTGTGGAAAAATAAGATGAAGACTCACATTGGATGGGATCAAAGTTAATCAATGATCGTATCCACACACATTTATTGAATTTGTTTTTAATAAATTAAAGTATTGTAAAATGTGAACATAATAATTGAAAGAAAAAAAAAGTAATATTAACGTGAAACACCTACAATGTTATTTAATTCCCTCATCTCCCCCTCATATTGTTTCAAATAATATTTGTTTGAAACATATTTTGGCTATCAAAATGTGAAGTCTTATTAATAAATTTCTAATTTTCAATTTTATTCATAAAATGAAGATTTATTTCACTTACATACCTATATCTTTCTCACATAATGAAAATAAAAAAAAATATAAAATCTTTTTTAGGTTAAATTTTATAAATATAACAAACAGGAAAAATATTTACGATCGTATAATAAAATGAAAAAACCACGAAGCTAGTCATTTTTTAAAATATTTCAGATTTGCCTTTCCTTTTCGTTGTCTTTCTTCTCTATGTCTTTTACAAAAAATTTTCTTTCCATCATATTTCTAGATCGTGTGTCAAATATAAAAAATCTATTTTTTTTTTCATACGGTTATTTGGTTGTTCAAGATTGCCTATTAAATATAAAAGATGTTGAAAAAAACATGTTTAGATTTGGGTGGCCAATCTAAACGATCGTGTACAAAAAATAGCCAAATATAAACGGTCGTGTACCAAATATATCAGGCGCGTTGTTGACGGAGACATTTTTGTATTTTCCATTGTAAGCTTGTGTTCTTTTTCTATTTTCGAAATTATTCTATACAAAGAGATTTTTTTTCTAAATTTAGTGATTTGTCTTATTAGTTTTCTTTTCGTAAATTAAATTATAAAAAATGCCCCTAGACTTCACACTTTGTGTCAAAATTAAATGTTCAAAGCTTCAAAAATATCCTTAAACTTCCAAAATGAGCTAAAAAATATCATTGTTAGTTTTGGATGAAAATCGTAACTGTTTTGTGTAAAAAATACTCTTGAACGGATCAAAAATATATTTAACTTAAATATAAGAAGAATAATACAAAGAAAATAAAGTTGAAGGAAATTTGAGTATGAAGGTATAGGCTTTTAAATCTTAAATAGGTAGCTTATAATCCATCAAATGGGCATGCATGCACCTTTCTTTTTTTTCCCTGAAAAGGAGACATAGCGTCCGGGAGAGCTTTAGGGGACCCTAAAGCGAAACCAAGACACAAATTTTATTAATAAGAGAAAAAGAGCGATTACAAACAGGACAAGAGAAAAGCCCAATGTGAGATCTTTTTTAGTTGAGCAATGCTTTAAAGTTTAATGCTACTGAACTAGGTTTATAGTCTTGGAAGGTAAGAATGTCTACTGCACCATAAACCTAGGCAGTTATAAGCATCTTTCCATAGATTTAAAACATCTTCCCATCTCTTGCAGGGCTAGAGGAATGCACTTGGGATTGGAGACACATATAATCTCATGAAATTAAATCTACAAGGGAGCTAGGGGCAAGGCAAGAGATTGTAATTAAATTAAAATACTTCTAGAAATTATATAGTTAAAGATTGAAGTTATAGAAAACCACTATGAAAAGTTGCTCTATATGGGACGATAATGGAAAAGAGACAGGAGAGGAGAGAAAAGAGGAGAGAGTGATTTAATTTCCAAGAAACAAATGTTTATGAATGATATTTAATAAATAATCCTAAAATTAATTTGTTTGTCTTAATCAGGTAACATCAATCTTTTATGAGAAAATAAAGATTCTACTAACTTGATATCTTAAGTTAAGTTAATAACCGAAGGAACGTCTCATGAAACAAATAGCAATAATAATGGATCGAACATCAAACATTTTAACCTAGTTCGACGACACAACATTTACATATATCTGAGAGTCTTTAGTCCAATTGAAAAGATCATTTATAAAGATTGGTCAAGAAGATCACAAGTACATTAACTTATCAAGAATCAACTATTTTGAATTATATGACTTTTACAAGATAAATGTGTAGCTCCCTCTAAACCACTTGATGTGTGAACAAGTAATTTGATCTAGGCTCCCTTGTGAGAGACTCCTCAGAATAATCTTATTCTCAAACAAGTACTTCACAATAACGATCAACATCACACACCAGAATAATCTTCTTCTCAAACAAGTATTTCACAATGACAATCAACATCACACACCATACAAACTGAGTACATCGTGAAAGACTTTCCCAACACATGATTTTATTGCACATTCGTCCATACTTCTGTTTTCCACAACAAAAATTTATCACACGGCTCACATGCTTATATTTTTTAGGTCAAAATCACCAAAGGCCAACTACATCCCTTTATTAATAAATATTAACCATATATTTATTAATAAATATAAATATTAAGAAAATACAGTAACAACCACAACCAATCAGTTTATCATTGACAATAATAAATCCCCAGGCCCTGATGGTTCATGGAATTCTTGGAAAAAGCTTGGAAATTTATGGAAGTTAATATCATGAATATTTTTAAGGATTTCCACTCCAAGCAAAATCATTAATAAGGTGGTCAACGAAACTTATATTGCTCTAATTGCTAAGAAAGAAAAATGTGAAAAAGCATCAAGCTCCAGACCAATTAGTCTCACTACGGCTGTTTATAAGCTGATTGCAAAGGTGATTGCTGAAAGGTTGAAAACCACTTTGCTCGATACTATATCTGAATTCCAGATGGCTTTTGTAAAGGGCAGACAAATTTTAGAGGCCATCCTGATTGCCAACGAAGCCATTGACTTTTGGAGAGCAAAAAAAATCAAAGGATATGTAATCAAGCTTGATATAGAGAAAGCGTTTGACAAAATTAGTTGGCGTTTCATTGATTTCATGTTGATGACAAAAAAAAACTATTCATTTGAATGGAGGAAGATGATCAAATCTTGTATATCAAGTATCCAATACTCAATCCTCATAAATGGAAAACCACGTGGAAGAATTTAACCTACTAGGAGCATTCGTCAGGGTGACCCTATTTCTCCTTGTATATTCGTTTTAGTAATGGACTATCTCACTAGAGTCATTATTGGCCGGAAAAAGAAAGGGAAAATAAAAGGGGTTAACATGGGTACAAACTTCAATTTATCTCATGTACTTTTTGCTGATGACATCCTCAGTTTCATTGAAGACAAAGATGAATATATTTTCTCTCTTAAATATATTCTTCATCTGTTTGAATAGGCATTGGGCCTGAACTTCAACCTAAACAAATCCACCATATCCCCATAAATGTGGATTCAAACAGAGCTGACTTTATTGTTGAAAGTTGGGGGATCAAAAAAGAATACTTGTCGATCAATTATCTTGGAGTTCCCTTAGGAGGGAAACCTTCTTCTTTAAATTTCTGGAACAACATTATAGAGAAGATTCAAAAGAAACTGAGCAGCTGGAAATACTCATATATCTCAAAGGCGGCAGAATTACCCTTACCAACTCTACATTGGAAAGTCTCCCCAGTATTAGATGTTAGTCTTCAAAGTCCCAATGGGTGTGTCTAAAAAGATTGAGAAGAGAGTTTGAGAGATTTTCTTTTGGAAAGGATCTTCAAATGGCCATAATGTTAGTCTCATTGGATGGTCTAAAATCACTCTGCTTGAAAAGAAGGGGGCCTAGACATTAACAAAGTCACAAATGCAAATTTTGCTCTTTTGTCAAAATGGCTTTGGAAGTTCATAAATGAAAAAAGATCCTCTTTGAAAAGACTGATTATTGCTAAATATAATCAGGAATCTTCTGGCAAGTTTCCTATAAAGGGCAGATACAACAGCAACAAAGCCCCATGGAGATCTACAACTAATTGTGCTGACTAGTTTTCAAACAATATTGACTGGAATGTAAATGATGGTGATTCAATCTCTTTTTGGCATGACCAGTGGAACAACAAAGCCCCCCAATGTCCCAAGACTATACGCTCTCTCAAAGTTTAAACATGACAGTGTTAAAGATATGTGGAATCCTCACACAAATGATTGGGATATTCAGATTCAACGGCCTCTTCGTGATCATGAAGTTCAAATATGGAATGATATAAAAGTTGTTCCGGTAGCCCCTAATCAAGATAGAGGAGCTTCATCTCCTATTTGGAAGATTAATCCAGATGGTGTTTTCGACATTGTTTCTGTTAAAAGGGCTTTAATTGATAATGATTCATTCTCTACTACAACCTTCCAGCCAAACATCTTCAAAGTTCTTTGGAAATCTGATATTCCTAAAAAAATGCAAGTTCTTTATTTGGACTCTTATTCATGATTGCATCAATACTACTGAACTAGAGCCTCAGTCCAAACTGGTGTTCTATGTGCAAAAAACATGAAGAGGATATAAATCACCTCTTTATCTCTTGTCCTTTTTCTCAGGTTCTTTGGAACAAGGCTAAACCTCTACTGAAGTGGAACAAAATTCTCATAGATGTGCCCTCTCTCTATAAAGATTTGTGCGATATCACCATAAAAAATAAAAAATGAACCATTACTTTCAATACCATTGCTATGATATTATGAAAAATTTGGCTTGAAAGGAATAATAGGATCTTCAACCTCTCAAAAAGGGAGCAACAAAGCTTTGGGATGATATAGCTACGCTGGCTGGTTTTTGGAGCAGTAGATCGAAATTCTTCTCTAATTATAACCCCAGTAGCATTGCTTTAAAAATTTATACTTTTGTATAACTCTTATGGGGCTTATCTCTAGCCCTTGCTCTTTTGCTTCTTGTACTTATCTCTTATATTAATGAAGTGGGAGTGACGAGGGTGCTACGGGGTGGCCATCTAGTAAAGATGTCCGGGTGCAACCAACTGACCCAATGTATTTTTTTAAAAAAAAAATCAGTTTATCTTATTAATAAATATTAACCCAACATAACAACCAAATCTAAATAATATTACGAAAATTGCATCATATGACAAAAAAAAGTTTTTAAAAAATAGCCAATAGCACCTCTGATCTTTTGCATATTGTAAATATGATAAATATGACAAGTAAATAATGATATCATACGGCTATCAGACGACTATCAGTGGGCTATTGGAGGGCTATCAAAGAATTATCCGCTTTTCACCTAGTGGAGATGCCCGGGTGCACCTACTGACCCACCATTTCTTGTTAAAAAAAAAAAAAGAATTATCCGCTTTTAAATTTGCTACTTTTACAAGTTAGAAAATGTAATGACATAGGCTCTATTAATCTAAATTTTTTTGCAAGTTAAAAAATGTAGTGACATAGGCTCTATTAATATAAATTTTTTTGCTATTTTTGTAAACATCCCATAATATTAACCATAAGAATATTTATGCTCCAATCTTGCCTTTAATATAAAATAAGCCAACCAAACTTTGTAACAATCTCCCCATTTAGCTATTTTTTTTAGGCAAAAACAAAATAAAAAGGAGTGGAACCACAAAAACACAACATAATAAACTATTGTTTTTTAATTAAAATTATTGGTTGATATTTCACAACTAAAACAACATAAAGATATGAATGAAATATATGAAGAAGAAGTCTCAAGAATGCATTTGCTTCCTGATTTATTTTATAATTAAAAACATGGAATAACAGTGACATATTATATTGGACGTAAAGGAGACCCACATACTATAGTACTTAATTAAAAAGGAAAACACACTTAAAATAGACTGATCACATATGTTTTTAATATTTAGAGAAAAGAAAAACTGCAAGAAGAAAGAGCACACACAAACAAAATGGAAAAATCCATGTTATTGGTAGGAATGAGAAGAGAGGAAATCAATATGAAGAGGCTATGTTTAAATGGAGATGCTGTATGGAACTCCAATTCCAGTGATTCCAGGATTTGAACGTGGTTTCATAGCTTCGTAAGGTATAATCCCAGCTCCATTCCTATTCTTCAAATCTTCATTCTGATTAAGCTCGTCGATCTTGTTTTCTAGCATCATCAATTTTGTTTTAAACTCTTCGAAGGCATTACTTATGGATTGGTCGAGATCCCAGGCTGGCTCTATGTCATCCCCAATGTACTCCTCATCAGGAGAATGCATTGACAACAAAAACATAGTCTTCATCACCTTGGTAGCTTGGTCTTCTGTAGGAAAGAGTTTTTTCAACTTCTCTTCAGGTTGGTTTAGAAATTCTTTGCGACCGCTTACACTGCGGTTCTCTGTGAGCATGTTGGCCCTTGCAATACTGGGTCGGTTGGGTATATAGCCTCCATATGCATATTGAAGGAAGTTGACAGATGCGTGGTGCCCACTTCCTACCCATGCTATGGTTGATGCAATCTTAATGAGATGTTCTTTGGTTTCTAATTTAGGCCATCCTTCCTTTATATCTGGGTGCCCTTTGTCTTGAATTTCTTTCCACCAAGCTTGCAGCTCTTCATCATTAATTACTGCATTCTCAGCATCAGCATAATAGTGGTTCACATATTTTGTCACCCATTGCCATAGAGCATCCCATAATAGGAGACCATCATTTGCGAAAGGGTAGTCCTTGATGGTCAACTCAAAAACATCACGACCTGATGGATCTGTTTTTCTTTCCGCCATTCCCCTATATTTTAAATTAAGTTAGAAAACACATTGTCACTAATTCCATTCCGTACGTTATTAACCTCGCGTTAATTAAATTCAATTAATTACCTGTGAACTAAATCATCAGGGAGTCCTTGCAAATCAAATCTCCACTCTTTGTACGCTAAAGAACTAAGTTCCACTGAATAAGATGCAGTAGAAAATGTATCTTCAATGATGCCACCGGCGCTGATGAGGTTTTTACGAGCGTTTGCATTTATGCGCATAGTATACCGAAAATGAGGATGCAATAGTCTATAGATCGGGTGCATCGTACTTAATCGCCTATTTGTAGCGATTGCATATGGCTCCATACAACAATGAGCTCTAAGCCTGCATAACAATTATTATATTTGATAATAAATATATACTTGCATGTATGTATGTATGTGTACATGGATATAGATATACATACCAGTGAATAACAAGTTGATGAATGCAAGAATCGTGAGAAAGGACATGGGCTTTCGCAAGCCTCCATAGCCACACATCTGTGGAATTAGTGCCTGGTGGGAAAATTTCTTTCCATTGTTTAGGATCTCCTTTGATTGGAGGTCGAGTCAGCTCAATACCCAGTGGCACCAAAGTGTCATCTGAGTTTAGGAAGAACAAGGTCCTTGATCCATATAGTGTCTTATCCTCAATTTCTCTTACTTTTTGTACATATGGCATTAAAGTATCATGGTAATCCAATACAAATAATCTTTTCTTTTTTAATGCCTGCACAAATTCACAAAAAATTAATCACATTTTTTTTCATTGAATTTCTAATTTCATAAATTACTACATTGAGCTAATTTAATTTACATCGGCAACATTCATGCGACATCCAAGTAATTCTTGAACTCGTGTCAAGGTGAATTTTGAATCTGGAGGTCCATATTTGGTCACGTCAAGTTTACTCTTAAACGGCAAATTCTGATCAATTGTTATCAGGAGAATAATTAAATTAGAGATACTAATTCATGTTTATAAAAGTTATATGATTAATTGATTGTGAGTTAATTGTCACATACTCTGACTAGCTGTATAGAGTAAGGGTTTAGACCAGCAAGTGTGAGTCTAGCAAATTCAATGTCACTCAGCCAATTGTATGGGTCTCCTGAGAAAATGACGAAGTATGATAATCAAACAGAAAAAAGGTTTTTGCATATTAGTTAGTTGGTGTTGTCACATGCATGCACTTTGAAATTGAAGTGTCTTATCATAAACATATATTACTCACTCTTATGGGACTCTGGCCGTGGAGGTAGAGGTACAAGGAAACTACTGGATTCATCGTCTAATGAATTAAGAGGAGGTGATTGATGAGAGGAAACTAGGGATGATATCTCAAATGGAAGATTAATTTTGGAAGCAGCGGAAGGCGTTTCAATGTCAATTTGAGGGAGGTCAGAGAAAGAAGATTGTCCCAACAATTTCTCTTTCCCTGGTTGATCAAAACTCTTTTGCTTTATCTCTGAAAATTCTTCGTCTCGTGGAACATAAAACCATGCTTCAAACCTTTTCTCTGATGCTGGATCTAAATCCCAATAGTACGGCCAAACGCATCCATTAATATATACATATGTATGTATAGTGTAGAATTAAATTAACAAGAAAGGATTTAGAAAATTAAGATACCATTGTCACTAGGAGGACGACCAGTTCTACAACGTCGAGGATAAGGATACTCTGTACCACCAAGAACAGGCCTTTTCAAATCCATTGATTGGTCGGGCTTTCCGAGGTCGTTGTACACGTCGTAATCATAAATTCTTTCAAATGCCTTACGCTCCTTTCTATCTACCGATATCGATCCATTTGATAATTTTTCGCCTCTCAGATTTGCAAGGTCTTCTGCTCTCAGCTTCACCAGTCCTTTTGGTGTTTTTTCCGGCAAATAAGACTGCATCCATCCCCATATTCAATCATTAATTAGTCCGACAAAATAGTATTAAAATTTCATCCACATGTCAATATTTTCATCCATATTTCAACATTTGCTTAGGTTTGATATTGACAACGAGGATGAATTTAATATTTCTATTATATTGTAGAAAAATAGGCAAAAAAACACACACAAAAATAAAAGAGTATCAAAATACCACTAATATAATAGTAAAATGTTTACTTGTTTGAAAATAATAAAAGGAAAATTATTTTAAATGACAAAATTTTTGAAAATATTTACAAATATAACAAAATATCACAATCTATCTACGATAAAAATAGACATGAGATAGTAATATATGGCAGTAAATCGTAAATAGACTATGATACCTTATTGCATTTTGTAAATACTTTTCATTTTGATATGCTTTTTAAAACAATGCACAATAAAAAAATTTATTTAATAATTATTTTAATTTTTTTTAATTTCTAGTCTTTTTTAAAAAATATCCATTAAAATTTTAATTACTCAATCTTAAAATATTGGACTAAGAATAATGGGAATCTTTTCTTTTAAATAATATTTTTCTAAAAGTAAGGTCAAAAAAATAGGATAGAGGAAAAATATTGACAAAATAGAGTAATTTGGGCGAATTCGTGTATGGGGTCCACAATTTGTTGGGACTTCAATGATATAACACACTTGTTTTCTTTTTTTATTATTTAATATATATATATATATATATATATATATATATATATATATATATATATATATATTAACTATTTAAATCTCTAAATTCCAATTTCCGAAAGCATCTTCTCTTGCTTAATATCTTCCCAAATTTCAATCTACAATTTTCAAAAATATCTTTTCTTCTTAAATATATTTCCAAATTCCAATCTCTTATGTCTTTTTCCAAATTCCAAATTTTAATCTTCAATTCTTTTAAAAGATATATATATTAACAAAACATGTTATTAAAAAATATATTAAATAAATATTTGCAATCCATCTATATTATCAAAATATCTAATTTTTTAGAATCAAAATGAAAAAGAAAAATTATAACAAGAATAATTCTATTATATGAAAATTAGAATATCTAATTATTTTTAGAATCAAAATATTATTGTATTGTACACGACTTTCTCCAAATTATTTTTTTTTCAATATTTTTTCTCCTACCCTAATTTTACATTATTTTTTAAAAAAAAACCCCATTATTTAAAAAAAAATCGAATAATGAGGTTTGAGTATTAATTAATATATATATATATATATTAAATGATGAAGCAAACCATCACCTTGTTGGAAGAAAAGAAGATCCTTCGGTGGGCAATAAGACCCTTGGGTTGCACCCATGATTTGCAGCTAAACGTAACCGAGATTGGAGGCTCTTCGGCCTCAACAGAAATGGTGTCGATAAACCTCTCATTCTTTGTACGTTCATGCAATTCAACAATCACTGCTCCAATCTCCCCAAAATCTCTAGCAACCTCAATACTACCTTCGAACAGCTTGCTCACTTTATTATTACCACTTTTTAATTGAGCAATACATGTGATAAACTTTGGCTGTTCATCTGTGTATATGTACATATGTCATATGTGCGTTATTAAATCACTTTACATCAGAAGAATATATATATAGGTTACATTAGCAGTGAAGAAAAACATATATAAATAAATAAAAGAGAGGATGAGGACTTACTCGAATCCAAATTGACGCTAGCAAACTCGAGATTTATGACTTCATTCGAAGGAAAGTCATCTTTGCTTTTGGGTTTCACAGTAACAGCTACAGTACACGTATAACTCATCCTTTCCTGCCCTTGGGGAGTTTACGATATAACAAATTTGGAATATCACAAAACCCAAACTCTTTCACTGCCTTATTACCAACACATATCATTAACCATATTTATACACTCATGGAGGAATCTTTTTCAATTAAACAAATATCATTTCTCTTTTCTTTTCTCAGATAGTGGATACAATGATGCATTATTATATTCTTAACACCAAAATAACTATTGTCTCTTCGTTATTTTTCAATTTGTTTTTTATCACTTTAATTATATGCTTCTATCATGAATAGAATTTTTTTTCGAAAAAGATACATGGGTTTGTAGGTGCATCCGAATATCTTCATTAGGTGAACACCCCCTTAGCACCTTCATCATCTACGTTTTATTGATATAGAAAAAATTGTTACGGAAGGAAGGAGAAATATAATATTAACACATCATTAATATTTATGAATTCCAATCTACTCGTGATAGTTTGTTGAGACGTTGAAAATTTGAAAGGCACTTACACGCACTTTCTAAGATAAATGAGCTACTACTCTCATTCGTCAATTGGTTTTTAGATGAAAACCTCATATTATCATACCAAACCAGTGCATAAAGCTCGAATCGACTTAGTTAGAGTCTTAAAAGAAAATTTAAAATTTCTCCTTTATCATCTAATAGTATATATATCTCATAACATTAATAACTCTCCGATTATAGCCTTAATTATATAAATTAGCATGAGGTGGTATTGGTTTATAACTTGACCTCACAACTGAGTTTCAAAGCCTAATGAGAGAAAAGGGGGAGAGACAGAGAAGAAGAGAAAATAAAAATACAAAGATTAAAAAAAAAATTGTACTAAATAGCAAATTTGACAAAATATTTACGAACTATAGCAAAATTTCAGATTTTATCAATAACAAACATTTGATAGACACCGATATCCTTTTATCAATATCATTCATAGACAGTGATAGAAGTCTATCAATTTCTATCATCGATAGAATCCAAAAATTTTACTATGACTTGTAAATATTTTAATTTATTTTGATATTTTAAAAAATAGCTAAAAAAAACTAGCTAGAATAAATGCTTGTAAGAGTTTAATTGGGAATGAAAACAAAATATGAATGGAAGATTGGAAAAAAAATGATATATTTACAGTTATTTTAAAATGTTGTTGTATACATGGTTTCTACCTATTGTAATTACCCTTTTAAGATCAGATTGAAAATTCAAATATTTCTTCTACCATATGTGAAATCTATTGTCAAAAAAGTATTTATAAAAATCAAACAAGTTCATTGACTAAAATTGTACGGTTAAAAGGGAATATAAAAATTCTCAAACTTCCCCCTTTTAATATACTAAAAAAAATAAACATAGATATATATTTATAAACGAATAGACTAATTTTTCTTTAAGTAATTTAAATTGAAGATGTTTGGGTGCACCTTCTGATATTCATTGGTTTCTTTCTAAAAAATTATTTTGATAATTATAATATGTAGCAATTTTATAAATAATAATTAAGTAAATGCCAATATTTTAAAAAATTGTAAATATAACAAAGTCTATCGGTGATAAACTTTTATCACTAATAGACTCTTACGATTTTACTATATTTGTAAGTTTTTTAAAATATTGCTATATGCTTAATTATTTCAAATCTAATTGCTATTTTACAATTATCTCCCTTTTACTGTTTGTGGTCATTTACCACGAAATAAATATATACATTTATTTTAAATCGGACTCCAAAGTCCATACTATATTCTAAAGTGACTCCAAAGTCCATACTATATTCTAAAGTGACTCCAAAGTTCACACATCATGTCCCCATACCTTCTTTTATTTCTTTAAGAGAAGAACGTCATCTAGATCTGACTCAATTGAACAAGTTAATTAAGGATCATATACCTACAAGAATAAATAAATAGACAAAATTAAATATATAAAAATTAGTTTAAATGATAAAATTTAAATAAATTTTTAAATATTGCAAAATATCGCGTTTTATCGTCAATAAATGATAGCGGTTTATTAGTGTCAATAGACGTAGACATTTTGCTATATTTATCGTTCATTTAGGTATATTTAAAAAATCTTCTTTCATAATATATACATTTATTTTAAATTGACTACAAAGTCTGGTGAGTCTTCATCTTATTGGATAGAATCAAAGTTTTTTTTTAAGAGAGGGAACAAATTTAATCAATGATCGTATCCACATACATTTATTGAATTTGTTTTTAATAAATTAAATTATTGTAAAATGCGAACATAATAATTGAAAGAAAAAAGTAATATTAATGTGAAGCACCTGCAATGTTATTTAATTCCCTCGTCTCTCCCTCATATTGTTTCAAATAATATTTGTTTAAAACATATTTTTGGCTATCAAAATGTGAAGTCTTATTAACAAATTTCTAATTTTCAATTTTATTCATAAAATGAAGATTTATTTCACTTACATACCTATTTCTTTCCCACATAATCAAAAATCAAACAAAATATATATAACATTTTTTTAAAATAATGATTTAATAAAAATACAAAAACTTCAATGGTAAATTTTTAATCATGAAATGAAAGCTAAAACGGTTCAAAATGAAGCTTAAATAATGCACCAACAGAAAAAGAATATTAACAATACAAGTTAAGGTTAAAGATATTTGATCATTTGGAATTGCATCGGTTTTCTCTTTGTTTTTCTTTTTTTTTTAAAAAAAATACGATGGGTCAGTAGGTGCACCAGACATTTCTACTAGGTGAACACTCCCTTAGCATCCTCATCGCTTCATTAGTCATAGGAAAAAGTACATTATGAAGCAAGGAATGACCAAACAAAAAAGTAAAGGGCTAGATGTATCAAGAGGATTCCTATTGATATTTTGAGTTCTAAATGTATCAAAAGGATTCCTATTCAATCTTCATGTGGATTTCATAGGCTAAGGAGGATAATTCTATTTTTAATGAAGCAGGAGTGATAAGAGTGTTAAAAAGGTGTTCACCTAGTGGAGATACTCGAGTGCATTTAACTAGTATCTTTATCCGAAAAAAGAGGGTAATTCTAGCTTACGCATAGAATGTGATCTAATTTTCTCTGTATTATTGTAGACTTGTGTGAGATTTTGATCCTTTTATTATTTTTAATGATTTGTTTTATCATTTTTTTAGCTAAATTATAAAAAAAAAAATGACCCTAAACTCCACTTGTTGTGTCAAAAATGTCTCAAGAATTTCAAAAATACCCTTAAACTTCCAAAATGAGTTTAAAAATATCATTGTTAGTTTTAGATGAAAACTGTTAGTGTTTTGTGTAAAAAATACTCTTGAACTTTTGAAGTATCGAAAATATATTTAACTTAATAAAAAAAGAATAAGACAAAGAAAATGAAATTCAAGGGAATTTGGGAGGGTAATTATAATAGGTAGCAATATTTAGAATACTTATTAAGTATGTAGCAATAATTTACAAAAATTGCAAATATAGCAAAATCTATCGGTGATAGACTTCTATCGTTGATAGACTCTTATGATTTATTAGTGATAGACCAACATTTGCTACATGGTCTATCAGTGATAGACTCCTATCATGGATAGATTTTGTTATATTTGCAATTTTTTTTAAAATGTTGTTATATCCTTAATTATATTTTGAATATAATTGCTACATTTGCAACTATCCCAATTTGAGAATGAAGCTAGTCTTTTACAACTAAAATAGGCCGTTTATAATTGATCAAAAGGGCATGCACTTTTTTTTTTTTAAAAAAAAAAAGGGAGACATAGCGTCCGGAAGAGCTTTAAGGAGCACAAGAGGGGACCCTAAAGGGAAACCAAAACTTAAATTTTATTAACATGGGAGAAAAGAGCAATTACAAGTAGGGCTAGAGGGAAGCCCAAATGTGACATATTCTAGTTGAACAATGCTTTAAAGTTCAATGCTACATAGAATTAGGTTTATAGTCTTTGAAGGTAAGAGAGTCTACTCCACCATAAACCTAGGTAGTTATAAGCATCTTTCCATAAATTTAAAACATCTTCCCATCTCTCACTACAAGAATTTTGGGCTCTGCCGACATTTATTTTTGGCGACGAAAAAAAAATGTGGGCAAAGATATGAAGAGCCGACGAAATTTCATTGCATGGGCACATCTTCCTTTGTGCCGACGAAAATATACACGTGGGTAAAAGGTTGTAATTGCGTGGGCACATCACCATTTTTACCGACGAAAATATATATGTGGGCAAAAAGTTATGTGGTTGAAAAGAAAATTTTATTGTTGGATTTCTGCCGACATTTATTTTAGTTTATCGCCACGTATCGAGTGTCGGCAAAAATTTTAAACATTTGCCCACGTAATTTACGTAGCCAAAACCCCACATTTTTATATATATTTATGGCGAGGCAGGATTTATACATGTGGCGACTTAAAAAACGTGGGAAAAAGTTAAAAAAAAAAAAAAAAACTAATTTCACACATTCTTTTAACTTTTCATTTTCCCTCTCTTTCCTTTCTCCCACGCGTATTTCTCCCCCTTTTTCGATTTCACCTTGGCCGCCGAAACCCACCTCCATTTTTCCTTGCCCGAAACCCACCTTGGCCGTCGATTTCACCTTGGCTGCCGAAACGGCACACTATATTTCCGGCGAACGACATTTATTTCTGGCGACATTTTTCATCTGCAACGGCACATCTTCATCTGCAACGAAACCCCCCTTTTTCGATTTCAACGGAATGAGACCTTTTCCGATTTCTTCTTTACCGCCGACCGAAACCCAGCCCCATCCCTCCCTTCGACTTTCTTCTTTGCCCAAAACCCCCATTCCCTTCAATTTTTAGCTTTTCCCGAAATCCCCCTCCCTTCAGTTGGCCGAACCCCCCCCCCCCCCAATTTTCTTCCTTGCCCGAAAACCCCCCTTCACTTGGCCGAACCCCCTCCCTCCAGTTTTCTTGTTATCCCGAACCAGGCAAAAGATGCATATGTAAGTTTGTTTTATCATGACTAAGTAAATTCATGTGTTGTTAAATATATTTAATCTAACTATATCTTTCATATAGTTGGAAATGCAACGAATCATTACAGAGTCAACTGAAGCTGGTGTTCAGACGATTTCTACTGCGAAGGCATGCGAATTTGTATTAGGGAGTCGCTCAATGCAAACTGTCAACCCAAGAAGTGGTGAATTGTTAAGAAGTAATGTGTCATCTACACGTGAGAAAGAGAAGAACGAGATGGCATACCTTAAAGAAGCTAATGAAAAGTTAACCCATGAACTTGCAAAATGGGAACAAAGGTGGGCTAACATAAAGAAAAAGTTGGATCTACGAGAGGAAGAGGAAAAGAAAAAGGAAAAGGATGCACCTTGAAATACTTAGGTATTTTCCTAAACTAAAAAATAAAAACTTTTATTGTTAAAGCATGTCTCAATATTATGTGTGGCTATCCTGCAATTACGGTAGCCAATAATGCATACCTTTCACATTTATTTTTGTACTTGAGTTGAAATATTTTGTGGCTATCCTGCAGTTACGGTAGCCAATCATGCATATAATGACATTTAACACCTATTTAGCACACTTTTTAACACACTTTTTAGTTACACTTTAGTTTCAAAGTTGGGCATGTAAGTGTTGTTTTAAGATTTAAAATATCACCTAGACACTTTTTGAGGACTTTTTAGGTAGATTTTGGGTTTGAAAATCACACTTAGGCCATATAAGTGGTTTTGAGGACTTTTTAGGTAGATTTTGTTGTAACACTTAAAGTTGGACTTGGGCATGTAAGTGTTGTTTTAAGACTTGGGCACATGAGCATATAAGGAATTAGACATAATACACCTATTTAGCACACTTTTTAGTTAGACTTTAACTTCAAAGTTGGACTTGGGCATATAAGCGTTGTTTTAAGACTTGGGCACTTGGGCATATAAGAAGTTAGAGATAATACACCTATTTAGCACACTTTTTAGTTAGACTTTAGTTTCAAAGTTGGACTTGGGCATACAAGTGTTGTTTTAAGAATTGGGCACTTGGGCATATAAGGAGTTAGAGATAATACATCTATTTAACATACTTTTTAATTAAACTTTAGTTTCAAAGTTGGACTTGGGCATATAAGCCTTGTTTTAAGACTTGGGCACTTTGGCATATAAGGAGTAAGAGATAATACACCTATTTAGCTATATAAGGAGTAAGGAATTTTTCTATCTTAAATACATGTCTTTTTTTTTTTTTTTTTTTACTTGTTTCATACTTGATTCATTTGAAACAAGTAGTTATTTGTTTCCTTATTCATTTTAATGTATCTTTTTCAGGTTTATGTAGTTCGAAGAAGTAAAGAAGATACTATTTTTTTGAAGACTTGACTGAGTTACATTAACCATTTTTTGTTCATTTTGGTATGCCAAAATGAAATTTAATATAGCTTAGGTTTATATATTTCGTTATTGCAATTAAAGAATTATGGTTTGTCATATTTTGACAAAGTATTGATGTTTGAAAATATTTGCATATTTTGAATTTTTTGTTGAAATGTTTGATATATTTTGTTATAACCAAGAAATTCATTATATATTTGAAAATTAATTTAGAAGCATACAATATTAATGATAAATATGAAAAATTAAATTTAGAAGCATACAATATCAATAATACATACAATATTAATTGATATGACACATATCTGGCGACAAATTTAGCTTGTGGAGAAAATTTCTTTTCGACGACAAAAATCTTTTCGTTGGCAGAAACAGTTTTTGCCCACGAAACAAACGTGGCTGGAAGGTTTATTTTTGCCGACGACATGATGGTTGTGGGTAAAAATATCTTTTTGCCGACGTTTTCTTCGTGGACAGAAAATTTATCTTTGCCGACATCATGATGATCGTGGGTAAAAATAGCTTTCTAACGACGTTTTTACTGTGGCCAGAAAGACTATTTTTGCCGACGTCATGATTATCGTGGGCAAATATACCTTTCTGCCGACGTGTTTTTCATGGCGAGAAATTTCTTTTCTAGCCACGATATTAGTTTGCGTCGGCATTTCTACCGACGAAACGAAAAAAACGTAGCCAAAGGAAAAGACGACGGTGTTTCGGCCACGTACCATGCCCACGTAGAAAAAACGTCGGCAGAAGCTTTGCCCACGTTTTTCGTAAGAACTGCCCACGTTTTTTTGCGTCGGCAAAGCCCAAAATTCTTGTAGTGTCTTGCTGGGCTACAGGAATGCACTTGGAATTTTGAGACACACGTATAATCTCATGAAATTAAATCTACAAGGGAGGAGCAATTATAGTTAAAGATTGAAGTTATAGAAAACCACTACGAAAAGTTGCTCTATAGGGGACGATAGTGGAAAAGAGACGGGAGGAGAGAAAAGAGGAGAGAGTGATTTAATTTCCAAGAAACAAATAGTTTGGTTGGGAAGAAGTTTAATTAGATAAAGGAAAATAATAATTTGTGATGTAATTTTATTTAATAAGAATGAAAAAATAGAAATATTTAAATATTAATTAATTACTCAAAAATGTATTTTTTTTTTCCTTTAATTTTATTCAGTCTTGCAAAGCAACGATAACATTCCAAATTATGGCCATATCACAAAAACTAACAAAAGTAAGGATGATGAAATGAAAATATTAGAAATCTAACATAGTGGCTTTACTAATTAAAACCATGCGCATGAGACAAAAGACCAACAACAACAAATTGCATGGCATTCTTATTATTCCAAACGAAAGGCAAATGGCTGAAAGACGAGAGAGGATCATATATGGTTCAAGTGGAAACACTGTACGGGACTCCCTTTCCTGTAACCCCATGATCTGAAGTTGGTTTAAGAACCTCATAAGGCACAAGCCCAGCTCCACGCCTGTTCTTCAATTCACTATTCTCATTCCTTTTATCAATTGTCTTTTCTAGTTTATTCAACCTCATTTTAAACTTTTCAAAGGCTCTTGCTATCGTGGGGTCCTCAGCCCAGGCTGGCTCTATCTTCTTCCCTATATACTCCTCATCTGGAGAATGTGCTGACAGTATTAACATAGTTTGTGCCACTGTAGAAGCCTGAGCTATTGAAGGGAAGGCTTCAAGTATCACACTTTCAGGATTGTTTATAAACTCTTCTGGAATTTGGTCAAAGTCCTCTGTGGGCATGTTTGTCCTTGCAATACTGGGTCGGCTTGGAAAATAGCCAGCATGTGCGTATTGAATGAAGTTGACAGCGGAGTGGTGCCCACATCCTACCCATGCTATTGTTGACACAATCTGAATAAGGTCATTGGGGGTTTCTAGCGTGGGCCATCCTGCTTCATTCTTTTTATCTGGATGCCCCTTTTCCTGGATTTCATTCCACCAAGCTTCCAATTCTTTATCATTCTTTATCGCTTTGTCGTCTGGGTAATAATGGTTCACATACTCTGTCATCCATTCCACCAGGGCCTCCCATAGAATTAGACCATCATTGGCGAAAGGGTAGTCTTTGATAGCCAACTTAAGACCATGTGGTGCCTTTTCATCTCTTTCTGCCATTCCCCTAATAATTTTAAATTTTATCACTAATAAATATTGGCATGCATAATTTGGTCTAGGCAAGACTGCTCAAATTTAATTTTATTAATTTCAAATCAAAGGTTTCCTTCATTAATTACCTGCGAATTAAGTCCTCTGGGAGTGCTTGTGAGTCAAATTGCCACTCCCTCTTATACACAAAAGAACTAAATTCCATGGAATAACCTCTAGCAGAGAATGTGCTCTCAATGATGCCTCCAGCATTGATTAGAGTTTCACGAGCATTTGCATTAATACGCATATTGAATCGAAAATGAGGATGCAATAATCTATAGATTGGGTGCATAGTGCTCAATTGTCTGTTTAAGGCAATTGCATATGGCTCCATGCAACAATGAGTTCTAAGCCTGCATATATAAAATATTGAATTGATTTTTCAAAACTAATTTGTATATATGAATAGATAGACATATAGATAAATCTACGTACCAGTGAACAACGAGTTGGTGAACACAAGAATCATGAGCAAGAACATGGGCTTTAGCCAGTCTCCACAGCCAGATATCTGTGGCATGTTCAATGCTTGGTGTGTAAACTTTTTTCCATTGGGGCTTTCCATCCATTGGTGGTCGAGTCAGCTCGATCGCCAAGGGCTCCAAAGTATCGTCTGAGTTTAGGAAGAACAATGTCCTTGATCCATATAGTGTCGTCCACCTAATGCTTCTTACTTTCTCTACATATTGCATTAAAATATCATGATAAT
The DNA here is from genome assembly GCF_025177605.1 of Cucumis melo. Lineage (NCBI taxonomy): Eukaryota > Viridiplantae > Streptophyta > Magnoliopsida > Cucurbitales > Cucurbitaceae > Cucumis > Cucumis melo. Next base: position 815,961 of record NC_066861.1, on the reverse strand, counting down.
CCAATACAAACAATTTTTTTTGCGCAATTGCCTCTTCAACTGTGATGGAACTTCCGATTAATTTTTGAACTAGTTCAGTGGTAAATCCAGATTCTTGAGGTCCATAATCCTCAGGGTTAAGCTCGCTCTTCAAAGGCCAACTCTGAATAATATATTATGACAAAAAGAAGCTGACTTTTATTAGAGATGGATATTATTACATATTATTATTAATTATGATTGGCAGTACTTTTCAATTGTCACTCACCTTGACCAATTGTATACAATAAGGGTTGAGACCAGCAAGTGTTTGTCTTGCAAATTCACCGTCACTCAGCCAAAGAAACTTATCTCCTGGTAATAATTAAAATCCAATCAGATTAAAAATCAATGATCGTGAAGTAAAATAAGTACTTCTTAATACCAAAATATTTATACTCACTCTTGAGAGCCTCAGGTGGAGGGAATTTAATTTTGGTGCTATCCGATTGAATGATATCTGGCTGAACAGAAAGTGGGGAGGGTTGATCTGATGAGTTAAGTGTGGCGTTTATATTAAATTTAAGAATGTGATGAGCAGAGGGAGGGATTTCAATGCCATCTCTGAACATTAAGTCAACTTCAGTGAAGTTGGGAAAAGGGTTGGTTTCCAACTTATTTTTCTTTCCTGCATTTGGTGGGAACATTTTCTGTTTCACCTCTGAGAATTCTTCGTCTCTTGGAACGTAAATGTTTCCCTCAACTCTTTTTTCTGAACTTGGATCTAGCCAATTGTATCAAAAGTAACTTGATTAATTATATGTGATATGTGTCTTTTTCTTAAGATTTCTACATTTTGCTTACTTTCAGGACTATTTATAAAAACAAATTTTCTTTTTGTAGGACTAATTTACAAAAACATAAACTGATTAAAAGTCAAATCAAACTAAAACTTCACTTCCATTTTTTTAAAATAAACATGCATGATTAAAGAATTGACAATGTAACGTCATAATGTGTGGTCAATTTAATTTGACAACTTGAGTTGATTCTTTCCTTTTTTTTTTCTTTTTTTAATTATGAGATTTGGCAGACTTACTTAAACAACATTTTCCCACAATAAATTATATGCGAGTAATATTTTGGTGGATCTTGAATGTTACTAGTGAAGAAGGAAGAGTTGACACATAATAAACTGCGTTGAATATTGGTGCAATCCCAAGAAGCATCCATGGTTTTGCAATTTAAATTGTTCGTGATGTGCTGTGTGTCATGACTGATAAAAAGATATGTGTTGCTTTTCCATTCCAAAAACGGTTAGGAGAATGAAGCAACCAATTATATGTTTAGAATCTTTTATGAAGTATAAAAAAACGTTTGAATTAAAAGTGTGTAGAAATAAGAAGGTTAGGGAATAAATATACCCAACGTAGTATGAGGACGACCGGTTCTACAACGTCGAGGATAAGGATACTTATCTGAACCACCAAGAACAGGCCTTTTCCATTTTCGGTCTACGTCGGGATCTCCGAGGTCATTGTAGACATCATAATCATAAATTCTTTCAAATGCCTTACGCTCATTCTTATCTGTTGTTCCATCAGCCTTTTCACCTCTTAGATTTGTAAGGTCTTCTTTTCTCAGCTTCAACAGTCCAGCTGGTGTTTCTCCCGGCAAATAGGACTGCCGTCGATATTCAATTGTTAGTATGACAATAATATTAATTTGAATCGATCATTTCATCATTTATCAACAGTATGAACCAACAACCTTAGTGGAAAAGAAGATCCTGCGTTGGTCAGGAATAAGATTTTTGGGTTGGATCCATGAACTACAGCTGAACGTAACTGGGGTTTGAGATGTTGAGCAGTTTGCATTCAGTGGCGAACCCAAAGCTTCATCGACAAAATTTAAGATACAAAACAGAAATTTAGAATATGTTTCAAAATTAAATGTATTAGACACAACTTTAGATAATTAGAATCTAAATTTGTAATGTAATATATCATTCATATAAACGTAATATTTTTAAATAAATTAAATTAGAATCTAAACTTGTAAAATCTATCATTCATATAAATATAACATTTAAAAGGGACACGAACCATTAACTTCGTAATCGACACGAACTAAAAATACTATCTAATGCAAATGTAATAGAATATATAGAAAAAAGCACCTCCTGTTGTCGTTGAACCCTGCTGTGGTGGGACACGAAACAACGATTTTATGCACCTCATCACTGATTCAAAAACAGGTCTTACTATAGCAAACAGAACAACTAAATATGTATATATACGCCTAATCATTCCAGGAAGGCCATCCGTTTCTCCTGGCTCAATCGTGGATCCGCCCAGATTCTTAATAGAAATAGTATCGATGAATCTCTCAGTCGAGTTTTCTTTCAGTTCGACAATCACAGCTCCAATCTCTCCAAAACCTTCTGGAACTTCAATTTTGGCGACGTAGTTGTACTTCTGATCTGATTTCTTATGTATTGTAGCCACACCTTCGATCAATGCCTTTTCTTTCCCATCTGTGTGTATATTAATTCAAACACAACACTCACATATGAATGTTACAAAAGTAAAAAACAAATAATAGTACTCATTCATCATCAAACATGCTTACCGCTATCCAAATCGGAGCTAGCAAACTTAAGAAAGAGGGTATCGTCGGAAGGAAACTCTTCATTGATCTTGGGTATCACATCAACATTTGCAATTTTGCTAACCCCCATCTTTTGGAACTTGGAATATTTCTTGTGTGATAGAGTGTGTTTAATTACAAACAATTCCCACCATATTTATATGTGTTAGATAGCTTGAAAGTTGAACTTAAAACAAAAAATCATTTTCTCTTTTCTTAATATAATATAATAGTATGAATCTCTTCGGAAGTATCGAAGAAAAATGTATCGTCTTTATTTACAACAACTTTAAAAATATGCATTAAGTTGACATGTTTTTTAACACTCCACAATTTTATTTTAGTACAACAATTATGAAGATTGTATCATTCACGTTCTTCGGCTTCTAGAAAAGAAATAATTTTTAAAATTTTTTATATATAGAGAGAGTAAATATAAAAATACAAAAAAGAAATATTTCTTAAAAAAATGATTTTGTTGAGTTGACTCCAAAGTCGATTAACGAGTGAGTCGTCTGTCGTCAGAGATACAAAAACAATCGATACAATTATTTAATGGTGTAACTTAGGTTTTTTTCAATTATAACCTGATCATAGATTCATCGAATTATTTCTATTTTATTTCCAATCTGCCTTGTTCGATGAGGGTTGTGATTTTCAACCATCTAAGGAGGTGTATAGATTTTACATCCAATTTGCTCCTCCAAATAAAATCTCTCTAGATCTTTTCGATCTTTTTATATATCCCTATAGGAGCTTTGAAGACCAAGAGCTTGTATGTGGGGAGACTAACAAGAGAGGATTTTATGACGGTGATGATGAGCAAATTGTTTAATTTTTATTGATCTTGTCAACAATATCCTCCCAAAAAGGATGAGCAAATTGTTTTCCTCCCAATGGGACTCCAAGATAGGAAATAGGGAAGAATTGAATGTTTATACCACCATCTCAAATCTGCTTGTGTCAACATTTACAGGGGTGGTAGTTGATTTGCTTTTGTTCATGTTAAGACCCGAAGCGACTTCAAAAGCTAAGACCCCCATTCTCGTATTTCGATATATTCATCATTGTCTTCTATAAACAATAGAATGCCGTCGGCAAAGAATAAGTGGGTCAGATTCAGGTCGATTAAAACACCCTTTAACTTTCCATTGTTCCGCAGAAAAAGCAGAATCCTGCTAAGGTAGTCCATGGCTATGACAAAAATAAAGGGGAACAATGGGTCGCCTTGCCAGATCCCTTTATTTGGAGTAATTCTTCCTCTTGGTTTTCCATTGCAAATGTAGCAATTATATTCAAAATAATTAAGTATATAGTCATTTAAAAAAATTGCAAATATAGCAAAATCTGTCAAAATCTATCAATATAGGGGTAATTCATGGCTATGACGAAAATAAAGGGGAACAATGGGTCGCCTTGCCAGATCCCTTTATTTGGAGTAATTCTTCCTCTTGGTTTTCCATTGCAAATGTAGCAATTATATTCAAAATAATTAAGTATATAGTCATTTAAAAAAATTGCAAATTAAATATAGCAAAATCTGTCAAAATCTATCAATATAGGAGTCTATCACTGATAGACCATATAGCAAATGTTAAGAATCTATCAACGATAAAAGTCTATCACTGATAAACTTTGCTATATTTACAATTTTTTAAAAATATTGCTACATACTTAATAATTATTCTAAAAATTGTTATCCATTATAATTAATTATATATACTTCGATTATCTAGTTGTATATATATTCATTTGATAATATGTTAAGAAAAAAATTACATTGATTGGCCATATATAATTTATTTTTGTTGAATTAATTTTATGAATTTTTGACATAGTATTTCAATTGTTTATTTGTGTCCATTGTTCAAACTTCTACTATCAATATGTGTGTGTATATATATAATTAATTAATTAAAATTTAGTTTGTGAATTTGCAAAATTTGAAATAATAAAAAAAATAATACTTATTTAAATTAGTACTTAAGGGTCCAATTTTCTTTTGGAAAAAAAATTGTCTAGCTAGAAGTGTCAGTCATTTCACACCACACATAAATTAAATGTCTTATATATTAATCAAACATACCCTATAATAATTTTATTAACATCATTTCAAATAATTCATATTTAAAAATTAATCAACTCCATTTAACTCAACCATGCCATGAAATATATGAGTCGAAATGATTTCGATTATTCAAGTCATTTATTTAAAATTTTATTCTAAAAATAAGTGAAAATGTTATATATAAACTTTAGAAAAATTGTAAAAAATGATGAAATGGGTAAATTACTTATGCTTTACCACAAATTCTAAGTGTAATGAATTTTTTCTTTAGTTATATTTTTGTCATAAAGTAACATAGATGGTTTGCATTTTTATTGTTCTTGAAAAATCCTCAAACTTTATTTAATTATTTTAATATATTAAATTATGATTAATAACTCGATCTCAAGTTATATAAATGAAAATTTTCTTTATTGAAGTGTTAAAAAAATATGTTTTTAAGAATCGATGGAGAATAAATAATTAAAAATTTATGAAAATAAATAAATGTATATAGAATCGAAAAGCGTATTCTTTTTTTAAATTAATAATAACTTCAAGTTGATTCGAGTTAGGTTGAGTTATTTTGGTTGCCGTAGGAAAGTCCAAACTTATATCCATATAGAAATTAATAAATTAAAAATAATTAAAAGAAAAAATATTAGTTTATATCATGAATTTAATAAGTTGACTTATTAAAAAACTAAAAGTTGAATTAGTCTTCTCAATTAGTGATTAAATTCATTAGATCATATAATATAAACTGTGATCACCAATAAAATAAATCATGTAAACATGTGATCACCAATAAATAAATCATGGTACGAGGTAATATCTCGTCCCATAGATTTAACTATAGATTTGTAACGTGCTTTAAATGTGAATGCATTAATTATTATCCCCACACTTTGGATATATTGAACACTATCTTTTTTTGGCCCCTCCATATCTTTAATGCCACCTTCCTTTCATGTTGTAATTAGTTTTAAACTATGAACTTTTTTTTCTATAAAATTATGTGTAAAACTTTCATAAATGTAACAAAACATAACTATTTATGACCCGTATAACAAAACGTATAAAGTTGGTAACTTTTTAAATATTTCAAATTTGTCTTTCCATCTTTCTTCTCTTCCTCGCGATGAAATCGTCTTCCTCGTGTGATTTCTTTCATCGTCTTTCTCCTACGATTTCTTTCATTGTCTTCCTCCTACGATTTAAACGATCGTATAAACAAATCTAAACGATCGTATAAAAAAAATAAACGATCGTGCACCAAATTTTGAGAAAAAATATCATTTAGATTTAGGTCCAAATCTAAACGATCGTGTGACCAAATTTAAAAGTAACCAAAATAAACGATCGTGTAATAAAATTAAACGATAGAATTGAAAAAATAAATTGTAGTCATATCTAAATGATCGTGTACCAAACAATAGTCAAATCTAAACGATCGTATAGCAAATATATTACGAGCGCCCTTGTTGACGGCGTGGTTGACAAGACATTTTTGGTATTTTACACAGTGGGCCTGTGAGCTTTTTTTCGTTTTCGGAATTGTTCTATACAATATAAATATTTTACCACTTTGTTATATTTTTTAAAAGACCCCAAATTATAATTTGAGTCCTAAGTTCTTAATAATATATGTTTTTTGTTTCTAAATTTCAATGATGTATATTTTTTTAGTCCTTAAATTTATAGAAAAAAAATATATGTATATTCAATCTAGTACATTTTTAGTTCTTGAATTTTCAGACTAAAAGTTTGTTTGAAGTAATTTTTAAAATAATTGTATAATATTTGAAATTAAAGAAAATAGGTTGAGACGATATAATTTTTAGCAATTATTTTTCTAATTTTAAGAGTGCGTTTCGATTATTTATAGAAAAAAATTCTTTTAAACACTTTCTTTAAATGAATTTAAAATTAAAACACTTACATGCTTAGTTAGATCTTTTATAAATGTTTATATATAAACATGATTTTGTTTAAAAACTTGTTTAAATCGAATCTTTTATCAAATTTAAATACTCTTAAAAAATAATCCAAATACATCTCAAATGTCATATAATTATATAAAATAAAAGTATAAATTAAAGTTAATTGATGGAACTTTTAAAAAATGTACGTTTCAAAAACTTTAAGTATCAAATTTATCAATTTTTATAAACATTAGAAATAAATAAATAAAGAAGTATATTTTCCAAAACTTAATGGCTTGCAAGTGTAAACTTTCCCCTTTTTCTCTTTTACAATAAGAGATGACAATGATGATGTGATACTTTCGATTTTCAATAAATTCTTCTCGTATTTCTGGTTAATAGTCTTCCTCAATTTTTCATATTTTTCAGTATTTCATTTTATTATATCGTAGTTTTCTTAGAACGTTTAACCTTATATTCCGAAATATTTGTTTTAAATGTATACCACTTCATATATATAATTAATAATAATGCATATATATTTACATCCAGTAACCGAATAATATGATATATATGTTCTTTGATTTAGTGTATATATACCCCTTCGTATATATATATATATTAACATACATTAACTAATAAATATAAAACGATCCAAGATCTAATAAAACTATACGAATAAAGGATTATTAACTTAGGCTTTTAAGGGCACTTGAGCACAAGGCTCAATAGGAGTTGTTCTTAACTCATGCAGTTGTGACGTGTGATTGATAGCTTAAGCAGTTTAATTTATATTTGGGTTTAAACTTGACTTGAACTTCTTGTTTGCTGTTATTGTTTCTTTATTATTTCCAACAACCTCTGACCACTTCTTTTATTGGTTACCTATTTGGGTGACAATCAAAAAGTTCTATTTTAGAAAAAATTGATTTACATGAATAGTCTCGTGGAACAACGTGGATACTCAGAACACGTTCATATTATTATTGGGTTGACAATTTTGAGAATCACCTAATAGAAAGCCAATGAACCTCACATTTCTTATAAAATAGACAAATTACTTTGCCATCAATTGGTTTTGAGATAAAACATCATATAAATTAATATGACATCAGAATTTCCATTAAAAAGAATATGAGAAATCCAAATTTTCTACTTGCCCTTGAACTATTAATATGAGTTTTTAAAACTCAAGTTGAATTTGAAATACGTTCATAAGAAAGTAGTCAACGACGCAAATTAATAACTTATTACAGAAATAATTGTATGACTATGAGAATCAAAAATATTTCTAGAAGAGATTTATAGAAATATAGTTAGGGTTCTTAAATATTGGATGCGTGTGGTTGGTTGTTCATACTCAACCACCTAATCAAATTCAAAACATATAGCCAAAAAAAAACGAAGAGGGAGCCATCAACCACAAAGTTAAGAGCATATCCATACAGCATTGGGTAACCGAGCAAGTGGCAATTCAACTATGGTGGTCGATAATATATCACAGAGGTGGAGGGTTTAAATCTTCCAATCTCAATTTCTGTACTACTACAAGAACTAAAAATAATGATAATAAGTAAAACCAACACTTACATTTGATTAAACCTTTGAATCAATATTTCTATACATATTATAAATTTCAAGTTGGCACGAGGTTTAAATTGACATTTTCTTATCATAAAAAAACAAATAATAAAATGATACTTATATAAATATGATTAATAATAAAAAGGGTAATTATAATAGGTAGCAATTTTTAGAATAATTATTAAGTATGTAGCAATATTTTTAAAAAATTGCAAATATAGCAAAGTCTATTGGTGATAGACTTCTATCGTTGATAGACTCTTATGGTTTATCAGTGATAGACCAACATTTGCTACATGGTCTATCGGTGATAAACTTCTATCATTGATAGATTTTGACAGATTTTGCTATATTTGCAATTTTTTTAAAATGTTGCTACATACTTAATTATTTTGAATATAATTGCTACATTTGCAACTATCCCTAATAAAAAAGTCATCATATTTTAAAACGTATAAAATTTTATTCTTAGTTTAAATAAATGTGAATGTGAATGTGCATATAAAATAGAAAAAGAAGTGCTGTGATCTAAGTGAAATTATAAGTCAATTTTATAGAAAAGTTTTAGTCTTTTTTTAATATATCATATATGAATCCAAAGTTAAAACTTCAAACTTATATTTAATTATAGCCATCTTAAAATTTTAGTCACTTAATATTAAATTTTGTTTCAATTAACTTAATTAATAATAAGGGAAATTTTTGTCAATGTAACAAAACACCAAACTATTTACGGGACGTGTAACAAAGCGCATAAAGTTAGCCATTTTTAAATATTCCAAATTTGCCCTTCTATCTTTCTTCTCTTTCTCGTGATTCGTCTTCCTCCTGCGATTTCGTCTTTCTTCTTTCGTCTTTTTTTTTTCTGCGATTTTCTTTCATCATCTTTCTTATTTTTCAATTCTTTATTTACGTCGTTTAATCTTTCCATCGTTTTTCTTCTTTTCCTCTTCTTTTTTTCCATCGTCTTTCTACTTTTCTTCTTCTTTTTTTTCGCTGCAATTTCTTTCCATCCTCTTTCTTCTTTTCTTTGTTTTTTACATCATTTACATTTGGGTAGCCAAATCTAAACGACTGTTTACAAGATTGTGTACAAAAAATAGCCAAATCTAAAAGATCGTATATAAAGAATCTTGAAAAAAAAATAATTTAGATTAGAGTAGCCAAATGTAACCTATCGTGTAAAAAGTAAACAATCATGTGAAAAAAATAAAAGATCGTGTATAAAGAATCTTGGAAAAAAATCATTTAGATTGGAGTAGTCAAATGTAAACGATCATGTAAAAAAAGTAAACGATTGTGTATAAAAAATAAAAGATCGTGTATAAAAAATCTTGAAAAAAATCATTTAGATTGGAGTAGCAAAATGTAAACGATCATGTAAAAAAAATAAAAGATCATGTATAAAGAATCTTGAAAAAAAAGTCATTTAGATTGGAGTAGCCAAATGTAAACAATCGTGTAAAAAAAAGATTTTATATAAAGAATCTTGAAAAAAAATCATATAGATTGGAGTAGCCAAATGTAAACAATAGTTTAAAAAAAGTAAACGATCATGTAAAAAAAATAAAAAATCGTGTATAAAAATCTTGGAAAAAGATCATTTGGATTGGAGTAGCCAAATGTAAACGATCATGTAAAAAAAAGTAAACGATCGTGTAAAAAAAAAGTAAATGATCGTATAAAGAAATCTAAACGATCATGTACCAAATTTAAAAAAAGAAATCATTTAGATTTGGGTCACCAAATTTAAACGATCGTGTAACCAAATTTAAGCGTAACCAAATTAAACGATCGTGTAACAAAATTAAACGATGGAATTGAAAAGATAAATTGTAGCCATATCTAAACGATCGCAAATATATTACGTGTGCGTTGTTGACAACATGATTGATGGGGCATTTTGGTATTTTACACGGCGGGCCTCTAGGCTTTTTCCGTTTTCGAAATTGTTCTATAGAGTGTAAATATTTTGCCGTTTTTTTATATGTTTTAAAAGACCCCTAATAATAATCATTTACATGCAATTAAATAAGTATTTTCAAATATAGCAAATAAATCAAAATATAACAAGATATATATCTAGACTGAATTATGGTTGACCAATATAAACTATTATTTGTATAATTATAGACATATATACGATAAATATATGTATCATAATAGACACATATTGTAGTTTATCTTAATCTATTGGAGTATATAATTTGTAGATCGTGATATTTTGCCATGCTTTTAAATATTTTTTAAAAAATTTATGATTTTAAAGTAATTAATAAGTAAATATATTTTAAAAAGGTTAATTTTCGTAAATATAGCAAACTACTAAAATATTTACGATCCGTGTAATAAAGTCCATAAAGTTCCCTTCCGTCTTTCTTTTCCTCTTCGCGACAATTTTTTCTATCATCTTTCTTCCTTTTCTCTTTTTCTTTTTGGTTGCAATTTCTTTTCATCGTTTTTCTTCTTTTCCTTTACTTTTTTTTTTACGTCGTTTAGGTTTTGGTAACCAAATCTGATTTCTTTCTATCGTCTTCTTCTTTTTCTCTTCTTTTTGTCAACATGATTTCTTTCCTTCATCTTTCTTCTTTTCCTCCTCTTTTCTACGTCATTTAGATTAGGGTAACAAAATCTAAAAGATCGTGTATAAAGAATCTTGAAAAAAATTGTTTAGATTGAAGTAACTAAATCTAAACGATCGTGTAGCAAACGAATTTTGAAAAGATTGTGTAAACAAATCTAAACAATCGTGTACCAAAAGAATCATGAAAAAATTCACTTAGCCAAATCTAAACGATCGTGCAAAAAAATCAATAATCGTTTAGATAAGGTAGCCAAATGTAAAATCGTTTAACCAAATCTTTTTTTTTTAGAAAGAAACCAATGTTGATTTTTAGAGCTCCCCTTACAGTAAGCAGAGGAAGCACTAAGAAACAACATCAAGCCCAAATTTTATTCATATAAAGTAGGGGCAAACAGATAAAATACAGAGCAACGGAAGGCTTAAGATAAGCCTTTTAAGAATTATAGAGAGTATGCAGATTTAAAGCTATCAATCTTAAGGGGTAGCTCCTAAACTTCTTTTCTTTTGTGATCCAAATAACTGCTTGGTTACAGATAGAGCCCCATAAGGTTTCCATCTTTGTGGCCTCTCCTTCAAAAATTCTCCTGTTTCTTTCCAGCCATATGGTCCAGATGAGAGCCACCATGATGTTGGAGTAGATGATACCTTTTTTGTGCCTGTTCTTTGATTGATAATAGAGGAGACAAGGGAGTTGAGGCTGTCAATATTTCTGTTTCTTCTTAGGATATTGTTTGCCTTATTCCATTAGAGAAGTTATTGTTTGAAAGGAGAGGAAAAGGTGTGGTTGCCCGTCTCTCTATCATTTTTGCAAAGAACACATCAGTTTGGATTTAGGCACGTTGATTTAAGCCTTTTCTGTATGTTGTCGTTGGTAAGCAGTCCATCATTGATTAACGTCCATAGGAAAACTTTGCATTTTTGGGGGATTTTTGTTTTCTAGAGGTTTGCTATTGCTTGTAGATCTTGTTGGTGAACATGAGGTGGCTGCTGAATGCATAGAGCATATTTCACTGATTTAATAGTGAAATTTTGATCATTTGATAATTTCCAAACCGGCCTATCTCTACCATTTGGATTCAAAGAACTTGGGTGTTGAGTTTTAATTTCTGTCCAATCGTGTAACCAAATCTAAACGATCGTGCACCAAAAGAATTGAAAAAATAAATCGTTTAGATTTGGCTGTCCAAATCTAAACGACCATATACTAAACAATAGCCAAATTTTTTTTTTTTTTAATTGAAACCACAACTGTTACGTAGAAAGAATACCCAAGGGTAGTCCAAACCTGAACAGAGCGCCAACTTTATTAACAAAATATAGAGAAACAAGGCTGGAGATAAGCCCGATGTTCTAATTACCAAGAGCATTGAGATTTAAAGCTATTGATACAGGAGATTAGCTTTTGAATATATTGTGCCTACTACACCACCACCCGATGAGGTTTCTACCGTCCTCCCATAAGCTCCTTTGAGATTTAGGTAAATAATTAATATAAAAAAAATCCTTTTGTTCCTTTCTACCCAAAGGCTCCACAAAATTTCAACTGCTCCGTTGTGAATGATCTTGCTCTTCTTATTGGAGTCTTGGAAGCTGCCGATGAACGAAAAGATGGTGTCCAGGCTCTTCGTCGGAATGGAGACATTCAGATACCTTTGTAAGGTGCCCCAGAGGAAGCACGTAGTGTTACAGTGAAGGAAAAGGTGATCTCCATCTTCACCATTTAAATTGCACAAGACGCACCAATTTGGGTGAAGGCGATAAAAATTGGAACATATACTAAATATATTACACGCATTGTTGACGACGAGTTGACAAGACATATCTGTATTTTCAATTGTAGGCCTGTGAACTTTTTCTGTTTTCAAAATTGTTTTATACGGTATGAATGTTTTGCTTTGTTATATTTTTTAGAAGACTCCTTTTAAAAATTTATGAAAAATAAACGGTGAACTAAGGTATACAAATTAAAATTAGATATAAGCAAAAGTATATATACTAAAATTTGAGAGGTTGTAAAATATAGGGAAGAGTAAGAGGAAAATGATTATTTAATTTCAATTTGTAAAGTTTGAATCATTCATTTGTGCACGTGAAACCCAAAATGTTAATTAATAATAAAAAAACTCATCATATTTTAAAACGTATAAAATGTTATTCTTAGTTTAAATAAATGTGAATGTGAATGTGCATAAAATAGAAAAAGAAGTGCTGTGATCTAAGTGAGATTATAAGTCAATTGTATAGAAAATTTTTAGTCTTTTTTTAATATATCATATATGAATCCAAAGTTAAACTTCAAACTTCAATACCAATTATTTAAGAGAGATCTACATATTGATATATGGCTTTGCATTTAAACGAAAAATGATAGAATTATATACAAATTTAAATAAATGTGAATGTGCATAAAATAGAAAAAGAAGAGCTGTGATCTAAGTGAGATTATAAGTCAATTGTATAGAAAATTTTTAGTCTTTTTTTTCTTAAGAATCAAAAGTTAAAGTTTGAATGTGAATGTGCATAAAATGGAAAGTATTTTGCATTTAATTCATTCGATCTCGGATATACAGGATGAAAGAATTCTTCCTTTAGTTATGGATCTCGGATCTTAGTGGCACCGAGATACCTTAGGTTGAAAGAATTATACCTTTACTATATTCGATCTCGAACATACATTGCCTTGAGATGAAAAGACTTTAACATTTACTTATTTGATCTTGAACCTTAATTACACCGAAATGACTCATGATTAATAAATCGCAAAAAGAATTTATGAAAAAAAGGATCGTGCATCATGCGTTTTTTTATACGAACAGTAAATATTTTGGGTTTTGTTACGTGTAAAGAATTATAATTAACTACCTTAACAAATTTTTTAATCGTAAACAAATAAAGAAGGCATTGTTTTTGTTTGCGATAGTTGCAAATGTAGCAATTATATTCAAAATAAATAAGTATATAGCAACATTTTAAAAAAATTGCATATATAGCAAAATCTGTCAAAATCTATCAATGATAGGAGTCTATCACTCATAGACCATTTAGCAAATATTGGTTTATCACTGATAAACCACAAGAGTTTATCAACGATATAAGTCTATCATTGATAGACTTTGCTATATTTGCAATTTTTTTAAAATATTGCTACATACTTAGTAATTATTTTAAAAATTGCTATCAATTATAATTACCTCGGAAGAGAATAAGTTTGGCAGAAGAAAGGTTTTTTTATTGGCTACTAAAATAATATTAAATAAATGAAAAAAGAAAACGAAAGAGAAAATTGGTGTTTTTTCTTTTCTTCTTTGCATTTCCTGACAATTAAATTGAAACTTCAATCTATAAATATGGTAAGAGTTGTTGGTAGTTAAACACCATCACACAAGAAAGATTATTACACCACCAGAGCTAATGGCTGCTAACATCATTGCATTTGCTTCTGTGATACCCAAAATCAACGAAAAGTTTCCTTCTGATGATTCTCTCTTTTTCCTGTTTGCTAGCTGCGATTTGGACGCAGGTAAAGAAAAACGAAGAAAAAGAATGCAATCTTTTGTTAATTTGTTATGTATTGTATAGTTTTGATTCATATGTTAAAGTTAATGGATTTCTTCAGATGGACAGCTAAAACCAATGATCGGAGGTGAGGCACAATTAATCAAGAATGAATCTACGGAGCAGAAGTACAAATATGTTGTTAAAATTGAAGTTCCAAAAGGTTTTGGAGAAATTGGAGCTGTGATTGTCGAATTGAAAGACGGCTCGCCTGAGAAATTTATCAATACTGTTGTTGTTGCAAATCCAACATCTCATAACACAATCACCTTCAGCTGTACCTCATGGGTCCAACCCAAAAATCTCATTCCTAACCAACGCAGGATTTTCTTTTCCACTAAGGTTCGTCGTTGGTTCATATATATATATATATTGTTATATATATATATTGTTGTGTAATGCTAATTATGAGAGATGATTCAAATTAATTAATTGTGTTATATGTAATGATATATGAGCAGTCCTATTTGCCCGAAGAGACGCCAGCAGGGCTGGTGAATTTGAGAGCAGAGGATCTTGCGAATTTGAGAGGTCAAAAAGAAGATGGAACAGTGGATACGAATGAGCGTAAGGCGTTTGAAAGGATTTACGATTACGATGTGTACAATGACCTTGGAGATCCCGACGTAGACACGAAATGGAAAAGGCCTGTTCTTGGTGGTTCAGTTCAATATCCTTACCCTCGACGTTGTAGAACTGGTCGTCCTGCTACCGTATCAGGTATGAATATACATACATACACTTCTTGTTTCTACGTCATTTTGATTTTTATATTTTTAATATTTTGTAACTCTCAAATTTGATTCCTTAAAACTAAAAATATTGAAAGAATTATTTTTTAGAAATTATAAAAATAGCAAATTTGACAAATTATTTGCAAAATATATATAAAGAAATTTCATATCCTATCAATAATACACATTAATAGACAATGTGATGTAATCCAAAATAACAAGGAACCTTAATAGATAATGACTTTGATAGACGGTTATATGTTTCTACTAATAACATTGCTAGACAATGGTAGAAATTTATTAGTTTCTATCATTGAAAGAATTCAAAATTTTGCTATATATTGTAAATATTTTAGTTTATGTTGCTATATTTAAAATGTCCATTATTTTTTCAAAATAACAAGGAACATAATGAAAAAGAAAAAGTTGAAATTAAATCAAACCAAGATTAATCAAAGTTGAAAAAAAAAATAGTATTTTCAAATATAGCAAAATGAACTAAAATATTTACAAAATATTCAGATTTATTACTTAAATGTCTATTAGTGATATTGATAAACATAGATACACATTCATACATTAGTGTGTAATGTTAATAAAATACGAAAGTTTTTTCTATATTTTATAAATATTTTCAACCATTTGCAAAAATTCTAAGAAAAATGTAGGTGTGAAAATAGTATTTAAACTAATGCAACATTTTTTTGTCCACTCACATTATATATAAAAAAAGAAACTAATTTTTTCTTTTTAAAGAATAAGAAGTAAGAGTTAGCATTTGATTAACATAAGAAAAAACATATAGTTAGTTGAAATTAAATATAATAGTGTTTTTGGGAAGTAATTGATGTATGAGTATGATACAATTGGTTAGATCCAAAGTCAGAGCAAAGGAGTGCAGAAAGCTTTTATGTTCCAAGAGATGAAGCATTTTCAGAAGTGAAGCAGAAAATGTTCCCAACAAACCCTGGGAAGAAAGATAAGTTGGGAGCAAAGCCTTTCACCGACTTCACTCAAATTGACTTAATGTTCAGAGATGGCATTGCACCACCATCCAATCCCCATGAAATTCTTCAATTTAACATCATCTCCACACTTAATGCATCAAATCAATCTTCTGTTCAGCCCACTCCTGTTCAACCTGACACCCCTGTAATCAAATTCCCGCCACCTGAGGCTCTCAAAAGTAAGTTAGCAACATACACATAAACAACTTTCTGTCTTTTCATTTGCCTCACAATTATTAATCCTTGTGTTTTTCCAGGAGACAAGTTCAACTGGCTTAGTGACGGTGAGTTTGCACGACAAACACTTGCGGGTCTTAATCCCTATTGTATACAGTTGGTTAAGGTGAGTGACATAGACTGACAAACATTTTTAATTTAACCTGCTCTCTATAGAATTTTATGAATTTATAGCTTAATTTTGTATGAATAAATTCAGAGTTGGCCTTTGAAGAGTGAGCTGGACCCTGAGGAATACGGACCTCAAGAATCGGCATTCACCACGGATTTGGTTCAAAAATTAATAGGAAGTTCCCTCACTGTTGAAGAGGCAATAGCGCAAAAGAAGTTGTTCATATTGGATTACCATGATACTTTGATGCAATATGTAGAGAAAGTAAGAAGCATTAAGCGGACCACACTATATGGATCAAGAACCTTGTTCTTCCTAAACTCTGATGACACTTTAACTCCCTTGGGTATTGAGCTAACTCGACCACCAAAGGCTGGAAAGCCCCAATGGAAACAAGTTTTCTCACCAAGCACTCAAGCCACAGATGCCTGGCTGTGGAGACTTGCTAAAGCCCATGTTCTTGCCCATGATTCTTGTGTTCACCAACTCGTTGTTCATTGGTACGTACATTTATCTATATATCTACCTATTCATCTATACAAATTAGTTTTGAAAAATCAATTCAATATATATATGCAGGCTTAGAACTCACTGTTGCATGGAGCCATATGCAATCGCCTTAAACAGACAACTGAGTACTATGCACCCAATCTATAGATTACTGCATCCTCATTTCCGATTCAATATGCGTATCAACTCAAATGCTCGTGAAATTCTAATCAATGCCGGAGGCATCATTGAAAGCACATTCTCTGCTGGAGGTTATTCTATGGAATTTAGTTCTTTGGTGTATAAGAGGGAGTGGCAATTTGACACACAAGCACTCCCTGAGGACTTAATTCGCAGGTAATTTATCAAGACGTACAACTTTTGATTTGAAACTAATAAAATTAAATTTGAGCAATCTTGGCTAGACCAAATATAATTATGCATGC
Organism: Cucumis melo; assembly: GCF_025177605.1. Lineage (NCBI taxonomy): Eukaryota > Viridiplantae > Streptophyta > Magnoliopsida > Cucurbitales > Cucurbitaceae > Cucumis > Cucumis melo. The sequence goes on along the minus strand of NC_066861.1, from coordinate 798,634 downwards.
TAATGATAAAATTTAAAATCATTAGGGGAATGGCGGAAAGAGATGCAAGTGCACCACATGGTCTGAAGTTGGCCATCGAAGACTACCCTTTCGCCAACGATGGTTTGATCCTATGGGACGCCCTAGTAGAATGGATGTCAGCATATGTGAACCACTATTACCCAGATGAGAATGCGATAAAAAACGATAAAGAGTTGATAGCTTGGTGGGAAGAAATTAAGGAAAAGGGACATCCAGATAAAAAGAAGGCAGCAGGATGGCCCTCACTAAAAACCCCGAAAGACCTAATTCAGATTGTGTCAACAATAGCATGGGTAGGATGTGGGCACCACTCCGCTGTCAACTTCATTCAATATGCACATGCTGGCTATTTTCCAAGCCGACCCAGTATTGCAAGGACAAACATGCCCACAGAGGACTTTGACCAAATTCCAGAAGAGTTTATAGACAATCCTGAAAGTGTGATACTTGAAGCCTTCCCTTCAATAGCTCAAGCTTCTACAGTGGCACAAACTATGTTAATACTATCAGCACATTCTCCCGATGAGGAGTATATTGGGAAGAAGATAGAGCCAGCCTGGGCTGAGGACCCCACGATAGCCAGAGCCTTTGAAAAGTTTAAAATGAGGTTGAATAAACTAGAAAAGACAATTGATAAAAGGAATGAGAACAGTGAATTGAAGAATAGGCATGGAGCTGGGCTTGTGCCTTATGAGGTTCTTAAACCAACTTCAGATTATGGGGTCACAGGAAAGGGAGTTCCATACAGTGTTTCCACTTGATCAGTCACTTGCTTTCTCTTCTTCGTATTCCTTGTCTTTCAGCCTTTTGCTCTTTTGATTTTGATTTGGGAATAATAAGATGTAATTTTCATTTTGTCCTCAGTGTCTTTGCCTCATGATCATGGTTTTATCAAAATAATTTGAATACCAAGTAATTTATATATCCATTACATTCCATTTTTCTTCACAAATTGATTTTTAAAGCAAAAGAGAAGATATAGAATAGATTATTGGCCACCGAGTCTAAAAATATAGAATACATTCAACTGATGCATATATATATATATATATATATATATATATATATATATATCTTATGTTCTCCAAGTTGTTGGGTTGAAGTGCCTAAAAATGTAGAAACTTTCTTTTCGGTAGAAGCCACGTTGAACTGCTCATCCAAAGAATATATATCTTATGATCCCAAAAAAAAATATATGTGCATCAGTTGGAGAACATAAGATATTGGGGTCGTGTTGAACTGCTCACTTTTGGAAGCTTTAAAAATATGTGGAAGTCCACGATCCCAGAAAAAAAAAAGGGCAAGTTTTTCCTCTGGTCCATTATACATGAATGCATTAATAGGGCGTATAAGCTTCAACACAGACTTCCTAAGTGGAATCTCAACCCTAGCTGGCGTATCCTATGTAAAAAGCACTCCGAAGACTTCGACCATCTTTTCACTACTTGCTTTGTTGCCAAATACATATGGTCTAAGGTTTCTCTCCTTCTAAACTGGCAGAACACCTATACAAGTACGGCTTCCCTTTGCAAACATATTAGCCGTTCCAAGCAGAAAAATAGAAAAAAGGTCATCCTGTTTAATACGGTGGTGATTTCTCTTTGGATCATCTGGCTGGAAAGGATCGACATAACTTTTAAAAACAAAGAGAGAAAGGAAGCAGAGATTCAAGAAGACATTGCTACTCTCATTGGCTTATGGAGTACTAGATCAAAGTTGTTTTCTGATTATGATGCTACCTCTATTGCACTAAACATTACTGCATTTGCTTGATTTTGGGTCTCTTTTGGTTGCTCTCTAGCCCTTTTTGTTGTATTCTCTGCTCGGTAACAATTCTTCCTTTGTTAATAAAGCGGGAATGATGAAGGGGTGTCCACCTAGTGGAGATACTCGAGTGCATTCGCTGACCCATGTATTCTTTTTCAGAAAAAAAAAACACATTTATTTTCTATCATTTCACAACAACTTCATAAACTTAAAATATTCAACTGGAACTCAATTTTATAGATGTTTTTGGTGATTTAGGATGGGTACAAACAATTTTTGATAGTTTTTTAGCTACTATTTTTATTTTTTTATCTCCCAATTGTTGAAACCTTCAAAAGGAAAAACTCCTGTAGTTATAAAATTTTACTTGCTAAGAGACTTAGTTGGGTCCATGAACATGGCCATTGGATCCAACCAATGGGATTTGAATCTTAATTGACATTTGAGCTATTGTTGGACTAAATTAGATTTTATCTCTAATGTGTTAATATCAAATTTGACAAAATTATTTTATTTGATTCAACATTTACAACGAAAACATGTTGACAATATTGTTGGAATTTATCAATTTAATATAATGTATTATATTTCAATTTAAACACAAATGTCAACTTTTAATTAGTTCTAAATTTAATCAATTGGCTGCAACTAAAGACGTGGGCACCACTCATTTATAGTATGATTAGAGTTTTAACTACAAACTTTTTTCCCTAAAAAAAATATATGATCTGAAAGTTACTTATTGACTCAAAAATTTAATCTTGGTAAGTTATGATAAATTTAATTATGTCATTATTTTAACGTGTTCATTAGGGGTGGGCATGATGGACTGAGAACCGAGTCGGTCGACCAAATCGAAGTCAATTGGTCTATTGGATGGGATCAAAGGTTTTTTTTAGAGAGGGATCAAAGTTAATCAATGATCGTACCCACACATTTAGAAATTATATAGTTAAAGATTGAAGTTATAGAAAACCAGTGTGAAAAGTTGCTCTATAGGGGACGATAATGGAAAAGAGACAGGAGAGGAGAGAAAAGAGGAGAGAGTGATTTAATTTCCAAGAAACAAATAGTTTGGTTGGAAAGGAAGTTTAAATATATAGATAAAGGAAAATAATAATGTGTGATGTAATTTTATTTAATAAGAATGAAAAATAGAAATATTTAAATATTAATTAACTACTAAAAAATGTACTTTTTTTTTCCTTTAATTTTATTTTTTTCTTACAAAGCAACAATAGCATTCCAAATTGTGGCCATATCACAAAAACTAACAAAAATAAGGATGATGAAATAAAAATATTAGAAATCTAACATAGTGGTTTTACTAATTAAAACCATGCCATGAGACAAAAGAGAAACAACAACAAATTGCATTGCATTCTTATTATTCCAAACGAAAGGCAAAAGGCTGGAAGAGGAGAGAGGATCATATATGGTTCAAGTGGAAACACTATAGGGGACTCCCTTTCCTGTAACCCCAAAACCTGAAGTTGGTTTAAGAACTTCATAAGGCACAAGTCCAACTCCACGCCTATTCTTCAACTCACTGTTCTCATTCCTTTGGTCAATGGTCTTTTCTAGTTTATCCAACTTCATTTTAAACTTGTCAAAGGCTTTCGCTATCATGGGGTCCTCAGCCCAGGCTGGCTCTATCTTCTTCCCAATATACTCCTCATCTGGAGAGTGGGCAGACAGTATCAACATAGTTTGTGCCACTGTAGAAGCCTGAGCTATTGAAGGGAAGGCTTCAAGCATCACACTTTCAGGATTGTTTATAAACTTTTCTGGAATTATGTCAAAGTCCTCTGTAGGCATGTTGATCCTTGCAATACTGGGTCTGCTAGGAAAATAGCCTGCATGTGCGTATTGAATGAAGTTGACGGCAGAGTGGTGCCCACATCCTACCCACGCTATTGTTGATACAATCTGAATAAGGTCTTTGGGGGTTTCTAGTGTAGGCCATCCTGCTTCATTCTTTTTATCTGGATGCCCCTTTTCCTTGATTTCATTCCACCAAGCTTCCAATTCTTTGTCATTCTTTATCGCTTTGTCGTCTGGGTAATAATGGTTCACATACTCTGTCATCCATTCCACCAGGGCCTCCCATAGAATTAGACCATCATTGGCGAAAGGGTAGTCTTTGATGGCCAACTTAAGACCATGTGGTGCCTTATCATCTCTTTCTGCCATTCCCCTAATAATTTTAAATTTTATCACTAATAATCATTAGCATGCATAATTTGGTCTAGCTAGACTGCTCAAATTTAATTTTATTAATTTCAAATCAAAAGTTTCCTTCATTAATTACCTGCGAATTAAGTCCTCTGGGAGTGCTTGTGTGTCAAATTGCCACTCTTTTTTGTACACCAAAGAACTAAATTCCATGCAATAACCTCTAGCAGAGAATGTGCTCTCAATAATGCCTCCAGCATTGATTAGAATTTCACGAGCATTTGCGTTAATACGCATATTAAATCGAAAATGAGGATGCAATAATCTATAGATTGGGTGCATAGTGCTCAATTGTCTGTTTAAGGCAATTGCATATGGCTCCATGCAACAATGAGTTCTAAGCCTGCATATATAAAATATTGAATTGATTTTTCAAAACTAATTTGTATATATGAATAGATAGACATATAGATAAATCTACGTACCAGTGAACAACGAGTTGGTGAACACAAGAATCATGAGCAAGAACATGGGCTTTAGCCAGTCTCCACAGCCAGATATCTGTGGCATGATCAATGCTTGGTGTGTAAACTTTTTTCCATTGGGGCTTTCCATCCATTGGTGGTCGAGTCAGCTCGATCGCCAAGGGCTCCAAAGTATCGTCTGAGTTTAGGAAGAACAATGTCCTTGATCCATATAGTGTCGTCCACCTAATGCTTCTTACTTTCTCTACATATTGCATTAAAATATCATGGTAATCCAATACAAACAATTTCTTTTGCGCTATTGCCTCTTCAACTGTGATGGAAATTCCTATTAACTTTTGAACTAGTTCAGTGGTAAATCCAGATTCTTGAGGTCCATAATCCTCAGGGTTAAGCTCGCTCTTCAAAGGCCAACTCTGAATAAAATATTATGACAAAAAGAAGCTGACTTTTATTAGAGATGGATACTATTGCATATTATTAATTATGATTGGCATAACTTTTCAAAAGTGTCACTCACCTTGACCAACTGTATACAATAAGGGTTGAGACCAGCAAGTGTTTGTCTTGCAAATTCACCATCACTCAGCCAAAGAAACTTGTCTCCTGGAAACAATTAAAATATAATCAAATTAAAAATCAATGATTGTGATGTAAAAACAAGTACTCCTTAATACAAAAATATCTCTACTCACTCTTGAGAGCCTCAGGTGGAGGGAATTTAAGTTTGGTGCTGTCCGGTTGAATGATATCTGGCTGAACAGAAGGTGGGGCGGGTTGATCTGATGAATTAAGTGTGGCGATTATATTAAATTTAAGAATGTCGTGAGAAGAGGGAGGGATTTCAATGCCATCTCTGAACATTAAGTCAACTTCAGTGAAGTTGGGAAAAGGGTTGGTTCCCAACTTATTTTTCTTTCCTGCGTTCGGTGGGAACATTTTCTGTTTCACCTCTGAGAATGCTTCGTCTCTTGGAACGTAAAAGTCTCCCTCGACTCTTTTTTCTGAACTTCGATCTAACCAATTGTATCAAAAGTAACTTAATTAATTATATATGTGTTATGCGTCTTTTCTTTAAGATTTCTACATTTTGCTTATTTTCGGACTATTTATAACAACAGATTATAACAAAAAAAATTCTTTTTGTAGGATTGATTTACAGAAACTTAAAACTAATTAAAAGTCAAATCAAACAAAAACTTTACTTCCATTTTTAGATTCCCTGCATTTTAAAATAAACATGATTTAAGAATTAACAACGTAACGTCATAATGTGTGGTCAATTTTGGCAACTTGAATTGATTCTTTTTTTCTCTTTTCTTTTTCTAATTAAGAGATTTGGCGACTTACTTTAACATCATTTTCACACAAATCATATTATATGTGAGTAATATTTTGGTGGATCTTGGATGTTACTATTGAAGAAGGAAGAGTTTTGACACATGATAAACTGTGTTGAATATTGGTGCAACCCAAGAAGCATCCATGGTTTTGGTTTTGCAATTAAAATTGTTCAACTATAATTTATGGACCGATGTGACGTGTGTCATGATTGATAAAAAGATATGTGTTGCTTTTCCATTCCATAAAAGGTTAGGAGAATGAACCAACCAATTATATGTTTAGAATCTTTTAAGAACTATAAAAAAATGTTTGAATTAAAGTGTGTAGAAATAAGAAGGTTAGGAAATTAATATACCCAACGTAGTATGAGGACGACCGGTTCTGCAACGTCGAGGGTAAGGATACTCATCTGAACCACCAAGAACAGGCCTTGTCCATTCCGGGTCTATGTCGGGATCTCCGAGGTCATTGTAGACGTCATAATCATAAATTCTTTCAAATGCCTTACGCTCATTCTTATCTGTTGTTCCATCTGCCTTTTCACCTCTTAGATTTGCAAGGTCTTCTTTTCTCAGCTTCAACAGTCCGGCTGGTGTTTTTCCCGGCAAATAGGACTGCCGTCGATATTCAATTGTTAGTAGGACAATGATATTAATTTGAATCGATCATTTCATCATTTATCAACAATATCAACCAACAACCTTAGTGGAAAAGAAGATCCTTCGTTGGTCAGGAATAAGATTTTTGGGTTGGATCCATGAATTACAGCTGAACGTAACTGGGGTTTCAGATGTTGAGCAGTTTGCATTCAGTGGCGAACCCAAAGCTTCATCAGCAAAATTTAAAATACAAAACAGAAATTTAGAACATGCTTCAAAATCAAATATATGTATTTGACACACTTTTAGAAATTCAGAATCTAAATTTGTAATGTAATATATATCATTCATATAAATATAATATTATTGAATAAATTAAATTCGGATCTAGTTGCTCTATATTTCAAAAACTAAAAATACTATCTAAGCAAATGTAATAGAATATATAGAAAAAAGCACCTCCTGTTGTCGTTGAACCCTGCTGTACTGGGGGGGCACGAAACAACGATTTTATGCACCTCGTCACTGATTCAAGAACAAGTCTTATTATAGCAAACAGAACAACTAAATATGTATATATACGCCTAATCATTCCAGACAGGCCATCCGTCTCTCCTGGCTCAATCGTGGATCCGCCCAGATTCTTAATAAAAATAGTATCGATGAATCTCTCAGTCGAGTTTTCTTTCAGTTCGACAATCACAGCTCCAATCTCTCCAAAACCTTCTGGAACTTCAATTTTGGCGACGTAGTTGTACTTCTGATCTGATTTCTTATGTATTTTTGCCACACCTTCGATCAATGCCTTTTCTTTCCCATCTGTGTGTATATTAATTCAAACACAACATTCACATATGAATGTTACAAAAGTAAAAAATAAATAATAGTACTCATCATCATCAAACATGCTTACCGCTATCCAAATCGGAGCTAGCAAACTTAAGAAAGAGGGTATCGTCGGAAGGAAACTGTTCATTGATCTTTGGTATCACATCAACACTTGCAATTTTGCTAACCCCCATCTTTTGGAACTTGGAATATTTCTTGTGTGATAGAGGGTGTCTAGTTACAAACAATTCCAACCATATTTATACATTAGATCGATTGAAAGTTGAACTTAAAAACAAAAATTCATTCTCTCTTTTCTTAATATAATATGATAGTATGAATCTTCTTCTAAAGTATTGAAGAAAAATGTATCGTCTTTATCTACAACAACTTTAAAAATATGTATTAAGATGACATATCTTCGAACACTCTTCAATTTTGTTTTAGTACAACAATTATGAAGATGACATTAACGAGAACCATATTGTTCTTATAATTTTAAAAATTTTATATATAAAAATAGTCTAATTTATAAATCTGAAAACAGAGGAAATATAAAAATACAAAAAAGAAATAATTTTGTTGAGTTGACTCTAAAGTCGACGCCATAAAACATTTTATTATTATTATTTAGAATAACCCAACCATCACAATTTTGTCATTACTATGGTTTGTATTATCATCTTGACGTAGCTATCATTGATTCATCATTGATGCTTAGGATTTGAATTACTATTTGAATGAATACGTTATAAATATTTAATTATTTGATCTAATTATTGTTGGAAATATTGATTTCTTTTAGCAAAAATATTTTATAGATTTCTTAAAATATTGCCTTAGTTGCCACAATAAAACCAAAAGCATCCAACCAAATTACCCAGCTTTAATTTTGTGGGTCAAGTACTAAGAGAGAGTCAATGAAAGATACAAATACGAACCGATCGATTAGGTTAAAGGGCGAGTCGTTTGTCGTTAGAGATACAAAAACGATCGATACAATTATTTAATGGTGTAATTAATTTAGGCTTTTGAGTTATTTCTTCAATTATAACATGATTATAGATTCATCGAATTATTTCTATTTTATTTAAGCTTAGTCAACTCATGAAAAAACAAAGTGTAATTAATTTTGTCTTTTAGTAGTTTTGTTCTCTAGAGTGTAAAGAGTATGTCAATTTTTCTATATTTAGAAAACCCTCTTCCTAAGAAGTTAACCAAAATGCTTGGATAAAAGAAATCGACAACATAGACAGATTAGAAGCTGAAGGAAACTTATCTGAAGAGCTTAGCCTCCGAAGGACTAGATTAAAAGCTGATGTCCTTATGTCCGGATTCAAAGAAGCTCAAATATGGTACCAAAAAAGCAAGAGGTTGTGGATCACTGAAGGAGATGAAAATACATCTTTCTTCCACAAAATCTGCACTGCCAGACAAAGAAGAAGCATTATATCAAATATTAAATCTGTGGATGGTGTTCCCTGTTCAACAAATGAAAGCATTGCAAAAGCCTTCTTAGATCACTTTGAAGACATTTACAAAGGGGGTGGAGAGGAAAGCCCTTGGCTTATTGATAATCTTAGTTGGTCTCCTATATCAACCACCCAAGCACAAAATTTATGCTCTTGTTTCACGGAGGAGGAAATTCATGCAGCCCTTACTGCTTTCTCAAACAATAAAAGCCCGGGTCCAGATGGCTTTACCATGGAATTCTATAAATCAACTTGGTCTGACCTCAAGGAAGAAATTCTCAACATATTCAGAGACTTCCACTCAAACTGTATCATTAACAAAGCAGTAAACATCACAAATATTGCTCTAATTGCCAAAAAGGAAAAGTGTGCGGAGCCTGCGGATTACAGACCTATAAGTTTAACGACCTCCATTTACAAACTTATTGCCAAAGTCATTGCGGAAAGACTAAAAGAAACTCTTCCATCCACAGTGGCAGAGAATCAAATGGCCTTTGTAAAAGGCAGACAAATCATAGATGCTATCTTAGTTGCAAATGAAGCCATCGACTATTGGAGAGTTAAAAAAATTCAAGGCTTTGTTATAAAGCTGGATATTGAAAAAGCATTTGACAAACTGAACTGGAGATTCATTGATTTCATGCTTATGAAAAAGGGGTACCCCTTCAGATGGAGGAGGTGGATAAGAGCTTGTATTAGCAGTGTGCAGTACTCTATTATCATCAATGGCAGACCTAGAGGCAAAATTCAACCTTCCCGTGGCATAAGACAAGGAGACCCTATCTCCCCTTTTATTTTTGTCCTAGCAATGGATTATATAAGCAGGCTGCTGAACTCTGTGGGTGAAAAAATCAAAGGGGTGAAAATGGAAGGCAACATAAATCTGACACACTTACTCTTTGCAGATGATATTCTGCTTTTTGTAGAAGATGATGAGCACTCAATTCAAAATTTAAAGAATATCATCAACCTCTTCCAGCTTGCATCGGGGCTGAGTATCAATCTAAATAAATCCACCATTTCTCCTATAAATGTTGATGCTGCAAGAACTGAACAGATAGCTTCACAATGGGGAATTTCTACAAAATTTCTTCCAATCAACTACCTTGGAGTTCCTCTCGGAGGTAAACAAACCACAAAGACTTTCTGGAAGAATGTTGAAGAAAAGATAAACAAAAAACTTGCCAGCTGGAAATATTCTATGTTATCTAAAGGAGGTAAAATTACTCTGATTAAATCTTCTTTGGCTAGCCTTCCTACTTATCAGCTATCAATCTTCAAAGCCCCTGTATCAGCCTGCAAAAACATTGAAAAAACCTGGAGAAATTTCTTATGGAAGAACCCACCAGAGACCCATAAACTACACCTAGTTAATTGGGCGAAGATTACTTCTCCAAAAGAGAGAGGAGGGCTGGGCATAAGTCGACTGAAAGACACAAACTTTGCTCTTCTAACAAAATGGCTCTGGAGATACATCCATGAAGATTCCCCCCTATGGAAGAAAATAATAAATGCAAAATATAGGAGCCTATCCAAAGGGGACATTCCTTGTGTTTGCAATCATAGCAGCAGCCGTTCCCCATGGTTTTCCATTTGCAAAGGCGTGGAGTGGTTTCAAAGACATGTTTCCTGGAAAATTAAAAATGGCAGAAGCTTCTCCTTTTGGCATAGTCACTGGCATCAAAATAGTCCTCTGTCTTTGCACTACCCCAGATTATTTGCTCTATCTACAAATAAGGACAGCTCAATAAGAGACATGTGGAATAATACCTTGATGGATTGGGATCTAAATCCAAGAAGACAGTTAAGAGAGTGGGAATATCCTCTGTGGGCTGAGTTAAAAAACTCCCTAAATGCAAGCTTTTGCGAAAATGGAAAAGACTCTCCAGCGTGGACCCTAAACTCTAATGGCTTATACACAGTGGCCTCGGTTAAAAAAGCTCTCCAACAGCCTGATCAAAGCCTCATAGACCTCCAAAGCCAAAACACTTTCTCTCTGCTTGTACTTTGTCCTTATGGGGCTGTTCTCAAGCCTTTTTTGGGCCATCCTGCTTCCGTGTATTGTATTTGTTATATCTTAATGAAGCGGGTATGATGATGGTGCTAAGGGGGTGTCCACCTAGTGGAGATGCCCGGGTGCACCTACTGACCCAACGTATCTTTTTTCAAAAAAAAAGAAGTTAACCTAGCATTTTAGGTTCTATCTATAACAATAGTAATGCTAGTAAGAATCAAAAGTTTGTGTAATGTGTTTTTCCCAAACAATCTTTTTATTGTTATTATTCAAATTCCAAATTATGATTATCTAACAAAAATACTATGATGGGGAGGATAACGAACATATTCTAACTTGAAGAAGTTCCAAACGTAACTATTGTTTAAAAAATTAATCTCTAAAGCTCAATTAATCATGTCTTCCTTCAATTATACATCAATTTGATAATATGTTAGAGATAAATGACATTGATTGGCCATATATATAATTTATTTTTGTTGAATTTTATGAAGTTTTGACATAGTATTTCAATTCTTTATTTGTGCCCATTGGTCAAACTTCTACCTATCAATATACGTGTATATATATATATATATATATAATTAAAATTTAGTTGGTGAATTGGCAAATTTTGAAATAATCATTAAAAAAAAAAAAAAAAGTTAATACTTATTTAAATTAGTACTTATGGTCTAATTTTCTTTTGGAAAAAAATTGTGCAGCTAGAAGTGTCAGTCATTTCACACCATACATAAATGTCTTTATATATTTATCAAACATACACTATAATAATTTTATTAACATCTTTCCAAATAATTCATATTAAAAAAAATTAATTAACCATCGACCTAACTCAACCACGAAATATATGAGTTGGATTGGTATGGATTATTCGAGCTATTAATGTTAGATATATAAAAACTTTAGGAAAATTGTAAACATTAACGAAATGGATAAATTATTTACACTTTACAACAAAAACAAGCGTTATGAACTTTTGCTTTAGTGGTTTTTTACCATAAAATATTGTAAATAGTTTGTATCTTTGTATTGTTTTTGAAAAAAACCTTAAAACTTTGTTTAATTATTTTAATATATTAAATTATGATTAATAACTCGATCTCAAGTTATATAAAGAAAATTTTCTTAAAAAATATATATTTTTAAGAATCGACGGAGAATAAATAATTAAAAAATTATGAAAATAAATATATGTATATACAATTATATCGTAAGTGAAAAGCGTATATTTTTCAAATTAATAATAACTTCGAGTTGGTTCAGGTTAGGTTGAGTTATTCCAAGTAATTTAGAAAAGTATAAATATATATCTATATAGAAATTAATAAATTAAAAATAATGAATTTAATAGGTTGACTTATTAAAAAACTAAAAGTTGAATTAGTCTTCTCAATTAGTGATTGGCAAGTAATTCTTATATTAAATTCATTAGATCATAATATAAAGATGTGATGAGCAATAAAATAAATCATGGTACGAGGTGATATCGTCCCATAGATTTTACCATAGATTTGTATTGTTCTTTAAATGTGAATGCATTAATTATTATCCCCACACTTTGGAATATAAAATTTTATTAATGGCACCCAATTCCTTTCATGTTGTTAGTTTTAAACTATGAATTTTTTTTCTATAAAATTATGTTTTTAGTCCTAAGTTTTTAATAATCTATGTGTTTGGTCCCTAAATTTTAAGGATGTATATCCTTAAATTTATAGAAAAAAATATATGTGTATTTAATCTCTAAGTTTTTAAAAGGTACCTTTTTAGTTTTTGAATTTTTAATTTAAAGAAGTAATTTTTAAAATAATTGTATAATATTTGAAATTAAAGAAAATAGTTTGAGACGATATAATTTTTTAGAAATTACTTTTCTAATTTTAAGAGTGTGTTTGGATTATCTACAGAAAAAAAAATGTCTTTCTAACAAGATATGGATGGGTAGTAGGTGGATCCGGACATCTCTACTAGGTAGACATCTTCTTAACGCCCTCATCATATCCACTTCATTAATTTATAAAGAGATAAGGTACCGGAAAGTAAAACACTTAAAAATTGTTTCAAGTAAGACATTTTCTTCTAAACACTTTCTTTAAAATGAACTTAAAATTAAAACACTTGCATATTTGGTTAGATGTTTATATATACATGATTTTGTTTAAAAACTTGTTTTTATTAAAATTTGGTTCGGAGTATTTTCTTTAAATTGAATTATTTTCCAATCCCGTTTGTTAAAAATACATTTTAAAAAATTATCAAACATCTCAAAAAATTTTAAACTGGTTTCTTTCTTTTTCAAATGTATAAGGTAATCCAAACACACTCTGAGTGTTATATAATTATATAAAATAATAGTATAAATTAAAGTTACTCGATGGACCTTTTTTAAAAGGTTTGTTTTGAAAACTTAAATATCAAATTTATCTATTTTTATAAACACGAGAAATAAAAAAAATATTTTTTTAAAAACTAGAGTACAAAGGAGGAATATATTCTTCAAAATTTAATTAATGACTTGAAAGTGTAATTTTTCCCCTTTTTTCTCTTTTACAATAATTACAATAATGTGGGATTAAGGGATGGAAGTTTGCATATGGAAATGAATAGTTATAATTTATGCCATTTCAATTACGTATAACTTAGGTTGGCTAAAACTTTAAATTAAATGACAAATGACAATTTATATTTTTATTAATTAGTTTTTTTCCTACTTCTAGAAGAACTTGGGGTGTATTACACAAATGTAAAATATAAATATTTATAAATAAAATGTGAGATTAATTATTAGATAATTAGTATATTTTAATAATTAATATTTAATTATTACTTTAGTTGTTAGTTTAAATTAATTATTAGTACTTTAGAATAATTAGATAATATTGGAGAGAGAGGATGAACTTCCTTTGTTTTGTTTTGTTTTTACCCTGAATTTAGTCCGTTTCTTAACAAAATTGATCCCGAATCGATCATAGTCGGTTTATAAATATTCAAATCGATCTCGACATCGATAAGTAAGGAACAGTTGATCGGTTGGTCGTTTTTTTATCGATCGGTTGAAATAACATTTAGAAATACATTTTGGTAATTTTCAATTTTGAAACTTTCTGAAACCGACGACCTCGATCGAGCTCTCTCGTTCTCTGACCAACCAACTTTGATTTGATCGATTGGCTCGATTTCTCAGTCCATCACGTCCACCCCTAATGAACACGTTGAAGCAATGATATAATTAAATTTATCATAATTTATTAAAATTAAATTTAATTTTTGAATCAATTAATAAGTTTCGGATCATATATCTTTTAGGGGGGAAAAGTTTGTAGTTAAAACTCAATCATACTATCAATGAGTCGTGCCCATGTCTTTAATTGCATTCAATGGATTAAATTTAGAACTAATGAAAAGTTGACATTTGTGTTTAAATTGAAATTTAATGCATTAAATTGATAAATTCCAACAATCTTGTCACATGTTTTCATTGTAAATTTTGAATCAAATAAAATAATTTTGTCCAATTTGATATTAACATTTGAGATAAAATCTAATTAAGTCCAAGATATACTTAATTTGGCTCAAATGTCAATTAAAATTTAAATCCAATTGGTTAGATCCAATGCTCATGTTCGGACCAACTAAGTTTCTAAGCGAGTAAAATTTTATAAGTAGAGGAGTTTTCCCTCGTTTTGAAGGTTTCAATAATTGTACACACCAAGAATCTAGAGAGAATTATCTCAACAATCAAATGACTTCTTAAAGAAGAAATAATGGATATTTTCACGAAGTCCATTTATCCCAAAAACCTTCTTTTAAAAAAAATGATCCCAAAACTATTTAGCCCCATAGAGTTTTCCTGTTTTTGGAAATTTCTCCTCTTATTTCGTCCTTCCTTTTTACTCAGCTTATGTTTGCAAAATTGAGTTTGGTTATAAGAAAAGAAAGTTTCTATGTTTTTAGACACTTCAACACAACAACTTGGAGAACATAAGGTATCTATATATATATATATATATATATATATATATATATATATATATATATTATATGCACCAGTTGAATGTATTCTATATTTTTAGACTCTCAGTGGCCAATAATCTATTCTATATCTTCTCTTTTGCTTTGAAAACCAATTCGTGAAGAAAAATGGAATGTAATGGATATATAAATTACTTGGTATTTAAATGATTTTAATAAAACCATGCTCATGAGGCAAAGACACTGAGGACAAAATGAAAATGACATCTTATTGTTTCCAAATAAAAATCAAAAGAGCAAATTAAGGCTGAAAGACAAGGAATACGAAGAAGAGAAGACAAGTGATTGATCAAGTGGAAACACTGTATGGAACTCCCTTTCCTGTGACCCCAAAACCTGAAGTTGGTTTAAGAACCTCATAAGGCACAAGCCCAGCTCCACGCCTGTTCTTCAATTCACTGTTCTCATTCCTTTGATCAATTGTCTTTTCTAGTTTATCCAACTTCATTTTAAACTTGTCAAAGGCTCTGGCTATCGTGGGGTCCTCAGCCCAGGCTGGCTCTATCTTCTTCCCAATATACTCTTCATCCGGAGAATGTGCTGACAATATCAACATAGTTTGTGCCACTGTTGAAGCCTGAGCTATTGAAGGGAAGGCTTCAAGTATCACACTTTCAGGATTGTTTATAAACTCTTCTGGAATTTGGTCAAAGTCTTCTGTGGGCATGTTTGTCCTTGCAATACTGGGTCGGTTTGGAAAATAGCCAGCATGTGCATATTGAATGAAGTTGACAGCAGTGTGGTGCCCACATCCTACCCATGCTATTGTTGACACAATCTGAATTAAGTCTTGGGGGGTTTTTAGTGATGGCCATCCTGCTGCCTTCTTTTTATCTGGATGTCCCTTTTCCTTGATTTCTTTCCACCAAGCTTTCAACTCTTTATCGTTCTTTATCGCTTTCTCATCAGGGTAATAGTGGTTCACATATGCTGATATCCATTCCACTAAAGCGTCCCATAGGATCAAACCATCGTTGGCAAAAGGGTAGTCTTCGATGGCCAACTTCAGACCATGTGGTGCACTTGCATCTCTTTCCGCCATTCCCCTAATGATTTTAAATTTTATCATTAGCATGCATAATTATATTTGGTCTAGCCAAGACTGCTCAAATTTAATTTTATTAATTTCAAATCAAAAGTTGTACGTCTTGATAAATTACCTGCGAATTAAGTCCTCAGGGAGTGCTTGTGTATCAAATTGCCACTCCCTCTTATACACCAAAGAACTAAATTCCATGGAATAACCTCCAGCAGAGAATGTGCTTTCAATGATGCCTCCGGCATTGACTAGAATTTCACGAGCATTTGAGTTGATACGCATATTGAATCGAAAATGAGGATGCAGTAATCTATAAATTGGGTGCATAGTACTCAGTTGTCTGTTTAAGGCGATTGCATATGGCTCCATGCAACAGTGAGTTCTAAGCCTGCATATATGTAGATATATAATTAATTAATTATACCCACAAACAGGATGATACCAAACATTGTTTTTTTTTTTTTCTAAGCAATATATATAGAGGTATGTACCAATGAATAACGAGTTGGTGAACACAAGAATCATGAGCAAGAACATGGGCTTTAGCAAGCCTCCATAGCCAGGCATTTGTGGCTTGAGTGCTTGGTGAGAAAACTTGTTTCCATTGGGGCTTTCCAGCCATTGGTGGCCGAGTTAGCTCAATACCCAAGGGAGTCAAAGTGTCATCAGAGTTTAGGAAGAACAAGGTTCTTGATCCATATAGTGTGGTCCGCTTAATGCTTCTTACTTTCTCTACATATTGCATCAAAGTATCATGGTAATCCAATATGAACAACTTCTTTTGCGCTATTGCCTCTTCAACAGTGAGGGAACTTCCTATTAATTTTTGAACCAAATCCGTGGTGAATGCCGATTCTTGAGGTCCGTATTCCTCAGGGTCCAGCTCACTCTTCAAAGGCCAACTCTGAATTTATTCATACAAAATTAAGCTATACTTTCATAAAATTCTATAGAGAGCAGGTTAAATTAAAAATGTTTGTCAGTCTATGTAACTCACCTTGACCAACTGTATACAATAGGGATTAAGACCCGCAATTGTTTGTCTTGCAAACTCACCGTCACTAAGCCAGTTGAACTTGTCTCCTGGAGAAACACAAGGATTAATTATTATGAGGCAAATGAAAAAACAGAAAGTTGTTTATGTGCATGTGTATTGTTGCTAGCTAGCTTACTTTTGAGAGCCTCAGGTGGTGGGAATTTGATTACAGGTGTGTCGGGTTGAACAGGAGTGGGCTGAACAGAAGGTTGATTTGATGCATTAAGTGTGGAGATGATGTTAAATTGAAGAATTTCATGGGGATTGGATGGTGGTGCAATGCCATCTCTGAACATTAAGTCAATCTGAGTGAAGTCGGTGAAAGGCTTTGCTCCTAACTTATCTTTCTTCCCAGGGTTTGTTGGGAACATTTTCTGCTTCACTTCTGAGAATGCTTCATCTCTTGGAACATAAAAGCTTTCTGCACTCCTTTGCTCTGACTTTGGATCTAACCAATTGTATCATACTCATATATCAATTACTTCCCAAAAACACTATTTTATTTAATTTCAACTAACTACATGTTTTTTCTTATGTTAATCAAATGCTAACTCTTATTTCTTATTCTTAAGAAAAAAAAAATAGTTTTTCTTTTATATATATAATGTGAGTGGACAAAAAAAATGTTGCATCAGTTAAATACTATTTTGACCCTTAGAATTATTGTTAATGATAAAATTGTTAAAAATATTTATAAAATATAGAAAAACTTTTAAATTTTATTAACATAGATAGACATTCATTATCAATATCACTAATAGACACTTAAGTAATAGATCTGAATATTTTGTAAATATTTTGATTCATTTTGCTATATTTGAAAATATTACTTTTTTATTTTTATTTTTTCAACTTTGATTTATCTTAGTCTGATTTAATTTCGACTTTTTCTTTTTCACTATGTTCCTTGTTATTTTGAAAAAATAATAGACATTTTAAATGTAGCAAAAAAAAAAAAACTAAAATATTTACAATATATAGCAAAATTTTAGATATAACAAAATTTTGAATTCTATCAATGATAAAAACTAATAAACTTTTATCATTGTCTATCAATATCATTCATAAAAGTTTATTATTTGTCTATCAAAGTCATTATCTATCAATGTTCCTTGTTATTTTGGATTCTATCAATGTTTATTATTGATAGAATCTAAAATTTCGTTTTTTTCGTACAAATTTGTTATTTTTTATAATTTCTAAAAAATAATTGTTTCAATATTTTCATTTTTAAGGAATCAAATTGGACCGTTACCTAATATTAAAAATATAAAAATCAAAATGACGTAGAAACAAGAAGTGTATGTATGTATATTCATACCTGATACGGTAGCAGGACGACCAGTTCTACAACGTCGAGGGTAAGGATATTGAACTGAACCACCAAGAACAGGCCTTTTCCATTTCGTGTCTACGTCGGGATCTCCAAGGTCATTGTACACATCGTAATCGTAAATCCTTTCAAACGCCTTGCGCTGATTCGTATCCACTGTTCCATCTTCTTTTTGGCCTCTCAAATTCTCAAGATCCTCTGCTCTCAACTTCACCAGCCCTGCTGGCGTCTCTTCCGGCAAATAGGACTGCTCATATATTATTACATATAACACAATTAATTAATTTGAATCGTCTCTCATAATCATCATTACACAACAATATATATATATATATATATGAACCAACGACGAACCTTAGTGGAAAAGAAAATCCTGCGTTGGTCAGGAATGAGATTTTTGGGTTGGACCCATGAGGTACAGCTGAAGGTGATTGTGTTATGAGATGTTGGATTTGCAACAACAACAGTATCGATAAATTTCTCAGGCGAGTCGTCTTTCAATTCGACAATCACAGCTCCAATTTCTCCAAAACCTTTGGGAACTTCAATTTTAGCAACATATTTGTACTTCTGCTCTGTAGATTCATTCTTGATTAATTCTGCCTCACCTCCGATCAACGGTTTCAGCAGTCCATCTGAAGAAATCCATTAACTTTAACATATGAATCAAAACTATACAATAGTACATAACAAAATTAACAAAAGTCATCATCAAAAAGATTGCATTCTTCTTCTTTTTTTTTTTTTTTTTACCTGCGTCCAAATCGCAGCTAGCAAACTGGAGAAAGAGAGTATCATCGGAAGGAAACTTTTCGTTGATTTTGGGTATCACAGAAGCAATTGCAATGATGTTAGCAGCCATTACCTCTGCTGGTGGTAATAATCTTTCTTGTGTGATGGTGTTTAACTACCAACAACTCTTACCATATTTATAGATTGAAGTTTCAATTTAATTGTCAGGAAATGCAAAGAAGAAAAGAAAAAACACAAATTTTCTCTTTCTTTGTTTTTTATTTTATTTTATTTATTTAATATTATTTTAGCAGCCAATACAAAACCCTTTCTTTTGCCAAACTTATTCAATAAAGTACTAATTTCTTCGTTTTACCATTAATTAGATTATTGGACTTTATCTCTTTCGAAGAAGTTAAAACAAAAACAATGTCTTCTTTATTTATTTACAATTAAAATATTTGTTAAGGTAGTTAATTATAATTTACATAAATCTAACAAAAACTCAAAACATTTGCAACAAAATAAGAAAAAGTTACATATATACTTTTGTGATTTGTTAGTCATGGCTCATCAAGGTAGAAGTTTTTTCATCCCAGAGCATCTCGGGACGATGTATGCTCAAGATCGAATAAAATAAAGGTATAACTATTCTTTCATTTTGGGACATCTCGGGCCATTATATACCCAAGATTGAATGAATTAAAGGCAATATTTATTCATCTCGGGGCATCTTGATGCAACTAAGACCCAAAATCGTATATCATAATCTACACGATCATTTAAATTTGAAAGTTGTCATTTAAAATGAAGTACAAGATCGTGCATATCTACACATTTTGTCTTTCTTCTCGAGCCACCTAGGGCATCTCGAGACATGGTATGCTCGAGATCGTGTATCGAGCGCGTGTGACTAATTTATAACGTGTTGATTTGGTAATTTTAGTATTTTACATTGTAGGTCTGTGTGTTGTTTCGTTTTTCATAATTGTTCTATTAAATATTTTGCTGGTTTATTATATTTTTTAAAAAATCATTTTGTAATATTTTCTATTTGAGGTACAGAATATTTTAGCTTTAATATAAAATAGTAACCAATATTTTAATACAAAAAAAATAGTAAACAATACAACTAAAAAATATTATAATCAAAGCTCTAAACATAGAATAAAGTAATATTGTAGAGTATTAAGAAAAACAATCATATTACCTTATTATTTATAATATTAAATTTTCATTAACACGTCGATATTCTATGTTTCCATAGATTCAATATCGATATTTCTAAACTAAACTAATATAATATAATAATCGTGATGTCTATTAATCTAAAAATAATAAAATGATGATATTTCCATAGAAATTGACATTAGGGATATTTTCATAATGAATTGAGAAGTTGACTCTATTGTTATATTCATAAAAATTTCTTATTTTGTTGTTTTTAATATCTCATCTATTACGTTCTTATATTTTATTTGACTCCCAAGTCGATGCATAAACGTGTTGGGGTGTACATGAATTGAATCGATTAAATAATTAAAAAGTAAGAAGAGGATAACATTGTGTATTAAATATATAAATTAGAATTATTTTGAATATTCAACCACTTGTTCTCCACCTAACAATCTCTACTCTTTTTATTTATTTATCACCCAACTTGTAATTTATACATATATATTTTCTCCTTAATTTTTTTATTATATAGATTTATAATTAAAATTTTGTAATCCTCATCTCTGCATGTGGTGGTTGAAAAACTTAAATAAAAAATGTACGAAGGAAAATATTATATTAAATAAATCTATTTACTATTTGGAAAGTTAAAGAAATATAGTGTATGGAGAAAATCGAAGAGGAAAAAAAGGTTAATAGAGCTAATGGCTACAAATTCCGATTACTGACGAACAATTGTAATCAATTTCTCCATTTATCACATTCTCTCACGTGCTCGTTGGATAATAAAATAATAATTATGATATAATGAATATATATATTATGTAAATTGTTTAGTTTACTTTTGTTATATTTGAGTGAGAATGTATGAAATTATAAAAATAGTGAACATGATGGTAAAGCAATATTTTATTTATATATTCACTATTGTATTTTTGAAGAAATTTTCATTAATTTATATAAATATATTTTCTTTTAATAATTTGACTTTTCTTTTTTTAATTAATATAGCTTATATTATTTTTTTTATGGGTTGTTTTTCTCCATATAATCATTAATATTAATTTATGACATTTTTTTTTCATAAAAATAAGAATTCATTTGTATTTGAATGTGAAAGGAATATCTTTCCAAACAAACAAACAAAAAAAAAACTATAATTGAAAAAATAATGGAAAGAAGTTTTGGAAAATAATGTATGAGTGTGAAAATAATTTCTGAATTTTAGTTTTTAAAGATCAAATGTTATCGAATGGATGTGTTAAAAAATAATAGTTTTAACTAAATAGGTGAAGTTTCAAACTTTATGTTTTGTTTATAATTTTCAAAAAGTTCTTAGCTTTTATGCTAATTTGATTCCATTGAAGTACAATATATCGACTCAATATATGAAAATAAATACAATATTCTCCCGAAAAAATCTCAAAGAAAATGTAGATTTTAAAATTGTAAGTAAAAAAAGATATTTGTAAATTAAGAGATAATTACAAATATAGCAATTTAATTTAAAATAATTAAGTATATAGCAACATTTTTAAAAAATTGTATGGGTAACAAAATCTAATCAATGATGAAAGTCGATCACTGATAGACCATATTGCAAATATTGGTCTATCACTTATGAATCCATAATATCTATCACTAATGAACTTTCTGTATATAATTGTAAGTTTTTTAAAATGTTACTATATATTTAATTATTATTCATAAAATTGCTACTCCTTATAATTATCTAATATTTTTTAAAACATTTTGAAATTGTTTACAAAATATAGAAGAAGAAAAAAACTTAACCACGGCCTAACGAATTTAATGATTTTGTTATAATTCTTTTTTAAAATATTTTATTTTAAAATTCATTATTGGTGGGTCCATCACCGATGGCTTTTATAGAATTTAGTAAAACACTTTTTAAGATTAGAAAACTAAAATAATAATAATTATAATGTGTGTGTATATATATATATATATATATATATATATAGTTATCTAATTTCAAGATGAAAGCTATTGGCAAACTAAAATAATAATAAATAAAATAAAGGAGAGAGAAAAAGTGTCCCTCGAAGCTTTTGGGTTTCACATGCACAAATGAATGATTCAAACTTTACAAATTGAAATTAAATAATCATTTTAGTATATATACTTTTTCTTATATCTAATTTTAATTTTCTATACCTTAGTTCACAAAGTTCATTTTTATAAATTTTTAAAATACATATATATATATATATATATATATATATTATATATATATTAAGTTTTTAAAAATATTTAAAAACATTGTAAAATATCACCATCTCAACACATATTAAATACACCATAGTTATATAGATATAATAGTTTATATTAACCAATCGCAATTTATTTTAGATATATACTTTATTATATTTATTTGTCATATTTAAAAATATTTTTATTATATATTAAGTTAATTCAAACGAATTTTAATATTAAGTGACTAAAATTTTAAGATGGCTAAAAATTTAAATAAATTTGGTCAAATGGTATTATATTTATTTTATTATTTGGATAAGATTGTCTAATCATCCAATAGTTTGATAATGACATTAAAAAAATTATTATATTACATTATATTAATTATTTTTTTAAGCTTATATTTTATTTTATTTATGTTTGAAATGGAAAGCAAAGCTGGCCTTGGGACCCTCCTTTCTAAGAAACTCCATGAACCCTTCTCCAATCTTTGGCTTTGATTTAAGTTTATTTTAAAAAGGGGATAGTTGCAAATGTAGCAATTATATTCAAAATAATTAAGTATATAGCAACATTTTAAAAAAACTACAAATATAGCAAAATCTGTTAAAATTTGTCGATGATAGGAGTCTATCACTAATAGACCATATAGCAAATGTTGGTCTATCACTCATAACTATAAGAGTCTATCAACGATAGAACTCTATTACTGATAGACTTTGCTATATTTGCAATTTTTTAAAAATATTACTACATACTTAATAATTATTCTAAAAATTGCTACCTATTATAATTATCCAATAAAGAAAAGTCTTGGTGTAATCCAATATGTACAAAACACATGGGACAAACTCTATCCCAATAAAGATTTGTATCATATGGTAGATTTATTTTTTAAAACATTAAATTAATTTTATAATTTCTTTTTACTATATAGAAAAAATAATTGGGGCACGTGATTAATAGGTTTAGTCCAAACTGCACATAGTCATTTTTTTTCCTTTAAAGAAATATGTGTTTTCTTGAAGTTTTGAGTTTGGTTTTTATTTAATGGTTATAATTTTATCCTTGAGAATTATATCTTCGTTGGTGCATTTCCTCGCGTTTTGAGACATTGAAACTATAAGTTTCTTCCCTTTTTCAATCTTTTTTACTTGTGTGATTTTCTTTACTTACAACCCAAGATGAATGTTAATTGTATCGATTTGTTGGATGTGTTTTCTATATCGAGTATTTAATAAAAAAAAAAATTAAAATTACAAGTGTCAATATTTAGAACTTAAAATCAAATTGAAACAAAATTTAAATATCAAACGTGTAGTTTAATCGGTAAGTAAAATCCTAACTTAGAACATTGAAAATATATTATTTGAGAAACTTAGATGATCCCTTTCCAGAAAAGAGCTGACAAAAGAATTATTTAATAAGCACCCAACCTCATGTGTGATTGGCCTTTTGATGATAAGCTTTCATTTAGTACACCCTTTTGACGATCATTGGTATATATATATATATATAACACAATCATGTGTGATTGCCTTTTGATGACAATCTTTTTCTACATCTTTTGGTGATAATTGTTGTTTATATATATCAACACATGACCACAATTATGTTTGCTTTGCCTTTTCTTGTTTTGTGATAACTTTAGTTAGTACACCTTTTGATCACGTGTATATATTTAGTATGCACCTTATACCTATTTTTGTTAACTAATTAAGGCATATCTCATTTGGTAATTATTTTATTTTTTTTTCATTTGGTTTTGAGAATAAAAAATTTATTTCTTCCTATTTCATGCAATAGTTTGGATCATTCTCAAGTAAAATGGTTGAATTATTTGTTAAAGTTCCTAAAAACAAACCATGCACAAACTTTTAAAAGCGTTACATTTTTTAGTTTTGAAAATTTGGATTGGTTTTTTAAACTATATTGATAAAAAAAAAAGGTAGATATAACAAAGGAAGAAAGTTGCAAGCAGAAGTAGTTTCAATAAACTTAATAATTCTAATAACCAAAACCAAAACCAAAATAGTTATCAAACAATGTCTAAAATACTTACATACATCTCAAAGTCCATTTAATATAATATTTCCATTTTTCAAAGGAATTTCCAAGTATCATTGTGGAAATTTTCTATAATTATTAGGGAAATATTCATAAATATAATAAACTACTAAAATATTTATGGTCAATGTAACAAAACCCATAAAATTAGTCATTTTTTAAATATTCCAAGTTTGTCCTTCTTCTGTTATTTTTTCTATATGTCTTTCTTTCCACCTTTTTTTTTTTCGCTACGATTTCTTTCCATCGTCTTTCTTTTTTTTTTTTTTTTCCGCTCTCATTTCTTTCCATCTATTTTTTTTACGTCGTTTAGATTAGGGTAACCAAATCTAAAATATCATGTATGTGTACAAAGAATCTTAAAAAAAAATTAGTTTAGCCAAATTTAAACGATCGTGTACCAAATTTTTTTAAAAAAATATCGTTTAGCGACAAAATCTAAACAATAGTGTAACCAAATTAAACGATAGAATTGAAAAAATAAATCATTTAAATTTGGATCCAAATTTAAACGAATTTAAATGACCAAATCTAAACGACAAAATTTAAACAATCGTGTATCAAACAATAGTCAAATCTAAACGATCAAATTTAAACAATTGTGTACTAAATATATCACGCACATTGACGGCAATTGACGGGGCATTTTTTGTATTTTCCATTGTAGGCCTGTGAATTTTTTCCGTTTTTAAAATTGTTTTATACAGTGTAAATATTTCGCCTCTTTATTATATTTTTGAAAAATTCCTAATTATTAATTAATTTCACATTTAAACTTATCGTCACTTTTATCGTAATAGGTATGACAAACTTAAAATCATTAAACAATTATTTCAATTTTAAACCCTTATTACTTCAAACATCATCCAAGTAAATAGGACATGGAATTACTATTAAAAAAAATGTTAGAAAAAAATAACATTAGAACTTTTTCATTGAAATGTATAAGTTTTAGCCTCATTTACATAAAATTTTGTTTCATTTAAGTCAAAAATAAATTTATAATATAATATAATATAATAGGACGATAATTATTATTGTTATATTATTAAATCTAAAATTATAAGATGACCGAATATTTAGTTTCATGAATTTAAAAAAGTTGACTTAGAATAAAACCAAAATTGAAGTCATAGATATTTGTAAAACAAGATTGGATCTCAAAAATAAAATTCTAGATTACTTTATATATATATTATTGAAGTAAGTCATTAAATAATGTTCTCTAGATTGAAGCAAACACGTGATGGGCACGTACGCTATAAACAAAATGTTGGTAGGCAGTCGTCCAACATGGACTTTGTATTCTTCAATACATTATTAATTAACCACTATTGTTTTCATCAATTATTGGTTTTACTCCCCTTCAATAATCTACTGCCAAACCCTTTAATTAAATGGTAAATAATTGTTTTTTCTAACCATTTCGTACGGTATATAATTAAATTTATCTTCAATCGCATTAAATTAATTTTGAGTCAATTAATGATCAAAGAAAATATATAGATCATGTTGAAATACACCCGAGCATTTCCTTTGGTGGTTTTGAATTAAATTTCAACATAAATGAATTTAGTTGGACAATAAACTAATAAAGAAAAAAATTAAAAAAAAAAAAACAAAGGTGCACGGTTATCATAGTTTTTTTAAAAGTAAGGAAAATCGTAAAAAATAGAACAAAATGATTATATTTCATAGAAAAATCAAACGTAAAAAATTATCCTTTTAGTGTTAAAAAAAAAAAAAAAAAATCATTAGCACATTCTTATATTGAAAATTATATTATTATTTACATACAAAGACTAAAATTAAATTGAGGGATGAAAGGATATATATGAAATTAAAAAAGAGAATGTCCAAAAACTTGGCCTAATGGGATTAATCTTCAATTATGCAAAGTCTGAATTAGGTTACCATATTTTGACGAAAAATCACATACCCTATCAGTTTTTAACCTAAGTTAAATAACTTTGATACACACATATATTTAACTTTTGGAATTTAATTTTATAAAGTGGGTTCATCTTGAAAAAGATGGAAGTATTTGACAATAATTTAAATAGTTTTTATAAAAAAAAAATTAAATAAAAATTGATTTTTTTCAATTCTTTTGGTAGGTAGTCGATCTAAATACCCTTAGTTTAGTGATAATTAATAGAAAAATCGAACAATCTAGAAAAATAATATCAACATATAGTAACTTTAATATATTTGTAAATATAGTGAACATTGATCCGTCTACTTATTAGATTTTTTAAGAATATTGAAATTACCTTTTAATGCATGCATTTTTATCTCAACATATTTTCCAAATTGAAAGCTATCATTGATAACAACTACAGGTTATATTCATTGCTAGTAGTTACGTGTTAACAGTTAATATATAGCAAGTTATCAACTTTTGTACTTATAGACATGGGTGTGTTTTAGTTTTTTATTGATTTTTGTGCCATGTATGCAACTATTTTATTCACGTGTTATATATAATTCTATCGTTTTTAGCTTAAATGCAAAGCCCATATAGGTGTGGAAGTTTGAAGTTTTAACTTTTCATTCATATATTAAAAAAAGATTAAAAAATTTCTATACAATTGATCTATAATCTTTTTCTCTTTTCTTTGGTCTTTCTTTTTATTTTCTATCTACTCTCGTTTTAACTCTTTCTTCACTTAGATCACAACACTTCTTTTTCTATTTTATGCATATTCACATTCACATTTATTTAAGCTAAAAAAAACATTTTATACGTTTTAAAATATCATTTTATTATTTGTATTTTATGATACGAAAAAAGTCAGTTTAGTCCTCGTATCAACATCGAATTTATAATCTACATAGAAATATGGATTCGAAGGCCGTATAAACAAATGTAAATGTTGATTTTACTTATTATTATTTTTAATTCTTTCAATAAACGACGAATCAAGGTTGGAAAGAGATTTAAACCCTACACCTCGACCACCCATAGTTGAGTTGCCACTTGCTCGGTTAACCCCATACTGTATAGATATGCTCTTAAGTAGTTCATGGTTGATGGCTCTCCCTCTCTTTGTCTTTTTGGCCATATGTGTTGAATTTGATAAGGTGGCTGAGTATGAACAGCCAACCACAAGCATCCAATATTTAAGAACTAACAAAACTATTTCTTTATGCATCCATAAATACTTAGATATATATATATATATATATATATATATATATATATATATATATATATATATAATTTGGATCTTAAATCTCTTCTAGAAATATTTTCGATTCTCATCGTTTCGTTGACTATTTCTTTATGGATGTATTTCAAATTCAACTTGAGTTTTTAAAAACCATGATAATGGTATAGGTTATTTAATTATTTGTTAATTAAATACTAATTTATTTTCTGTTTATTTATTTTTTTTTATTTTTAGCTAATTAGCTCTTATATATATATATGTATATAAAGCTTTATTTTGTTGTTTATTAAAATTGGAAAATGTTTTTAACTTTTTTAGGGAACATGTGAAAATGAAAAAAAAAAATTATAATTAAGGACTAAATTGTTACTTCTTCAAAAGTTTAACGACTAAAGATATCTTAACTTTTAAAATACATGAGTCAAACTGAGCATATAGTTTATGTCATATTAGTTAATATGATGTTTTTATCTCAAAATCAATTGATGACAATAAGAGAAGTAACTTATCTATTTTATAAGAAGTGTGAGGTTCATTGGTTTTCTATTGTGTGATCCTCAAATCTGTCAACCCAATAGTAATATAAATGTGTTCTGAGTATTGTTGTCCCACGAACACTATTTATATAAATCAATTTTTCTATGAAATAACTTTTTGATGGTCACCCAAATAGGTAAACAATAAAAGAAGTGGTCAGAGGTTGTTGGAAATAATAAAGATAAACAATAATAGCAAACAAGAATTCAAGTCTAAGTTCCAACCCAAATATAAATGGCCTTAATTAAGCTATCAATCACACGTCACAACTGCATGAGTTAAGAACACTAACTCCTATTTAGCCTCGTGCTCAAGTGCCCTTAAAAGCCTAAGTTAATAATCCTTTATTCATATAGTTTAACTAGATCTTAGATCGTTTCATGCAATCTCTTTGATTCTACGGTGTATCTCATATATCTAAGATCATCTGACGTTCTAAATATAATTCTTAGTTATGTATTCCTTAGTGAGATTTGTTTATATTTTGACTTTCTCATCGTTAAACCTTAACTAGCACACTAGTTTAAGTCACTAGTTCAAAATAAAAAGATAGCATATATAAGCTTCAACAAAAAGAAAAGTAGAGAGTGAGAGCACGATGCAATAATGTGTGATCAATTGCATTAACTAAACTATGTTATTCTTATGGTATCTACTAGACTGAATCCCTTACCAAAAAAAAAAAAAAAATTAGATATGAGTGAGAATACTTTATTAAAACAAATGTCGTGAGCTATAATAAGATAAAGAAATAATGAAATACTAAAAAAATGAAAAAGGAAAATAACAAGAGTGGAAGTGAAGACATAATCGTAGGAAAATAATGGGTTGGGTGGTTGGAATAAAGCATAGAAAAATGTAATGAGTTATAATAATTCAACCTTTCTCAAAAAAAAATGTAAATCTCACTTTTATATCATGTTCGTTTCATGGGCTATATTAATAACCTAAAGAGATCTTAAACAATGTTCTTAAACACGAACTATCGTAAAAATCTCTTTGTTTTTGGTTCGTCTAGGGCACGATGGTGGTCACTTTAAAAATATGATTTTCCAGCAAAATTACAATATTTGCTCAAACAAATATCAAAATAATCGAATTGATCACTTCAAAGCAACCCGACTCAAAATGACTCATAAACATGTAATTAACCTATTTTGGATAACTTAGAACTTTTGAGGCTTTAACGACACTCTTTAATTATGCAAACATGACATGCAATTATCACATCCTCCTACGCCCAATTCATGGAAATCTCAATTTCTTAATATTGCATGGCGCCCTCGAAGACAACAAAAAGGGTTTATGTAGTGGGTATTATATTCATCAATTAAGTCATGTTTGAGGAAACATACAACCATTGTTGAATCATATGATATCAAGATCCTAGAAGAGGTATGAGACCATCATTGAAGTTCTTCCTAGCTTTGTATCCTACGTTTGTCTCCTTTGGAAGAATCCTATGGTTTGTTTAGAGGTGAATTTAAGTTTACTAATCTTATAAAAATTGAATAGTTCACATAAGAAGCTAAGAAGGTAATGCAAACGTTCAGGAAAAAAAACTATTTTTGTCGTATGCTTCATTAATTATTACAATAATGGTTAAGCTCAAACTTCTTTGTTAAATAGTTCGATTATGTTATAGCTTCCTAAAATTAATACGACTAGGAATAATCTTAAATTACAAAATACTCAATAAAAAATAAAAATTACTTCTTAGATATTTATTGCAATACGGTAAAAGAAACTAAAAAGATAATTATAATTGGTGGAAATTTTAGGAATCGACGTATTTGACTATATTTATAATTTTATTTAAAAGTTAATATGTATTTAATTGTTATATTTACAATTATTCAAACAATGACATTTATGTTTCCAAATACATGCAGCTCGGCCCATTGGGCCTTGTCATTTGTTACCCCAAATACATGACAGGCCGCAGCCCATTGGGCCTTGTCATTTGTTGGCCCAAGTGCTTGCTATTTGCCGTCGCTCGAAACTTTGGCGGGAACTAAATTGTAAATATTTACAACAAACGGCAGAGTCCAACCGGCCTCTTTATCCGAGCCGTCCGTTGATTATAATTTCACTTGTGAGACACGTGTCGTAATCATGGACATCTATAGACAAAAAGAGAGAAAAAAGGGTAAAGCAGCAAGTGTGAAGTAGCATCATTTGGAATACAAGTGACCGCATTGTATCGATTAGAACACTTGCTTGCTTGCTTGCCCTAGTGGTGGAATGCTCCATCACTGAATTCCAAAATCCATGTTCAAAATTCTCTTTGTTCAAGGAAGATAGAGAGAGTAGAAATTTGGATTTAACTAACTTATTCCGTTTAACTGAATCTTTTGATCAGTGGAATTTGATGGAGGCAGGAGGTGGCAGTGAAAGTCCTGATGAGCCGAAGAAGGGAAAATCAAAAACACCCAGGAAGCCCAAAGAAAGCATCCTCAAGCAAAGTATCTTCTCCCTCTTTTCCGACTTCGATTTGTTGTGTTTCTACTTTTACTAATTTGATTGAGTTTTGTCTCACTTTGCAGAATCACCAGCTGAGTTCTTTGCCGAGAACAAAAATATTGCTGGGTTTGATAATGTGAGCTGCATTCCGCTTCTCTCTCTCTCTCTCTCTCTCTCTCTCTCTGTTCATTTCTACGGGTTAGTTTTAGTACTAGGAATCGCCGGAATTAGTCAAGGTGAATTGTAGTTGTTTTTCTTGATATAATTGAATTGGGAAGGAGTTAGGATGTTAGTTAAGAGTATTTTTTTATGCGAGTTTTGTTGTTATTGTTATTGATACTTCGAGATCTTCTATGAATTGCCAGCCTGGGAAGTGTCTCTATACTACTGTGAGGGAGCTTGTGGAAAATTCTCTTGATTCTGCAGAGTCTATATCTGAGCTTCCCGTGGTAGAAATTACTATGTAAGTTTACGTTCGCACGAGCATAACTCAAAACCTTATTTTAGAAAATTCCACATAAATGGTCGACTATGCAAATCAAAATTGGTTAAGATATGTGAATTCCATGGATGTTTTGCAATGCAGTGAAGAGATATTGAAAACCAAGTTTAATTCTATGATTGGTCTGGTTGATCGAGAACGTGTTGATGAGGAACTTTATGATGATTATGAGACTGCTAAGGCTCGTGAGGTTTGTTAATCTTAAATTATCCACGTCTTCACCAAATCAGGTGTAGAAAGATATTTCTGATAAAATTCATACTGTGCATTTCATTTTTTTGTCTCAGAAAAGATTAGCAAAAGAAGCACGTGCTCAAGAAATACAGGCGAAAAATGCTGCCCTTGGGAAGAAAGGCAGAGAACCTGCAGCCTCAAAGGGTATGAAAGGTCGTGGTGAGGCTTCATTCTACCGGGTGACTTGCAAAGTATGATTTTTCTCCATTCCCGCATCCTTTGGTCAATCATGCAAAGCATACCTTTTTGTTCCCTCTAAATTTCTCTTCTTCTGCAGATATATCTTATGTTGTAATCAAACTTAGTTCTTTTTGTGTTTTTTCTTTTTTTTTAAATCTCAAGGATAATGGAAAAGGAATGCCACATGATGACATACCAAATATGTTTGGCCGAGGTTAATATATGGTTTACTTTCTTCTCTCACTTGTGGTTACGCCAATGAGATCGGATAGTTACTTCAAACTTATAAAATCTATGCTGCTCGATAGCTTCATAAAACTCAGTATTTTCTTTGCAGTGCTCTCCGGAACAAAATATGGCTTGAAGCAAACCCGTGGAAAGTTTGGTCTGGGTGCAAAGATGGTAGGCACTGTCCTATATACTGAGGAAATAACACTTTTCAACTAAATGCTTTATAACACAGTTGCATATTCACTTGCACCTGGAAAGTATTGTAATTACTATGATTTGCATACTAAATTGTAATTCCATGTTCGCTTTCATGCATAGGGGTTTAACTGAGGGAAGTTGAATTAATATGAGACACCATGGTCATTATTTAGAATAGCCTTATGCCTAAAAAAAGTAGCTTCACATATACTGTATGGGTTCAACCAGAATGTTATGTCATATGTGTAATTCTTAATAGCAATTAGTTCTGATTTTTAGTTATGTAAATGACTACGTATTAAATTATGTGTAAGAAATGCAATCAATCTATTACCTTTGTTTTTCCACTCGTTAAGATGGGACACATTTTTAAACTCCTATAATTTTGCAGGCATTAATTTGGTCTAAGATGAGTACTGGTCTTCCTATAGAGATATCATCATCAATGAAGGGTCAAAACTACACTTCATTCTGCCGCTTAGATATTGATATTCATCGGTATGCTAAGCTTTTTGGATGCATTGATGATTTTGTGATATATTTTTCTTGCATACTTGATTTTGTTCTTCTCATTCACACGAAAAGCCATATAATTCCCTTTTTTTTAATCTTTTAATAAGATTGTTTGTCCATTTTGACAATATCTGCTTGGCTTACATGTAATTTCCTTTTTGGTCATTGGTTCCTGTTGGCCTCATTTTATGTGCATCTCCCTACAGGAACATTCCACACATTCATATCCAAGAAAAACGTGATAACAAGGATCTATGGCATGGAGCTGAAATTCAAGTTGTAATTGAAGGAAATTGGACAACTTACCGTGTATGTTGTACTTTACTGATACTTACTATTTCCCATTTTGAGGGAACTTCCAGTCTCTAGAGTTGTTGTGTAAATATTTCACATCTTTAATACAATCCATATTGTGTAAATGCAGTCGAAAATTTTGCATTATATGCGACAGATGGCAGTTATTACACCTTATGCTCAATTTCTTTTCAAATTTGTTTCAGACACTCCTGAGTATGTTCTCTCTCTCTCTCTCTCTCACATGCGCATCCCAAGACAGTTATTGTGTATCTTATATGCCTTTTTTATGCAGTAAAAATATCACAATTAGATTCTCTCGAAGAACCGATGTTATGCCTCCAGTTCCTCTAGAGACTAAACACCATCCATCTGCTGTCGATTTACTGTTGATAAAGCGCCTTATTGCAGAAACAGCTAAACAGAACCTTTTACAGTTTCTCCAGCATGAATTTGTAAACATAGGGAAATCATTTGCTGAACGCTTAATTGGTTAGCATATCATCCCTATCTTAATCATCGTGCCTATTTTCTACTTACAGAAACTTTTATTTTTGCAAGAGAGTTTCTACTTCGTAGTTTCTTCTCCCAGTACCTTTTTCTGCGAGTCCATAAACACTTCCACACAACAAAAGGAAAAAGAGAGTAAAAAAATAAAAGAAAAATGAAAACATTTATGACAAAAATAATGAATAGATAAAGTTCTTCAATACTACTCCTTGTTATCAAAGATGGCTTGTGTTTATAGTTATGTGACTTGGGGCTTAAAATCTGTTAAGCTCTTAAGGAATTCTTTTGATTGGTATTACTAGAGGCTGTTCTAATATTATCTTAAATTAGTTGCTTACAATGTTTTATTTTTAGGTTTTTTAGTTTCAGTGGATTACATTCTCAAAAAGTAAAATTAGAAGTTGATTGCATATTCTCTTATGAATAATCCTTCCCAGGCGAAATGGGCCCAGAATTTAGCCCAAAAATGTCTGTTAAGTCTCTGACATCTCAGCAAATAGTCCGTATTCATCAGTTGTTTCGTCAAGCTAAATTTGATGATCCTAGTGGCGATGTAAGTTGCCTCATTCTTTTTGATAACTATGAGCCTCGGTTCTTCGAATCTCTTCTTGGTTTCTATATATAAGTTTGTATGAATTATTTGTGCACATTTTTGCAGTGTCTGAGTCCTGCTGGGGAGTACAATCTTCGACTTGGAATTATAAAGGAACTGCATCCTGACATGGTTGCTACTTATTCAGGCAGGTTGTACTTGAATTTGGAAATCTGCAAATTGTGCTAGATCTGCATGCTTCTTATTCTTACTTGAAGCTGATATTGATATGATGTGCGTATATTTTCCTTCTAAATAAACTAGAGATCTTGATTTTCTGCCTTGATTATTCATATTAGCTTCCAAGTATGTCAATTTTATGTCAAATGTTGGCAGTGCTCAAGTTTTCGAGGGACATCCATTCATTGTTGAAGCTGGTGTTAGTATTGGAGGAAAAGATGTGAAACAGGTTTCTTCCTTATTGGTTTAACTTATTTATTTGCCATTTAAATACTATGCTAGCTTGCGTTATTTTCATCATTCTATCCAATCTAATTTTAGGGTGGTGCTAGTGCTAGTCTGCCCGAGGAAGTGGAGAGACAAAAATGATGCCCTCCCTTGTACATTGACTGAAATTTAACGATGATAGACATTTGAACGTCTTATTTTAATTCCAATTACTTATAAAATAAAGGTTAATTATAAAAAAAATGCCCCTAAACTTTGTGATTTGGGTAAAAAATGTCTTTAAACTTTCAAAAGTTTCAAAAGTACCCTTGAACTTTCGAAGGGTTAAAAATTGCCTTTATTGTTAGTCTTGGATGGAAACTGATAAAGTTTTTTTTCAAAAATACCCCTAAACTATTGAAAAGTTTCATAAATACCCTTGAACTTGAAAAATTTTAAAATACTCTCACTAATCCAATTTCTACGCCAAATTTCTTAGCACCCAAAATAAAAACCAAAATTTTAAGTTTTTAATTTCCATCAGTATGTCAATATTTCTATCGATATTTTCATATTTCCACGGGTTCATTATTGATAGAAGGGGTGAATTGATATTTCCATTATATCTTAAAAAAATCCTTAAAATACAAAAAATAAACATCAAAATGACACTAATATATATATATAATATAAATAAGGGACATGTTTACTTATTTGAAAATAATAAAATATTTATTTAATAGTTCAAATTTATTTTTTGATTTTTCTTGTAATTTTTCTAAAAATATCCATTAAAATTGTAATTTTTGTAAAATTAAGACTTTGATGTATCCATCAACATCAATATTTTAAACCTTGGTTAAACATAAAATTCCACAAAATCTCACAAAGTTCCGAAATAAAAGTTTCTCCTTAAAACATACTAAAACAATAATTAGTCAAACAAAAAAAGTCTTATGTCTATCAGATTATCACTGTGTTAATACTCACCAAAGGCCCCTCCCCACATCTCTTATTTCTCTCTCCAAAGATCCCATAAATAGGTACACCCCTCAGCAAACCACAAAGTCATAACTGGTGTCACATCTCTCAGTTTTCATTTGCTAGCTTTATATACTCTATATTTTGAGTCCATGCAAGTAAAATACTTCGATAGAACTTTATTTGATTGTGAAAAAGTAAATGTAAGTAAATATTGGAACTTGTTTTTATTACAGGGTCTGAATATTTTCCGGTTTGCTAATCGGATACCCCTTCTTTTTGAGCAAGGTGCTGATGTCGTTACTAGAACTGCACTTAAGAGGATCAAGTATGAATGGAATCACTTGATATCTCCATTTAAATTTTTTTCTTCTTTTGATAGGGGAATGAATCTTGTTTTGGCAATTCTTGTAAATTGAAGTTCTAGTTTTTTTAACAGAAGACTGACTTCCATCTTAACCATTTTACCTCTCTTCCTTTCTCGTTCTTTAGTTGGAATAGTTATAAAATCAATCAAACTCAAGACAAAATTGGTGTGTTCGTTAGTATTGTTAGTACTAAGATTCCTTTCAAGGGAACTGGAAAGGAGTACATTGGAGATGACATATCTGAAATAGCATCTGCTGTCAAGGTATACATTTTCATTATAACTACAATATGCATTTGTTAAGAACCGTCACCATTAACTTTATGCTGACGTTGTTAGTTTTACAGTCTGCTATTCAGCAGTGCTGCATTCAATTGAAAAGCAAAATAGTGAAGAAAATACAAGCACGCGAGCAACAGGAGAGGAAACGGAATTTGAGCAGGTAATTTAAACATTCCCTCTTTTGAATTGATATAATTAAATTTATTATTTATTATATAAGTTTTTGGGTTGATTATAGGTGATTTGAAATATACCTTTATCAGCCTTTTGGCTAAGATTTGAAATGATATCAAAACAAGAGGTCATGTGTTCGACCCTCCTGTGCGGGAGGGGATAAAGTATTATTTTACTATAACTCATCATCTTAAGCTTTTTGATTGATGGGTGGTTTAACAATTTCAACTTATGCATCTTGGATTTCTTTCTTCAAAATGTTTTCAAAATGTTCTATCATTTTGAAGATTTTACCGTTTTATATATTTTCCTTCACATTGTACTGACTTGGTTTATAGATATATCCCGGATGCAACAAATGCTATTTATAATGTTTTGAAAGAAATGGCTCAAGTGCATGCATCAAAGAAGAAACGTCATGACTGTGAGGATGCTGAAATACTCAGTAAAGTATCTGCTCGCTTGATTACAAATGAGACGTTGAGGGATAAACTTGCAGAACATGTTGAACAGGTGAGGTCAAGCCATGTTCTGCTTGTGCCTAATTTTAAGTTATAAACTGATCAGTGGAGTATCAATTTAACTTCAACGCTAGTTTGCTGAGAAATTATTCAAGGAGGTTACAGGGTGTGGCCGGTGGGTGATTCAATACAATTACAAAAACTAAACATTTCATTAAACCATACATCCAAGGGTGGTCTAGTGGGGAGCAGCACATAATTTTTTGAGTTTGATACATCTGTTTTAACCATCATAGCCATAAGATGTCTTTCAAAGACAAAGAAAAAGAAGGAAAGTCTGGTTCTGTTCGGTACCTATGGAATCTGCTTGGTTTTGGACTGAAAACAGACCAAAGTGGTTTACGACTCTATCTTAGCAAAAAATATAATTTGGCCTAGTGGAATCGTGTTTACTGCATATAACAAATTTCCATTTCATTTCGTTTTTCAGGTCGACCATGAAATGGCCATGGAATATGCCACACAGAGTGGTGCAAGTGCAGAACCCAAAGAAGAAATGTATATCCAATCACTGGATGCAACAGATAACTTCACTGACTTCCAGAGCCCTTTGTTTGTTTTCAGGCTGATTTGTTAATTTTCATTGATATGATTATTTTTTACCTTTTCATTTTATTATGAATAGATAAAATGCACGAAATTGTAATTGTTATTGAACTCATTGCTTTCTGTCCTATATGGAAAAAAGAGAAAAAATAATAAAGGTAGAAGATGCGGTGTAAAAGAGATGGGAAATTAATTCTAAAGAATCACATACCATTTTTTTTTGCACCATCTTAGTTATCTTTTACTAACATTTATAAAAGGTGTTGGATATATCTCATATCGACATGTCTATGGATATTTTAATCATAAGTTTTGTGTTCGACTAACCTAAAGCATTTGAAATCTATATGATGTTGAAAACTAAATGTAAATCCAATATGTATAATTTAGGTTCGTTTAATAAGAAGTTTATTGATATCAAAGTTTGTGTGCCCATACTACTTAACTAACATTTTGTCCTTAAACAGTGATTTCGTTTTTATTATTATTGATATTCGAATTCAATATAAAATTTTCTCCAAACTAGCCAATATGTTTTTCTTTCAATTAAATTATAAGTACAAGATTCAATTTTTTAAGCTTTTAAAGTGACCAATTGATTTTTAAAACTTCAATTTTATATCGAGTAAGCCTCTAAATTTAAAAAATTAAAGAAACGTGTAATAAGTCAAAAAAAAAAATTCATTTTTGTCTAGAAAATGTTTAACGTATTCAAATTTAAAAAAAAAAAAGATATGAATTGATAGTTTTATATTGAGTGAGATTGTTTGGATCTCATATTTGACAAATTTGCATGGTAGAATATCCCCCTTTCAAAATGGTATTGGTGAAGCTATACTCGGATTATATGAATATTCAACTATGGAATGTGAATATGATTGTGAAGTACTCCAAAGTATATAAATGATGAAACCAATGGGTGGAATCAAATGGATGAAATTGATTAAGTAGATATGTAAACAATTGATTTCACTGGGCCGAAGAAAACTACATCAGTGTAAAAGAATAGCATTTAATCGTTGTTAGTTGTTTATTATCCATTCGTCGATCGTCGTTCAGAAAACTGCTAAGCCAATAGCAAGGGATCCACTATTTGAGCTAAACAATTTCGACTTTCAATTGAATCATTCAATTTGAAGATGGCGAAGCTACCCCAGATCGCCATTCTTGGAGCTGGTACATTCGTCAAGACACAGTACCTTCCTAGACTAGCCGAGATCTCTGATCTTCTAATTGTTAAGGCTATATGGAGTCGCACCGAGGTTCTTCATTCTTAATAAACTTTCATCCCTTGCATTGTTTTGTATGTCTAGTAGAAATCGGAAAATAACCATATGATTTGGGTTACAGGCATCAGCTAAAGGTGCCGTCGACATTGCGAGAAAGTACTTCCCGACGGTGGAGTGTAAGTGGGGTGATGCGGGTCTTGATGATATCATTCAAGACAATTCAATTCTTGGAGTTGCGGTTGTATTAGCTGGACAAGCTCAGGTATCTTATTCTTAGAGCCACAAATGTAAACTCTTGGAACGATTTTCACAACGTTTCTTCAGTAAATGTTGATTATTTAGCTAGTTATGCAAAATCTTATTCTCTGTATTTCATTTGCATTCGACCATAGTTCTTGACTTAAGAAATGACATATCGAATACTGTTGCCTTCTCGTCTAAGACCTATTATAATTTTTAATCTGGTGGAAAAGTAAAGGGAAAACGTTACATACATTATATTTTATATTAACTTTTACTTTATGTGCATTGGGCATTGGCACCTTATGTGCTGTTCTTTTCATATGACTCTTGCCTTGTAGGTTGAAATGTCATTGAGATTGCTCAAAGCAGGGAAACATGTCCTCCAAGGTAATTCATGCCTCAACTAAGAATAAATCGAAGTTTTGGTTGCTTCTCTGATTATTTCCCAATTGGTGGATTCACTCATAAATCATGTGCTTGACCAATTCTCTTTCAAACAGTAGCATAAGGGGTGTTTAGGGGACTGGTGTGCGGTCCTTTCACATGGGCAGTTTGGATCACTTGGCTTTTCTATCATATGTTAATTTTGGCATATCATGTCACCTTGTGGTCGATTAGTAAATGTAGCTTAAGAATCTCAGTGACGGATGCTGAAGTCCTAGAGATAAATCTTATATGACCAGACAGTGTATGTAGCATAAGAATCTTATACAAGCGACTTTTTTTAGTGATGCTTATTTTTGTCCGAACAATTTTGATGAAAAGAATAAAAACAATAGCAGAGAAGAAGACAATGCAACTCATTTGGGCGGCTTATGATTTAGAAGATATATGTCATGTGTATGTGTGATATCTCTTTTATGCGCTGTTGATTAATTAAACTCTGGCCACATTTTCAGTTAGCTAGCTTCAGATTTGTCTCTTTCCATTAGAAGGGAAAAGATCCATTTGCAAAAGGTTAGATTCACAGATTTGACATAATTCTTTTCAAGTGAGATCCTCTTTATGGTTCTCCCCCAACATGGATCACTTAGCGGTGTCCAGTATTGTTCCTGGTGGTTCATTACCTTATATATTTTTCCCAAAGATGCATGCAGAACCTTTATTAGAATTATATAAGAGTCAGATTTTCTATTATTATTATTTTATGATAGGAAATAATTAAGGGACTGAAATTTTTAACCGTTTAGGTGCTTCCTCAGAACTGCTTTGGCTACTGGCATGATAGCATCATAATTTGGGTTTCTATGTTTATTCCAAACTACCAGTGAAAAACTACCTGAACTGAGGTTGCTACATGAAGTAACCCAAACCAAATGAAAAGCATTTTAGCTCTTACATTACAGTCTGCCTATTGGTGTATGGCTCTGTATGATAGACTAATGTTCTTATTGTTTTGAAAATTTTGTATGTATTGTCTCTAAATTTCATGGACCTGAAGAGAAACCAGCAGCAGCCTGTAAGTATTCTATTTATTTATTTCTTTTCATTACTATTTTAAGTATCAGTTCAATTGTTCGCACTACTCTACCCACTTACTCGTGACATGTGTTTCTTAAATTGGGTTACTGTTAATTATAGATTAGCTTTTTGGTCAAGGTCACCACCCAATCATAATATCATGGTGTAGATAAATTGTTTTTCCCCTGTTGCATCTCGATTCTGTTGGGATCCTCAGTCTCTCTCTTGAGAGATGAGAATATTGATCTGGAAGTATAAATTCTAATTGCCTATAGTATATCCAATGCATATCACAATTTACCGAGAC
The DNA here is from genome assembly GCF_025177605.1 of Cucumis melo. NCBI lineage: Eukaryota > Viridiplantae > Streptophyta > Magnoliopsida > Cucurbitales > Cucurbitaceae > Cucumis > Cucumis melo. The sequence goes on along the minus strand of NC_066861.1, from coordinate 758,369 downwards.
TAGATGCTGTTTTCCTATTACCACTATTTATGAAACTGATATGACAATGAAAGCTCTAACGGACCAGTTGAGACATAGGATATAAATAATGCAACTTTATATAGATCACAAAGACAAATTATTTCATCTTATAAGTTATATTGAGTTCAAGGTAGTGGCTCTTATCTTAACCTTTTTGAGCAAAGTAAACAAAGGAAAAAAAAAAAAAACCAAATCAATATCATCAACCACGAACCCCATAAAGTCATTTTATTCTAGATATATACGTACACTGAAAAAGTTGCATCCAAAATGGTTTGGGTCTTTTTTTAATGGTCAAAGTTGAAGATATTACAAAGAGCAATTTCTAAATTGGGAATATGGTCGTAATGCAGCCACAAGCGAGTTGGAATATGCACTTTCAAACTACAACTCTTTAAGTGCCAATTTTCTCCGTCAACCACTATGGGCTGTGGCAGAAAATTATCGATTTGAACCGGCATTGGTTGAGGTACTTTTTTTAGATTATTTTTTATTTTTGTTTTTGATTCTTTCTAGTACTTCAACTAAATGCTCTTTATTGTTTTGCAGTGCAAAAACTTAATTGCTGACGTTGGGGATATGATGAGCGTCCAAGTGATTGTTGAAGGATCAATGAATAGTTCGAACCCCTACTTCTCAAGCTCTTGGCGGCGCGACTTTGCTGTAAGTGTTCTTCTAGTAAACAACCACAACACAATTCTTAAATATTATCTATGCTGTTTTCATTTTCCCCATCAAATCATGATTCATGATTGCCATGTTTTACACTCTTTCATGGGAGAATATGATGTTCTTATTCTAGATGGAACTATTGTGTAATGGAATGCCCAATAACAAGTCCTCTACTTTTATTGTATAGAAACTGGGATAAATATTGTCCTGGTTGACATCTTGTATTTCCAGGATGTGTTTATCTACGTTATCTCTCTCTCTCTCTCTCTTTTTTGTTTTTTTATCCCGATGATGTATTCTTAAATTTTATCTTTCATTGACAACATATGTCTTGTGTCAGGGCGGTTTCATTCTGGATATGGGCGTACACTTTATTGCTGGATTACGGATGGTAACTGCCTTTGAAACTTCTTTCCTGTGAGAAAAATATTTGAGTCCTATCCTAATGGCTATCACTTGCCCGTTGATCAACCATTACTATTTCTGCTCTTCTTTATGTTCAAAATTTTAATCTCAAAATTGACAAAACGTATAAAACCAGTACAAGTCTCAAAGTACATAAGATGACGTGTTGATGAACTACAAGCGTGACTGTCGCAAGGCTCTGATTTGTGGAAGGAAAAAAAACCACCTTTAGTCATGCATGGCATTTAGATCCCCTCCCCGATGGCACCATCCTTGATAAAATATTTTTAATTTGGAAATGCTAGTTTCTTGTATTTGTGAACAGCTTGTTGGATGTGAGGTGGTATCAGTGTCAGCGACTACCTCCTATGTGGACAAGTCTTTACCTCCGCCAGATAACATATCCTCGCTCTTGTAAGTTTCTATTGCCTACTGCTAATTAATGAGTCACCAACAAGTTTGAAAACCTAGAAATTAAGAATGATGACATTTTCTCCTTTAGCCAACTGGAGAATGGATGTTCAGGTGTTTTTGTAATGGTAGTCTCCTCAAAATCACCCAAGGTAAGCAACGGAAGAAGTAGAAATTTCTTCTTAATCTTTCAAAAAATTATTTCATTTACTCAATGTATTCTAATTTCTTCAGATATTCTGGCGAGTTGTGGGATTAAAGGGAACGCTGCAGATTGAGCGTGGGAACCAGGATGGGAAACATGGCTATCTGGTATGTAGTTTTTTCTTCTAAAAATCTTTAGCTTAGTTTTGGGCATTGCTTGAAATCGGATCTTCTAATCCTCAATTGTCCAAGTGATTTGCTAGCTTCAAGTCTTTCAAATGTGACCCATTTCTTTTGTTGATTTTCAGGTTTCCTTCACTGATGCTAGTGGACTGAATAGATGCACTTTCCATCCATTCAGTGGAGTTACTGAAGAACTAAAAACTTTTATTCATGCTATTTCTGCGGAGGTAATATCATAGACAATCAATACGCTGACAGATTGCTGGGCATGGCTTCTAAAGTGTTATTAGAAGTTTTTTTCTCTCTTATTATTACTTATTTCTATTTAGTTGTTTTGGTTTAAAATTTAAATCTTAACCGATTAAAATGATTTATTTTCTAAGAAATGAAGAAGTAAAAAATAGTCTGAAAGTTTCTAAAAGTGAATAAAAGCACTTAAAAGCGTCTTTAGAGGAAACATCTATAACCAATTTTCATCCAAGTTTTGGATAATACACGTCAAAACACAAACTGAGTTTGTTTTGTGATAGCAAAATGTAAAATTCAGTGGTTTTTGTTTCTGCTTTGATTGTAGGGGAGTGATGATAAAGCTGATGATCGTATATCTTTCATCGAGGGTGCTAGAGATGTCGCAGTGCTAGAAGCAATGCTTGAATCTGGAGCAAAGCATGGAGCTCCTGTTCAAGTGAAAAGATTTTAACTTTAGAATACCTTGATTAGCATGGTGTTTGTTAACAAAATTAGGTAACATTAGTGTAGCTATGTCCAATTAAAACTGCATTTTTTGAGAAACCGATCAGCTATGTTTCTGAAACATCTCAAACTGCATTCAAGAAAGACTTGACTTGCACTTACTTTTCATATTTACTTTCTTCCATTCATCTGATTATTTAGTTGTAATAAAGAAGAGGCTTGATCTACAATTCATTCTTTCTCTACTTTAACTGAATTTACTAAATTTCCATAGAAATTGGTTGCATGCTTCATTATCCTTTGGCATTTGAAGGGCGCTTGACTCATAAGAAGCGCTCACATATCACTACTTTAGAATTTGCCATATGACTTTTTACATGGTTGATGTTGGACCAAATGCCATAATCGATATCGGTGGAGTTCAAAGATAATTAAACCAAAAAAGAGTTGAGACTCGGGTCAAAATATACTCCTATTGGATACTAGGAAGGGGAGGTCCAACACTCTCGTGCTCATATCATTGAGCATGCCTGAATCTAAAAGAATGAGTCAAAGGACCAAAATCCCACACTGTCTCTAACAAGGTTGAGGCCGAGGCTAGCCTCTCGAAAAAGGAGTGTCTAAAATGCATGTTCGAAACTCATTGACCCATAAGCTGGTTCAATTTGACGTCAAAACTCCCGTTCGGATGCCATAAGTCAAACAATCTCCATGAATAAATCATTATAACTTTAGAAAAAGCAAGTCAAATCTCAACATCAAATCCTAAAGTTTTCACATTATCTCAAACTTTGACTTAAGTATTAGATTGTGTGCATTGCAGAGGAAGTTGCACCGACGTGTAATTTGTACCTCACATTTTCCCCCTCTCCTCCATCAATACAAATTTACAGTTGTTACATGAAGTTCAAACTCTTTTTTCTGTCGAATTTTTCAATCAAACATTTCCAAACCTAGACTTAGATTGTTAAGCAATCATTGGATTGAATGGATATTGATAACAGTTAAAATGATGCCAAAAGTGCTGTTTGATCGAAAGGAATGTTACGATCATACAATATTTCCAATCTCAATTAAATAATGAAAGATATTATAATGTGCCAAAGTTGATTCCCTTGCCTCAAAAAAGGTTAGGATAATTCTGGGAGTAAAGTTAAAAAGAAGGGAAAAGTGAAGCTTGTACTCAAAACCAATCCAACCAATCACACCTAACACAAATTGTGTGTCATTATTTTGCTCAACCACTCAACAAACTGAAAGAGCAAACATTATCCTTCTGTTTATTGTTTTCCTATCAAACCCTTAAACTCATAATTGACTTGTCTATCAGTATCAATCCAAGGGGTTTCCCATTGTTTTCCAACTTGGCCTTGTGTCCTATCAGAACTCCCTTTTTCTTCTTTTTGACCAGGCAATTGCCCTTCATATAGGGTGATTCAAAACATTAATTATTGATGATATGATCCCAAAACTAATATTCACTCACTCTTATAATACTTGAATTGAGTGTCAAGTTTAAGTTTTGAATTTTATGGTTTCGACCATATAACTATTGAGTTTCATTTTAATTCTCTATGAATTGAATCACATTTTTTTTTATTTTAGGTTAGTTTACAAATTTTGTAATCCAATCATTGTAACATTTTAAACTACAACTTAATGTAATCGTAAAGGGTAAATTTTATTTATGTACTAATCTTAATGAGCATCAACTACGATCGTAATTGGATTTCTTTTGATCACATACTTGGACATTTAGAAAATGTAATTTGATTACGATCGAGGTTGTTTACATTATTATCATTATCTTCTTACCATTGCCATTATCAATACTATTTGGGGTCAATTAGTAACGGTATTTGTGATTGCAATAATAACTATGTCATATATTCATAATTCTTCTACTACAACAATAACAATATTTGTAACAATATCTAAAAATAAAAATTGAAAAGTCGTTCAAAAGTGTAAAAAAAAATCTAATAACTCATAATTTTCAAACACCATTGAATAGGTCACTCTTGGTGCACTTGTTAATACAAATTTGGTTGTAGACCTTATATTCCATTACGAATACATAACAACCATAAAAATCAAATCAGACCTCATTTTTCAAAAGATCACCGATAGAATATGTTTTCAAGAAAATATACGTGACGGTTGATATTTTCATATGTTAAAGTATTTATATATAGTAATGACCTGACTACAAAGGAATTGCCTTATCCACATCCTTGAATATATATAGTGAGCCGTAAAACTGAAGTCTTCTTGAGATTGAGCAAGAGGTGACTTCAAAAGATATTTTATAGTATTTAGTTGTACTAACTTTTGATAAGTAATATGGATAAAAATTTCAGGTAGAGATCTTATTGTATCTTCTCTTTTGGAACTTAGCAACTCCTTCCCTTATGGAGAGGATATACACCTATGGACAACGTCAGGCAACCTCCTCTGCGCGTGCCAAAACCGACCACAGCTTTCCACACGTGCCTTATGATATTTGTCTTCACTTGCAATGGTCCGAAGGGATACAAAAGCTGGTCATCAAAAAAGTTGGCATCTTGTTTGTTTTTATCTGTGTTCTTCCCAGAGATTCAGTCTTCTCTATGATATCCCTTGCACTTTCTAACTCACTTCACTCTTTACCCATCTTTCATTTCAGTACCATTTCATCTCTGTTCAAGAAAGGTAAATGCTTTTTTTTTTCTTTTCTTTTTCCTTAAACAAACAAACCCATCATTTTTCCTTCAAGTTATTGTTTTATCATGTTGGTTTGAGTGGTTGTAGCTAACCTTATGTTTTTTGAGGTTTTGTTTTCTTCAAGTTTTTGGCTAATATTAGGTGTTGAAACAAAATGAGTGTTTTTCCTTGAACTTGGAGGTTACTTCTTGTTTTAAACTTATTGGACTTTTTTTTTTTTTTTTGCCATACAAACCCATTAGTTGTAAAACTAAAGCAGCTAATTTGTCTTGAAGTAGATTTCAACAAATTGTGATTCTTGTTTGGCATGCAAAATGGCTCTGTGTTCTGTTTTTGGTTACCGATAAAAAAAAAAAGGGTGAAGGAGACCAATTTGCAAGTACTCTCTACACAAGGAATTGATCAAGCTTTATGTGCTTTTCTCAACCTTCAATGAGCAGCTGAACCAATAATGACATCATAATGGTAAATGAATGGAAGTTCTGTTTTTCACCTGCAGGTGATTGTGCTACATAATTGGAAGATTCCACAGAGGCTAACTGAGTGTTCTAGAATTTCGTCCCTTTGCTAAGGTTTCTTCACCTTTAGTTGCTCCGTTACAAATTTCTCCTAAAAATTCTTGATGAACTGGAGTTGAGTGTGTATAGTTGCATTGAGATTGGTCGAATTTGGGTTTAAGAAGTTAAGGCTATACTTATTCTGAGTGACTAAAAGTTTAGTGCTTTTTGATATTACGTAAAGTTAAGAGATGCAGAAGACTCTTCAACCTCATGATTTTGCTCTGAAGGAGACCTATCCTAAAATAGGTGCGGTTTCGATAACGGGAGACAAGCTCTCTTGCACGTATGATCTTGTGGAGCAAATGCAATATCTTTATGTTTATGTGGTCAAAGCTAAAGATTTACCTGGAAAAGATGTTACTGGTAGTTGTGATCCATATGTGGAAGTGAAACTTGGAAACTATAAAGGAACAACCAAACACTTTGAGAAGAAGTCCAACCCTGAGTGGAAACAAGTTTTTGCTTTCTCAAGGGAACGAATCCAAGCCTCTCTTTTGGAAGTGGTGGTGAAAGACAAGGATTTTGTAGTAGACGATTTCATGGGGCGGGCTATTTTCGATCTCAATGATGTTCCAAAACGTGTCCCTCCTGATAGTCCACTGGCACCCCAATGGTATAGGCTGGAGGACCGAAAAGGGGATAAGGTAAAAGGAGAACTTATGTTGGCTGTGTGGATGGGGACTCAAGCAGATGAAGCATTTCCTGATGCCTGGCATTCAGATGCTGTAACTGTGGGTGCTGATGCCATTGCTAGCATCAGATCAAAGGTTTATCTTTCTCCCAAACTTTGGTATGTTAGAGTAAACATCATTGAAGCTCAGGATTTACTACCGAGCGATAAGAGTCGGTATCCAGAAGTTTTTGTGAAAGCTATTCTTGGGGCTCAGGCTCTAAGAACTAGAATATCTCAAAGCAAGTCTATAAATCCAATGTGGAATGAGGACTTAATGTTTGTGGCTGCTGAACCATTTGAGGAGCCACTACTTCTGACAGTTGAAGACAAGGTAGCATCGAATAAAGACGAAATTCTTGGGAGGTGTTTGATTCCCCTGCAAAATGTGCAGAGGCGATTAGATCATAAACCTGTAAATACTAGATGGTTCAATCTTGAGAAACATATCGTTGCAGATGGTGAAAAGAAAAAAGAAGTCAAGTTTGCCAGTAGGATTCATCTAAGGATTTGTTTGGATGGTGGGTATCATGTGTTGGATGAATCAACCCACTACAGTAGTGATCTTAGGCCTACTGCAAAACAGTTGTGGAAGTCTAGCATTGGGATTCTTGAGTTGGGGATTCTAAGTGCTCAAGGGCTGATGCCAATGAAGACGAAAGATGGCAGAGGGAAGACAGATTCGTACTGCGTTGCAAAATATGGACAGAAATGGATTCGGACGAGGACTATTGTAGACAGCTTCAGTCCAAAGTGGAATGAACAGTACACTTGGGAGGTTTTTGATCCCTGTACTGTTGTTACTGTTGGGGTCTTTGATAATGGTTATATAGGTGGAGGAAGTGGAGTAAAAGATTCAAGGATTGGAAAGGTGCGGATTCGGCTATCGACCCTTGAAACTGATAGGGTTTACACTTATTCATATCCACTTCTTGTCCTTCATTCTTCAGGAGTGAAGAAAATGGGTGAACTGCAGTTAGCTGTAAGGTTTACTTGTTCATCTTTGGTTAACATGTTGCATATGTACTCCAACCCATTGTTGCCAAAAATGCATTACATTCATCCATTATCAGTGATTCAACTTGATAGCTTAAGGCACCAGGCTATGCAAATTGTCTCGATGAGATTAGCGCGTGCTGAGCCTGCACTGAGGAAAGAGGTTGTGGAGTATATGCTGGATGTAGATTCACATATGTGGAGCATGAGGAGAAGCAAAGCCAATTTCTTCAGAATAATGGGCGTTTTAAGTGGATTCATTGCATTGGGTAAATGGTTTGATCATATTTGCAACTGGAAGAACCCTATAACAACAATACTAATCCACATCCTTTTCATCATTTTAGTTCTTTACCCCGAGCTCGTACTTCCAACCATCTTTCTTTACCTTTTTGTTATTGGTATTTGGAACTTCAGGCGTAGGCCTAGACACCCCCAACACATGGACACTAGGTTGTCTCATGCTGATGCAACTCATCCTGATGAACTAGATGAAGAATTTGATACCTTTCCTACATCCCGATCTTCCGACACCGTTCGGATGAGATACGACCGCCTACGTAGCATAGCCGGGAGAGTGCAAACCGTGGTCGGGGATCTTGCAACTCAAGGAGAAAGGTTTCAGTCACTATTGAGCTGGAGAGACCCAAGAGCAAGTGCTCTCTTTGTAACATTTTGCTTGATTGCTGCTATAATTCTTTATGTGACCCCATTTCAAGTTATTTGCCTTGTTGGAGGTATTTATGTTCTAAGACATCCAAGATTTCGACATAAACTTCCTTCAGTTCCTTCCACCTTCTTTAGGAGATTGCCTGCAAGATCAGACAGCTTGTTGTGACCTGAAGTTTATTTGCATTTCTGTTTCATTTAAGTTGGTATTAGTACATTACATTCAATCAATTATTATATCATGTGTTTGTCATTGTTGGAATTTCCATCTCCTTTAGGTTTTTCGCTTCAAAAGTCAACGTTTTATGATTTATAAATGAAATTAAAATAACAAAGATTTGGAGAGACGGACAAGTTGAATGGTTCTTGACTTCTTTAAGGTATATGTCATCATTACCGTAGTTTTTATTATTAAATTGCAAAGTTGTTCTTAAGTGATGGCAGCAGCTTGAATCAGCCACGAGTATGTGAAATCATGGATTTGTAAGGTTTAAAAGACAATTGGTGTTCCCATTTCTATGAAGTCATTGATTTATGACTCTTCAAAATTAAATTGCTCTGTTTAGGATGTTATTTCAACCAACCTTAAAATCATAGTGGCATAAATTGATGTCATAGGGAATGGTAATTTGTAGTATTTTATTTCCTGTTGAGTTATGTTTGAACACTGAACAGAACACCAAAAATATCAAAATACATGTGTGTGTATGTAGTTTTGTTTTTAAAATCTACTTTTTACTTTTGAAATGTTGTAAGAATATATATATATATATATATATATATATATATATATTTATTTATTTATTTATTTATTTATTTATTTATTCTTTTTTGGGCACCTAATTTGGTAAAATTGTTGAATGTAACTCTAAAAAGATAGAAAAGTGGAACTGAAAATTTACTAACATACGACCTTTTTAAAAATTGAAAATCTATAACGGTTAAAATAACTTATTATTGTAAGTTGAGATCGAGAGTTTAGAGAGATAAGATGGTGGATAGAGATAAAGTCTTGAAATGCCAATCCAAACGGCCAACTAGACTTACATTTGACCAATACCCATCCATGACTTTAGGTTGGTTGTAACCCACGAGGAAGCTTATAGGTAGCTCTAATATGACCCATAAGAGAGCCTGGTGGTAGCACATAGAATCTATGAAAATTTAATTTAAAGTTAGTTTAGAGACAGTAGGAGTTTTGAGATAGCTCAGATAACTCATGAGAGAGCCTAGTGGTAGCTCAGATAATCCATGAGAGAGCTTAAAGGTAGTTTACAAAACTCGTGTTAGAGTCTAAAGATAGTTTAGAAGAACCATGTGGCACTTAGAGGTAGTCTAAGAAGTTAAGAAGAAAGCTCAAAAGTAGCTTAGAATAATCACGGGAGCTCGATGAAAGACTCAAGTCATAGCCCTATGAAGCTCACAACAAAATGATTCATGGAAGAGTTAAAGAAAAGCTGACCAAGTGAGGCATCGACTATGGCTTTAAGGAGCCATCATTATGAGCCTAAGGGTATGTGACATAATACCAATCCTATATGAGCAATTGAATTCACATGTCAAAAGCAATTTATGTTAATTATTATTATCATATAATTTAAGACCCATTCATGATTCATGTGTTTTTCTCTTCTGTTTTTTCTTAAAGAAACATTCATGTTCTTTTACAAAATGCATTTATTAAATCGGTTGAATTAAAAAATAATCTCAGCAACATAAGAATAAAGAGTAGAGAAGGAAAGAGATGAATATTCCAGTCTAAAAAGGGATAAATATTGGATATTGTTATTATCGATGAGTTCTAAGAAATGGGTCTTAAATTACAAAGCTCATAGAATCAATGCCTGAAGTGACGAAGATTTGGCCCTGTGGAAGGAATATCTCCTTTCAGAGTGGATTATGCACTCCACCATTACTTGTTTGTTCTTTTCATCCTCTTCTTTGTTTTTTCCTCCTCTACCCATCCCTTATGCCCTAGTCAAAATCAAATTAATTTACTTGTCAGTTGTCACCTCCAGGGAGGTTCAGAGGTTTACGTAAACTTGACAGAAGTGTTAACATCTCGATTCCATGAAAATTTTCAGGAAAACAAAAACGTCATTTTTGGTCCATTAACTTTTAAGAACATGTGTTTGGTTCCCAACGTTTCAAATTAACTATTTTAGTTCTGGAGTTTTAAGGAATAGACATGGTTTTCTTTCTCTCTTATTTATTATCTTTGTTCTCTTGGTTTCTTTTATCTCTTCTATCTTCGATGAAAATATCAATAAGTTATCAATGACGATGAATATTTTTTAAATAATTGTAAATACAAAAAAATTATAAACGTATTCACATTAGTAACTTGTGGTGTTTCATTATTTTTTTTTAATGATAGAAATATACCAATAGAATTTTAATATAACATGACAATAAGATCAATGTTATTAAACTTATTTTAATAGAAGAGATATGTGTAAGGCAGGAAGTAGAAACTCTGTGTAAGAAATAGGAAGCAAAGTGCCAAATGTGCAAATGATTGCTTTGTGCTGGTCGCTGCCGATCCTTCATTCCATTTGTTCTTTAGGAACATTTTAACTAACAAATACGTATTAGATGAGAGAATATTTCGAGTTTAATTCTCGGAGTGTCCAAAGTTGCTGAGAAAGTTACAATTCGTCATTTAGTTTCTATAGATTATTATTCTATTCTAAGTTGTCCACATCAAGGAAACCATTTTTCTCATTGTCTTCGGCCATTTGGCACTTATTTAAATGACCCTTTTTGTGGAATACGACAGTCATCAGGTTTTATCTAACCAATTCGTAATCCTTCTTGTGGGTTGCCTGAAAATTATATATATATGATGATATTGAGCAAAGTTTTGTTGGTAGTTCAATAGTGATGTAACACTTACTTGATTTGTGAAGTTGGTTTTTTGGTGGTTGAAGTGAATAGTGTCTGTGATTATGGCTACAGGCAAGTCATTAGAAGATAAGTTCTCTAAACTTCACCCTTCCCTTCCTTTGAACACTAGGATTGGTATTATAGGAGGTGGCCCAAGTGGCTTGTCAGCTGCTTATGCATTGGCAAAGCTTGGTTACACTGGAGTAACAGTCTTGGAGAAGAATCATGATGTTGGGGGCATGTGTGAGTCGGTGGAAATTGAAGGTACAACTTATTTAACACTCAATGATATGGTTGTAATGAGATTGAAGTTGATTAACAACAAGGATTCACTATTCTTACAGGTAAAATATATGATTTGGGAGGTCAAGTTCTTGCTGCCAATAGTGCTCCAACAATCTTTCACTTAGCCAAAGAAACTGGCTCTGAATTAGAAGAACTGGACTCCCATAAGCTAGCCCTCATTGATACTTCAGGGGAATATCAAGACATACGCGTCGCAGATGATTATACGTCCATTATCTCACTCACCTTACAACTCCAGGTTGGTTAGTTTCTTCTTCTATGGCAAGTTATGATTTGAATATTTGAATATCGGTACACTTCTTTAGTGATGGAAATTTGGATTCATCTGTGTAGGACAAAGCTAAGGATTCAGGACATATTGGTGTTCATGCTGTGAGTGCATTTGCATCTGACTTAACTCCTACATATCTTGAGGCTCGTGGACTAACCTCTGTTCCAAAATCTGTGGCTTATGGTTACACTGCTTCTGGTTATGGGTTTGTACAAGATATGCCTTATGCTTACGTGCATGAGTTCACGCGCACTTCAATGGCTGGTAAAATTCGACGCTTCAAAGGTGGATATGGAGGCCTCTGGAAGAGGATCAGCGAGTCACTTCCAATCAAAGTTCACTGCAAAACTGAAGTTGTGTCTGTGAGACGGAGTTCTAATAGTGTAACTCTTCGTGTCATGGACCGTGACAAAAATTTAGCAAGTTTGGAGTTCGATAAGATTATCATCTCTGGTTCATTTCCTTTTAGAAATTGTAGAACTTACAGATCCTCAAGCCCAAAATTATCAGGTTTTGAATGGATTACCTTCAACTAGCTCTCTCCATGTATCCTTTCTCCTTTGTATATTTTTTTTCTTAATCGGTTTTCAATTGATATACTTGCAGAAGAAGGAGCTGAGGTAATGGATATGAGCCGCCTCGAAGAGGAGTTGTTCAGTAAAGTATACACGATCGACTATTACACCACAGTTTTGAAGATAGATGGCCTAGATCATTTACCGCTTGGTTTTTATTACTTTGGGAAACATATGGACAATCCGGAAACAATTGGCTATCCAGTTGCCATGCAGAAATTCTACCCAGACACTAATATTTTCCTGCTCTGGTCTTATGGTAACTCGGCCGACATTACAGGTCCAAATGTGACTGCGCTGGCAATAAACACAATTACGAAAATGGGAGGAGAAGTTAAGAAGGTGATTCTACAAAGAAGATTTAAATATTTTCCCCATGTTTGTAGCAAAGGTAAGTATGATCTATTTTCTTTTTCTAATTAATCGTCCACTACTCAAGATAAGATGCCAATGTGTTGAAGCTTTTGCGCAGATATGGAGGATGGATTCTACAAGCGATTGGAATTGGAGCTACAAGGTTCATTGAACACGTATTACACAGGAGGGCTTATGGCTTTTGAACTTACGGAGAGGAATTCTTCATACGCCATGGCATTAGTATGCAAGCACTTTGCTAACGACAACTCATCTCCAACGTTTTCTTATGCCAAGGTGATCCCAATAATGAATGTCAGCAGAATAGAAAACAAAGTAACACTTTTTATGTTCTTTCTTTTTATATGTACTAAACTAGAACCTGTCACATTTGCAGCCCATGTTTCTCTTTCAATCAAAACAAGAAAGGGATGCCAAGGGGTTAGGTGAATTACCAGGAGTGGAGTTCCCCAATTTGTCCTCGCTCGATGGCTATTTAAGGCACTGGGGTTCTCATCACGTCACTCGAGATAGAGTACTTTACACTTGGCTCAATGAAGAAGGGTCAGTGTTAGGCCAGCGAACCTACAGAGAGCTTCATCTCAATGCTTCTTGCATTGCTCAAAAGCTGCTGTCAAACCAGAAGCCTTCAATAAAACCAGGGGATCGAGTTCTTCTCATATATGTTCCTGGCCTCGACTTCATTGATGCATTCTTTGGATGCTTAAGAGCTAAAGTTCTACCAGTTCCAGTTCTTCCTCCCGACCCCTTGCAGAGAGGTGGCCAAGCACTTTTGAAAATCGAATACATTGCAAAATCATGCAGTGCTGTCGCTATTCTATCAACCCTTAGTTATCACTCAGCAGTTAGAGTAGGCAAGGTGAAGAATATGATTGGCTTGACGAGAGAAAATGGAAAATCTTCAGCTGTCTGGCCTAAACTTCCGTGGATGCACACTGATAGTTGGATAAAGAATTTTGCTAATTTGACTCCTCCAGATACAATGGCTGACCAATCTGATCCTCATCCAGATGATGTAAGTTTTTTGCAATTTACGTCCGGGTCAACAGGTGATGCTAAAGGAGTCATGATTACACATGGTGGCCTCATTCATAATGTGAAGTTGATGCGCAGAAGATACAAGAGTACCTCAAGGACAGTCCTTGTTAGCTGGCTACCTCAATACCATGACATGGGGCTGATTGGTGGACTTTTCACTGCTCTTGTGAGTGGTGGAACTGCAATCCTTTTTTCTCCATTGACATTTATAAAAAATCCCCTTTTATGGCTGCATACTATGAGCAAATATAAAGCTACTCATAGTGCAGGTCCCAACTTTGCCTTTGAGTTGGTGGCTCGAAGATTAGAGGTTAACAAGGGCAAGGTTCAGACGTATGACCTTTCTTCCATGGTTTTCCTCATGATTGCTGCTGAACCTGTTCGGAAAACTACTTTGAAAAAATTTCTTGAGCTAACTGTCCCTTTTGGCCTAACTGAAGAGAAGATGGCCCCTGGTTATGGATTAGCAGAAAACTGTGTATTTGTGAGTTGTGCTTTTGGAGAAGGAATTCCCATCTTCGTAGACTGGCAAGGGAGAGTTTGCTGTGGATATGTGGATCAAGATAATACAGATATTGACATACGAATAGTCAATCCGGGGACTGGCAAGGAGCTTGAAGAAGATGGAAAAGAAGGAGAGATATGGATCAGTAGTCCGAGTGCTGGAATTGGATATTGGGGAAGGGAAGAATTGAGCCAAGAGACATTCAGAAATGAGCTCCAAAACCATCCTGGCCGGAGATATACTAGAACTGGTGACTTGGGAAGAGTGATTGATGGGAAGCTATTCATAACTGGAAGGATAAAGGATCTCATTATTGCAGCAGGAAGAAACATCTATCCAGCAGATGTTGAAAAGACAGTTGAGAGCTCATCCGATCTCCTACGCCCAGGTTGTTGTGCAGTCATTGGTGTTCCAGAAGAAATCCTGATGGAAAAGGGTATTCAAGTTCCTGATTGTTCTGACCAAGTTGGTTTGGTTGTGATTGCTGAAGTTAAGGATGGTAAGCCTATTGCTAAGGATATCATTGACCAAATTCAGAATCGTGTGGCAGAAGAACATGGGGTTAGTGTTGCTTCAATTAAGTTGATAAAGCCTAGGACCATCAGTAAAACAACATCAGGAAAAATAAAGAGATTTGAATGCCTCAAACAGTTTGTCGATGGAACTCTTAATGTAGTACCAGAAGCAATAAAGCTCAGGAGGACTTTTCTTCGATCCTTCAGTACAGGGACATGTAAGGAGGGAATTACGCCTCGTCCTCAGCAAACGAAGCTTTCAAGAGCTTCTGTGCCTTCTGTTCAACCGGGTCTCAGAATAAGTAATAGGGATATTGAAGAGTTTTTGAAAGGGCTGGTATCTGAACTGACAAATATTTCAATTAACAAAATTTCTGCCACAGAAAGTTTATTGTCATATGGAATTGATTCGATTCTTGTGGTCAGAGCAGCGCAGAAACTTTCTAATTTCCTGGGAGTGCCAGTTGGGGCTGTGGATATTTTCACAGCAAGTTGCATTGCAGACTTGGCAAGTATCTCCGAGAATATTTTGGCCAAGAGTCATGCACAATCAACAAAAAATACAACTAATCCAACATATGATACAAATTGTGTGTTAGTCGGGATGGAAACAGTTTCCTGGACTCGCCAATTTGTCATCTGGTTTTCCCAACTTCTGGCTCTCATATTTGTCGCTATGATGGTGCTCTTTCCTGCTTATTTATCAATTTCAGCTTTCACAAGTTCCTTGCCTATTCTCCACAACTTGACAGACAACATTTCTTTGATGGATTATCTATTACCTTTGACTTTAGCTCCTCTAGCTTGGATCCTTTGCATAGTTTCTTCTTGCATTTGTATTGCATTCTTCGGAAATTCTTTTCTGAGACCAAATTATGCTCTCACCCCTGAAGTCTCCATCTGGTCATTAGATTTTGTCAAGTGGTGGGCACTCTATAAAGCACAAGATGTTTCTTCTAAAGTCTTAGCTGTTCATTTAAGAGGAACCGTGTTCCTAAAATACTGGTATGAAATGTTTGGAGCAAGAATAGGATCCTCAGTTATTCTTGATACTGTAGATATCACTGACCCCTCTCTAGTGTCTATCGGTGATGGAGTTGCTGTTGCAGAAGGGGCTTTGATTCAAAGCCATGAGGTAAAAAATGGAGTCTTGAGCTTTCTTCCAATTAGAATCGGCCGAAATTCTTCCGTGGGACCTTATGCTTCAATCCACAAAGGTGCCATTTTAGGAGAAGAAGTTGAAGTTCCAGCCCTGCAAAGGATTGAAGGCATTGAGACAACTTCCGGTAACAGATGTTTTGAAAAGGTATAGCACATCTTAAAGTTGTTTTAGTACAATGCATAACAAATAGCTATTATCATCTGCCTAGTCATTCTACATGGGTAATATAATAATATTTAAGAGAACATTGATTAAGCTAAATCTTTTCTTGATAATATTGCATAACTCATAGGCTAATTATTTGATATGCAAAAATGAAAAACCCATCTCTACTACTACCAGAATGTCTATAACAAGAAAAGTAATAACTTTTCTTGCATCAAATATCAATTTTCATCACATACCTTTAATTTTATTTCTTTTTATTCTGTTGCCATATAGTTGAGCCGTTCAGCATAATTTCCTTATATATTGAATTTCTAGAATTTATGTTTTTGACATCAAGCCCTACGTCTACGTGAATTCGTAGTTCTTATCCTACTTACAGGCTTTGCACAATCAGATAGCATCTTACATTTTGCAACTCTCAATTTCCTTTCTATGCTAAAGTACTGATATAAGCTCCTCGTTGGAAAAATAACTTAATTATCAGGGTAGCGAGCCACGGAGGAATGCAGGTGAAAGACAGGAACGTGAGACCATTTATCACTTTTTTGGAATCTACATACTTGGCTTTTTGGGCTCTCTTTCTGCAGCTATAGTCTACTATTTCTACATTTGGCTATCTCAAAGCTCTCCTTCACTTCAACATTTTTCATTTCTTTGCTTAGTTGGAGCCTTCCACTGGATACCATTCACTGTAATTGCTTATGCTACCATCTTTGCTGAAGTCCCATCGAATGCAATTAGCTTTGCCATCTTGTTTTCTTCCATGTATTTATTTCATGGCATTATACTATGCATCCTCACATTTGTTGTGAAAAATCTTCTCACCTCCAAACCTCAAATGGAGCAAACCCCCCTGAAAATTTGGCTTTGCCATCGAATTACCGCTGCTAGCCACCTTAGATTTGCTAAACTCTTGTCTGGAACAGAAGCCTTTTGCATATACCTGCGCCTGTTGGGTGCAAAAATTGGCAAACATTGTTCAATCAGAGCCATCAATCCAGTATCGGATCCAGAACTCATTTCTATTCGCACGGGTGTGCATCTTGGTGACTTCAGCAGAATTATTTCTGGATTCTATTCAACTAATGGCCTTACTCGTGGGAAAATCGAGGTACAAGAAAATTCTGTTATAGGCAGCCAAAGTATAGTCCTTCCTGGATCTGTGATTCAAGAAGACGTCGTTCTTGGTGCACTCTCAGTTTCCCCAATGAACTCAACACTCATAAGGGGAGGTATTTATGTTGGTTCTCGAACTCCAGTCATGATCAAGAATACTATGCACATATTAGATGAAAGAATAGAAAAGATGGACAAGATCTACAAGAAGATAGTTGGCAACCTGGCTGCAAATTTAGCCGCTACGACTTTGAAAGTCAAAGCAAGGTACTTCCATCGAATTGGTGTTAGTGGGAAGGGATATTTGAAAATTTACGACAACATTAAAGGTTTACCTGATCACAAGATATTCTCTCCTGGGAAGAGTTACCCTGTGTTCATCAGACATAGCAACAGCTTGAGTGCCGATGATGATGCCAGGATCGACGCTCGTGGAGCAGCATTGAGAATACTTTCAGATGGATCAGACACTACCCCACTCCTTGACTTGACATTGAAAACAGGCAATGCATTCTATGCAAGAACAATTGCAGACTTTGCATCATGGCTAGTTTGTGGACTTCCTGCAAGAGAACAGCATGTCAAGAAAGTTCCACATATCCGTGATGCAGTATGGAATTCTCTCCGTTTAACCAATTCATATACAGAGCTACATTATTACTCAAACATATGTCGATTGTTCCGATTCAATGATGGACAAGAAATGTATGTGAAGTTAAAATTGAGGCCATACGATAAAACAATCGATGAGGATTCTGGTAAGGTTGAGCCGATTGGAATTCTCCCGCCAGAGACAGGTGCAATTCCAAGAGCTGATGATGACAAACGCCCATTGCTGTTTTTGGCTGAAGATTTCCTTAATCGTGTGAACTCTCCTGAAGGTGTTCGTTACGTTTTTCAGATTCAAACTCGTCCAGTTCCACAAGATGAAGCTGAACGAGACATCGCACTTGACTGCACTAAACCTTGGGATGAAACTGAGTTTCCATGTCAAGACATCGGAGAAATTGAAATCCATCAAAGTCTATCAAAAGAAGAATCTGAAGCACTCGAATTCAACCCCTTTCTTCGATGTCACGAGGTTGATGTCATTTCAGCTACATCAATCTCCCAGAGTGCTTCAATCGATCATGGCCGTTCATTAATCTACGAAATTTGCCAGCATTTGCGAAATGGAACTCCCCTTCCAGAAGCCTGGAAAATCTTCCTTCAACAATCAGATACAAAAGTAGATCTCTCTGGTTGTCCAATGGCTGCAGCTTTAAAGGAAAGGGCCAATGAAAAGACAGCGCTGGACAGAACTTGGTATCAGAACCTCTGGCTTACATTCTTTCAACCAACATTTCAAACAGCTCTGCCTTATTTCATCATGGGTTTGGTCATCTTTCCTCCACTAGCTTCTGTTATGCACCTGAAGGAAAACAAGAAACTTCCTTTGCATTGGTTACTTCCATTGTTGTGGGTGTCTTCAGGTATAATAGCTGCACTTTGTTGTATTGTAGCAAAATGGATTCTAGTGCAGAAGAAGAAAGAAGGGGAAACAATAGGGATTTGGAGCATAAGGATTTTCATGGACACAACATGGCAGGCCATTAAAACAGTGGTGGGAGATTATTTCATGGAAATGACAACTGGGTCTTTCATATTTGTGCTGATAATGAAGTTGATGGGTTCAGATGTGGATATGGACCAAGGGACTTATGTAGACAGCATGGGAGCTTTGTTGAATCCTGAAATGGTGAAGATCCATAGAGGAGGCAGTGTGGGAAGAGAAGCACTATTATTTGGACACATATATGAAGGAGGAGGTGAAGTTAAGTTTGGAAATATTGAGATTGGAGAAGATGGTTTTGTGGGTAGCAGAGCAATAGCCATGCCTGGAGTAAGAGTGGAGAGTGAAGCAAGTATTGCACCTCTCTCTTTAGCTATGAAAGAAGAAATCATAAGAGCAACTTAGCTATCTACTTAGATTAGAGTTGATAACATCTTTTCTTGAGTGATTGAATAATAAATTGTTGTATCGTATTATGGATAAATAGACAGGTTGCTGATCTTTATACTCTTCAAACACATATATAAAATAAAAGAAACCAAAAAAGATGTACTCACTTTTGCATTTCAGATTGCAATCATACGCTTGATTACAAACACAAATCAAGACGATGTCACAAATATAAACGAATCTTTATTTATGAGAGAAAAAAACGAAACGGGGTGTTAAGAAGGTTTTAAAAAAATAAATATTATATTCTTCCAAATATTGCCAAGGAACATGTAAGTTACAATAAACATAAGATTACTCAAATGTTGACCCACATAAAAAAATGTCTTATGCAAATAACATAGTAAAATGGATTATACTATCACCGTGAAGATGACTATTTCATTCCTGTAATATGTGAATTAGATCAAATTACTTACACTCCCTTATGCTCATATTATTGAATTAGATGGCCAAAGTGTTGTTAGATTGTAACTTTGTTCTCTATTACTTGAAAATTATTTTTGAAACCACAAGAACTAAATTGTAATTATAAATCATAGGAACGAATAGCATGAAAAACTTGATGCGAGAGGCAGAGTATGATTCTGAAATAATGCTATCTCATAGAACCACACATTCTTTTGGAATAACTTTCTCAATATGCTAAAAGGCTTTCGCCTACTTAGAACCAATTTCAGATTTCGAAGATAGCTTGCTAAAATCTACAGATACCCAATTCAAATTGTAGCCAAATCAAACGAGAAGTTATAAATAAGTGTTTCTTCGTCATCAGAATGTCTAGGATACCCTCAAAAAACAGAAAAGGGGAATGTCGAGGATGTACTACTCTCAATCGTAACGTACTAAAGCAATGCCTAGCATTCAGATGTGAGTGATTTTGAACTACGCTTGTGGCAAATACAAAGAGCATGATTAGAAACAAAAATCCAAAATCGTGGCAGCTTGCCAAAGCCAATCCCACAGTACCGATTCCATCTACCCAACCAATCTGCAAGCAAATCTAATGCTTGTCTGTTGGAATATCTAGATCCTTAAATATCGGGCTATCGACTCCTACGCCCATTGCGTTCAAACCATTATCGACGTAGATAACAGCTCCGGTAATGGCAGAAGCCAGAGGTGATGCCAAGAAGGCAGCTGCATTCCCCACCTCCTCTGTTTAACAAAAGGTAGCATTTCAGTATGAATCTAAGATGGTAAGGTGAAAAAAGGAACATGTACGAAAGAATTAATGGAATTTTTACCGGCAGATAGTTCTTTCTGCAAGGGTGCATTGGCTGATGAATAGTCAATCATCATGTCAATAAAACCAATTGCTTTTGCAGCTCGACTTCTTAGTGGACCTGAACACAAGCAGGAAATCAATATTATTATAGTAGACTTCAAGAGATTCCACGTGGAACACAACATGAACTATCCAATGTCTAGAGAAAAAACAGCAAGGGAAAAATAAATAAATAAAGGGAAAAATATACCAGCAGATATTGTGTTCACTCTAATTTTGTGTTTTCTTCCAGCTTCAAAAGCAAGTACCTACAAGAATAATAATTCATCGTGGTGAGAACTGAGAACGAATAGTTCCAGCCCCACAGAAAGAGAATAGAGGGAGAAATTTTTACTCGTGTATCACTCTCCAAAGCAGCTTTGGCAGAACTCATGCCACCTCCATATCTGAAATAAGAATTCCATCATAATGATATATAAGTGAATTTTTTATGATAGAAACCACCAAACAAACATAACTTATTTATAAGAGAACTGTAGTCTATTTGAGAAGAGTTGTCAAAAAAGCAAATGGGGAAGCCTAAGCATTTTTTTTTATTATAGGGTTGCCAACCAAACATGTTACATACATACCCAGGAATGATCCTTTCAGATGCTATGTATGTGAGAGATAATGAAGAACCACCTATAACAAAAACCAAAGTTTTCTTTTATATGTTTGTTTTCGTTGCCTCTCCTCAAATAACTGGAAATATAAAAGCTTCAATAACAGTGTGTGAGGTAATAGCAAAGTCTTTAATGGAAATATTTTAACATACCTGGATTAATGATTGGAACAAAATGCTTCAGTAGAGATATATAAGAGTAGCTTGATGCGGATAAAGCTGCTAGATAACCATTTCGAGACGTCTCCAACAGAGGTTTTGTTACCTATTATAGAGAGCAACTTTGTTTTAAAGAAGACAAGCAAGAGATGAAAAGCTATTATTGAATGAAACCTACTAGCTAAATACCTCCGGTCCATTAGCAAGGGAGTGCACAAGAATGTCAATGCTGCCAAAGTCTTGCTTCACAGACTCAGCAACTTCCTGCAAGATGGTTTAAGAGTAGCCATATCATTAAAGTGGAAGCATGAAATTATGCAAATACATCAGATAGGTTCAAGGAAACAATAACTCAAAGACTTGATCAAACTTTGGCACGCTTGATTCAAGAGACACTACCGTGCATATAACACAGATACTTTCTACTTGGCTTTTGGATTTATGAGATGTATTATCTTGTAGTTAATCAGATTCTTCAAATTCATTCACACAGACAATCTACCGTATTGTTTAATAGAGCTTTTCTACATAGAAGTATTGGATAGGAAGGGAAGTTATGTGTGTACCTTTACAGTCCAATTTGAGGATCCAGCGTACCGTTTGTTTGTTTTTATCTGCACGGATGGGAGAAACAAACATGTTTAACACAGACAAAATCAAAGCGTAAAAAATTTACATTGCCAATTAGAGATTACTAAATTACATCTTCGGGAACATCTTCAGGACTATCAAAAACTGCATCTAGAGGATATACTTTTGTGATCTCCATGAGAGATCCATCAGGGAGTCTGGAATATCAAACAATAGTTAGGAGGATAATAGAACTTTATTTTAGTAAAAACATGGACAAAAATAAGAATAATATCTTACACTCGTGATTCATCAAACTTTCCACGTCTCAAGCTGGATTCAAAAATGTTCAAGGCCTGAACAAGAAAAAGTTCTAATACTAAACATGGGCCTAAGGGAGAACCAAAAGATTAATGTTTTTTTGTTTTCTTGGGAAGAAGTGCAAATAAGAAATAAAACATTAACAATCTGAGCTTCACTTACAGGCACCCACGTGCCAACAAGAATTTCAGCACCAGCCGCTGCCAGAGATTTTGCAATTGCCCAACCATATCCATTATCATCAGCTACACCAGCAATAAATGCTCTCTTACCTACACATGAGAAAGCGAGGTTCATTGAAAACTTTCTAGTACTTGTTACTTTTCAAGTATTTCATGCCTAGATATGAGAAAGAATAACCTCAGATACACAACGTGAAAATAAAGTAACAGCAAATTCAAAATCCCCCTTGTACATCAAACGTGACAGGGTCTGACATCATAATGTGAATAATAGTTGGTACTAAATTCAAAAATTCTAGTTTTTTTAATAAGATATTAAGTTTTCCTGAAGAGAATGAAAGAGTTTACAGAGGCATGAAAAAAACCAAGCCCCCCACACAAAGGGAGTACAGTTCGTAGAATCCCCGGGAAGCACTATGGATGAAGGCCACAATTTATTAAAGGCAAGTGAACCAAGAAGACGGAAATGAATACAGAAACAGAAAAGTATACACAACATATGTAAACCAGAGCAACAAAATAAAAAAAATAAAAAAAATCGCAAGAAATTTAACCTTTTAAATCAATTGACAGCCCAGAGCCAGGCTTACTCTCACTAGCTTCAGCCATTGCTTTGGTTACAGTTCTCTCATATTTCACAGAAGATGAAACAAACTTCCGCTGGAAAAATGGTAAAGATGATATATTGCTACAACTCGAAAGCTTAGCCCATGATGGTACTTTAGAACAACTGCCAAGGGTTGTTCCAGATGGTTTGAACCCTTTCCTAGACGGCAATTGGCAGTGTCTTAGTGTCGCTATCTGAAGGTTAGAAGCTGCTGCTGCCATCTTCAGGAACTGGTATCTCGTTAATGAAAATCGAGATCTGCATAATTTAAACCACGGAAACAATAAGGAAGTCGAGCTTCAAATGTTAAATAAAAGACCATTTCACTTAAATGAAGTTCATTGGAACCGGGGAAAAAACGACTTGGATATAGTACTTCACTAATATAACTAATATTCAGATCCAAAGTGCCAAGTCGCAACAAGAATTGCCAAGCTAGTTCAGTTACATTTATGTATTAATGAACCCGATTAATCAAAAAAAGACGAAACCCGTTTCTGTACATATGTAGAAGACTCATTTCGAAACAGAACGACACAATTTTATTATAGCATTGGTTTTTCTAAACCCCAGCTACTTCTTTTCCACAATTACCCAGATAACACATGGGCATAACATAACGAATCTAGATCACTCAGTCAACAAAATAAGTAAAACAGACTAGAGACTGGCGCACTAGTATCCAATGAAGTACAACAGAATGTATCTCCATTGCATACCTCGCATTTGGAAACAGAAATTCAAGAGAGTGAGAAAATTCCAATAATAAACAAGCCTACAGATCTAGAAGTTAAGATTGCAGCAGGAAATTAAATAAACAAAAGGTGGAAACAAGGTTTGAGCCGTTAAAAGGTGAGCATTGGAGTTGAAGAAGAGAGATGAATTGCTTACATTTTTGCGATAGAGAAGCGCAATGTAGAGAAAGATGGAATTTTGGAGCAATTACAAAGCAGGGGTTTTCCCAAGAGGCGAGGAAGAGAAATGAAATAGGAAACAAGAATGGTGAAGCAACAGCTTATAGGAGCTTCGATGATAACAATGATGGAAAGGGTTGGGCACTTGGAAAATGTCGACAGTCAGCAAAGTAGATCGCACATTAACACTATGCTCTCAATTTCCCTTTTTAAGAAAAAAATTAAAAGTCCTTTTTTCTTTAGAAAAAGATAACCCCAATATTAGGTTTAACAATAAAAGGCTTAGTTTTGAAAATAAAATGTACATAGGTTTTGTTCAATATTAAAATAAAAATATTTATAAATATAACAAAATATCATAACATATTTTTACGAAAGAATGCAATAAAATTTTATTTGTATTTATACACTAATTATAATTTATTCAGTTTATTGATAAACCATAAAAATTGATACTTTTCAAATATATATATACGTCACCATTAAATTTGTACTATTCATATAAAGCAATATTACTTTGATTTAAATTATATAATTAGGTTTTTGAATCCTAACCGATTTTAGTTCAATAGTTTATAGGACGATGAAAATTCAATTAGGTTTAATTATAACACACCAAACTATACTAGTTTTCAATTTTGTATTAGGGCTTTTTATTGTTCAATAATTTATCATTTATATCACTAATCAAAATGTTAATTAATTAGCGTACTAAAAAAAATGTTTCATTAAATTAAAAAAAGTAAGAATATTCACCAATTTCATTGAACAAAATAAGGAACAACAAAATCAATTTAAAAATAAATTTGCCTAAATTTCTCAATTGGGAAATTCTCTCATAGGGTAAAAATGTCAAATTATCTCTATCCCTAGCTCCCTACTACACTAAAAGAAATACCATTTTACCTCTCACACACTCATATATCCCATTTATGTCTTACACTTACCATCATCCCCTTTCCTTTTTCTTTTTTTCTTGGGACGTTTGCAAAAATAGCAAAAATATTTTATAGTAATAGAGTTCATATCATTCCATTTTCTAAATTATAAAAGTAGCAAATTTTAAAACAGATAGTTTTCTGATAGTCATTTAATCTCTTTTGTATATCTAGTTATTTGTCATATTTGTAATATGTAAACAAGAGGTTGTATGGACTGCTATTTTCTAAATTTTTGTAATTTTCCTACGGGTTTTACACAAAAGGTCTTAAAAATAAACTTATATTAGGTTAGTGTGTCTTGAACATTATTTCATTTACGTTACAAAAAAAAGAAAACGATATTGGCCTTATATATCTATTTGCACTAATATCAATGGCTATTTACCATTTAGCTCTCACCTACGCAAGCATATTCTCTCTCTATTCTTCAAGCTTATTTCTTCCACCTACATCTCTTTTCTCCTTTTCCTGCTGTGTGAGTTGTAGGTGGGAAATGGACTACGTGAGGCAATCAGGTGAGGGGCGCGAGCATAATATAACTGGAACGACATGGATGAATCGACGATCTAGGTGAATTCTGAGTGAACGAATCGACGATCTGGGTGAACTCTGAGTGAACGAACGAGGATGGGAAACTCAAAGTGAACAAACTACGATGGTTTGGACTCGAGAATACTATTAGGTATAGGAAGAATTTAATTATGCGCACACACTTATCTTCCTTAATCAATCTAAGATTATGTGTGTTTAGAGGCGATTCTGAAATAGTTAAAATCACTTATGTAATTTTCAAAATCACTTTAATTATCAAACGTTATGAAAACCATATTAAACACTGAACCATAAACTTAACTTTAAGATTACTGATATTTATATGGATAGCGATATTTAGATCCTTGTGCTTCATTAGATACAAGGTTTATTTTTTTGTTTAATAAAATAATTAGTTTTAACTTTTTACTATGATATGAAACCTATTGTATACAAGTTGAAAGTTCATGCAATTTTCAGACATTTGTGACTTATTAGACAGGTTAACAACGAAGTATTACCTTTCATAAAATGATGGCATTTTGCTTAAATGGTAGTGTTAATGAAGATAGTTATTACGCCCTAATATGAGTGGCATTCGATAATTAAAAGTATATGTAAATGAAGACACTAACCCTAACATGGATGATCGAGTGCCATTGATGGAGAGAGAGCATTTTCGTTCATTTACGATCAGTTGAGTTTTTGGTGATCGCCTAAATTGAAGTAATAATTTCTTTTATCAAGCTCAAATTAATTTAAGTTGCTACCCAACCAAACATACCTTCTATATAAATGCTATAGTAATAATGATCATATACAATAATTGAAGGGTAAATAAATGCATTTAACCAAACTGAGCTTCAACAATTAATTGAAAAGGGATGAAGACACAAATCAAATTCTTAAAATAAAACATGCATTGCTTCAAATAAAAAAGAACCCGACGCAATGCAGATAAAAAACGTTCAAGAAAAATAGGTCTCCTGATTTTGGGCACCCCAGCCTAGCCGTTGCTGTTTTCTGCTGCCATTGCTTCTTTATTCATCGTTTCTTTTCTATACCTTATTCCGCATGCATTGCAAAGGCTCTGAAATATTCATTACACTCATTAATATAGTCTACAAGTCAGTATTATACTTGTAGTAGCTTTTTCATTTTTAAAATCACTTTAGAAACTGTCCATCAGTTAAAATCAGAGAGTAATTTTAAGTAAATATACAAGTAGAGTCGATTTAAACATTGTGATTCTAATCAAATATGTATGTACCTTAGGACCAAGAGGACCTTTACGCCACATGGGTGTGAAGTTGGTGTTGCAATTGTAATTGGTACACCTTCTCTCGACATCATTGGTGGCTGAAGCTCGACGTCGTCGCGACCCTTTCCGCCGACCACCGGAGGAAGCTTCGGCTTCATGATCATCTGATATTCTAGAAGCAGGGTTGAGGAGTGTGTATAGGTCATTATTGTGCCCTTTTTTTGGAAGAGGAAGATTTGGGGTACTGTTATTTGGAGTGCTGGTGGCTATGGGCTTTGCTTGATGAGTAGTAGTACTGTATGAACTTGGATGAAGCTGCCCATAATTATTTGACTTAAGAACATAGGTTTTTAGATCTTTTGACCATACAATTTGGTGAGGGTTGTAATTTGGTTCACTCATCATCTCATTATTTCTGGCTAACCCTTGATTGTTCGCGGTCATCTGATTCATTTCATTCACAACTAAGTCATCCATTTGGGTTTAGAATTTGCTTAATTATTATACTGTATTTGGATCAATCAATGATATATATTATAGTTCCAATTTGAATTTGCACATGTTACCATTTAATAAGAGTTGTATACATGTTTAATTATCATATATTTGATATTTACTAACTTGAATGTGACCTTAAATATAGTAAACAAGCTCAAAATATTAACAAATATAATATAGTGCAAAAGAAATTATAAATATAGCACAATTTAAAAGTAGCTCTCGTATGCATCTATCACCATTAAAATTGACGCTATATTACAACTTTCTTTTTTTAAAAAAAATGAAATGTACGGGTTAGAAAATATATGCACCCAGACATCCTCTATAATCATTCTCCGATAAATGATATTCAATAAGAATAGAGGTAAAAGGACTAGAGATAAACCCAAGCGGACAAACAGCCATTAATCTAAAAGAGCAACTAAAACTGAGAGCAATGGTGCAGGGATTGTAATCTTTGAAAATGGGTGTCTAAATCAAATTGCAAATGTCTTCCCATACCAACTACAACTTATATCGCAATTTGTTATACATTTGATTATAAGTCTTTGCACGTACCAATTTTTTTTTTTTCGAAAAACCAAAATTGAAATGGTTAAAATCTGGGTAAAAATAGTATATTAATTAAGATGAAAGGTTAATTAATAGCAAGAGAGATCACGTACACACTTTGCATTCAAAAAATTTAGTCAAATCATCCATAAAAAATAAAACAAAATCCTAAATAGGGTTTAAGCAGATATATTAGCATAATAATAGCTTTTGAAAAATGCATAGGCTAAGTATGAGATTTGTGAGCAGAGTTAATATTTAATATAATTAAGCAAATTGATCAAGTCATTTATTCTAATCCTTTTCTTAAATCGGAGATTCCAAACTCTACCCCACACTATTTTATTTTATTACATTGAGAAAGAAAAAAAAATCATGCAAATTCAAATAACTGTTCATAAAATAAATAAGAAACAATAATAAATGAGAAGCAAATTAAATTAAATTAATAGCAAACCTGATGGGTTTGAAGAGCATGAAATGGTGTGGAGAAGAATGGATTATTATTATGATGATGATCAATATCAGGACGTTCACCGGCACTGCCATTGGGAAATCCAAGTCGGAGTGTCAGATCCACCTGACTTTCTGATTGAAACCGACGGTGATGATCATATTCATGGCTTTTCATTTGACGCCATATTTGATGAGACTCCATTTTAATTTTTCTTCTTAGTATGAGTGTTTAAGTGTTAAGTGTAATATATATATATAAACAAAGGAAAATCAGCTTAGGAAGGGATTAATGATATGGGGTGCACGAAAATCTTAAAAACTGATGTATTTGACAAGCTGGAAGGGTGACAATTAAAGTAGAAATGGACAAAATGGTCTTTCGAGTAGAGACAAACTGGAAAATAATCATCAGTCTAAAGCTACAGTACTCAAGAGACAGAGAGTTGAATTGAAATGTTCATTAGGTCTGAAATGCCAACAAAGTTAAATGGTATATCAGAAGTGTTAAATTCGTAATTGACTCAAAGTTATAAGTTCATCAACTAAACATAAATCTTTTTAGCTCATTTTTTTTTTCTTCAGTTTGAGTTTTTCATACTTATAAAATCTTTTCATTTGGATGTCATCTACCTCTACGCCCTAAACGCTACAATGGCATGGAAGATACTAGGCTGTAGGTGATAAATTTCAGGTTTCTCTCTTATGGTGGAATTAGAAGAATCTGGGTGTTTTGTACACAGAAAAAGAGGGGGGGAATATAAATGATGATTGATCCCATAAGCAAAATAATGTGTTGTTTTGTTAAGGAATTCCAGGTGTAAGTCAAAGGGGATTTAGATGAATGAGAAAGACAGGTTGGAAGCAGAGATTAGATTTATGAAATTTAGGGACACCAAGTTACCATGGGGTTATACGTTGAACAAAAACTATGGTTTGTCCAATTAAAATTTTCATAACTTTTATGGTAACCTTATTATCACCATTCGTCTGTTTTCCAATCACACGAGATCCCTTCCTTGCCTTCGCCTTTATCCAAATTATTGTCTATTTCTTGTAGCCTGTGTGTCCATCTGGCTTTGCTTAAAACTATTAATTACCCTAACTTTAACTACGCCCTAATAATGTCTTTCTTTTTTTTTTTTTCATTTAACGGTTAAAATCTCTGAGTTGATATAACGTACCTCGACGAATCTATTCTTATATTGCTATATCTTAATTACTTACGTGGTAGCATCTTGTTTTATGATATCTTAGATTCAAGTCCTTGTAATGTTATGATTTCCTCTCTAATATACATTTACATCTCCACTTGTTAATTGGCTCTCTTCTTTATGTTTCAAACTCATAAGTGAGAAAGGAGTGTTAGTTTAAGACTTATATCAAAGGGATAAATAAAACGTTTCCTAAGAAACGATCAAAAGAATTTGCTGGAATACACAACAATATATAGGTGCATTCCTTGATACAACCAAATATTTTTCTTTCTTTTTGTTACTTGTTTTCTCAACTTATATACATAAGACCTTGTACATATACTTAAAATACAAAGCTCAACCTAGCTCTTTTTTGCCACTCCATGGAATGAGTATCCTCATTAGTCATTTTTCTTGAAAAAGTTAAACCAGGTTATGGAAGGCATATCTGAGAGTGTTTTTAGAAACTAGTTAACAAAATTGATTTTTATTAATAAATGTTTTGTTAAAAGTGATTTTCATGCCATATTAACGTTTTGTTTGTGTCTATACTTTTAAAAACGATTTTGTAACATAAAAATTAAAGTAATTTCCGATGACTCAAAAACATGTTTGGATTTTACTGTGAAAAAGTACTTTCCAATGACTCAAAAAAAAAAACATGTTTGGATTTTACTGTTAGGATCACTGTGTTTTGAAATTTAAATGGAAAATCAATCGTAGGACATTTTTTACGAAATATTGTCCCGGTTTCATTCAAAATTAATCTTAACGATATTCTTGAAATTTTTGAAAGTTTAATTATACTGCTTAGAAAAAAATATATACAAAGTTCAAGGATAATTTCTCTTTTAACAATTCAGCTTTGATATATATAAAAACCTCGTTCGTTTGAGTAATGTGCATGACCAAGAAATAGAATGACGATAGTAGAGAGAAAATCGAGAAAAAGGACGGTTGATTTTTTTTAGGAGCTACTAAAGTCAGATTACAATGGGGTAATTGGTTGTCATTAGATCAAGTGATATCTTTCTAATTTATTGTTGTCATTCGTTGCATGTCATTAATCTCGAGATATAATATCTCGTGTATGTCTTTAGTATGTGATTAGGAAGAACATGTTGTGTTCATTATTTTGACTTCATGGTGTGAGGATTTTTCGACTGCTCATGTCTTTGCTTGATAATTATTGTTGTTTTTAGTTGGCTAGTTTATATTAGATTCACGTAAAAAAGGGTAATTTTTTTTTTTTGAAAAAGGATATTATGGGTCAATTGAGTGCATTCGGACATCTCTACTAGATGGACACCCTCTTGGCACCTGGGCATCAAATCTATGCTTTCAGTGACTCTGCAAGAAAGAGGAGCCTCTCGACCTATTTGGAAGATAAATTCAAATGACATCTTTGACACGGCATCTGTCAAAAAAGAAATAGTTGAAACCAATCCTTGCTCTGCTAGTTTCCAACTAAATTTATACAAAACTCTTTGGAAGGCTGAGATACCAAAAGAATGCAAATTCTTCCTGTGGACACTTATTTAGGGTTGTATAATGCTTATCTATGATAGTCGATTATAGAAATTAATCACCGGTTTAGTTAGGCTAGTTTATCCTCTAACGAGTAAAATTATCGAAGTTTGAAAAAGGAAACGATGAAATATATTATATACGTGAATGCGATTTGCACATTTTCTAGGGTTTTATTGTCTTCCAAGATAAGCCTCTAAAGATAAAGTTGATTCAAAAACACTTGTTGCAATGAATTGAGAGAAGAGAACATAAATGTTGTGGCTAACTTTCTCTAAAAAGAATAGACGTACGTGTAAATTTGCATGGCCTACAAAGGAGAGGCACAAAATGTTGTGCATGTTTGTGCACTTGTAGAAAATCAGTGCAATTAAAATACCATGTGGAAATTTCTAAAAACAGTAACACAACAGATCCCAAATGAAATATGTCAAATCTATATGCTTAATTCTCTGTTGTTTTCCCTCACCAAGCCTCACACATACCCTCTAAGTTGTGAGAGCCATCACATAAGCATATACATCTCATTTTGAACCCTTTTCTTTTTGACAAGTGTTTGGTTTCCTTCTATAATACCAAACAAAAACAAAATTTGGGTGCAATTAGATATCTATCGAAGACAAATAACGTGCAACAAAGTTTGTCACACATGTCAGTTTTTTTCTATATTTTGTATAGGAAATGAACTGCGTAGTTGCACCTAATCATTATTCAATAGCAAATAATATAGTTCAATCTTCCTTCGATAAATTATTAGAATTTATCTATAATATGGATTCAATCTTTTAAATTATAATTGATTACAATTTAAAAATCAATATGTTCACTCCAAAGCAATATATTATGAGAAAAGCATATAGGTCAACAAACTCTAATTTTTTTTCAATGTGGAGTCTTTAAATATTCAAACTCAAAGTTGCATTTGGCTACAACCTATTTCCTTCCTCAATAAAAACAATTAAAAAATCCATCTTTTTTCATTTAAGACAAATTACGAAAACCAACCTTAAAACATGATGGTAGTTGCAACGACACTCTCTCAAGCTTTTAATGATAACAATTTGATTCTTAAACTTTTAAAAGTGTTACAATAATTAAACTCTCGAGCTTACAATAATTATAAAAATTTGGACTCACAAACGATAAAGTTGAATCCCTAAAATTTATATAGTCACTACAATTTATACAATTATATAAGTTAAAAATCCAATTTTAAAATTTGGGATAAGTTCGATAGTTTAAATATATAATTGAAACTACTATCATATTTTAACGATGGTTCTTACAACTTGGGCTAAAAGAATTAGCATATGACCAAATTTTCATTATTAGTGTACGTAAAGACGGATAGTGATGATCAGGATGTTAATGGTAAATGAAACGGGAATAATAAGAGTGATAAGGAGGTGTCCACCTAGAGATATTCCGATGATTCTCTATTTTTGAATGAGATTTTAACTTTTTGTTTTTAGGACTGAACGTGTGATCTGAATATTTTATGGACTTTTATACCATCGTCTTATATAAGATGAAATTTGAGAAGAGTAACAGATATATCTTATTAAAATGACGAGGTGAGTGGCGATCAAGAGATTGCAAATTTTAAATATTATTTAAAGAAGCAACGTAGGGGTGAGGGTGAGAGGTAGTGAAAAGAAATAGAGAAATGAGGAAACGAAGCCCAAGTAGAAGCAAATTAGCATTGGGGGAGCGCATTACACATACCAAGCCTCCCTTCACCTTCACACAAATCAAGAAATCCATTCCATCCCATTGCTTCAATCGTTCCCTCTACCGTTCCTTCTCTTACGTAATCTTCGACTCCATCCTTCTCTCTACTTTTTATTACGTAGCCACCACCTATTTCCACACCCTTCCCCACCCACTACTGCTTCACTACTTAGCTTGGCCTCTTTATTGGCTCTCTCAAGGCATCGTCTTCACCGGCCTCTGGGTCATCGCTCATGAATGTGGCCATCATGCCTTCAGTGATTACCAATTCCTAGACGACCTCGTTGGCTTCCTCCTCCATTCTTCCCTCCTCATCCCTTACTTCTCTTTCAAAATCAGCCACCGCCGCCACCATGCCAACACTGCATCCCTCAACCGCGACGAGGTCTTCGTCCCCAAGCTCAAATCCAAAATCCCTTGGTATTGTGTTAGGTTTAATTTAAATTTAATGTCATCGTTAATGTGACCGATATTTATTAATTATAGGTTATTTTATGATTCAGATCAAAGTATGCTATTCTAGCTAGCTATTCTAACTCATTTACTTGTTGTGAAAATTGTCTAGTTCAAAATGTTGTCTCTTATTATTTTATACAATGAAGCTTTCTATGGTGTATAATCATGAAGTTAAAATTTGCAGGTATTTCAAACACTTAACCAACCCACCCGCTAGACTCTTCATTATTGTCATGACCCTCACACTTGGCTGGCCAATGTACTTAGCCTTCAACAATTCAGGCCGTGTCTATGATAGATTCACCAGCCACTACGATCCAAACAGCCCAATATTCACCGAAAAGGAACGACTTCAAGTTCAAATATCCAATGCGGGAGTCTTAACCATTTTATACTTACTCTACAAATTGGCTGTTACAAAAGGAATCACGTGGGTCATTCGACTGTACTTACTGCCTTTAACTGTTATGAATGTGTTTGTGGTGTTGATATCATCTTTACAACATACACACCCTTCATTGCCGTATTACGATTCTAGTCAGTGGGATTGGCTGAGAGGGAATTTAGTCACGGTTGATAGAGATTACGGGAAGATTTTGAATAAAATGTTACATAATATAACGGATACACATGTGATTCATCACTTGTTCCCTTCAATGCCGCATTACAACGCGGCGGAGGCGACGAGAGCGGTGAAGGAAGTGCTGGGAGAGTACTATCAGTTTGATGAGACGCCTATCTTGAAGGCTGCATGGAGGGAGTTTAGAGAATGTGTTTATGTAGAGGAAGATGATAATGAGGAGGGGGATTCAGAAGGTTTTAGAAGTAAAGGGGTGTTTTGGTTTCGTAACAAGCTTTGAATAACTTTAATTTATCTCTTGGTTTTGGTGTTTCATCGTATTCATATTCTATGTATAAGTTGTTCCAAAGCATACTCCTATATATATCCAATTAACATTATGAATATATAAAAAAGAAGGAGCACTTTTAAATAAAAATATTTATCTATCCATATCCATTAGTATATTAATAGATATTAATCAACTTTTATCTATCTTTATAAATATCTTTTTCACGATTAGTGTTTAACATTATCTTACGAAAAGATCAAAATATTTAGTTTGAAAATTGATACAAATACGACTATCTCAAATCAAATATACAAATTTGAGGGAAGTTTATGTTATAAACTTTATGAAATATGGTTTCTTTCCAAAACCTTTAAGGAAAGTAAAATAAATCTCTTAAAATATATTTGTGAAACATTAATTTAAAAACATCACATATTAAATTGATATCATCTCAAAATTAATAAATAATAAAACAAAGTTAGACTTATCATCTCAAAATTAATAAATAACGAAATAAAGTTGAACTTTTGAAGCTAATAAAAAAGATAATCAAATATTTTAAAAATGTTGAATCAGTGATGAAAATTTTTATTATCACTTATGTGTGATTCTGTTGTTTGTTTTTGAAAATTAATTTTATAAAACAAGTATGCTTTATAATTGATTTTCTTTTATTATTTTTTTAAATAAAAAACTTAATTTTCAAAATTAAAAAGAAAAATTGAAAATAAAAAGATGGTAAAAAATACATTTTGTTTTTAAAAAACAAACAAAATATTAAAAAAGATTTTAAAAACAGAAAAAGAAAATGAAATGTTTACCAAAGTAATTTTACAACTTTTTATAAAACAAAAAAAGTAAGAGTAATTATAATGGATAGCAATTTTTAGAATAATTATTAAGTACGTAGCAATATTTTAAAAAAATTACAAATATAGCAAAGTCTATCGGTCACTTCTATAGTTAATAGACTCTTATGATTTATATTTTACTATATTTGTAATTTTTTAAAAATATTACTATATATTTAATTATTTTTAAATAGGGTAATTATAATAGGTAGCAATTTTTAGAATAATTATTAAGTATGTAGCAATATTTTAAAAAAATTGCAAATATAGCAAAATCTATCAGTGATACACTTCTATCGTTGATAGACTCTTATGCTTTATCAGTGATAGATCAACATTTGCTACATGGTCTATCGGTGATAGACTCCTATCATTGATATATTTTGACAGATTTTGCTATATTTGCAATTTTTTTAAAATGTTGCTAGATAATTAATTATTTTGAATATAATTGCTAAATTTGCAACTATCCCTTTTAAATATAATTGGTACATTGAAAATTAAACATGAAATTATAATTGGGCCTGGCTTAGAACATGAAATTATAATTGGGTCTGGGCTTATATTGTCCTAGGTGGAATTGGCCCAACCATAATAATGAGAGATGGTAGGTTTGGAAATAATGTGAAAGACGAGGAGAGATGTGTAATTTTGTCACAATAAACTTCTTCCGATTAGGAAAGGTATGACACATGTCATCACCAAATTCCATCTGATGGCTAATCATCACCGTCTATCTGTCGTCTTCTCTCTATAAATTAGTTGGAAGGGGAGCGCGTAGACCGACTCTAAACAGCTTTCTCAAGAAATCAAAATTCCCTAGAGATTGGAGAAAAGGTGTAAAAGAAAAGACGTATAGAGAAAAATTGCGAGCGAAATCTATAACGATACATAAGGAATTTTCTAGACTTGGGTTAATTCATTTGCGAATATTTTGATTATTGTTTCAGGCTTGCGATTAGGGCGTTCTAGTTCTCGATCTGCTTGACGATTTTTCGATCTTTTATCGATCGATCTTTAATTTGTTAGGGTTTTATTTCTTCTGCAAAGCTTTGGATTCGATTTAGTTGTACAATGAACGATCAGAATTCGATGATAAATCAAGCTCAAATGATTAGTATGAACCATCCGCAGATGGCAAACCAGCCTCCTCATGTGATCAACCAACAACAGGTGATTAATCAACCTCAGTTTCTGAATCAAAGCCAGGTGATGAACCATTCTCAGAGAATTTCGCCGAATCTTTTGCCGCAGCAGCCTCAGGCCATGTTGCAGTCCGGGAGGATCATCAGTCAGACTCAGCCGCCTATGATGAATGGCAACTATAAGGTATGGGGTCACCCGCAGGCTCCTTTGGATCCTAACAAGAAGTTCCGCAACTTCCCGAAGCCTAACTATGGAAATATGAAGCAGTCAGGGTCGGGGCGAGGCAATTGGAAGGGAAAAGGTGTTAGTGACAAGAGGACAAACAATAGGAGATCGGTAAAACCCTTACCGGGTTCTCTAAGTGCTCAAAATAATGGTGGTGGGTATCAACCTCCAAGTCTTTATGAGTTGCAGTCTCAAAATCGTAACAAAGCTCGTAAGTTCTATTCAAAAAAGAAGTTCAACAACAGGTTTGCACCTTATGCACCTCGGAATACCTCGTCTTTTATAATTCGTGCAAAAAAGTCTGGTGGGATCGCTTCACTTGTGTCTCCTTGTCCTGTAACTCCAGCAGTACTCCCTTCTCCAATGTTCTCCCCTTCAAGGGAGGCGTTGGGTGATATGGCGAAAGAAGAATGGGGTGTTGATGGTTATGGATCAATGAAAGGGTTAATTAGGCTTCGAGGTTCTGAGAATAAGGCGGAAGTGCAGGTGGAAGAAGAAGAGGAAGGTAGTGGTGGGTCGAGTGATAGTGACGTAGAGGAACATTTGGAGGTAGAACGTAGATTGGACCATGACTTGAGCCGGTTTGAGATGATATATCAGAACTACGGAGTAGAGTACAATAACTGTTTGGAAAATACGGTTGATGATCAGGATAGCCATATAGCTCAGTTGGAAGAGGAGAACTTGACACTGAAGGAGAGACTTTTTATTATGGAGACTGAGGTTGTTGAGTTGAGGAGGAAGTTGCAACTTCTCGAGGGGGGAAACGCAGCTATCGACGATGTGAATGAGGAAGTAGTGGAGAACGTATCTGAGAATGAGAGTGATGGAGGCTTGGAGATTGAGTATGTATCTGAAATTAGACAAAACCAAGATATTAATGTTGATTCTAAGGAGGAAGATGAAAAAGTCTTAGAGATTGAGGGGAAGTCGTAAATAGGAATGCATACACTACCATAATTGTGGGTATTGATTACACTTAAATTTAAGAAATGGGAAGAAAAATATACAGATAAAATAGGGGAGTGCTGGCGGATGACAATTATATACTGCAATCTATTTGGTTAATTGAAATTAATTTCTTACACCAAATTCGCTGTCCTTCATTTTCATTTCAAAGCCAGCGGTTCCCTTTCTTTTCCTTGAAATCTCTTTTACCTCTCACCCACCATGGAATAGCCTTAGCTTGCTTACCAAGAAAGTAGTTAACGATCCTGACCTTCAAAGTCACCGCCATTGAGATTGAAGTGGCGGCCATTGAAACAACTTCCCGTCGTATTCAGGTTCAGTTCTGAAGCTCCCGTCTCTGTTCTTGTAGAAATTTCTGACAAAAGTAGAATATACCTCGCGAGATTCAATTGCCGCAGAAGAAAGTTTCCAAAATTCAGTTTTTGTTTTTCAAAGATTTTTCGATTGAGTAAAAAATATCCATTCCTTATGGAGAAAAGATTAATAAAAACAATGTGGGTCTTAGATGCATTGTGGCGTTTTCTCCATCAACACAGCTGCTCTCTCAAAGTTGTATATTATTGTATTGTGTTCCTTTTATAACATTGTCTATTATATCTTCATTACCATTGTAATTGCCTTGTATAACTGCTTAATTTCTATCCGTATAATTCCAACGTGTTATAAATTTGAATTAAATTCTCCTCGAGCAAATCATAAATTAAAGATAAAGTTAAGGCAGTTCTTTTCCTCTAATGGTGAAGCTGAACAAATTCAGTTCAGTCGCAATAAATTGTATGCTTACCCCTTTCTTTTCAATTTGGTGCTTTGGCTGTAACATTTGTAACATGTCTTTGGTCAATAGAAAGTGCTCCAAGACTGCACTGTCGATGTAGAAAAACTAACTTGCAAATCCATGCAGTCTTTTACTTGAATCTTCTTTTTGAATTTTCCCTTCAGTGGTTCTAAGATTGAAGATGAACTTTCTTTTCTCTTTAGTGTTTCTTTCCCAATTTTGCATTTGGTCTCATTCCCCAGAAACGAAATCATTAATGTAAGACGACAGCAGTGACTTCAAGTTGTTGTGTTCTTTGTTTTTGTTGACTTTGACAAATCATTTTCGAATTTAACATATGCCTGCTCTGCCTGCTTGTAAATTGAGCACGATTTCACCCAAATCAATATACCTCATTTATTTCTGTAAAATTTCTATGGTGCAGGAAGTGTAATTATTGCTTGTGGTGAGAGAATGTGAAGGTGTATGATGGGCCGTGGCTAGGAGACAGGGAATGATATGAGTTAACGGATTTCTCTGATCTTTTCTTCCTCTTGGTCTTGATGAGTTAAGCCAAGGCAACATCAATTAGCGTTGCTGATGGTAGTAGCCCATTACGATGATGTTGATGTTGTCAGAGCTATATGGTCCAACGGTGAACACTAGTTGTTATCTAACTCATCACTGAATTGTTGTAATTTGGTTACTCTTGATTTACTCTAATGATTGAAGATTAAAAAAAGTTAAGAACGGTCCCACTACGAGCAAGAAATAAACTCTTTATGTTGCTAATGAACTTATCTTGATTTGTAGTAAACCATCAATTTAAGCAATTGTTTTGACCGGTTGATAGTTCCCTATGATTTTTCTTTTAATTGAGAAATATACCTCATAACTTGTACGCACATGGTTTATGTCAATTCTATTTCCTTTCTTCCCTTGATGGCTTGGGTTTGTGAATTCTATTTCGTTTTGTTCCTCGATGGCGGGGCTTTGTCACCTCTATTTCTCCTCTTACATTGGCCTTGTTATAGTTGGTTGTTATATTAAATTTAATATTGTGCTTGAATTGTTGGTGTTGGAAGTCAGTATGCAGTAATGGCATCACTTCTCTTAGGCAGAGAGAAGTCTGACATTTGTGAGGTAAGGCATTTGCTATTAAACCTAAAGGTATCATTGAATTCTATTTTCCATTGTTATTATCTTGGAAAAGGAAGGCTGACCTTCACTCTCTTTTTTGTCTTTATTGTGATCTTCCAATTTTCGAAGCTTTACGGTTTCTTGTGTAACATAAAAATCTCATATTTGATTTTGATTGAAATTATGTATTGCTTTGATTGAAGGATAGAGGGAAGTGATTATTGATAATGATGATATTCTCTCTCCCTTTCTTACAATAAGTATAGTAGCGGCAAAAATTTACTACATGTTCTTCTACATTGAAAGGAAAGACCAAAAAATGCATAGGGTGCCCATGAGCGTATCTGCAAGAGGATAAGGTGGTGAACTAAAATGGCTCGCAAAACCATATCATTAAAGTGGGAGCCTGAGACATACAGTGAAGGTATGGTTATGATTTATGCATTCCTGAAGTATAGTCGTTTTGTTACAATGGAGGCTATATTTTTTACTTTCTGGTATATGCTTCATATTGTTGTACTAGCACTTAATGCGTGTAGTATCAAGTCCATCATTTATAATGCACTTAGTATAGACATCCTTTATAAAGCTACGTGAACTTTTCATATGACATACCCTTTTCAACAAAGCTCCCCAAACCTTGTTTGTAATATTTGCATTTTTGGGTAGATGTGCTGTTGTCTCAGGTTCATTGTTGATATTGGGCATTCTTCGACAAAGGTTTATTTTGTATGGTAGAATTTTATTTGCCACTTGCCATGCTAGATCTTTCCAAGAGGAGTAAATTTGAAAATTTTGAAGAAACAAAGGTTGTCTTTACCTAAACTTTCTTTTGGTGCATTCCGCATGCACCCTTAACTAAGACCCTTATATTCGAGCTGCAAATCCGATGTGTCAAAGCTCAATTATGTAATGGATTGTGCCCAACTTTAGGTAGTTCTGTCAATT
The DNA here is from genome assembly GCF_025177605.1 of Cucumis melo. NCBI lineage: Eukaryota > Viridiplantae > Streptophyta > Magnoliopsida > Cucurbitales > Cucurbitaceae > Cucumis > Cucumis melo. Next base: position 718,645 of record NC_066861.1, on the reverse strand, counting down.
AGGAGGAATGCCTCTCTCACGCTAGCTAATAATCAGTTTTATTAGTTCTTTGAGTAATTTATACTTGACATACTAGTAGTGGGGTATATAAATGCTTTGTGTATCTTGAAACATGTACTATAAATGGTTGATCTGAATCTGCAATGCCTTCTTTTATGTCTTGAGTTGGAGATTAGGTGATAGTGAAGGATGAAATTGGGTAAGCGATAGATGAACAGCTTTTCGAAGACGTCAAAGCAAAACATTGAAGAAATGAAAGGCAAACTTGTTTTGGAGAAGTAAATGAATGCAAGGATTTGGATGAGAAGTTGGCTAATATTTTGCACACAGGTTCCAAGATTGGGAACGAGACCATAGCCAATGACAGCACAATAGAGTTGTACCTGTAATGATAGTTTTGGATGTAAAGGCAGACTGTGAAGACTCGATGGAGATTTCCATATCAGGAAGCAAACAAGATATCTTTCCTTATTGCAAATTGAAAGCATCTTTTGTATGCATTTCTGATATTTTTGGATATTTCATCCAATCGATGAAAACATATCTTAAAAATCAACTGTGGTAAAGGATTGGCCTACACGTCCGAAGTGATTGCATAAATGATAAATTTTGTGTAAATGTAAGGTATTCCTTGAAGAAGTGTTTTGTGCGAATTCCATGGTTATTGTTATCCTCCGCAGCTTCTCGTTACATATTTGTTTCTCTCGTTTGATGAGGCTGACGTTTCTCATGTTTACCCTATGCCCATCTCTTTCAAGGCTTTTGTGCTAGTTTCTAGGTTGTATACTTTTTTGTTCTTTTCTTTCTTTTGGTGCAGTCGACTCGGTGGTTCATGGGATGAGTCTTCCAAAGATGCTTGTTTGCTTTTTATATCTCACTTTTATGTAATTTATAATTTTATCAATATTTTAGCATTTTGTATTTTAACTTCCAAGTGTTTTTTTTTATAGATATTTATTTGGGCCTATTCTAGATAGGCTAGTATCATTACTTGTCATGTGGTATTTGGTATTTTCTCTCTTGAACTGTAACAATTTTGGGAAATTGATTACAGTACTTCAAAAAATTTTGAATATAGCCTAATAGAATTTTTTGATAGACTGTAAAAGTTCATTGTTAAGATACTTCTGTTATATTTTTTGAATGTGATTAGTGAGATGGGATATACAGAGAGAAGCATTCATGATTACCTTTTATGAAAAAAAAAATGAAATACCTTTCTATGTTTGTGTAGAATGTATAACTTTTGATGGTTTCACAGCTTTAAGGCTTTCATCACACATCGTGACTACGTAGCGAACGGCAACATTCCATTTTCATTTTTTATTTTTTACCCATTATCTACTTTACAACCAACTAATGATCTACTTTACAACCAACTAAGAGGAAAAAAATTCCAAATATCGTAGGGTCTAATACATGGTATCTATCTACTTAGAAATTAATTTCTTACGTGTTTTCTTGACATCCGAATGTTGTAGAGTTAGACGGGGTTGACATTAATGAATATAGAAAGAAAAGTGGAAAAAAATGTTTTTGGTTAGATACTTCCGTTTAATTAATAAAATCTGAGATTGAAATTCTTTATTGAAAGGATGGGTGAAATTTTGATGTTCGAGATTTTTATAACTTTAATCGACGAATATACATCGTAAAGACGCCGGGAACATCTCTTACTACTACTATACACGGGTTCCTAGCCTCAAGGGCTTCCTTCTTTTGACAAGTCTTCTTACACCTGCTTTGATTCAGCCACCCGTAGATGAACAAACAAGATGTTATTGTATCCTCGTGTGATTCTAATCTTGCCATCATTGTATCTGAAAATAATCCGGCAAGTTAAATAGCTATGTAGTAGCCAAATGAAATAACAACCAAATATGGAAATATCTTACAGAAGTTGGAGCTTGAACCGGCTCTCCATTCCCAAAGGATATCCAAAGGGGCCTCCAATAATTGCAGCATCATCCATGGTTACATCGTATGTGTTGTCTCCAGATTTCCTACCGCAGAGAAAACTTATGTTCATGGAAAATCGAAGACCCAATAACAAATGGGAACGTATCATGTTATGTATTTGCCTGTTGAATTCTATTCTTCCAAACCTTTTCTCATAGCTTTGCTAAGCAATAAAATGAACTACATAATTGGGAAACTTACACAAGTGAACCAATCATGGAGAATCTCAATCCTAGCAACATATCCACTCCAAACTTCATTTGCCCGTTCTTGATAACCTGTCGGGTAGTATAAAAGTGTACTTTATGCAAGTGATTAGTAAATGATTACGATTATCTTAATCTAGAAATGAAGGTTTATACATCATTGAAGTTTAGTACAGCCGGTATCCTATTCACTCTACCTGCATCCCCATGAGACCATTTGCAGCATTCTCTATCCAACTATCTGTTTCCATCTGCATTTTACAGTAATCGATAAGTACATGAAATAGGAGCAATCTTCCCCTTGCTCTTTCTATTCCCGAAAAGAAATCTTTTATATGATTCATCAAGCTCCCTTAGACATCTGTTGCAGTGGACCAGATAAATGTCAAGGGCGGTCATATGGAATCATATAAAAGATTGCTTTTTGAGATGGATATGTATCTATCAAGAAGTTGGAAAAACAACAAGTAAATCAAGCCAGATGACATCGTATAAAAGATTGTTTTTTGAGAGGGGTATGTAGCTAAATGGGTTCTAGAATGATCACAACTTCCCGTGTAATCTTCTGACATTCCTCTTTATGTCTATCTAGAACTACTACTACTCGACATCTCATTTCACATAGCCTTAACCGATCATGTCTTATACTTTATTCAAATACTTATACAGCCTGTTCAATTTTACCTCCGATATTTTGGCAATCTATTTTATTTTGTTCAGTATACGAAAATATGAATGCATGGACTACCTGTGAACTCCATAACATATTCCATCCTCCCTCGAGAAGTTCCTCTTCAAATTTATTTTCATTCTGATTCTCAGAGATGAGCTTATCAATTGCCTGTAGTAATTCGAGCGCTCAAGAAATCAGCCGCAGGAGAATATAATGAGGTTGAAAATTTTCTCTATGATGAGTGTGTGGAAAGTAGGTCTACCTCTTCAACTCCTTTATCTGTAGAAATTGCTAGCAGTAAGTTTTGTCTTGCTTCTGTTTGCTTTTGCAACACAAACGTGGTGCCCTACACTATTACAATGGTTCTGTACGTCCTTAGCAATTGCCAAATCAACTCGAAAAGTTTCAAGTATGTAAGATGTGTTTGAGTAATCGAGGAAACTGAAGTAATTTACCTTGTTTCCTCTTGAGATGCGGAGGTTACCCGAGGGAGATAAATATGTGGTGTCCAACCAGCCCTTTGCTTCATCTCCAAGAAGTTTGAACGGTACAGGATACGGGACCTTAAAGGGCAAGAACTTGAAAGAAAATGCTGCTCTGTCAAATTGGAAAAGGATGCGTTTGCCATCTTTGACTGATGCAACCGCCTATAAGGAGAGAGTAATATTAGACAGCAAGGATCGGAGATCGTTAACCGGTTATTAAAAGATATGCAAGCATACCTCTACTTTCAGCTCTCCGATTGCATCAGAGAATTTAACAATGTTGGAGACTCGTGGGTCGTTTGTCCGTAGAAATATCTCTTGAAACACACTGAAGAAATCAACTCCAACAAATGTTCTCTGAAAGATGAGAGTTTCAAGATTTTACCATTTCTTATCCTTATCAATGCTTCAGATTATTATATATCAAACTCATTATATATTAGTTACTGAGATGAAGCAACAAAAGATTTTCAAAATCCTCTTTTAAAAAAACAAACACCAACTAAATGACTTTAATATATATTAGCCCTTTCTAGATTTATCTTAGAAAATTTGTAAATAAATATATTAAAAGTTATTGTTTCGTTGGACTTCAAAGAATTCTAGAATTTTTCACGACAGGGATAGATCTCAGAAAAACAATTCAGATGTTTTATATTCATGAAGGGTCTAAAAGTATTTATTTCCTTGGGCTAAGAATCTTTTCCTAATGGATAGGGAGTGCGTCCAACATCCGAGGTAAGCGAGCAAAGCTAGAAAAAGGGAGCGAGTGGAGATTGGAGAATGTATTCTTCTAAAAGTATCATCCATTTTCGTACGTTATCAGTAAAAAATTCTTTCTTCCAAGTCCTAGTTTCTGTTCTATGCTAATTTCTCCAGCAACGAGATAATCACGATCTTTTTTGTTGTCTATGGCTCATAAAATAGTCATTTTTGTTATTTTAATCGATTTGGTTTCAGCTCAAATTTCACCTAATTTTAGTCAAAATACTAGAAAGAAATTTTGAATCTTACTTATGAACTATGATTTTATAGTGGTTTAGGTACAGGATCATAATATGAGAAAAGGGAATTGCTATTGTTGGACACGTTACATCAAGAATTGAAATTAAACCTGTATTATGGACGCTGTTCCCGGTCTAGTTGTGAATACCAACTGCCAACGTCCTTCAATTAAGCTAGAGTTGGTCTGCAGGCAACGAAAGAGAGAAGTCAGGATTTGCGAAGACAAAGCTTTAAAACCTGTAAAATAGACACCAGTTACCATTTTCATTCATGTTGAAGATATAATACTAAGGATGAAATTCTAAATCTCTATACAGTGGACAGAAAGAACTTATCTATCACCTAATGTAATAAGTTGCTGCTTTAACATTGAGTAATAAAAAAAAAACTTCGAAGCATACCAATTTCTTAACAAGACTGTACTGAAACACTTGCAAACTTGTAAAACTAAACCAATTAAAGGAGTAACCAGAGAGTAATTAAGAACGCCTGGAAATATGGGGGTTCAAGTATCACAGATAAACTCCAACATCCACCATGAAAGCCAATTCCTTTCTATGCCAAAGCTCGAACGAGATGATATAAACAAAAAAAAAAAAAAAAAAAAAAAAAATTCACGGACATTATTTCAAACAGTTAGTGGACTTATCTATCACCGTAACAAAACTATTAAGAATCGATAGGGAAAGCCAACCGGATTACCGGATCTCGCACGCCTTCCAAACCTTCAAGAACACTGACAGCCCGTTCGACATTCTGAAGAAACCAATACACTAAAAGAAGTTAAACAAACAGAGCAGAAGAGAATGAAGAGAAGGCGAAAAGGAAACAAAAAAGAAAAAAAAATTACGCTGAGCTGCTGAGACGAAACAGAGCGGCCTCGACCTTGGACACCAATGAGAGCATCAATGAGAGAATTTTCGGGTTCAGAAAACGAGACAACTTCTTTCTGCTGCTCATCAACAAGTGAAGATCGACAACGGAGACGAATATGTGTGTGATGGCGATGGTAGCGTTTGATCGGAGGGAGAGATGGAGTGTGAGGAGTGAAGAATGAACGGTGAAGATATGTGGGCGTCATGGCATTAGCTTTAAGAGCCATTAATGGGGTGAAAGGCAAAAACAGAGGAAGCTGAGGTGAGGTACGCGCCCAGATTTTTTGTTATCTTTAGTAGTGGTGGCAGTGTAAGCAACGGTTTATTGATTTGCATTTGTGAAGGAAGAAATCCGAGCTGGCTCAATGGCTTCCAGACACGTGGAACAACAAGCTATGATAAGAACTTCTATATCTTCTTCTTCTTCTTCTTCTTCTTCTTCGTTGATTAAGTTGAATATGAGATGAGGCAAGTGTTGGTATTCTTGTACACCTTAACCCCTCAGCTGCCTTTTGTTGTTGTAGACACGATCGCACAACCTCTACAAACTACAATGGACTATCGAGACATGAAATACCAAAATAGCCCCTAAATTTAGCTCGTAGTACGCGTGGCCTTTTGTAGTTCTACAAAACTCTATTCCTCTGTCCGGAATACCAAAATTACCCCTAGTTTTACTAAAACAATTCTTTCTCCTCAGCCCTAAATTCTTGTTCTTCCTCACCAACTTCCAAGTCACTTCCCTTTTCCGGCCACCGTTTCTTGCTCATCCCAGGTTAGAAATCAATTCATTTTTCTTCTACGTTTTTTTACTCTTCACTCGTTAAATCTATTTCATTTACATTTTTCCTTTTTTGTTTGATTTTCTTTTTGGCTTCGTTCTGATTTGTGGCTAATTCAGTAATGTTTGGATCCACTATGTGTTTCTGTGCTCTTTGCTTTGGAGATTATGTGGTAGTTTTATCGTCGGATTTTTCCGTTTATCTCTCGCGTTTTTTTTTTTTGTTTTTTTTTTTGGCTTAAACCTTGATTCCTTTTCCATCGGTATGAGATCAATTGATTCTGTTCATCGACTGTAGATTCCTTGTTACTTTGGACGTCTCTGTTCTTAAATTTAGTCGATTAAGTTTTGGATTTTGGTTTGCTTTTCTGAATTTGAATCTGTTGTTTATTTCAAAATGAAATTAGTGACTGTTTAAGTTTCCAAATTCTTTCTATTTTTAGTCGTCTTCTTATCTCAACACCACTTAACTTCAACGTCTTTTCTAAATTTTCCCCTGATTTTGTTCCTTCTTCATACATCAAGTCCATCGACTTCAGGATCGTTATATCAAATAGAGCACATCTGAAGTGGTGTTCTTATATTTCAGTTTTATTGCTACTTCTAATCGCAGCACTTACACGTCTAATTTACTTTTTTCCTCACAAACATAATCGTCATGAAACCCCAAACAATTGTACTGTCGCAGTAAATCATGTTCTAAAGTTTTTGGATGCTGAAAAATGCGGAGATCCCCCTAAGCTCAAAATGCAGATGACCTTTTGTTTTTTCTTTTCGAAATAATCTCTGCATATATGTTTTTTAAGTCTTCGTTTTGAAGAAAGCCACAGGCATCAAGCAGTGGAGAATGGCATGCGAAAAACACTTGATTGAGATCATCACTGTCCAACCAACAAAGAGAGCAAACTGAAGGCATGAGATAGTTGGATCCTACAGTCCTTTGAAAAACATCAGAAGTAGACTACTGTTTTGCATAATCGATAAGAGGATGTCGATTCTCTTTGGACTTTTGGACTTCCATAAAGCTGCAAAAACCTTCTTATTCGAAGGGAAGAAGAAGGTAAACCTCTGATAGGATTAATCCTATCAGACTCTTGATTGGGATATCACGAAATGGAAGAATCTAGAGACAAAAATCGTGTATGGTCAGTCATCAGTGGTGACAGCACTGACAGGTTGTTGAAAGCACAACTTCTTTGCTGCAGTTTCTTTGTTTGAGAGCAGATATTTGAGGGCGTTCACTAGCATCCTTCTGATGAAATGTAGGAAGCTAAGAAATTTTAGCTTTGTTAGTGGCTATTTCAAGAACCAAATATAAGTTGGTTTCACCCCGTATTTTGAACTATTCTCAGTAGAAATACATGCTATCTGTCATGTGATGATCAAAGTAGAGTGCTGACTTCTTCTAAGTGATATTTGGGTTGAAGCTCAAACTACACTGATCAGGTTTTATATAAAATTTTACATATTAATAAAATCTTTGACAATTCAGAGAGATGGAAACGTGATTTTTTGGCAAATATTAAATTTAGCTTCCTAGCATGTATAAGGTGGCTGTTGAAACTAGAGAGGAACTCGAGTTCAATTTTGACAGGAAAATATTCCTGAATGTGCTGATTTCCTAGTGAGAATTTCTAATGGAGGAGATAATGGCACATGCTTTAGCCAACCTTGTGGCTCCTTTGTTCTCATTATGTGCAATGGTTGGAACTCCGATCCTCTCTTTGTCATCCTCTCCACCCCTATTTCATACCCTCTGTTAAAGTTTCTCTACTTAAGACCACAAATATGGAATTTGTTTATTCAGTATTACATTACCCTCTTGGCTTGTTTGTTACTTGGTTTCTGTAAATTTCATTTTTTGTAATTTTCGTGTGTCTTAATTTCTTGTTATCTTTTTGCATCTAGAGTGGCTTATGCCCTTATATGGTTCAATTTTTTAATTGCCTTCTTTTGATTTTAGATTGTTCTGCTTCTTTAAACCGTGTCTGAAGTTATTTCCATATTCTGCATTTACCCATGGGAGAGGACGATAAACAGGTACAATTTTGAGTTCCTATGCTGATAAACAAATTTATGTTTCTAAATTATTAAGAATTATTGTTGAATGACTTTAAATTTGAAATTTTAAAATCACCATCTACAACTTGATTTGAAATAAATCCTTGATCTTCTAAGGGAAAACCAATTTTACAACAAATGCAAAATTGAAAAAGAAAACAAAGAAAACAAAATTTAAAAAGAATTGAAACATAACCTTATAAAAAGGGCCTTCTTTTTCTATCTCTTTGGATTATTTCATTATCAATGTAATCGTTTCTTATCCAAAAAAAAAAAAATAATAATTAAAAATTCAAGCATAATTTTTTTAGTGGAAGCTATTCTTCTAAACAATTTCCTAACTGCCTTTTCATTTCTTATACAGGATAGACAGAAAATGGCAAATCTTCATCTAAGATCTGAAATGATTAGTATGGGACATCCACCAATGGCAAACCAGCCTCATGTAATCAATCAGTCTCAAGTTATGAACCAGCCTCAGTCTCAAGTTATGAACCAGCCACAGGTGATTAATCAACCTCAATTTCTGAACCAAAGCCTAATGAACCATTCTCAGATAATGTCTCAGTCACAGGCCATCAACCAGGCAAATCATCTGCCTCAACCTCAGGCCATGCAGCAATCCCAGATGATCATGAATCATTCTCTGCCACCTATGATGAGTGGCAACTATAAGGTATGGGCACATCCACAAGCCCCTTTGGATCCGAACAAGAAGTACCGCAACTTCCCAAAACCTAACTATGGAAATATGAAGCAGTCAAGATCGGGTCGAGGCAATTGGAAGGGAAAAGGCGTTAGTGACAAAAGGATAAACAATAGGAGAATGGAAAAACCTTTACCGGGTTCCATAAGTGGTCCAAATAATGCTGCAGGTTATCAACCTCCAAGTCTTCATGAGCTGCAGTCTCAAAATCGTTTAAGGGCTAGAAAGTTTTACTCTAAAAAGAAGTTTGGCAATAGGTTTGCACCTTATGCACCTCGGAATACCACTTCTTTTTTAATTCGTGCAAAGAAGTCTGGTGGGATCGCTTCACTTGTATCTCCTAGTCCTGTAACACCCGCTGTGCTTCCTACTCCAATGTTTTCCCCTTCAAGGGAGGCATTGGGTGATATGGCCAAGGAGGAATGGGGTGTTGATGGTTATGGATCAATGAAAGGGTTGATAAGGCTACGGGGGTCTGAGAATAAGGTGGAAGTGCAGGATGAGGAAGAAGAGGAAGTTGGTGGTGGTTCGAGTGATAGTGATGTAGAGGAACACCTGGAGGTAGAACGTAGATTGGACCATGACTTGAGCCGATTTGAAATGATATACCAGAACTATGGAGTAGAGTATAATAACTGTTTGGAAAATAGGGTCGATGATCAGGATAGCCATATAGCTCAGTTGGAGGAGGAGAACTTGACACTGAAGGAGAGACTTTTTCTTATGGAGAGAGAGCTTGTTGACTTGAGGAGGAAGTTGCAACTTCTCGAGGGGCAAAACCCAGCTATTGATGATGTGAATGAGGAAGTAGTGGAGAACGTATCTGAGAATGAGAGTGATGGAGGGTTGGAGATGGAGTATGTATCTGAAATTAGACGACACCAAGATGTCGGTGTTGATTCTAAAGAGGAAGATGAAGAAGTCTTAGAGATTGAGGGTGGGGAAAAATGTGTGGGTGAAGATTTCAAGAGAGGGAAAGTGGTTGAAGAGAAATACATAGTGAATGATGAAATGGTGAAGGAATCAAATGAACAGATTCCGGAAGACTGTGTGACAAAAGATGAAGAATTTAAGGGTGAACTTATTTCGAGGAAGGTAAATGAATGTGACGATACAAATGAAAACTTGGGTAATATTCTGCACACGGATCCAGGGGTTGGAAGTGAAGCCATGGCCAATGATGAAGCAGAAGTGAATAGAGTTGTACCTGTAAAAATAGCTTTAGATGTAAAGGAAGGGTGTGAAGAAACAAGGGAGGATTCTGTATCAGGAAACTGACTGTTTGTAAAGATATGGCTCCTTCGAGAGAGGTGCTTGCATAAGCGATTAATTTTGTGTAAATGTAACCCACTTCTCTGATGAGGCATTTTCTTGGAATTTTATCGTCACTGCTGCAGTATTTCTGATTAATATTTTCTTTAGAATCTCTCTAGTTGGAAATGGCTGATGTTTCTTGATCAAATTCAGCTTCTTGTTTAGCTTAACTCTCAAGGCTTTTGTGTTAGATTCTAGGTTCTATATCTTAAATTCTTTTTTCTTTTTGTCTTTCTTGTGTAATATACTCCGTGGTCAATATGATCGTACAGCCTGCAAAAGATGCTTGTTTGGGTTTTATCCCTCTTACGTCTATCCCTTTATCAAAGAATCAGTGTGGTTTGGGGGCTGTGCATACAATTTTCTCTATGTTATTTTCATCTTTCTTTATCTGTTTTGTAATTATCTGAATCAAATGCTTTTGAACGGTTTATGGGGGCTTCTTTTTCTTTTTGGGTGGGTTACATAATTTATTATGCGGTTATCTTTTCTTAGTTTTGCTTGTTATTACTTTGTGGTTGTCCCTCTATTTTGCATAAAATAGGGGCGCTGCATTTATTAGGTTAAGCATTCTTCAATTAAGGAAATCATATGCAGGTAGTGATTGAATTAAAAGCTAGTTTCTTCTATCATTTTACCCTCCAATCCACTAACTTTAATGATTGAAGTGTCTTACAGATCTCACTTTTTGGGATTGTACAGTTTTTGTACTAAAGGTAATTTGCTGACTTCGTTTCCTGCCATTGCTGCTTACGACATATCTTTATTTCCTTAAGCAGTTAATGCAATCCCGAGCTGCCGAGCATCAAGTTTTGTATCCTTTGTATGAGCGAGCATATGGTTCTTGTAGTAAAATTGGATATATTCATTTAATTGCACCGACCTTTGTACGACCTCTAGATTATGAGTGCTCTTTTTTTTTTTTTTTTTTTCTGTTGCCATCTCAGTTCGTTGATATTGATAAAATTGACACTGCTACTAACATCTCCTGTGATCTTGATAACTCGGGTGTCAGTGGATGAACAGGGCGCAGTTAGAATGGTTGAAAGGTCTAAGCTGTAAGATTTTGCTTGCATGATCTGGCTGGGAAAAGGCTGATGCTTCTTTGGATAGACTTGATGTAAGCATTTGTGACCTTTTCTTAACAATCTTATAGATTATTTTTCTGTCCTCAGTAATTACTATATACACTTGAAAACAGCTCTACGAATTAGCAAAATTCTCCATATAGTTTATGATGTTTTTTGGTTGTGATCTTGAAGTTAGGCTTTGCCAGCTGCATGTGAAAGAAAGGCGGGGTTAGGTGGTTTTCTGAACCAGGTTTTTTTTTTTACAAGCACTACAATCTTGTTCTTCAGTAGTGCATGGATTAATGCTAAGCCGTCCATTAGGTACCTAGCAATGCTAAGTTGCAACAAACGGCAACTTTTCATTTGGACAATTTTCCTTTTTTGTGTAACAAGTACATCAACTTATGTAATTATGCTTCATTGATTTGTTATCTTATTATTATTTAATAAAAAGTTGCATATTCTCTCCCTTTTCCTCAAAACCGTATTATTTCTCCCTTTTTTTCTTCTTCTTTGCTTTATTGCCACCCAAGTATGAAGAGAGTGGGCCAATACTGGGGGGGGAGGGTGGGGGAAAGGAATTCCCTTTGCTATCATCGACAGCAATGATGCAATATAAGATTATAAATAAAACTTAAATCTTGCTATGAGATTCACAAATCGAAACTACTTGGAGCTATTTTTAAATATAAAAGGTGTACCAAAAAATTTACTAAATATTTAGTATTGCATTCTACCACGTATAGAATAGATACTGTTATATTTTGCTATATTAGTAAATACTTTTTGCTAATTAATCCCTCGAATGTATATTATTGATCACTAAAATATGAATTTTGAATTGAAGCATATTTAGTGGTTGTCAAAAAGCAAAAAAACTGATTTGGAATCGATATCATAGTTATTATGAATTAGTCTTTTCTATAAACTAGTCCAACACAGAAGAAGTGTTCGGTTTACCAACTTTTGAAGTTAGGTGTTAAACAATTCATCTTTAATATTAAACATAGTTGAAGCTTGAACATTTATAAAGAACTTAATCTTGTAACTTTGTACTTCAAATAGACTTTCTAATTATAAATTACGTAACTCAATTTAGTGTCTCAAGCGCTCTTATGATTTTTTTTTTTTTTTTTTCTGTCTTTGGGGAGTCATACCAGTCAAGCTCTCTCATAGACTCATGTGATTATCATATAATTAAACCACAATGCAAATAATAGTAACATATTCCAATGCATATCCATGTAATATACAATTAGTATATAGGCATGCCCTGTATATGCTGCTAATCAGTGTCCACTAAGCATGCACCAAACTATTAACAAAAACAACCAAAAAGCAGAAGAAACCTTTTACATTTGGCAACTTGAGATTAACATAACAGATACGTATTCATCTCTCTAAACTCCCATTTCACATACTTCCAAACTTTTTAGCCTAAAATATAACTTATGTAATGGTCAATATGGGCTTGTTTTGCTCAAGTTCTTATGGCCAAATTAAACTTGCTTTACCCACTGCCACTCAACTCATAATGTTCATGCACATATGCTACTAATTAATCTCATTCCACCATCCTCCATCTTCTAAAGTTGTCACCAATAGTATTATATATAATCTAATCTCTCTATCCTTAGTGCACGTTATCGGCCGCCATGCATCACCCACGACTAAGATTAATTAAACTTAATGCCTTTTTTCATTAGGCTATAAATTAAGGCTTTTCATCACATTATGAATCGTACTTAGTTTCTGAAAATTAAAGTTGTGTGATCATATTATTAGGAGCTATGGAAATCTCGAGCAGCAGAATGAAGGGACGGCGTTTTTCTTTGGTTATGATCATGATAATTTTGTTTATGATTTGTGGTTCCACTAGGTCTCAATTAACTGTAGATTTCTATAAAAGATCGTGTCCAAATGTGCTTAGGATGGTGAGGAGAGAAGTTATCAACGCTCTCAAGAACGATATGCGAATGGCTGCTTCCCTTCTTCGTCTCCACTTTCACGACTGCTTTGTTAGCGTAATTAAACATGCATTATATTGTTGCATTTATTAGTTTCTTTTCATGATTTTTATAAGGGTTAGTTTCAAATACAACAATCAAACTTCAACTCAAAATTACTAGTAGAAAATATAACACAATGCAAAAAAAATTGTAAATATTGTAAAATTTAGATTTAAGTGTTTGAAACTTATACCGACAACAATATATTCTATCCATCTATCAATTATATTATTGATAAAACATATCGCTGATAGACGTCTATTAGGATTAAAGTTTACCTCTAAGAGAAGTTTAACTATATCTGTCATTCTTGCTATGCGTTAAATTATTAGGGTTGAAAGTATGATTCATTGCAACTACTAATCTAACACTACAAACGACCAGGGTTGCGACGGATCTGTGCTGTTGGATGGGAGTGATGGAGAGCAAAATGCACTTCCCAACATCAATTCTCTTAGAGGGCTTGAAGTTGTGGATAGAATCAAAGCAGTAGTGGAGAATTCATGTCCCGGAGTTGTATCTTGTGCTGATATATTAACCATAGCTGCCAGAGATTCTGTTCTCTTGGTAACTAATCACCAACTTAAATATACACACATATGTATATATATAGATATAGATATGGCTTTTTTGGGGGGATTTTAATCAATATTATTGTTGAAAAATGATTTGTAGAGTGGAGGACCGGCATGGAAAGTATTATTGGGGAGAAGAGATGGATTGGTAGCAAATAGAACAGGAGCGGAGGAGCTTCCTTCTCCATTTGAAAGCCTTGATGCTATCACCAAGAAGTTCAACGATGTTGGCCTCGATACGACTGACGTCGTGGCTTTATCTGGTGCGTCTATATATTTGTATTATTTAACCAAACCATGCATGTTTACAATTTTCGAATCATGAAATCTGTTGTAAATTAAACCTGTCGTAACAAATGTTCGTAAATCAATCTTTCTATAATATATCGTGAAAGAAATAAATGAAACGTAATGGAAAAAAATGTAATTATAGTGTGTGAAATAACAAAGAAGTTAAAAGGAAACAATCAAACTAAGAATAAAAAATGAAGTTTGAGAATGACATGTTTCATTGATTTTAAAGTCATTAGTTGAATGTTAAAGACATAGCTAAAGTCATTAGTGAAATAACAAAGAATGAATCATGGCAGGAGCTCATACAATTGGATTTGCAAGATGTGCGATGTTCAACAATAGGCTGTTCAACTTCTCAGGAAGTGATTCTCCAGACCCAACCATGGAGTCCACAATGGTATCAGATCTTCAAGCTCTCTGCCCTCTCACCGACGACGGCAACAAGACCACCGTTCTCGACCGAAACTCAACCGATTTATTCGACAACCATTACTACAAGAACTTGCTGAATCAAAAGGGGCTGTTGGGGTCCGACCAAATCCTGTTCTCAAGCAATGAAGCTCAAACCACTACAAAAGCGTTGGTCGAAGCTTATAGCTCAAACGTTACGCTTTTCTTCAACGACTTTGTTAAAGCCATGATCAAGATGGGGAATATGAGCCCACTCACTGGCTCCAATGGACAGATCCGAAACAACTGTGGAATCGTTAATTCCTCTTAGTTATCATAATACAGATATACTAAAATTTCACAATAATCCATCAACCATATAAAGACAATAATAAATACCGCTAGACATCTACTAGTAATATATCAGTGTTTTTCATTATCTATCACTAATAAACAATGATACTCTATTGTATTTGTAAATATTTTAGTTCGGTTATGAATATTTTAAAGGAGTTTGAGATATTTTCGATATAAATGGAAATAAAATTGACAATTGCACATGCTTGATTTTAATTAGAGAAGCAGCTTCCATGTATATTCATCCCATTGTTTCATTTGTTATATTATTTTGGTGAATTGGATAGATATATGATTCAATTGCTTTAGTAGAACAGACAAATTTAGGTTGCTGGATATTAATATATTCATCCTTTGTAATTTAATTCAGCCATCCTTTAATAAATTAATGAATCAAGTCTTCTACACCAACTCAATATATATATATATATATATATATAGGTATGTATTTATTTATTTATATTTGATGTACGGTAATATGAAAAAAAAAAAAAAAGAATTTGAGTTCTTTTAACTTTAAATATTTTTTAGTTATGTTAATGATCTTAATTAATTAACATATATTATTCTTATTGTTAGATAGAAATAGAATAAATGTTGTGTTGGGTGTAGAATGCATATTCAAATTTTTTATTACTATGATTGATAGATGTTATGTCTTAACTTCTTCATTTTATTAACAAATTATGATCAAAGATAGAAATTTGTTAACATAATTGTAGGACCTAAACAATTATTATATATGTGTATATTATTTTCTACCAATCTCATAGAATATGATAAACAAACATTTAAAATACATCGAGACAAACTTCATATTATTGTTTATTTTCTTTAATTTTTGGTTTTTAGTTTCTTCTTTTTCCTTTCTTCTGATCAAATTGAATAGGTAACAAAGTTGAAATTGTTTAATTTTTCAAAAATAACGATGCCAAATTTCCAACTACCCAAACAATAATCTAAAAAAGATTATAGGAAAGAAAAGTTGTGAAAAAACGAATAGTATTGATCAACCATATATATACATATATATATTATATAAGTGATCAAGGTCGATATTAATATAATTTTTGTAAAACCTTATAGTTTTGGAATAGTATGATTAAATTAAATTAGCTGTTTTATATAAACAAAAGTAGATACCAACGAATTAGAGTTCCAAATAAAGGAAAAATCAAACTATATATGGATCTAAAATTCCATTGAAATTCAATATTTTTCTTTTGTTGTTAAAAGATTATATGCTTGGTGTTTTCTATATTCGAAAAATTATTTCATCAGTCTCTTTCTCTTCTAAGCAAGGGTAGTTATCAAAATATATATCATATTACAAAGTCAACAAATTTGATTTAAAACTTTAGTAGAACATAACAATATTTAAATAAATTATTTTGAATTTAGTGTGTGTCGTATATTCATTTCTAATATACTTTACGAAGTTGGAAAAAATATGCATGGTAGTTGAACACTCCATTTTGATTTTTGAAGTTTCACATAAATAAAAAGTAACAATGATCCCATCTTTGTGTATAAAAGGGAAGGGTTTGATTTGTATAGTTTCATTCATTCATCATATTCTGAATAATATATAATCCCTTAGACCAAAATTATTAGAACATGTCGTTCCCTAAAGTTGCAGCTTTAGCAGCCTTGTTGTGTATGATGTTGAGGGGCTCTTTTGCCCAACTCAGTTCTACTTTCTACGACCAAATCTTGTCCTAATCTTACCGCCGTCGTCCGAGATACTGTTAGCCAGGCATTGCAGGGTGATGTTCGAGCCGGAGCCAAGCTTATTCGCTTTCATTTCCACGATTGTTTTGTCAACGTAAGACCTCATTTGTTATTCTGTTTCAACTAGTTATACAGTTAGTTGCATTCTAGGATATACTTATATTAACGGGTGAATTTGAGTACAGGGTTGTGATGGGTCAGTTTTGCTAGAAAATCAAGATGGTGTAGAGAGTGAATTAGATGCTCCAGGAAACGAAGGAATACAAGGCTTTGACATTGTTGATAGCATCAAAACTGCAGTCGAAGCTTCTTGTCCAAACACTGTGTCTTGTGCAGATATCTTAGCCATTTCAGCCCGTGAATCTGTTGTCTTGGTAATTAATCAGTACAAATATCGAAAGTTAATATGTTTTCGGTAACAACGTATAGATATGATGATTTGAAGATCCAATAATCTAAATGCAGACAGGAGGGCCAAGCTGGGTAGTCCAATTAGGAAGACGAGATAGCCAAAATGCAAATAGAACTGGAGCTGAAAACAACCTCCCAAGCCCTTTTGAAACACTCGATCAACTTCGAGCAAAATTTAATGCAGCTGGGCTCGATTCTATTGATCTTGTCACTTTATCTGGTAATAATTTAACAATTTTATTGTATATAATTTTTATAACTAATAAAGTCATTACGAATAATAAATGTATTGTGGTTTTATTATTAGGAGCGCATACATTTGGAAGGTCAAGATGCGTATTCTTCAGTGGGAGGCTAAACAATTTCAATGGCACCGGAAGTCCAGACTCGACTCTTGACCCTACATTTAGGGATGCATTGGTCATCGCTTGTCCGACCGGCGACGGAAACAACCGCATCGCACTCGACGTGGCGACACCGGACGCCTTCGACAATGCATATTACGCTGATTTGGTTACAAACCGTGGGCTTCTCCAATCGGATCAAGAGCTGTTCTCAACCGAAGGGGCAGAAACCATCGAGATCGTCAACCGTTTTGCCGGCAACCAATCTGATTTCTTCGCTCAGTTTGGTCAGTCAATGATAAATATGGGGAACCTTCAACCGTTACTGGCACCGGCGGGAGAAATCAGGACCAATTGTCGACGTGTTAATCCTACGACTACTACAACTGCTGGTACTGCTGTTATGTAACTAATTTATATTACCATATCGAAACACTTAATATGTTTTACGTAACCAACGCTGGCCTTTCTCTTGTTTCTGTCTTTTCTTTTGTGTTCTTCTTTTCTCTTAATTCTCCCAGGAAAAAAACAAACACAGGTTCTAATTGGTTTGTGTAATAAAACATGCTTTTGTTTGTTTCTCCGCAACAAAGATGATTATCTATATGTATATGGTTCTTAATTATCAATGTGAGACTTTGTTTATACTTCTAATACTGCATGTTTTGTCTAGACTTCAAGATATATTTATCAATTACTAATAGATCTAGACGTCAATAATAGTCGTTCTCCAAGTTTTGGCACTTGTATTAGGTATGCACCTAAAGTCCCATGTTTAGTGAATAATATTATGAAAAGATTCATGTCTTTCTTGTATAACGACAACCATCTCGGACAGTATATGAAACTGTTATGAGAATAAAAGATAAAGTGGAAGTGTTAGTACAGATTATTGTGAAGACATGTGTGGGTTTTCTGGTTGAGATAATGCAACCCAAATGAAAGAATATAATGAATGGGCTAAAAGCAACGAGGTGTGTGGGAATGGAAGAAAATCCCTACGTCCAAAATGACAGGTGAAGGGAGCAAAAGCCAAATAACTAATGCACCAGATTTTCTCGTGAAATCATTAGCTACACCTAATCATTACACAAAATATAACAAAATTATACTATGATACTTAAAAAATATAGCAAAATTTACTACCTCTAACTAATAAACACGATATATTTTTCTATTAATGTCTAGTATAGAAGTTTACCGACTTCTATAAGTATCTATCATTGGCAGGTTCTAAATTTTTGCTATAATTGTAATAATTTTAGATGTTTTGCCATTTAAAATATAATGTACCATATCATTTTTTTTAACGGGTTTTCCAAAGCTTTGAGCTTGACTTTTCAAAACCTTTTTCTTTTGGTTTTCCCAAGCCAATTGATGTTGCATCGTTATGGCTATTATGTTTTTTTTTTTTGAAAAAAGATACGGTGGGTCAGTAGGTGCACCCGGGCATCTCCACTAGGTGGACACCCCCTTAGCACCATCATCATACCCGCTTCATTAAGATATAACAAATACAATACACGGAAGCAGGATGGCCCAAAAATAAAGGGCTTGAGAACAGCCCCGTAAGGACAAAGTACAAGCAGAGAGAAAGTGAAAACTAAGGAAGTGCAAACTAACTAAAAGCATTAAGGTTTAGTGCTATGGAAGAAGCTTGATAATTTGAGAAAAGAGAAGATCTACTGGTCCATAGTCCTGCAAGAGCTTTTATATCTTCCCAAATTTCTGCAACTGTTTTTTCTTTCCCATTGAAGATACGGGCATTCCTTTCCAACCAAATGTTCCAGAGGGCAGAGGCATAGGTGTTATAGAGAATGACATTTTTCTTTGTTTTCTGTTTCCAGCTGCACATGGTAATACAAAGATCCTTTGGACTGAGGCAGTTTACATTGCTGTTTAAGTGTGATGATATTAATCTCCAAATAGACTTTGCAATGGGGCATAGGATAAAGAGGTGTATTCTGTCTTCGTCATTCCTCTTACACATGACACACCAGCTCGGTCTAGAACAGAGATTTGGTAATCTCTTCATAAGTTGTTCAGCAGTGTTCACACTATCATAGAGCAGAGTCCATATGAAAAAGATGCATTTCTTTGGGATGCTTGTCTTCCAAAGATTCTTGAAAGTGTTTTGGCTTTGGAGGTCTAAGAGGCTTTGATCAGGCTGTTGGAGAGCTTTTTTAACCGAGGCCACTGTGTATAAGCCATTAGAGTTTAGGGTCCACGTTGGAGAGTCTTTTCCATTTTCGCAAAAGCTTGCATTTAGAGAGTTTTTTAACTCAGCCCACAGAGGATATTCCCACTCTCTTAACTGTCTTCTTGGATTTAGATCCCAATCCATCAAGGTATTATTCCACATGTCTCTTATGGAGCTGTCCTTATTTGTAGATAGAGCAAATAATCTGGGGTAGTGAAAAGACAGAGGACTATTTTGATGCCAGTGACTATGCCAAAAGGAGAAGCTTCTGCCATTTTTAATTTTCCAGGAAACATGTCTTTGAAACCACTCCAAGCCTTTGCAAATGGAAAACCATGGGGAACGGCTGCTGCTATGATTGCAAACACAAGGAATGTCCCCTTTGGATAGGCTTCTATATTTTGCATTTATAATTTTCTTCCATAGGGGGGAATCTTCATGGATGTATCTCCAGAGCCATTTTGTTAGAAGAGCAAAGTTTGTGTCTTTCAGTCGACTTATGCCCAGCCCTCCTCTCTCTTTTGGAGAAGTAATCTTCGCCCAATTAACTAGGTGTAGTTTATGGGTCTCTGGTGGGTTCTTCCATAAGAAATTTCTCCAGGTTTTTTCAATGTTTTTGCAGGTTGATACAGGGGCTTTGAAGATTGATAGCTGATAAGTAGGAAGGCTAGCCAAAGAAGATTTAATCAGAGTAATTTTACCTCCTTTAGATAACATAGAATATTTCCAGCTGGCAAGTTTTTTGTTTATCTTTTCTTCAACGTTCTTCCAAAAAGTCTTTGTGATTTGTTTACCTCCGAGAGGAACTCCAAGGTAGTTGATTGGAAGAAATTTTGTAGAAATTCCCCATTGTGAAGCTATCTGTTCAGTTCTTGCAGCGTCAACATTTATAGGAGAAATGGTGGATTTATTTAGATTGATACTCAGCCCCGATGCAAGCTGGAAGAGGTTGATGATATTCTTTAAATTTTGAATTGAGTGCTCATCATCTTCTACAAAAAGCAGAATATCATCTGCAAAGAGTAAGTGTGTCAGATTTATGTTGCCCTCCATTTTCACCCCTTTGATTTTTTCACCCACAGAGTTCAGCAGCCTGCTTATATAATCCATTGCTAGGACAAAAATAAAAGGGGAAATAGGGTCTCCTTGCCTTATGCCACGGGAAGGTTGAATTTTGCCTCTAGGTCTGCCGTTGATGATAATAGAGTACTGTACACTGCTAATACAAGCTCTTATCCACCTCCTCCATCTGAAGGGTACCCCTTTTTCATAAGCATGAAATCAATGAATCTCCAGTTTAGTTTGTCAAATGCTTTTTCAATATCCAGCTTTATAACAAAGCCTTGAATTTTTTTAACTCTCCAATAGTCGATGGCTTCATTTGCAACTAAGATAGCATCTATGATTTGTCTGCCTTTTACAAAGGCCATTTGGTTCTCTGCCACTGTGGATGGAAGAGTTTCTTTTAGTCTTTCCGCAATGACTTTGGCAATAAGTTTGTAAATGGAGGTCGTTAAACTTATAGGTCTGTAATCCGCAGACTCCGCACACTTTTCCTTTTTGGCAATTAGAGCAATATTTGTGATGTTTACTGCTTTGTTAATGATACAGTTTGAGTGGAAGTCTCTGAATATGTTGAGAATTTCTTCCTTGAGGTCAGACCAAGTTGATTTATAGAATTCCATGGTAAAGCCATCTGGACCCGGGCTTTTATTGTTTGAGAAAGCAGTAAGGGCTGCATGAATTTCCTCCTCCGTGAACAAAGAACATAAATTTTGTGCTTGGGTGGTTGATATAGGAGACCAACTAAGATTATCAATAAGCCAAGGGCTTTCCTCTCCACCCCCTTTGTAAATATCTTCAAAGTGATCTAAGAAGGCTTTTGCAATGCTCTCATTTGTTGAACAAGGAACACCATCGACGGAGTTAATATTTGATATAATGCTTCTTCTTTGTCTGGCAGAGCAGATTTTGTGAAAGAAAGATGTATTTTCATCTCCTTCAGTGATCCACAATCTCTTGCTTTTTTGGTACCATATTTGAGCTTCTTTGAAACCGGACATAAGGACATCAGCTTTTAATCTAGTCCTACGGAGGCTAAGCTCTTCAGATAAGTTTCCTTCAGCTTCTAATCTGTCTATGTTGTCGATTTCTTTTATCCAAGCATTTTTATCTTCATCACTGTAGCATTTGTTCTTTCTTTGCTCATTTCTTATAATGGCAGATAGTTGCTTTAGCTTTCTCATAAAAGAAAAGCCTGGGTGCCCCTCCTGTCTCAAATTTTTCCACCAATATGTGACATTTTTTTTTAACCATGATTCTTTCAGATGTACATTTATAAGCTTAAAGGGAGAAGGGCCCCAACTGATCATGGAGGATTCCAGTGCAATTGGGAAATGATCTGAAGTAACTCGCGAGAGGGTCTTTGAATAGTGGGCAGTGAATAAATTTTCCCAATTTGTTGTATAAAGGAATCTGTCGATCCTGGAGAGAACTGGTTGAACTCTGAGATTAGACCAAGTAAATTTTGCATTTGAGAGGGGAGGATCAATAAGATTGCTGTCAGAAATGAATTTGTTAAAACATCTCATACTGTGTTTACTTGGATTTTGAGTAGAAGTCTCAGAGGAGAATCTCACTACGTTGAAGTCTCCTGCTAACAGCCAGGTTGGGGAGCATTTGTTTTTTAGGTCCAATAATTCAGCCCAAAATGATTTCCTGTTTCGACCACCCGAGGGCCCATATATAGCCGACAACCACCAGGCCGAACTCGAAGGCCCATCAGGGGTGTTTATGTTAATGGATAGAGAGAAAGTTCCTTCAATGAAATCAGTCACATTAAATCTGAGATCATCCCACATTATAATGATTCCTCCAGAGTTACCAGAAGCACTTATAGCACGCCATTTTACACTTATGGAGCTCCACAATGATTTAATAATTTTTTTTGTAACCACAGAAATTTTTGTCTCAACTAAAATCACAAAGTCAGGAAGATAGCGGGAAAGAAGATTTTTTATTTGAACTCTTTTTGAGGGAGAGTTTAACCCTCTAGTATTCCAGCTTACAATTTTCATTTAAACATAGAATTCCCCTTTTCGAAGTTCCCAGCTGGAGATCTACCCATGTAAACATTTGAGGTCGGGTTCATGTTGGTGTCCCAGTCCACCGGTGCCAATTTGAGGTTGTTTGTTTTTAACCATTCAATCAATTTCTCTTTGAAATTTTCTTCTTCAGTTTTCTCCTCCCCTTTTTCTTCTTCGGATTTTTCTTCATTCTCAGAGACTAGAAGCTGCTCAATGCTGTCTTTTATAATATCAGAGTGTGTTGGAGATGTGGGCGATTGTGAGATTGATAGTTGATCTGGGCTTGATAAAAATTCATCAGAGAAGGGAGATAAAGGCCCAAGGTCCACTGTGAGACTAAAGGAGTTTGGCTCTTTAACCTCGTTAATGGGCTGAATTTTTAGCCCGCTGCCTTTTGTCTTTTTCTCATTTTGGGCGTCTGGATTTGTATTTGGGCTCTTTATTCTGTACATCTTTTTACTTTTCCCCTTGATTTCTTCTCTGAATTTCTTCATCAATTTCTTCTTTGGGCTTTCAAGTGGGCTTTTTAACTTCATTAGGGCCTGTGGGGCACTCTTTGGATCGTATAGCAATGTCTTGGATTTCGGGGATTCAAAAGAAACTTTCCTTTTGCCTTTTTTCTGTCCAGCTGATTTTGAATTTTCCCCTCTATAAAAAAATTTCCCTCCTTTTTGGCTGATCACTGTCATCTCGTCATCATTAGCCTTCATCTTTCTTTTCTCACTTGAGTCGCTGTCGCCGTCATAATTCAAAAAATCCATCATTGCTCCCAATTTTTTATTTTTTTCCAAATTCTGACCGTTGTCCTTCTTTCCGACCACCATGGATACTGCTTTTTCCGGCGAGACTGCGAAATTATCTTCAAATAAGTATTGCTCACTGTTCATGTTGAATTCATCAAATCTTTTGGCTGCTTCTCTAGTAAAAGTACCATGGATACTAGGACTTCTCTCCCGATGCCATTTCCCTTCAGTTTTGACTATAACTTGTACAATAAAGCTGTGTTCTTCTTTGTCAAACAGCTTGATATACGCTGGAATGAAACCCGTGTAGTTGTCCTTGATTTTGATGGAAGCTTCAAAGATGTCCGTGAGCTCCCTTGTTTCTTTTGCCACTTCAACGAATCCACCACAGGCATCACCAATTTGAATAAAACTCTCCAAATTCCACGCATGCAGAGGAACCCCTCGCACCTTTATCCATCCTCCATAACTTGGGATGACTTTCGGTGATGCATGGGTTTTCTGGCTCCATTCTTCGAACTTGACATAAAAGCGACCCACTGTGGTCCATCCTTTGTTTTTACATAGCAGCTTTGCTTGTTCCTCATTTTTGAAGTAAATCAACGCTTTATCAGCATGGAAAGGTTTGTATCTGACAGTAGTATCAAGCTGTTCATTAAGCTTCTCCACTATTCTCTCCCAATCATCATGAAAATATCTTCTAGTAAGGACTGCTGTTCTTTCCCAGTCAAAAGAGAAAGTGGTGTTTGACTTCCCTGTTTTCTTTATATTTTCGGTTCTTGAGTTTGATTCCTCATCGGATGAACTTCCTTTAATAACCGCTTCAGCATAGGATCTCCTCTTTGTGTCTTCCCCAGAATCAGAGCTAGAGAAGCCATCTCTCATTTTTGTGTTTAAAATTGTTCTGTAGTTTGTTTTTGAGGATGGGTCCTTCTTTCCATGTAACAGACTTACAAAATGGGCCCATCCTGATTTTTCTGCTCCTTCAGGGACAAGGATGCAGCATTTTCTTCCTCTATCATCTACTCGGTAAATTTCAGCAATGTAACCTTTCCTATTGTATGTTTTTTGGACCCACAGGCAGCATTCCTCGAATCTTTTTTCCAAGAAGAATCTGGTTGTACGAGGAGTATCCAGCAGGGTTCTGAATGACGATTTTAACCATTCCAGAGACTCCAGCGTGACAGCAATTGAGAAGGATTTGTATGGACCCACCTCCGTAATAAGCAGTTTGAAGTCACGTGACCAATTGTCCACTGATAGAACAAAGTCTTTTTTTTCGATGGTGCAGGAGCGGGGGAGCTGTTGTAGTGTAGTCATGCTGCGAAGTAAAGTAATGCAAAGCAGTAAACAGAGAGTGAGTTGAAAACTTCTGTAAATGTACCTTAATAGCCTGAGATAAACAAAGATCTTCCTTGGTTGTCGGGAGAATCAGCTGGAATAAATTTGGTTGTTGAGGGTAGTAAATTTTTTCAGGGGAAGCGCAAAGGTCCTCCATGACACTTGTTAAGGTTTTCCTGTAGCTTGTGAACTGTAATGGCCGCCGTCTTGGAGAGTTGAGAGAGAAGCTCTGCCGTCATAGTTGGAGAGAGGGCCTGCTTTGATATGTTATGGCTATTATGTTATTACAATGATCTTCCTCTTTATCTCTTCTTAAACATCTCTAATTAATCAAAATTATCCACAAATAATATTAAGTTTTAAAAAAAACATAAAAGATGATTTCAAATATAACAATAATCAAGTAAATTTTATTTATAAAACATAACAAAATTATTTGACTTTTCATCGGTCATGAACATCGAAGACTATTCGAATTCTTGAATATTACTAATATTTTGTAAATATTATCAACCAGTTTAGTCATCTAAATTTTTTATTTTTTTAAAACAAAAGCATAATTTTAATTAAACAAGTTTAGAAAAAGGGAAGATATATGATATATGATATATATATATATATATATATATATATATATATATATATATATATATATATAATGGGTGTGGGACCCACACAAATTTGAAAAAACCAAAAAAAGTCCAAAACCCTATTTTGCAAATTTTATAAAATTGAGTTAGGTGAGGTGCACTACCCCTCTCCCTCCCATCACTCCACATGAGTGCTGCCAATAAGTATTAACACACCACATTTCAACTTTTCTATTCTTTCCATTTTTTTTCCCTTTTTACTTTTGTAAAAAGCACTTAGTTTTTGTAACATAGATTGTCAATTTGATACATCGGGCATGTTTGGAAGAAGAGTTAAAAAAGGAGAGGGGTTGAATTATGTAACACAATACTTGTACGGGGGAAGGATTATTATAACCCTGGTTTTATCCCTTCAACCATTTCTCAATCTATTTTTCTTCATTTATAATTTCTAAACTTATGAGTTTTGTTAATTTTATTTTTTTTATTTTAAAATCACAATTGTTTTTAAATTATGAGTTTGGTACCATTACATTACTAAAATTTTAATTTCTTCCTTTATTCTTGAATTAGATAGTTTTTAATTTCACAAATATATTAATATGAATTCGAACATAGAGTTGATTGAAGATGATTAAATTTTGTTATCAATCTCAACCTCATTGTTTTCGGTACTTTGTATTTCCAATTGTTATTTGTACTTATTTACATGTTTACAGGATGTGTATCACATTTATAAAACCAATTTATTGAAACATAGCGTATACTTAAAAAATGTTGAAAATGAACATCGTAGTTAAATAAATTAAGCCAAATTGTTTTACGAAAACTAGGATGATTCAGTAAATTAAATATACAAATTTTGTGTATTGGATTTAGAATATGAATTTTTTTTTAAAAAAAATTATCCGCTAGTAACTACTTAAAAATGTTGAAAATGAACCTTATAGTTAAAGAAATTAAGGTGGATGATTTGGTAAATTAAATATACAAAATTTGTGGATTGGATTTAGAATATGAATTCAAAAAAAAAATTATTAACCCATAACTACTTAAAAAAATTTAAAAATGAACGTCGTATTTAAAGAAATTAAGGTAAATTGTTTTACAAAAACTAAGACGACTTGATAAAATTTATAATAACACTAGGTTTATCATAACTCTAAACCCCCTAACCCATTTCGTTTTAACAACTATAACATATATTTTGAAACATTCTTTCAATGAAAAATAGTTAGATGATGTCTCTCTTATCTAATACCACATATTAAATAAATAACATAAAGTTTTATCTCAAAATTAATTGAAAATAAAAAAATTAAATTATTTACCTTCGACCGTTCTATTATTATCATTATTCTTATTATTGTTAATATATTTCATTAAAGTATATAATTTTACTTATTTATTTATTTGTAGTGAAGAAGAAAGGTGGAAAAGTAAAAAAAGAAAAATAAAAAAGATCGTTTTCTTTTTAAAACTTTATAAAATTTTATGTTTTGATTTAAAATTTTGTTGGGCGAAAAAATTAGTGCAAAATTTGGATAAAGAGGAAAGTAATTTTTTTAAAACCCTAAACTCTCTTTTGTTACTTTATTTTTCAATTTTAAAGGGAAGTAACATATGATTACATTTACATTTACATTCAAAGATGGCGAGCAGTTCGAAAGAGTCTCTTTACCCAATCAAAACTACAGTTTTATACAAAAGAAAAAAAAAAAAGAATATGAAAGTATGGAAGAATTTCAATGTCCATTAAGTTTGGGTTTATGAATATAATGATCTTTTACGTCACCTTAAAAGAAAAAAAAAACATTATAAACGTAAATATATTAATTATATAGATAAGATTCAAACCTGAAATGAAAAAGGGATTAATAAAGAAAGTGGATCTTAGTGTTAATTTTGAGAAAAATAACATTGAGATTCTACGTATATATTTGGGCTTTCTAAGTGAATTCACGGTATAATAAAAATAAGTGACATATTGGACGTTAACATTTAACAACTCATGACAAAGCAAAATAAACTAAAAATCAAATAAGTGCAACTCATATAGATAATACACCTTAAGAGATTGAAAATCAATATTCCCACAATGAATCACATAACTAAAAAATTGAAGAAGAAAGGATAAGAGAAAAAAAAAATCAATGAATCACAAAATATCTCAAACTTGAGGGATAAAGCCGTCAAAATTTGAATGTTACTAAAATAGTATCCAAAATGTACTAAAAAGCCAAATAACTAATGCACCAGAATAGTAAACTATCAAAATCTCGAAGACAGTGTGACTTTTAAGTTCTCCGATTAAGCATCTGGCCTCTAATTCAAATTTAAAACCCTAGGTTTTTTTTAGATCGATAATCTTATTTCACAACTTAGTCATCCAAATATACAAGTCAACTTTATCATTAATTCTTTTAAAAACTTAACATAATCGTAACAACAACGACAAAAGTAAACACCTCTCAAAAGTTGAAGGATTAATACAAAATGTTTTGTGAAGTTTACGAACTAAAATAAGACAAAGTAAAATTTAAAGCTAAAACAAAAATGGAAAGCAATTCATTTAAAATGTAAGGTAATTTGGGAGTTTCACATCTTAAAAAAAGTAACAATAAATTATTTGAAAACATACATCAATTCCACTAATACAACCTTTAAGGAATTGAATGTAGGAAGTTTTTAATGTAGAAAATTAGATATTTTAATGATGGAGTCCACCAACTACATGAGCCAAATATAGGGTAGGGTAGAGTTCACACCTTCATCTTTCCTTCCAAAATTCTCAATGAAAAACACTCTTTAGGTTTTTACTTTTTAACAAATATTGGTAAAAAGAAAATAGGCATTGGGAGTCGCAGCCCCATGTGGGTTTATCCTAAAAAGTGACCTCAAATTATTTTTAAAATATACTAAAATAATTCATTCACTTTTATACATATAACTTACTCTTACTCCAAATTATGTATAAAAAGGAAGCTAAATCACCACTCCCATTCGCACCAACAATCACTCAAATGGCTTCTTCTAACTCTACACTATTCTTCCCCTTGTTTTGCATATTGGGTTTGCTGGTGGGACACTCTTTGGCTCAACTAAACCCTTTGTTTTACGCCAAAACATGTCCTAATCTACCCAATATTGTGAATACTGTCGTTGCAAAGGCTCTCCAGACCGATGCTCGAGCTGGAGCCAAGCTAATTCGTCTCCATTTTCATGACTGCTTTGTTGACGTACCTAACTAATTAACAACAAATCTCAGTTTCAATTCTTTATTATTATGTTTAAAAAGAAAATTGATGCGAAATGTGGGGTAATATTATTGCAGGGGTGTGATGCGTCTGTTTTGCTAGAGAATGCACCAGGTATAGAGAGTGAACTAGATGCCCCTGGAAATCAAGGTATTCAAGGTCTTAACATTGTCGACGACATCAAATCCGCTGTCGAAAAGGCTTGCCCTCGCACTGTCTCTTGTGCTGACATCTTAGCCATTGCCTCCAAAGAATCCGTCGTATTGGTAACTATATATCACATCATATATCATATATCAAGAGTATAAACAAAGTATTAATCAAAGTAGTTTTGAGTTCAGGCTGGAGGGCCGAGCTGGGTTGTGCCGTTAGGACGAAGAGACAGCAGAACAGCCAATAAAGAAGGAGCCACGAACAACCTCGCCAGTCCCTTTGAAGATCTCAATGCACTCAAAGCCAAGTTTGGTGTTTTCGGTCTCGATTCCACTGATCTCGTGGCTTTGTCAGGTAAAATTAATATCATTAATTAAACACGCGATTACATTAATCATCTGGGTTAATTAATTAAACTAATTATTGGGTTTAAACTCAGGAGCACATACATTTGGTCGTTCAAGGTGCGCATTTTTCAGCCAACGATTCGCTAACTTCAACAATACGAACATGCCAGACCCAACGCTGGACCCAGCCTACAGAAATCAGCTCCAAAGAATTTGCTCAAGTGGGTCAGAGACAAGAGCCAATTTTGATCCGACGACACCAGACAGATTTGACAAAAACTATTACACCAACCTTCAAGGGCTACGGGGACTTTTGCAAAGTGATCAAGTACTGTTCTCAACTCGTGGGGCTGACACAGTGGGGATCGTAAACCGGTTTGCCAAAAAGCAAGGCGAGTTCTTCAAAAGTTTTGGTCAGTCTATGATAAAAATGGGAAATATTACTCCTTTAACTGGGAACAAAGGAGAGATTAGATTGAATTGTAGGAGGGTTAATCCAAGAAGGCCCAGAACTGATGAAGGTCGTGATGTTATGTAACTTTGTTTAGTTAGTTGTGGTTTTGGATGGTTTTGTATGTCGTTGTTTTATGGTTTGTTCTTCAAATAAAACTAAGTTTTAATGTTTTGGTTTGTGGGTAAACATTTTTGTTTAATTGTGTTTGGAGATTCGTGGAGTTCGAAAGCCATGAACCCACCAAGCACCCACTACGGCAACCTTAAAATTACAAAATTTGATCCAATTCCCCTTTTTCTTTTTCGATTATTAAACTTTAACAATTACCTAATCGCAGCCATGGATTTAAAGCGTACGTCTTTTGGTCCTTTCCCACTCTAAATATTAAAATGATTACCATATGTCATCATAAAGTATATAAACATATAAATTAATGTATCATTATCATCATCTAGAATAATTAATCAATGGTACATTGTTAAATTAGTTTATCAAAAGTATAATGAATGAGTGCATAATTAAAACAAATTTATCAAAATACATGAGTTAAGTGTATATTCATTTGTGTGAATATTGAGGTCTCATTTGCTTCATTTTTACATCCTTACAGATGAATTCAACCTTTTTCTTTTCCTTTTGTCACAATTTGTAAATAGCAAATATGTGGCCTATTAGCCTAATATATAGAAAACAGATATAAACAAATTGTTAATTAGACAACAAACTCTTATGATTTGCTCTTAATTTTAACTTGGAGAATGTCGTATATTTTCTTGTAGGTATATTAGCTTTGTAGGAAGGTTCAAGGTTGGGTAAGAATTGAAAATGAAAAGATAAAATTTAAAGTTACCTAACATATTAATTATAAAATTTAACTAATTTATAAGGGTTTTTTCTAAAAAATATAACAAATCGATCAAATATTTTGAAAACGAAAAAAATCCAGATGCCCAAAATTGGAAATATAAAAAATGTCCTAGTAAACATGTGATTAATTGGTCACACGTGTGCGTGTAATTCTTCTTCTAAACGATCATGATACGCGACCGTTCAGTAAATTATATACAATCGTCTAGAAAATGATATACAATTGTGTAGGTAGTATCAACACTGACCACACACCTCCATGTAATTCTTCTTCTAAACAATTATGATATGTGATCGTATAGAAAATGATAAATGATCGTGTAGGGAATTGGATACAATTGTGTAGGTTTTTTTAACGATAGAAAAAAATGCTTCAAATCTAAACTATTTTTTAGATCATATCAAAGTGATCTTGAAAATATCTTAATATTATAGAAGAGGATCGAAAGACGATGAACAGAGGAGCTAAAGAAATCTGGAATAAAAAAAATAGAACAAGAAGAGTTGAAGAAATCTGGAAGAGAAGATAAATAAATAGCAAAAAAGAAGAAATATAAGTAATGAATCGTCCACAATATCAAAAGACAAATCTGAAATTTATGAAAAATTTCTATCGACTTCATAAAAATTAACCATTCATAAAAGACTATGTTGAAACTCTTTGAATTATAGAAAAGATATGAAAAACCAAATCTAGATGGTCCAACTTAAACTAAAACTTAAAAAAATAATAAAAAAAAATTAAAAATCAAAGATATTAAAAGAATATTTTTTAAAAATAGTAAAATACTAAAACTATTTATAAAATATAGCAAAGTTTATCAAACTTTCTATAGTCCTATACGTTAAGTTAATTATTGTACACGTCCATATTAAGTATTAGTGTGAGGAATTGAAAGTTGATGAGCAATTTTAAGAAGGTAACAATTAGAAGATTTAAGAGAAAATTATAGGATAATTAAAATAGATATTAATATGTAGTAATATTTTTAAAAAATTGAAAATACAATAAAGTTTATCAGTGATAGACTTTGATAGATTCTTATAGTTTATCGGTGATAGATCAACATTTGCTATCATCGATAGATTTTAACAGATTTTACTATATTTGTAATTTTTTAAAACTATAGTTATATATTTAATTATTTTAAATATAATTGTTACGTTGGTTGTTTTTAGATAGATAGAAAATAGGGGAAGTTCGTGGATCGTTCGTGGCAATTTCACCAATCTTTCTTCCACGCCATCCAACCGAGACTTCAAAAACAACCATATATTATATTCAAATTAAAAGCATTGAATTTGGTAAAAATGGCACGTGATTTTGACAAACTTAGATCGGATTAAATGGACCGGGAGCTGGGGTCCACAAAAATTAAAAAAAAAAAAAAAAAAAAAAAAAAAAAAAAAAACGGGACTTTTTCATTTTATTATTATTATTATTATATTAATTGAAATTAAATAGGGCTGCATACCCACGTGTCCAGCACGCTTCCACCTGTATCCCTCACCGCTAATTTTGCAAACTCCTCTTTTCTTTTCTTTTCTTTTTTCTTTTCCTCATAATCTATATAATAAGATTTATTTATTATTATTTTATTTAGTTTTTTTTTTCTTTCGGTTTTTAAATTAATAAACTATTGGTTTTGGGTAAGGCCTTAGATTACATTATCTAAATAAAAAAAAAAAATAATAGGACGGACTTTAGAGCCAAATAACATAATATTTGGAATTTCAAACGAAGTTTGAATGAGTAAAATTTCTATACTTTAAAATAGTCAAAAATATCCATATAGCATATTTATCAAAAGTCTATGTCTAAAATTTCAAAATTCAAGAATTCCACAAAAAAAAAAAAAAAAAAAATCAGAATTTTTTTTCAATGATTTTAACTTAACAAAAGGCTAAGAAAACGAACCAATTTTTCAAAACATTTTTTTTTAAAGGAAGGGAATGAAGAAGGTATCAAACTAAAGTAATAGTTGGATTTATTATTTATATTCTTACTATTCACATAAAAAATGTATTAATTAAAATATTTATAGTACAAGTTGTAATTCAATAGATTATACAAAGATAGATAGATAGTATTATGAGGTAAGTAAGTATTAATTTTTTGGTGGTATAAAAGCAATATGGATGTGGACTATTGGGGGGAGGGTGGTTGGGTAGCTACCAAGGATTTTATATCCATATACATATATATAATAAAGTTTGAAAGAAGAAAACAAAGGAATGGTTTTGAGGTTTGTTTATAATATCCTTTGGACAATTTGACTTTCTTTTTTATGTAAAAATAAAATATATATATCTTGTGGAAAATGACAAATTATGAAATCCGGATTAGGTATTACCTTAAGAAAAACCTCATCTTCTTCTTTCACAACTTTCATTTATAAAATTCAAATTATTACTTTTAGAAATAAACCAAATATGCATTTCAATTCAAACATCATATATATCCAAAACACACACACCTATCAATCTATCTATCTATCTATATATCTAAATCTACATTGACTTACTTTTATACTAAACAATTGATCAAATTTGTTTTATTTTCAAGAATAAGTACGTTTGATAATCATTCTAATTTCTCGTTTTCAAAAATTTAAAAAATATTTCTAAAAATTAAACAAAAATAGAGAAACTATGGAAAATAAGTAAAAATAGTAAGAAAAATAACAAAAGAAAAATAATTTTAGTTTCGTATTTTGTCTAACATGTTTATGGATTTAAAATTTGAAGTATTAAAATAACTAGCTAGTAGTGCAAATTGAAGTAAGAAAATACAATTAATTTAATGATAAGATTGCAGTTACATGTGTATAGGTAACCCAAATATTAAACGAAAACCCTAATGTGTTGAAAATAGTCATATTCAATTTTGTTAATAATTTAATGTTAATGATCACCTTGAATCCATCGACAACTTGTGGCCCAAGCTCATGGCTGTTGTATAAATTAATCAAACCTCACCTCTCCACTTCTCCACAACTTATTCTCACAAATCCAAAAACCTCAGCAATGGCTTCCCCTAAACTTACACCCTTTGTTGCAGTGGTAGCTTTGATGCTTGCTCCCTCTCTTGCTCAGCTTAACCCTTTCTTCTACACCTTCACTTGCCCTCAACTTCCTTTCATTGTTCTAAATACAGTCTCTCAAGCTCTCCAAACCGACGACCGAGCTGCTGCCAAGCTCATTCGTCTCCACTTTCATGACTGCTTTGCCAATGCACGTACTAATCATAAACCTATTTGAATTTCCTTTTTTTTTTTTTTTTTATGTTTAGTCAAACATCTTCTGATATGTTGGACGTTGGGTCATTTGTGTAGGGGTGTGATGGATCTGTGCTACTGGAAGACGTACCTGGTGTTATCGACAGTGAGTTGAACGCACCTCCCAACAATGGAATCCAAGGGCTAGACATTGTGGATAACATCAAAGCAGCAGTTGAAAGCTCTTGTCCAGGCATTGTTTCTTGTGCTGACATATTAGCTCTCTCATCTCAAGTGGCTGTTGTACTGGTAGGTATAGTGATGATTTCATCCAGTTATAATTTTGTTAAATAATGAAAAAGTAATTAATACCTACAAAATGTTACTTTCTATCCCTAGACTCGCGATAAATATCTGTTTTACTATATTTGAAAACTTCTCTAAATAAAGTCAAATTGTTAATTGTTGCACTAGTCTGGAGGGCCGGCATGGATTGTCCCATTGGGAAGAAAAGACAGCAGAATAGCAAACAGAGCTGCAGCAGCAAATCTGCCAAGTCCCTTCGAAACTCTAGACGTGCTGAAATCCAAATTTGCAGCATTCGGGTTGAGTTCTACGGATCTTGTGACTCTATCGGGAGCGCACACGTTCGGTCGATCAAGATGTCTCTTCTTCACAGGACGGTTCGACAATTTCAACAACACCGGCCTACCGGACCCGACTTTGGATGCTGCATACAGGGAGCAGCTACGCCAACTTTGTGCCACTCCAGTAACAAGAGTAAACTTCGATCCAACCACACCAGACACATTCGATAAAAACTATTACGTTAATCTCCAAAACCATAAAGGGCTCCTCCAAAGTGATCAAGAGCTTTTCTCAACCCCTGGGGCTGATACAACTGCCATTGTCAACAGATTTGCTGCTAGCCAACTTCTGTTCTTTATTCAATTTGGTAATTCGATGATCAAAATGGGGAATCTTAGCCCTCCACCTGGCACCCCATCTGAAGTCAGATTGAACTGTAGGAGGATCAACCCATCCACGACCACCCTCCATGATGTTATCTAACTTATAATTTAAATTTACATGAATAAACTTCAACTTTGTTGTTGTGTTTG
Source organism: Cucumis melo (assembly GCF_025177605.1). Classification (NCBI taxonomy): domain Eukaryota; kingdom Viridiplantae; phylum Streptophyta; class Magnoliopsida; order Cucurbitales; family Cucurbitaceae; genus Cucumis; species Cucumis melo. The sequence continues at coordinate 684,022 of NC_066861.1, read as the reverse complement.
AATCCAGTTCATTGACTCTGTTGTGGTGGATTAATATTTAGCAATTTATAAATATATAGTGATGTAAAACAACAAAGTCAGAGGTTGGTTGCTTTGTTTTTCTTAATCACACAATAATAACATACTTATTAGTTAATATCTTATTTTAAAATTGAAACCTCTCCCTTAATCTTACATTAATTAACAATTCATATACTTTTCAAACCACTTTATACCTAGCATTTAAAAGTAGAATTTAGAAATTAGGAGGGGTTATGAAATAAATGAATATACCATTTGATGACATGTTAATTTAGAAATATTATCGATAATTAGAAACTCATTTAAATGCATATACATGTGGTAAGATTACAACGTCAACTTTTGAATTGAGAGTCGTCTTAATATTTCTTGTCTATTTTACACTTGTAATCTTCTTCTTTCATATATGTGTGTATGTATGTATACAGTTAACCTTCTCACTTTAAATTAAAACGTTCAAAATATCTCTTACAATTTTACAATAAATCAAAATAATTTTTGCTCTATATGTAAATATTTTTAGAAGTTTAATAATTTAAAATATTTTTTTTACTAATAATCATAACTATAAGAATAAGGCAAAAGAGAAATTAATGAACAAGAATCACTTTGACCTAAATTATTATAAAATGTGGAGGCTAAATTAAACGTTTTTTTAATATGGCTTTGGTCATTAAGTTAAATCACCATTTAGGTTTTATGCTTAAAACTATAATTTTTTTTTAACAAACAAAACTATAATATTTGTTATTTTCTAAAGATAAAAACTATAATTTTTATGGGAACATTCTTATTCAAAAAAAAATTAAATTAATCTCCACTTGCTTTTCATTAACAGTGTTTTCTAAAATTGAGGTGTTTAATTTAAAAAAAAATACTTAAATAAAAATAAATGATCAAATCAATTCAAACGAACTATATCCTTTTTGTCATAATGAACTATCCAAGCTATGTCACTTTAGTAAAACTTATAATTTTCATAATCTCTCGTTTCTTTTCTCTCTTTCTCTCCTTTCCAACCTTACCGAACAAGTTAGCTTTAGACATCATGAAGATCGTTACAAACATAATATATAATATAAAAAAAAAATAGAAAAACTATTCTTTTAGTTTTCGAGTCTTCATTAATAAATGATTCTAGCCCTTTAATCTTTAAAATAGACCTTTTTAATTTTACAATTTTTTAAAATAGATTTAAAAGATCATCCAACTAGTAGAATGGTAAGTAATGAATATAATAATGACTTAATTTAAAAATTAATTTGATACCTAACAACCCTCAAAGTTGGAATTCATAAATTTCTCTACTTTAATTAAGAGATTTTTTATTTCTATCACTAAAATAATGTCTAATAAATATAACTATTAAACTACTAATCTTGTCATTTAAGACTTCTGACAATTCATGAATTTGTAAATAAAAAAAAAAGTCACAAAATTACAACACTACCATCTTGTAATTTTATATTTGATAAATTCCATAAATCATAAAAATATTCAGCAATCTCTTCACAAAATTTTGAGGGCATTTTAAAAGTTTAATCCCCAACACAACTTCATCTATTAAACAAAAAAGCAATCTTCCCTTTAAACTATGTCATGTGCTTAATGAGAAAAAGAAAAAATTGAGTTACACGGACAAATTTATTATAGGTAAAGTTCGAATTATCTCAACACTATGTTCTTTATTTTTATTAAACTATCAACAAAATTTATGAATCCAACACATATACACAACAAGACAAGCGATAATATAAAACCAACCCAAGTGGTACCTAATTTCAAAAAGAAAGAAAAAAAAAAAGTCATATTTTAATGGGGTAGAGAGTTGGATTATTATTATATTATTTGATCCCAAGTTGTTTGGTATTCTAAAAGTTAAAGGCAATGGGGTGTGTGTATAAAAGGAAGATCTGTTTGCAAAAAATTTCTTATCTCCAAAACAAAGACCAAGAAGACCCAATTTGCATTATCAAGAAATGGGTTCACCTAAAATGGCAGCCATTATTGTGGTGGCGGCTTTATTGATGCTATCACCTTCTCAAGCCCAGCTTTCTCCTTTCTTCTACGCCACCACTTGCCCTCAGCTGCCTTTCCTTGTTCTCAACGTGGTTGCCCAAGCCCTAGAGACTGATGACCGAGCTGCTGCCAAGCTCATTCGCCTCCATTTTCATGATTGCTTTGTCAATGTATAGTTTTATACCATACTCTTGTTTTTACGTATTGCATTAACACATATCTAGTAGATATATTTGTAACATGTGATAGGATCTACCCTTTAAATAGTTTTCTGGTTTTGTGTAGGGGTGTGATGGATCGATTCTATTGGTAGATGTACCAGGCGTCATCGATAGTGAACTTAATGGACCTCCAAATGAAGGAATCCAAGGAATGGACATTGTGGACAACATCAAAGCAACAGTTGAAAGTGCTTGTCCAGGAGTTGTTTCTTGTGCTGATATCTTAGCCATTTCATCTCAAATCTCTGTTTTCTTGGTAATTACTTTAATCTCATGACTATTTTCAATCGTATGAAACTTTTTTTTTTTTAAAACAAAAAGCAAAACCCTGAATGTATGTATACTTTCGTAAAGATAATTAAGCGGAGATTTGTTATCATTTGACAAGTAATAATGTTAACTTTATGGTATTTGGCAGTCGGGAGGACCAATTTGGGTTGTACCAATGGGAAGAAAAGACAGCAGAATAGCCAATAGAACTGGAACCTCAAACTTACCTGGTCCCTCAGAAACTCTAGTCGGACTTAAACGCAAGTTTAGAGATCAAGGGCTTGATTCTACAGATCTTGTGGCTCTATCAGGAGCCCACACGTTCGGAAAATCAAGATGCATGTTCTTCAGTGACCGCCTCGACAACTTCAACCAAACGGGAAGACCCGACCCAACGCTCGACCCAATATACAGGGAGCAGCTTCGAACAGTCTGTGCTACTCAACAAACACAACAACCACGAGCAAATTTCGACCCAGTCACACCCACTAGATTTGACAAGGCCTATTACAACAATTTGGTTAGCTTAAGAGGGCTCCTCCAAAGCGACCAAGAGCTCTTCTCAACTCCCAGGGCTGATACCACAGCCATTGTCAGGAATTTTGCTGCCAACGAGCGTGCCTTCTTCAAACAATTTGTGAAATCAATGATCAAAATGGGCAACCTCAAGCCTCCCCCCGGCATTGCATCCGAAGTTAGATTGGACTGTAAGAGGGTCAATCCAGTCAGGGCCTACGACGTCATGTAACTTTATTTTTTCTTAGCTCGTCCCTTCCACTTTTGTTATCCTATCGATCGTGTCGTTGTATTAGTTCAATTAGCTAAGATATATATGGTTCTCCTAAATAATAGAATTCTCTATCCCACAAGTTATAAATTAAATGGGACACTAAAATCAAATTTCTTATAATTATTTATATATATTCGAAAATCAATCTCAAACGAACTTTAAATTAAAAATGGGAGAAATTGCTTGAAATGACAAAAAAATTTTAGAAAAAACAGCTCATAGTTTTTTGTGTGAACGACCCTTCAAAATGTTGGTCTCGATGAATTTGATTTTGTATGCATGTATGAAATTGTCTAACCTAACATTAGCAATTATTCAAATTTGATTGTTTTAATTTTTACAAATTTCATATCCATCTAAGTCTAGAAAAAAAATTGGTAAGAGTGTGGGTAATGATATTTGCACCATTATTTATTACTACAAACCATTGTTTGAAATATTATTCAGACTAAATTAGAGAAAATTGAAACTAAAACAAAAGTAATAATGATAATAAGAAAGAGGTGATTTAACATTGAGGTAAAATGGGTTGGCATTGAAAGTTATTCAAAGTTGTATAGTTAGCCGCCCCATCCCCCAGTCTTAGCCACCACACCGCATGCAGCAGCCCCCCCTCCCCTTCCATTTATTTATTATGTCAAAGTAAACACATAATAATGAAGAACATGTGTTTCTTTCTTTACAAAATTGGACTAAACTATCCTAAGTTAGAGGGTTTCTACAACTTTTTTTATTTGACTAATCATTTGATTCAAGCTCCTTCATTGGCTGTTGTTGCAATTAATTAGTCTTATTAATGTCTAACACATTTTGTAAAATTAAAGTTGTAAGACGTTATGATCTTTTAGTTAGATATTGAAACTACGTCTCTCTTTTTACCACTAGATCAACCGTGATTGTTTAAAAATGTATTGTTGTTAGCGATTTAAATTCGATAGTTTGAATGAAATTTAAAATTTATGTGGATGATAATTCAAGGGTAGGTTTGGTGCACTATGAGAAAAGGGCATAGCTTTTTGGTAGACTTTTTTGGATGATTTTACATACACTCTTTCCCTTCTATGAGCTGCCCATGTAAAGTCAATCAAATCCAAGGAAACAATTTTAAAAAGATGGAGGACCCATTTGCAAAGTGAAAAAACTATGTCCACATTGGATCTCGGTATCCACATGATTAATGAAAATTCAAGGACTATAAAAAAAACGTAAGGAGAGATCGATACATAGATATATATACGTTGTTTATTAATAATTAATCAACAATTTTTTAGAGAGAATATTTTTTATTTTAGATATAAATAACGTCGTTAGGTTAGTGAGTTTAGTTATATATTGCATGTCTCTAAACCTTAGAGAGACCCCATACTTTGGTTGTTTACGGTATCGTGATCAAACAATTATTTTTCTAAGAAGTTATTTTTTTTTTTACTAAAAAAGGTTAATGTAATCAACAGTCCTAAAGAGAAGTGTGTGAAGGTAAAGAAAAATGAGGATCGATGAATAAATTAATTCAATGATTAAAAAATAAAATAGATATCTAAGTTTCTAGTTCGATTTTAATCTAATCTTTTAATCGCAGTTTTAGAATGATGTAATTTTGTCGTTAAGTTTTAAGTTGTTTCAATTTGGTTTTTAGAGTTTGAATATCTACAAACTTTGTAGTATTGATTTTTTTTTACTAAATACTCATTTTAGAATTGAGGGTTAATAATATTAGTTAATTTAAAATACTTATGAAGTGCAATTTTAAGAAATTTTAATAGGAATGAAAAATAGTAAATTTTAATTAATTACAATTCTTTTAAGGGCTATTTTAAAAATTATGCAAAATAAATCAAAAAAATTAACAAAAATATAATAAAATATTACATGTTATCTATGATGAATTGCAATAGATCAATATAAACTATTATCTATCTCTATCTAAGTACGGATAGTAATCTATTTAAGTCTATCATAAATAGATTATGATATTCTACCATACTTGTAATTATTCTAAAAAAGATTTGTTATTTAAAATAAATTTTTTTCTTTTAAATTAATCAAAAAGACATTAACATTAAATAAATAAAAATGAATATTTAATAATAAAAAAAGAAATCTTGAAACTCAAAGAGTAAATTCAAACAAAATTTTAATTTTAAATATAAAATTATAAAATTATGAAATTTGATAAAATTAAATTAAAATCAAACTAAAAACTTTAAAAACTAAAAATGGACGGAAAAAAAGTACATTTTAAAATATATCAAAATGAAAAAAAATACTTACAAAATAAATTAAAATTTTAAATTTTATTAATGCACACCCATAGATTTCTATTAACATCGATAGAAACTGTTTATCCGTGTCTAAGAATATGAAATTTTGTTGAAAAAAAATTCCGACTCGATTATTTAAAACCAATCTTTTTAGGAGGATAGGATAGAAAAGAGTAAAAGGTGACCTAATTGAATATGATTTACTTTATAGACTACCAATTGGCAGACTCTCTCACGTGGGGAACCACACTCCCATCCCCTAATTATTTTAATCCCAATGCCACCCTTCCCATCACGTGCCCCCCCCCCCCCCTACTCCCTACTTTAATAATATATTTCAAACCACACCTAAGTTACCATTTTCTTAATTAATTAAAGTATGTTCCTACATTGGTATTCAAACTTTGCCTTCTTTCTCCAGTCAAAAGCATCTTCTAAGTGATTCTATTGGGTTGCTCATTCATTTTCATGATGACTCAATAAAGAATTCCAACTCCTTCTCTAATTCAATTATAATTTCAAACATTCTATTTAATAGATTCTAATAGTATGAGACACGCCAAATTGTAAATTTTACTTTTGAGTAGAGTGTTCGTGGGTAATTGGGTTGTATTAGGTTTGAGCACTTTTTAAATTCAATTTAATTATTTGTGTTGTATATTATTTTTTTTTTCAAATTAAATAACTTTTATTGAAGTATTTGGGTTAGATTGGTTGGGGTTTGTTAGGTTTAGTATGCCCATCTTTTTGATAGAGCAAGCCCCACCCTCTTAAATATACTTCACTTGTAATATGGTGTATTTCAGAAGAAGAAGAAGAAGAAAAGTCTTAAAGAGTTTGCTGGTTGTTATCATGCCACTTTATGACTAAATTTATGTCATTTTTTAATCTAACAAAATTATGAAACATGATCCTTCCATAATGATCATTAGTGTTGATGAAAGAAATAAAATTAAAAATGAAACCATGGACACTTGCCCTAAAATATCCTCTTTGGTCTATCCACTTTTTTGAATCAGTCCTTTCCCCATTCTTCATTCAATATCTCTTCTATAAAAAGATGCTTCATTTGTGGTTGTTTCATCACCAAACAAGATGGGATCTTTCACTTTCTTCCTTTTCTTTGTGTGTATTTTGTTTGTAACCTCTTACGCCCAACTCACTGAGAATTTCTACGAACAAACTTGCCCTCGTTTACCTAACATTGTCCGTCGTGAAGTCAAAAAAGCTATCGAAACTGACATCCGCGCCGGTGCTAAACTCATTCGCTTCCATTTCCACGATTGTTTCGTCCAAGTAACTTACTATGCCTTACTTGATGTTTTTAATTTCCTATCCTATATGTTTGTAATGGATAATGTTTTTACAATGGGGTTCATTTTGTAGGGGTGCGATGGGTCTGTTTTGCTAGAGGATCCTCCTGGCTTCGAGTCCGAGCTCAACGGACTTGGAAATTTAGGAATCCAAGGACTCGAGATTGTCGACGCTATCAAAGCAGCCGTCGAGAGAGAATGCCCTGGCGTTGTCTCCTGTGCCGACATCCTAGCTCAAGCCTCTAAAGACTCCGTCGACGTGGTAACCATCAGTTCCCCCCCCATTTCAATCTTCATATTCAACAATAAAAAAAGAATACTAAAATTTGGGATTTGTTTCCACAGCAAGGAGGACCCAGTTGGAGAGTTTTATACGGAAGAAGAGATAGCAGAACAGCCAATAAAACAGGGGCTGATGAACTCCCAAGCCCCTTCGAAGATCTTCCCCCTCTCCAAAAGAAATTCCGAGATGTTGGGTTGAATTCAACCGATCTTGTGGCTCTATCAGGGGCACATACGTTCGGGCGGTCCAGATGCTTGTTCTTCAGTGGTCGTTTCTCCAACTTCAGTGGCAGTGGGCAGCCAGATCCGACGCTGGATCCAACGTACAGGCAAGAACTTGAAAGAGCTTGTACAGGCCCAGAAACACGAGTAAATTTCGATCCAACAACACCGGATACATTTGATAAAAATTACTATACCAATCTTCTAGCCAATAAAGGGCTGTTACAGAGCGACCAAGTTCTGTTTTCAACACAAGGGGCTGAAACAGTTGAAATTGTTAGACGTATGGCGTCGAGACAAGAAACTTTCTTTAGACAATTTCGGTTGTCGATGATTAAGATGGGGAACATTAAACCATTAACTGGAAACCAAGGGGAAATTAGAAGAAACTGCAGGAGGGTTAATGACTTGGGAGGTGAAACAGGGCATGATGTTATGTAATTTTTGTACTCTTCCCTTTTATGTTTGTTTCTCTCTTCCATCTCCTTTCTATAATAAATTAGTTCCACTTCAAACCTCATTACTTTCTGTCTTTCTCATCATGAACTCTTCATGTTTCCTTAATTACTCCCCATGTTTTTAGACTTGTGAACTTCAAAAGTATCGATCTTGAAGCATGAAAAATGGTGGAAGACTCAATCCATCAATGTGAAATCCACAAATATTTATCAAAAACAAATTTTTAGCGTAAACAAAAGAAGTATAACGTTGAAGCAGTAGAGGTTGTCCCATGACATATTCATCAAGTAATTTGTCTATTTATTTTGTGGGTCTGTGATACAATAAATGATTGATGGGGTGAGCATCCAAATGTTATCAAGAAATTTCAATTTAGGAGGACCCACATGAGAGGAGACATCTTTATGTCTACTTTTAGATGAGATGAGGAGAAAATAGAGAGTTTGGATTAGGTAGCTAAGTAAGTTTGATTTATTGAAAGCTACATTTATTCATTTCATTTCCACTTTTTCAACTCTTGGGTTAGAAAAAACAGGAACTTGTAAGATAGCCATTAATGTTAAATAATGTTAGATCTAACAAAGATCTCATCTTTTTTATAATGGGATTGGAGATTATTTAGTGATTACCAAAAATGTTAATGTTAATTAATAATCATAATATTAGTTAATTGGAGTTAAAAGGTTTATGAGAAAGAAGGAATTAACTTAGCTAGTGTGTTAGAATTTAGAATTTATTGTAGGAAAGTTATTATTTTCCTTATTTCAATTGGGTTTATGTTTTGCTCTAACTAATTAATTAAGATGGTGATGAAATTAGAGTAATAATAATACGTAGCAATTTTTGTAATAATAATTAAGTATATAGCAACATTTTTAAAAAATTGCAAATATAGCAAAGTCTATTGATGATAAACGTTTATCATTGATAGACTCTATACTTTATGAGTGATAGATCAATATTTGCAACATGGTCTATGAGTGATAGACTTTGTTCTATGAGTGATAGACTTTGATAAATTTTGCTGTATTTACAATTTTTTTTAAAAATATTACTATATACTTAATTGTTTTGAATCTAATTGTTATATTTGCAACTATTTCATGAAATTAATTGAACTTAAAAGATATTTTTAAGAATTGGGCAATAGAAAATTTAATTTGGGGGAAAAATATCTACGTTGTTGTCTTTTTGTTCTTTTGTCATTTACACACTTGACTACCCAAAGAAACGAAAAAAAAAAACCTTATAATTATTTTTTCTTTTGGACAAAACTCTAATTTGTTATTTTACTAACAAAAACCAACAAGGAATAATGGAATATTCGAGGGAGCCAATGTATTGAAATATATAATTCAAGGAAAATGACTTATCTTTTATCGATATTTGTATATGTTGAGGACCAAGAGAATTATGGTTCAAATTTTTTATTTTTATTTTACAATAGAAAAATAGAATAATACTGCACTTTTGAATCTAAACGTGTATAAGTGTTATGATTTCGATCCATTGATTTAATTTAAGCTAATCCAACTTTTTTTTTTTTTTAAAAAAAGGAGCAGTATAATTTTTTTTATAAACTCAATAAGTTTACTAAAATAAAATCTTGCAAAGAAAAAAAAAAGATTGGTTTACAAAAATAAATAGCTTTAATCTTGTTTTTGGGTAGAGAAATCATTAATTTGACATCGTATAAATGTTTTATAATACCTTAAACGGGTAAGAGAAATCAAGATATGTGCGAAACTCAATTAGCTAATTAAGGCGTTAATATATTGTAGCATTGAGTTAAGCTTCACTCCTCCATCTCATGTATGGTTAAAATTTAAGGTCAAAGACCGCAACATTAGTCTAAGTTTACTGGTAAAATTGATGAAACTGAAAGATTTTAGTCGATATGGATCGATATTGATTTTTCAACATCTTATTTTTAATAATGACTCATTGACCCCTTCCCTCTAAAGATAAAGTAATTGGAGAAAGAAAAAAAAAAGTTTGGTTTTTACCCCTTTAATTAACTTAGGAAGAGAGATAGTAATTTTCATCATAAATATTCAAAACTTATGTTGTAATTTTTTTTTCTCTTTTGTAAAAAGAGATATTCTATCCTTCAATAATTAACTATGCATTTCCATTTTCTTATCTAATTTAAAATTTTTAAATGCCATCCTTATTTTTAAAGAAAAAGCTTCTATTTTCAAGAATGAAAGGAGTTTTATTTTAAATTATCCAAAATAGATGTGAAATAAATATATAGGTAATGTTAATAAATAATCATATCATTTTTCAAAAAAAAAAAAAAAGGGAAAAAGAAAAAGCATATCCAATTCAACTCTAATATTGCAACGTATTTATGTGAAAATGAATAAACAAATAAGTGGTTTTGGATTTAGATCCAACGTAGAAGTTAGCACATTTTAGAAAAAGAAAAAAAAATATATTGATTTTTCTCCAATCTCTTCAATTTCAAAACTTCATTTTATTTTCACTACATAAAAAGAGACACGTATGGCTCAAAGTGTTATTGTATAGGAAAAAGTTGACACAAATGTTTAAAATAATATTCGTGAAGATTATTTTATCCAAAATTGGAAAGAAAGAAAAAATGAAAAATGAAAAAAAGGAAACTTGGCCATCAAGGAAACTTGGAGAATATAATAAAATTACTCGGAGTATTAGGTCTAGGGGAGGGGAGAAAGAGGGTCCCAGGGGGAGCCTCTTTCGAAGATGGAAACATACCCGAGTGGACAAAGTCTTTCAATGTTCGCTATCCCCCGGAGCATAGCTCCCTAATCAACTCTTTCAACTTAATTTTCTTTTGCTTTCCCGAAACATAGCAACCTAATCAGACTGAAAAAGTCGGTCTTCCTTCTTTTTTTGGGTGGAGGCCAAGGAGGATAGGTGACCAAAGGAGTCTGTTCAGAGATGGCCAACTAAGATCATTCATGAATTAATGAGAATATTAGAGGAAGAGAATCGCTTCCTCCAAAAAATATGTGTCAGATTGAGTTCATGAACAAGGTAATATAAGGTTTAGTTGAAAATTGTCGAAATGAAATGAGTTTAGTATTATAATTTAGATTTAAAACGTTCAATTCAAACATGAATTTTAAATTACATTACATTGTATCTTGATTCCACGTTTGTTCAAATACTCTCTTGTCTTGAATAATTATATAATCTTTTAAATAAATAAATATATATATATATATATATAATCACTTTTAGTCTTTAAAGGAATCGTAAGATTTGGATATGGTTGGATTTTATGATTTGAAAGTTAACCAAACTGATCTACTTTGTAAAGTTTGGGGAAGGTGTGTTTAATTATTAATTATATTTTAACGAAGTAAAGGATCTCTTTTTGACTTTAATTACGTGTTTTTAGGTGAATTGTAGTTTACACTTTAATTACTTATGGTAAGCATATCATACTAAAGTCAATCATCATCCTTAGATATTGTTGAATAATATAATTTTCAAACATGTTTTGTGTTGTGTTGTGGTATATATTTTAACTTTCCTATGTTTCATCATACCCTAACAATTGTTAAATTATATATTTAATCATATTAATTTAGAAACGAAAGTTGAAATACAAATGCAAAGCAATATTAGAAAGGAGAAAGTAATCTCCCGATGTCATATTCAAACGTTGCCATATCATTTAATCATATCAATGGTGTTTGGTGTATGCATGTATAAAACGATGATAATCGTGATAGAACGAAAGTAGGGGTAAAACCATATATAGTTATTATTAAATAATGTGATTAAATGACTTATAGTTAATAATAATTAATTGTGTCGGGAGCGGCGAATTGGAAAAAGTCTTGAATTCAACCAAGAAATGGTACATGTGGAACCCAATCATATTCAATTCAAAATTATTGCTTTTCTCATTATAATTTTATTAAAATATTGAAGAAAATTTTACTTTTTTCAAAGACTTCACACTCCTTAACAAACTACACTTCTTATTATCAATTGACTCGAGATGAAATCTTATATTATCTAATATGGTGTAGACGCGTGAATGTATCAAGAACGATGAATCCAAAATAAGAACCAAAGTAGCGTTATTCTTCGTAATTACCATGGACATAATGGTAAAGAGAAAGTTTAACCTATAAAAACAAAACAACAGCTTCAAATTTCTCAACTTTGGTTTTTTTTTTTTTTTTTTAAAAAAAGAAAACAATTAATATTATAAAATGAAAAAGATTCGTTTTGCTAATTAACTTTGTTTTAGTGGTAATTTCTAAGAAATCAAAAGTAACCCATAATAAATTATTGATCAATTTGGCCTCGTGGGCCCTTAATTAACCTACTAATATAATTAACACTAACATATATGTGTATGTGTTCATCACACGCCCTCATACCACACAATAAAATAATTAAACATATAACATAGTCTCATGGTCACCACATGCATAAGTTGGAATAAATAATTAAATTAAGTATGTCTCCATCATTTCCGCTTCATCTAAATAAAATCATATTATTATAACATACTAATTTTTCTTGAATTTAACGATCGTTAAAACAACCTAAATTAAATTTGGTTATTTAATTGTTTTTCTAGAAAACAAGACATTGAGAAATTTTTGTTTTACATATTTATATTATTTATTGATACTATACCCTAAACCAAAAATCAAACTTGGCTTGTGGAGAATATGGACCAACTCACCCCTACAATGGAGTGAGCAATTGCTTTACTCATAAAATTAAATAAATAAATATTAGAAAGAAGGAAGAAGAAGGAAAGCATATTCTATTGTATTTCTATCTTTTAAAATTGAATTTCTTAGTGTATTATTAAGACTGAGATTGTGTTAGGTCATCCAACTACCCCACATATTATGATGATGAAGATGATGAGATACATAGGGTTCTTTCTAAATTCGTCTGGTTCATGATTTGTTTGAATCAAACACACATACTTAAAAATTCATGCACAGATTCTTCTCAAGAAGCTATATGTCGTATGAATTAAGTTTAAAAAGTTTAGAAAGGAGGCAAAAAGTTGATGAAGATGAGGAGATTTTAATTAGATTAAAAAAAAAGGGCACAGAAGGAGCCAAATTTGACAGAACATTAATTAGGGAGAAGAAAGAAAGAGATGAAGGTTGATCCTATAATTTGGTCCAAAGTCTCCACAATCCAAACCCGCCCGCCACTCTAATTACTAATTATTCCTATTTATTATTATTCCTTTTTCTTCTTATCTTGTCGATCCTCCGTCTCGTAAAAATTGGTATAATCGTAATGAAATTTCAATCGTCCGTTGTAATGAGTTTAACGCATCTTAAAATTATGAATTTGATATCATATTTGTTGAAAGCCTATTCATTGATTACTAAATAGATATTTGATAATTAATTAATTTGATAAATTTACCCGAATTAATTTTAACCTTTTCTTAGGGAGTCTCTTTAAATCTTAAGGGATCGATCTTTTTTTGTTTGACCATAAATTTGATCTAATACTTTTTTCAGTTCATCAAATATATATTCAAGTTTACCATGCAATTTAACGATGGAATTAATTGTTAGATAGAAATTGATAAAGTTCTTCTTAACCTAAATAGTGATATAGATTGGCATTCTTCGTTATGAATGAAGTTTTAAAATTTGTAGTTTCTCTTTAAAATGAGTTAAAAGACATTAAATAAGGGTAGTTTTTAAAATTAAAAAAAAAAAAAAATTGGAGAGTGAAATTTTCAAACCCAAAACCTAGAAATTGTATTTTAAAAAGTTGAATATAATAACTATATAAACTTATAACTTATTAGATGTGGACAAAGAGATGTGATTTCATTTCATATCTTTTGTATTTTTTCTCAACCCAAACTTAATAAATTAAATTATCCATAAATTATCTTCTAATTACGTTTTAATTAAGCTTTTTTTTTTCTTTTTTCTTTTTTAATAGTTTATTGTATCTTTTTTTTCACTTTTGCTATTTTTGTCCTTATATTAATTCACTCAATCTTTTCTATAATTTTTTTAAGTACATTTTATGTGTTGTTTTTTTTCTTATCATAGTACTAAATTAGTATTACTATGTATTTATTCATTTTTTTATAAATTATTTTAAATGATAAAATTTTTAAAAATATTTATAGAATATAAAAATATATTACAATATATATGATAGACTACAACTATATGTAAGATTTATCGTGATCTAGTGTAAATATTTCTTCAAAATAGCCATAAAAGTAACCTTATTTGAAGGGTAATTGTAAAAGAAAAATTATCTCTTCTACTTGGAAGAAATGGAAATTGCATAACATGACAAAAACAATTTAGAAAAGAACAGTTCACAGTACATATTTTTTGCATATTGTAAATATGACAAGTAATTAGATATATGAGATGACTATCTTTTTTTAAATTTACTACTTTTACAATTTAAAAAATGTAGTGATATGATCCTATTATCATAATTTTTCTTGCTATTTTTGGGTAGTTATGAAATTGAAATGAAAAAATTTGCAAATATGAGGAATAAAATGGGAGAGTAGTAAAGGAAAGAAGTGATCATCATCATCCTTTGTCTCCCACATGAACATCCATATCCTACTTAGTTTATCAAAATTGGGAAATACACAAAAATGGGTATTAGATTATGGTCTCCATTTTTGTATTAATCTCTCTTTTCTGTTTTAAACATTTCTAATTTCAAATATCACATTGGAATAAACTAGAATTTTAATGTGAATGGAAGTAAGATTAATAGGTTTAGGAATGAAAATTTTGAAAAAGAGATGAATATTATTGGTATGAATTAGACGAAGGGGTGAAATGTTGAATATCAGCCGCCGGCATGTCCCACTCTGCTCTATAAAGACAGCTTCCATTGCTCCACATTTTGCTCACAACAAATTCAAAAAATGGCCTCCGCCTCCTCCGCCGACGCTGCCATTATCTCCTTTTTCTTTCTAGCTCTTCTCATCGGCGGCTCTTCCGCTCAACTCTCCGAAACCTTTTACGATCAAACCTGCCCTCGCTTGGCCAACGTTGTCCGCGCCTCCGTCAAGAAAGCCATCGAAAGCGACATCCGAGCCGGTGCTAAACTTATTCGCCTCCATTTTCACGATTGCTTCGTCAATGTACAAAGCTCTACAGTTTTTCATTAATCTCTCTCTGTTTTGTTTTGTTTTTGTTTTTGTTTTTGTTTTATTTTATGGGGTTGTTGATTTTTGTAGGGATGCGATGGCTCTGTTTTGTTAGAGGATGCTCCCGGCATAGTCAGTGAGCTCAACTCACCTGGAAATCAAGGAATCCAAGGGCTTGAAATTGTCGACGCCATTAAAGCCGATGTCGAAAAAGAATGCCCTGGCATCGTCTCATGTGCCGACATCTTAGCTCAGGCTTCTAAAGACTCTGTCGATGTGGTAAATATCTTTGATCCAATACATTCATATCATTTAACTCATCGCAATGCTTTAAATCTGTTACTGCTGCTTTGACCAAGTACAAAAGCTCGCTATTCCGAACTCGTATTTGACGTATTTATATTATATAGTAAAAATAAAGAAATGTTTTGAGTGTATAAATCTCTGGAGTTTGAATTTTTTTTATTGCTTACTCAACGTTTGATCTCATTATCAGCAAGGAGGGCCAAGCTGGAGAGTGTTATACGGAAGACGAGACAGCAGAATAGCGAACAAAACAGGGGCGGACAGTAACTTGGCAAGTCCCTTCGAAACTCTAGACCAACTCAAAGCTAAATTTAAGAATGTTGGGCTCAATACCGTGGATCTCGTCGCTTTATCTGGTAAAATTAATAAACAAACAAATGAAATTTAGCAGTGATGGAAGTGTGATTAATGATGAAACAATAATTTCAGGGGCGCATACATTTGGACGATCGAGATGCAGATTCTTCAGCCACCGATTTGCGAATTTCAACAATACAGGAAGCCCAGACCCATCATTGAACCCAGACTACAGGAGATTTCTTGAAGGGGTTTGTTCAGCAGGAGCAGACACAAGAGCGAATTTCGATCCAGTAACACCGGATATATTTGACAAAAATTACTACACAAATCTTCAAGTGGGGAAGGGGCTTTTGCAGAGCGATCAAGAGCTGTTCTCAACACCTGGAGCTGACACCATCCCCATTGTTAACAGCTTTGCAGCCAGAGAAGGAACATTCTTCAAGGAGTTCAGACAGTCGATGATCAATATGGGAAATATACAGCCTTTGACTGGTGGACAAGGGGAAATTAGACGAAACTGCAGGAGGGTTAATTCAAACTCTGGCTTGTTCTTCGGTGGAGAAGGAGAAGGAGAAGGCCGCGATGTTATGTAAAACTAAAAAAACCAGCTGCCTCTTTCTGCATCTATATCCATAACTTATAATTAAGCATAATGTGTGTGTTAATTTAGTTGGGTGTTTGTGCTTTTTTCTCCATGAATAAAAATGCAGGGGTTGGCTCTCATCTTTTGTTTTCTTTTCTTCACGGATTCATCTTCGTCTTTTTCTACATTATGTAAGCTTATTATGCTGTCGGATGAATTCAATACACAGATTGATTAATGTATGTATCTAAAGAAGATGATGAATGGAGGATATAATTTATTTTTTATTTTCACTTTGCTGTCTTTTTATATTAGTCAATAATGCATCAACGACACGACAATGGAAGAAGAAGGAAACCGTCATTTAATCGCTAAATATGTAGAAGATAGCGTTTGTTGGGAAGAAACAAACGTTGTTTTCAAATCATAAAAAACCCCTAATAAGTTTTTTTCTTTTTTAATTAAATAATTTATTTATTTTCATCCAAATTTGATATAATTTGAAATTTTTCTATATTTTGTAAACATTATTGTTTATTTTGCTATTTTTAAAAATTTCTCGTTTATTTATCTAATTGATTAAGGAAACATAGCTTTATTCAAATTAATTATAATAACACCAAATAAACATAATTCAAGAATAATTAAAATCTATTACTTGTTTTTGTTTCTTTTTTATTGAAATAGGCTATTTATAGCCTTACAAACAAAATAAGACAAATAAGGAATTAATTTTAACTAAACACTAATTAATCTAAATCAAAAACTACACTAAATATTAATTCTAATATACTAATTACCTATAATTCTCAACATCATCATGACCTTCTAATATTGTGGTTAATTCATCCATTGAATTAACATTTTTAAGCTTAACATTTTTTATTTTTCAAGATTAGAAATTCAAATCTCAAATTTAAATAACTATATCTATTTTGTGCTAAAGTCAATATTGGATAAATATAAATAGATTGTTTGATTAATGGTATTTTAAATAATGAACGTTATATTGACTCAAATTAATAATAATAATAATAACAAACTCATAAAAAGAAAATTACAAATTGGGCACTAATTAATCAATTAATATTAAAATGGATAGTTGCATTGGCATAAGCATGTTTTAGTCTCTATAAAAGCAGCCTCCACTCCTCAACATTTTGCTCACTTCCATATTCAAAAATGGCCTCCGCCTCCCCCAACGCTGCCGTTGCCTCCTTTTTCTTTCTAGCTCTTCTCTTCCGCGCCTCTTTCGCTCAACTCTCCGAGACCTATTACGATCAAACCTGCCCTCGCCTCCCCAACATTGTCCGTGCCTCCGTCAAGAAAGCCATCCAATCCGACATACGTGCCGGTGCTAAACTCATTCGCCTCCATTTCCATGATTGCTTCGTCAATGTACAAAATTCTACACTTTTCCCATCATCTCTCTCTGTTTTTCTTCTTTTATTAATTACTATTTTGATTGTAGGGATGCGATGGCTCTGTTTTGCTTGAGGATGCTCCCGGCATAGTCAGTGAGCTTAACTCACCTGGAAATCAAGGAATCCAAGGACTTGAAATTGTCGACGCCATTAAAGCGGATGTTGAAAAAGAATGCCCCGGCATCGTCTCCTGTGCCGACATCCTAGCTCAAGCTTCCAAGGACTCTGTCGATGTGGTAAATAGATATTTTTATTCTAATTACACTCATCTTCTTTCGTTTGTTTTCTTTTGTTAAATGGGTATTCTTTGTTTCCATTTTATCAGCAAGGAGGGCCGAGCTGGAGAGTTTTATACGGAAGAAGAGATAGCAGAATCGCCAACAAAACAGGGGCGGATAGTGGGTTAGCCAGTCCCTTCGAAACTCTAGATGAACTCAAAGCCAAATTTGCGGCTGTTGGGCTCGATACCACTGATCTCGTCGCTTTATCTGGTAAAATGAAATGGATGAATTTAGCAGTAAATGAATTGATGGAATAGTGAGTAATTAATTTGACGGACAATTGATTCAGGGGCGCATACATTTGGACGATCGAGATGCGTATTCTTCAGCCACCGATTTGCGAACTTCAACGGAACTGGAAGCCCAGACCCATCACTGGACGCAAACTACAGGCGATTTCTTGAAGGGGTTTGTGCAGCAGGAGCAAACACAAGAGCCAATTTCGACCCGGTAACACCGGATGTGTTCGACAAAAATTACTACACAAATCTTCAAGTGGGGAAGGGGCTTTTGCAGAGCGATCAAGAGCTGTTCTCTACTCCTGGGGCTGACACCATCGCCATTGTCAACAGCTTCGCGGCCAGAGAAGGAACATTCTTCAAGGAGTTCCGGAAGTCAATGATCAATATGGGAAATATTAAACCTTTGACTGGATGGCGTGGGGAAATTAGAAGAAACTGTAGAAGGGTTAATTCCAACTCCGGATTGTTCGGTGGAGAAGGAGAAGGAGAAGGAGAAGGCCATGGTGTCATGTAACATCAATCTCTGCTGCTGCCTGCTTGATCTTCATCTTCTTCCTTCATACTATAATTAAGCTTAATTTAGAATTATGCGTGTTAATTAGTGTTTATTTTTACCAAATACTTATTTTATTGTGCTTTAATTGTCCTCATGTCATCATAAAAAATAAAAAGAACAAACAAGAATAGAAAAATTAATTTCAAATTACAAGTGGAACTCATACGTTCTTAGATTTGTTAAATTAAGTGACTTTATTTATATCATTTCAACTTTATATGTTTAATATGTCTATTGGTACATTGAAAATTTAATGGCTTGTTAACCACTTATAAAGTATATAGAAAGACCGATTAAATATATACTAAATAGATTTGGTAGAAACTAAGATGTTCGAGCTATGCTTCATCAAGTGTTATCATTATGGTTAATCAATGCGAAAGTTAGTTGGTAAGGGCCAAAATGTCAACATGAGTTTAATTATGGTAAAAGAAAAATTATTATTGGTGAAGAGAATTATTAGATAATTAGTAGGGGTGAGCAACGGGCGGTCGGGGTCGGTTTTTAGATCAAACCGCCCCAAACCGACCACAAGTCAGCATGGAAGTTGGAAAACTGGCTTCAGCCGCTATTTCCAATAAAATCGCTTGATCCGATAGTCAGGCGGTCAGTCGGTTTTGGTAGGGTTTTTTTTTTCCCTTCCTTCTTCTTCCTTTGGTCGTTGGCGATGAGTGAGTGAGATCCGTGAGTGTGAGTCATCGTGAACGGAGTGCGACGGACGAATGGCCGAACATGCAAACAGAGTGTGACGGCCGAAGGGTGAGGGAAAACGAGATATGTGCAAACTGCGAAGAAAAGGGTGAGCGGCGGCAGTGAGGGTCTGCGACTACGAGAGAGATGTGGTGAGGGAAAAAAAAAAGCTAAGTTTTTGAATTATATATATTATTTAAAAAAAAAAGTGGTCGGTTCGGTCGGTTTACAAGACCGACCGTCTTTGACTCGATTTTTGAATTTCTAAAACCAAAACCCGACCGCCCATTGCACTTTTCCGACCATCTGACCTTGGTTCATTCAGTTTCGATTGTTCGTTTCGATTTTTCGACCTATCATGCTCACCCTTAATGATTAATATATATATATATATATATATATATATATATATATAGTATGTATTGTGGTTTTGAGTTAACTATTGTAACCTATGTATGTTTGATATGTCTGATTATTTTAGTTAGATTTTTTTACAATAGTAAATTGTGAATGGTGTGTTATTGTATTTGAGTTTAAGTAGAAAATAGAAAACAATATAAAAAAGAGGGAAAGAGAGAAAATACAATGTAAAATAGGAAGAACATCATTTTAATTTTAAATAGATTTGTAATTGTAAGAGAGAAATTTCTCGTATCAAAGAGATAAAACTTCGTTTGTTTGACTTTGATTTGGTCTAATTCCTACAACTTCAGTAGGTTGATGATCATTTATCTCTGTTTCTTTTTTGGAGTTGGTAGTTCAAAATTTCAAATGCCAAAAAGAAAAAAGAAAAATTACTAATTGTCATGATGATATGAATGAGTAATGGTATTTTAAATAATGAACTTAATTCACTAAAAAATTGAGCTTAATATAAAAAAGTTACAAATTGCACCCTAATCAATTAACTTATCAAATTCAATCTTATACTAAAACATATATATATGAAAAGGAAGTTACAACAAATGCAAGGTCATCACTTCATTGTAAATATCATTAATTTTTCAAAAACGAGAAAAAGAAATTGAAAACCAAACAAATTATCATACGAGATATTAGTCACTAATTTTTCAAAATTAAGATAAACAAACCTCTCTATTGGACTTTTCAGCTTGTGATATGAGTTACTGATTACGATTACATTTGATTATATCAATTTTCTTTTAAATGTAAATATAGTAAAATTTGTCAAAGCCTGTCGCTGATAGACCATGTTACAAATAGTGGTCTATCATTCATAAATCAATAGAGTCTAGCTATCACTGATTGATTTTACTATATTTACGATTTTTGAAAAAAGATTGATATAAACTTAATTATTATT
This sequence comes from Cucumis melo, assembly GCF_025177605.1. Classification (NCBI taxonomy): domain Eukaryota; kingdom Viridiplantae; phylum Streptophyta; class Magnoliopsida; order Cucurbitales; family Cucurbitaceae; genus Cucumis; species Cucumis melo. Next base: position 663,329 of record NC_066861.1, on the reverse strand, counting down.
ATTACTCTAATCTAAAAATACACAATTCCAAATCTTAATTGGGTTTTGTTTTAAAAATGACAAAAGGCTGAGTTTGATTGAATTGGATCGTTCTACACAGTCTCACAGCTACATGGGCCGACTTGGGCCCATAAAAGCCTTCTTTGTCTTCTGCTTTTGTTTTGAAATATTTAAGAAATTAGTCTGTTTTAATTACAATATTTTAAAAGATAATTATTTTAAAACACAAAATTTCTCAAAATATTTACGAATATATTACGATATCATAATCTATCTATAATGTATCATGATAGGTCTATGCTACTATTTATATCGATAATAATCTATGTTGGTCTATCTCGATCTATCGTAGATAGATTATACTATCTTATTATATTTTATAAATATTTTGGTTCGGTTTACTATACTTAAAAATAATCATACTTTAATTAAAATTCAATCTCAAATTTTGTTATGTAATATTTGATAATTAAAAAAGTCATTTTTCGAATTCACGATTAATTTAATCTTTCATCGATAAATTTTTGAAATGTTTAATATTTTTCTTTTTAATATCATTTTTTAATTTTGACTCTGTTTTTCATTTATTTGTTAATTTAGGTTTCAATATGAAACATTTGCATCACAAGTGAAACTTTGTAATTTCCTAAGTATTAAAATTTAATGAAAACAACTAACAAATAATTTTAAAAATAGAACAGATTAAACAAAATATACATATATTATTATTTAATTATAAAGATTTTGTTATTTTATATATATATATATATATATATATAAACAACAAATAATCAACATCTTACCAACTTAGATACTTTTTTCCTAAAACATATTTAGGTATTGACAACACTTATTTTTGTGGCATTAAAAATTGATATTAAATAATTAACGAGATTGAGTAGCCTAAACGGCAAATATGCACAATAGTTTATTTTTCGTGTTATCTTCTTCAATTTGTATGAAATTAGTGTCGAGATATCGACATACAATCAAAATCAAATGACAATGATTACTAGCTCGACCCACACGTTTTCAACGATAATATCATATTATTATATAAAGATAATTTTTTTAATTCCTTTGGTCGTCCACCAGTAAAACATTCTAAAATCTAGACTATTGAAATTCGAAGATTTTATATAGAATAGCGACTTACGATGGAAGAAAAAAAAAGTAAATGAAGACAAGATGGTTTATGAAGCCATTGATGGTTGACTAATTAGTTTATGATAATAATGGCCAAGTAGCCCTCTCTTCATGTTAATTACTACCTAATCCACACTTACACAATTTCTCAATTATTTATGTCAAATCAAACTTTACTATATATAGTTAATTACTAATTGCTAACTAAATCAATCTTATGTTAACTTCAAAAGTTAATTAATAACAGTTTTGAATTAATTACAATCTGTTATATAATTAACTTACACCACAATTAATTACAATCTATGATCTATTCTCAGTAGAGAATTATTTAACAGAACCATTTATGTGGGGGCATTGAAGAAGGGGTCTTGATGGATGGGATAGCAACTTGGATCCCACCAATCACATGGTATATTATCTTAAAACGATATTATAATCTTTCTTCAATTCCAAATTAATTATGGGCCAAGAAAATATGAATGTCCTTATCTCTAATTAATATGTTTTGTGTATTAGAATATAGAGAAGAGACAGAACAAAAAGTAGGCAAAAGAACCGATCCAAGAAGCACAGATAAAATGAGAGAGAGGTAACCTCCTACTCTGACCTAAACCCAAAAACCTTCCCTTCAGCAGCCACACCCCCACATGCATATATATTTTCTACATATAAATATATATATATATATATATATATCCACATTTTTATATTTTAAAATGATCTTCTTCTAGACAAAATATTCTTTGTGAATTAATAAAAAGGAGAGAGAGATCAGGAAGCATGAGATGAGATGAGATGAGATAGCTAGTGTGATTAATTCTTTTCAAGGATATGATTTCTCCAATTTAAACCTAAGTTTTGATTTTCATAATTTGACTTACCATTTTGAAAATAGTCATAAATAGTAAAGAATATTAAAACAAAGAAACTCTTAGGTATAAACCAATTGCTTTAAGTTATGGATGCATGCTCACATTCACATAGACTCTTTCACTCAATTGTTTTAAGTTATACATGCATGCTCACATTGACATAGAGGATAAAGATTAGAGATCGAAAAAAATGTTAAGTTAGAATGAAATATAGTTGAAAGAGAAAGCTAAGGACCTAAGGTAACTAATAAGAAGGTAATTAAGTTAGAAAGAGGAAAGAAGACGTCATGTTATCTCAAAAAAGTTATCCATGTATCCATTAACAATGAACTCAACTCAATCCGTACGATTAGTGTCTCCTCTATCTTAAGTTGAATCATATCTATATCTTATCCGTACGAGACTGTCTCCTCTATCTTATGTATAAAGAGTGTATTTTTTTTTTTTTTTTGTAACTTCTTTAAAGGTAGAATTTTCAACAAATTGGAAGAAGTGATGAAAGAGTTCGAGCATAGAACAAAGTTGTATAGAAAATTGTATTTGTCTTCGTATTATTTTTTGTTTAAAATATAAATTTACTATTTAATAAAGTTAGGTATGCAATAAAAAGCAAAAAAAAAAAAAAATCAAAGAAGATGGATTGATTAGGGACCTATATTATTATAAAATTGAAATGAAATAATTATAATTATAGGTAGTTTTAAAGAATAAATGAAGGGTTAAAGTTAAAACAAAATCCATATTTAGATATAATTTCAACTTTTATTGCTTCTCACATGAATTATAGTAATGTTTGTGAAAAGTTTGAGGTGGTCATCTTGATTTGGACACCTAATTATGAAAAAGAAATTATGATCAAACAAAGTCCTAATAATATATATATATATATATATATATATATATTAAAACTGTAAACATGAAAAGTAATCCATCATTAAACTTTCTTGACTTTTTAGAAAAAAGGGACCCCCTCCTCCTGTCAATTATAATCATACATACATAATTCCTTTTTCTTTTCTCTTGGGTTTTAAACAATGTGATGAATGTCACAAAATATAACAAAGAGAGACCCAAGGGAATTTCATACCATATGTCATGAGTTATTTTGGACCAAGAATCACAAGTTTAAGAGATGGCATACAATATTGAGGATAAACTCTAAATAGATTTAACTCTATATGCATGGATTATGAAATTAAGCACATGTACTGGGCTAATTAAGGGAACCGCGACAAGAAGCACCGAGAGGCAAGATTGGCTTGCTTTGACTTAATTAAACGAGAAACCTTCAAAGGTCGACCTTATAACAATTATGTATCAGATAAGTTCATCTTCTTCCTAAAAAACTTATAGCTCTAACCCTTTATAGAAACTAATTTAAGTAATTGAGTATTGAGTGGCATGGTAGACAAGTTGGTGTTCTATTCTTATTGTTTTGTGGGAGACCTCTTTTTCTAAGTAACTCATCTATCATTGATTGCACATGAAAATTCAAGAGAAGTCCGATATTGACTAGATTTTTCTCGACGAAACTATAGATTTACATTTGAAATACGAAGCTTATTGCTACGATAAAACTTACTAAAATAGAGAGGAATTGAGAAATATTGCAAAATGAAGTGAGCACACAATACGATTATTTCTTAATATTCTTTATATGGATGTAGATTTAAAAATTTACACGTCACGGACTGTATTTTTAAATATAATAAAATCAATCAAAATATAATAAAGAAAATGTAATAAATGTAGGAGTGATAAAATTTGGATTTGAGATCTGTTGTCCACATATACATATTTCACACACATCTATGGCGGCTTTCTTCTCAAATAATTCCTCCTTTATTTTTCCAAATTAAAATATATTATCTAATTTTAAGTTTTTTTTTTTATATAAAATTTAGGAATTGAATAAAATCACACACATTTACAATGAATAGTTATGTTTGAAAGCATACAGACATACATTATCTTATCAATGTCGTAATCAAAACAACTATTCAAATTTGTCAAAAAGCAGAGTATGTTTCACTTAATTCAGAATTATACATTACATTATATATATATATACACACACAAAACTTGACTTCCTATATCCTTCTCTTCAACTCCTATTTGCTAACTACTACACATCATTATTGTATTCTTGTGTACTATAATTATTTTATTTGCATGAGAATAAAACAACTCCAATATATCAATAATAATAATAAAAAAATCATTTTTCTTATACCAACTTACGTATATCTTAACTAAGCCATTGTTATATCGAAAAAAAATTTGATTTCTCTTCCCAATTTTGAAAAGTAAAAGCTCCAAAATATTCTCTCTCCTCACTATGTTCATCGGCCCTATCAAGTAAACTCTCGCCGGTGATTTAGCCACCACCACCTTGTCATATTCATAACCCAATTATTCTTTCTTAGTAACAAAAGAAAAAAAAAATCTATAAAAGGACCTGCTTTATCCACACAATCCCTCACCAAAACAAAAGCACACGATGGCTTCCTTGTTCAAAGTTGCCTTCTTTTTGTTTCTGGGGTTGATGGTTAGAGCTTCCCAAGCTCAGCTCTGCCCCACGTTTTACGATGAATCATGCCCCGACGTATCCAACATTGTGCGGGGTGTGGTAAAACAAGCCTTGGCCTTTGACGAACGTGCTGGTGCCAGACTCATTCGACTTCATTTCCACGACTGCTTTGTAAATGTAAATTTTTCATAATGATCAATTTTGTACGTACTACACTAATTAGCAAAGTTATTAATATATAATATGTTTGCTGGTTGAAAATCTTTCAGGGGTGTGATGGGTCGGTTTTACTAGAGGACCAACCTGGTGTAGTGAGTGAGCTTGGCGCCCCTGGAAACGCCAATATTACAGGGTTTAACATTGTTAATAACATCAAAGCTGCAGTTGAAAAGGCTTGTCCCGGTGTTGTTTCATGTGCTGACATCTTAGCCATAGCTTCCGTGGAAGCAGTTAATTTGGTAATTAACTTAATAATTTAACTAAACTATGTCGAAGCTGTGTTACAATAATGTACGTAGTTGACAATTTTTAGTACAGGCAGGAGGACCGTGTTGGGAGGTACAACTAGGAAGAAGAGACAGTAGAAGGGCAAATTTACAAGGCGCAATAGATGGGCTTCCAAGTCCTTTCGAAGATGTTACACAACTTAAACGCAAGTTCGGTAGAGTAGGTCTTGATTCTACTGATCTTGTTGCCTTATCTGGTAAGTATATATACATATATATAATTAAACCCGACGTTTTTGACCATATCATATTTTAAATATATTCTAAAACAAAACACATCAGCTACACTAGTTTAAGTAAAGCCCACATGCATGGCTGCTTCTAATTATTCTTCTCTCATGCATCATCTACATATATACTCATTATTAAGAAAATCATCATGTCAATTCAGGACATTTTTCTTTTTTATTTTATAAAATATTTAAATTTATATTATTCTTACTACTTTGTTTTTAGTAAGTATTTTATAAAAAAAATCAGAAATTGAAAGTGACTCATGTTTTTGTATTCTAACTCATCAGGTCAAGCAAAGAGATTGAAATTATTTTGATTATTCCATTGCATCGTCCTGCGTACTAGCTGTCAATCTCTAGATTTTTGTATGCATGCGTTTTCTTTTTATTAATTCACTTTGTTTTATTTGAACTATGTCTTAATCATACTTTTTTTTTACCGAAATTATGATGACTTTTTTTTGTTGTTTAGGGAATTTTACTGTCTCAATTATTTGAATAATGTGTAAGATGATTAAGATGTATTCAACATTTCCTGAATCGTCATCTGCCACAAATAATTGACCTCTCCATACGCCGCCACCCGTCTAGGGATGGGAACCTTAGCTTTGATTCACCCAATAGAATGAGATATTATGAACATTGATATATGTTTTTTGCTTCCCTCTTGTCGGCCACAGTGTCATGCTACAAAAATTATGATAATAATTATGTGTAAGAAAACAATGGTAAATTAGATCAAAGATAGCAAAATCTATATGATAGAACTTAATTAGTGGCAAATGGTATGATCCATCGTTGATATTAACGTAAATGTAAAAATGTGATGTGACAGGTGCACACACATTTGGGAAATCGAGATGTCGATTTTTCGACCGACGTTTGAACGTTTCAAATCCAGATAACACACTGGACGCGAGGTTTGCACAACAGCTCCGGCGAGCTTGCAGTAGCAGCCGGGACACGTTTGTGAATCTGGATCCCACCACTCCCAACCAGTTCGACAAGAACTACTACACAAACCTTCAGTCCAACATCGGCCTTCTCGGCAGTGACCAAGTCCTTCACTCCACTCCCGGCGAGGACACCGTCGACATCGTCAACGTCTTCGCCGTCAGCCAGCAACAGTTCTTCGACAGCTTCGGCCAGTCCATGATCAACATGGGAAATATCCGACCGTTAACCGGTAACCAAGGAGAAATTAGATCCAATTGCCGAAGGCTGAACTAAAATTAATTAAATTAATGATATCATATATGGTGGTTCCGTTACGGTCAACTCAATTGTATTATAATATCATATCTTGTTTTTATGGTTGCTTTCTATTGTTCAAGGGGAAAAAGTGGGTTTTGATTAAATTTTCTCTTGTGGCTTAAAAAGAGAGAGTGCATGGGGATGCCAAACATATTATATCATTGAGGTATATGTAAAGCTCAAAAACATAGTGTCTATTGTTCTATATATGTTCAATAAAGGTGGTGTCTTTCTATCTTACAAAAATGTGTATCAAACCACGCACAAGCTGCCTTTTTGTTATTATTAAGGGTGAAGTATCGATCGGTCCGAATCAGGTTTTTGACAAAATTATTAAAGTTTCTTCGCCTTGTTTAAATCAATCGATTGACTAATTAGTTGTTTTAGTCGCGAGGGACGACAAAATAGGAGAGGGTGACGTTTGATGGGACAACAAGCGATAATTGAAGCTAAACAATAACGAAAAGAAGTTCAATCAGTTTAGACCGAATTACTTTTGTCTATCAGTTTAGACCAAATTACTTAATTCTGTCTGTCAGTTTAGACCAAATTATTTTTTGTCGGTAGACAAACAAGGTTGATTTTATATGTTAGACAAACATAATTTCCAAACTACTCAAGTGACTTTGATTCAATTGGTCAACATGATACTTTTAGTATGTGATGTTCATCTACAACTAACATCTCCTTAATACCTACTAAATACAAATTTAAATTACTTTTTAGCTTCTCTCTTACATCCAAAGGTAGGAAATTATTTTCTTAGAATAATCTCTTATCATATTTATGGTAGGGTTGAGATTACCTATTGATTAGGATTATTTAGTACATGAAGTAAGTTTCCATTTCTTAGGATACACACGTCTTAATTATTCTTTAGTAAGTTTCAATTATTTCTATCTCTAATGTTTGAAGTTTTCATTTCTTTTTTCATTTAATTTCAACAGAAAATTGAAATATGGAAAAAGCTAAGCAACATTTTAATTAAAATACTGCCATGATGAGGTGTAGCAATTCAATATTTTCACACTTCTAATTTTATAATCATGAGGGGATGATAATCAAGCCAGTGCCATGCATGGCTTGCAATGTTTAGATGTTCCTTCATCTTTCTATTTCACAAATAATTATGCATGAGAAACTATAACCAAGTTAGTGCTTACATTGTTTTCTTGCACATGTTCCTCTTCTTTAAGTTCACTACGTTTTGTTTCTTTTATATCTAACTACTGCTTATTTGAGTTTCAAAAACTTTGGTACTACATTTATTACATAAATATTGAGTTCTTCTTAACCAATTATCAACGATGAGTCTGAGCGTAACTCATGTATTGATGTAAAGGTTTATGACATCTCTTATTTACTTTCTTATCTGTTGGTTCTAATTCCAAACGATAGACATTTTTATTCTATTTGTCATTTCTAATACTATTGACGATCGGCAATTTTGAAATGGAAAATCACATGTTTTATCAATACTTAATATCCCATGAGGTTCAAACAAATATCTAGTAAAAAATCAGTAATATTCCGAGATGGTACATATACAATAATATCACATTGGAAAAATAATGAAACCCCAAAATCTTAGTCATAAAAAAATTAAATGATATAAGATTGTTAATGGGTTAAGAGATAAAACCACATGCTCATGTATGAGTCACTCTAAATTGTATTCGAATAAAAGTAATTGTTACCTAACGAATAAGTGATGTATTTTTTCATGCGTAGGTTTGATGATGAATAACATCAAATTTAATCGTAAACATTATAATATATATATATATATATATATTAAAAAGAATGTGTTTGAAATAAAATTATGAATCTCGTATTGCATCACATATATATATAATAAGCTAGTCAATTTAAAATATCTTCGATAGTTAGATATCCTAACTCGAAACTGTTGAATATTTAAAATATAGAAAGAGATCAAATAATCAAGCCGTCCAATTTTTAATGAAGAAAATAAAAGAGAAATAGCAATGGCAATGTCTCTCTGTCACAAGCCTTATCCACGAATACTGTTGTGAAATGAACATTGATTAATGATGAACTTAATTAGAAAATAATAATGTTGGTGTAGAAAATTAAATGTAGGAGTAATTACACAAATCTGCTAACCGTTCTCTCTTGACTGTCTCTAGTCAATCATGTTAATTTGTTTGGTTCCACAATTCTTATGGATAAAATAAAATTTAATGATGATGATTCCCAAAGAAAGGAGGGAGTGGTAGAGTGTTAGAGTCATTAGTTAAAATGTCAAATCCCATGCATAAATTAATTAATTTGACAATACACCCCCTTTGAAATAATAAGGTCCATTTATTGGACCCACATACTTGTTTGATCTTACCCATTTCTTATTCACCTTTATACCTTCGTTTGGCAATTGGGTGCTTCGATCGGGATCAAGTTTTTCAATATAAGTTTGTGTGATTGTGCATAAATGACTTCGAATGTGATCACTTAAACGGTGAATTTGCCTTTGGTGGTGGAATTCTGTCATAGATATACAACTATAATTAAGAAAGAAATGAAGTGCTAATTAACTCCTTTCTTATCGGAGCTAGAAGATAGTTATGTGTACAGGAGAACAATATGAACCTCCGTTCAGTTTGCATTCGACATTCTGAAAACATGGTGGTAGATGGGTTGACTAAATGGACAACGAACGAGTCTCTTATCTCATTATTTAGTTGTCTAGTTGAAGTTGGATATGCATAATTTATTGAGTATATGAAAACGACGAACACAGATAAGAATGGAGTTGAGTCTTTACATAAATACTTGGAGTCTTTGTCATGGATGAGGACTGAAGGTTGTATGGTTCTGGTTATTTTGTTTTTCAAATTTTCTATTTTGTTATACTGCTTTCCACACAACCCCTTCCAGTCTTATTAATTCCCATGCATCTTTCCAGTACATGAAAAGAGTATTCGTTACTAATTATTAATCATTTTGTAATTTGATGCATAAAGTAGATTTTAATGTTTGGTTAATTTTATTTTCTATATACCAAAAAGTAACTAAACATCTATCTCAAATTTTGTTTCAAAGTATGAAAACGACGAACACAGAGAAAACAAAGACAAATGAAAGTGCATTAGAAGAAAAAATGTGTTTGTACTTCTCTTTATGTGACATTGGAGACATATGTTGACCTAGGCCTAAACTGCCCATGCTCGATCCGATAGGCCAGAAACTCACCCTCCTCATTTGATGAATGAGATATATTATTGTATTTAGGATCGATGTTTAAATTCTTCTTGTTCTACAAGTTAGGTCTTCCCTGAATATAAATGACAATGTGTTTTTCTTCTGGTTTTGGATGTTGATCAACAACAATTATCATTTACGTAATTATATATATAATTCAAAAAAAAAAAAACTTTTTCATAATTGATCAAGCAATATTTTACGATAGACAAGATTACTTTATGTATGTGTGGGATAGAATCCAACTTTTGGTTTTGAGGTTGATACTAGGACGAGTGTAACTAATTAAATTATATGTTTCTTTCTCTCTCTCTCTCTCTCTCATATTTTGATCATTTGGAATTATTCAAGCTCTAATGGTTTTTTTCTAAAAGAAAGTTCATTTTCAAATAATAATAATAATAATAACAATAATTAAAAAGAGGGAACAAAAAGTATCATTTTGATCCGCTTTGTTTGGTTTAGTGAAAAATTAAGGACTTATTTGATAATCTATTTGTTTTCTGTTTTCTACTTTTGAAAATTAGTTCTTAAAAAACATATATATTTGGTAAGTAATTCGTTTTTCTAACAAGAAACTAAAATAAGAAATTTTGGAATCAATCACAAATTGTCATTTGTCATTTAGATGATGTCACATGTCCACGTCAAATTAATTATTTTTGTTCAATTAAATATTATTTTAACTGGGATAAAATTCAATTGAGCCCATGGATCAACTAGGCTTAAGTGCATAAAGGCCCACCAGAGTCAGTTGGAAATTTTTGACTCCATAAGGTGAGAACTCTACCAAGAGCTAGAAGACTCTCCAACTCTTAAAGTCGACTGCCCTCAAAGATTAAAGCTCTTTTGAAGATACAAGCGTAAGCATCCAACCGAGAGAGAATCAAATGATTAAATTCTAAAAATCGAACCATATCGCATCAAATTAACACAAACATAACATCAATACAATTTCAATTCCATGTTTCTCCCGAGATCTCGTGTGAACACTTGCTTTTAAAATTATGAAAGAAAATTAAAAATGAAAAAAAGAAGCTTAATAAAAAACATTTTATTTTTCAAAAACAAAAAACAAAACTAGTTACTAAACATATATGGTTCTCGTTTTTAATAAATAAAGATTTAAGAAAAAAATTTAGAAACAAACAAAAAAACCAAAAACAATAAATTGAAAGGATAACCAAACGAAACCTAAATGTTTCAATAAAACACCAACTATATCACCACCACACCATCTTCTATTATACCTAACCTCAAATAATTCTCCCAAAGTCATTAGGCTTTCCTCTTATATCTTAAGGGCACTATACCATATTTAAAACAATCGCTAACAATATTAAGTATTTTTATAGAGAAAAAACCAATCCAACACTACAAGAAATTTGGCCTTTAATGTCGGTTTAAAACCGACATTAAAGGCCTTTAATGTCACTTGGCGACCGACATCTTTGTGAGCGTTATTAAAGGCCTTTAATGTCGGTTGGGCTTTAATGTCGGTTTATAACCGACATTAAAGGTGTCTTTGATGTCGGTTATAAACCGACATTAAAGACCTTTGATGTCGGTTATAAACCGACATCTTTGAAGGTGTTATTGAAGGTCTTTAATGTCGGTTTATCTTTAATGTCGGTTTATAACCGACATTAAAGCTGTCTTTAATGTCGGTTTATAACCGACATTAAAGATGTCTTTAATGTCGGTTTATAACCGACATTAATGTTGCTTAGTGCACATCTTTAATGTCGTTTTTCCACCGACATTAAAGACACATTTAATGTCGTTTTTCCACCGACATTAAAGACACATTTAATGTCGTTTTTAAAGATTCATTTCATGTCGTATTTATAATAGTTTTTATGACGGCAAAACCGATATTATTTGAGTCGAACTACGTCCGGAAATGTTCGTCATCGTATTGTAAAAAATAAAAAAATTGCTTGCACACTAGCTATAATGCCTACTACTCAATGCACACAATAATACCTAATTCACCTGCAATGCACACAATTATACCTAAAATTCCAGCATACACTTCCAACACTTACATATAGTCACATATCAATAAACACAACTATATTCAATACTATAAGTCCAACTACTCCAAATCCTCCAATATATACACTTATATATAATCACACATATCAAACAACACATCCTACCATCCATGGCAAACCAATAGTAAACACCTACAATGCATAAGATCCAACACTAAAATACAAGCACACTTTTCCACACTTCCATATAGAACTACAACAAATACACATCATCCAACACTTACATATTATAAACACAACTATATTCAACACTATAAGTCCAACTACTCCAAATCCTCCAATATATACATAATCACACATATCAAACAACACATCCTACCATCCATGGCAAACCAATAGTAAACACCTACAATGCATAAGATCCAACACTAAAATACAAGCACACTTTTCCACACTTCCATATAGAACTACAACAAATACACATCATCCAACACTTACATATTATAAACACAACTATATTCAACACTATAAGTCCAACTACTCCAAATCCTCCAATATATACATAATCACACATATCAAACAACACATCCTACCATCCATGGCAAACCAATAGTAAACACCTAAAATGCATAAGATCCAACACTAAAATACAAGCACACTTTTCCACACTTCCATATAGAACTACAACAAATACACATCATCCAACACTTACATATTATAAACACAACTATATTCAACACTATAAGTCCAACTACTCCAAATCCTCCAATATATACATAATCACACATATCAAACAACACATCCTACCATCCATGGCAAACCAATAGTAAACACCTACAATGCATAAGATCCAACACTAAAATACAAGCACACTAACGCCATTAAAGATAATATATAAGATCGTGATTTATAAACACAATAGAAGGTTCCTTCACTAACTAAAGTATAGGTACAAACTAAAGTATAGGTACAAACCATGATAATGCATCTTTTGGATGTTGTAATAGATCATTCACTTCTCTTTTTCTGTCATGCCACGTCAATAATTTTGATGTTTCTTTGCTTCGAAACATTCTTTCAAATCTTGGAATTGGAGAGAAATACCACATGACTTTCACTGGAACATTCTTAACCTCCTTCTTTGAATTTTTAGGAATCTTCCATCTTGACATACCACAAGAGGGGCATACATTTGCATCGGACAGTTCTTTCCTAAACAAGCAACAATCATTCCTACAAGCATGAATCTTCTCGTACTTCATTCCAAGAGTACACAAAATTTTTTTTGCTTCATAAGTAGAAGTAGGGCATTCGTTGGGAGTAGGTAAGATGTCAGAAATTAATTGTAATAACTCAGTGAAACTCTTATCACTCCATCCAAATTTAGCTTTCAAATTATATAACTTTATCAACGTAGATATTTTGGTAAAATTCGTACAATTAGGATATAATGGTTTCTTGGCATCATCTACAACTTCCTCAAAATTTTCTGACTTGTCATTAAAATAATTATGTGCAGCCTCAAACATTCCAATTGTGTCATCAACGTCATCCTCGTCAATTTCTTCTTTTACACTACTAAAGACACTTTCATTGTTTCTATTTATTGGTAGTGATTCACCATGAAAAATCCATTCTTGATAACTCTGATCGATGCCGTTAAAAAACAAGTGATCTCTAATTGTATTCACATCTAAAGTTTTTGCATTCACACACTTTAAACAAGGACATGCCATGACATTCGACGTCTTTGAATGCTTCAACCCATTTTTAATAAACATCTCAACCCCATAAGCATACTCAGATGACGTTCTATTCTTTTGCATCCACGACTTATCCATATTATATAAGATGCAATTTAATCTACAAAAAAAATCGAGAAAATAACGAAACTAAGTAAACTTAAACTGAACCCACATTCCAAAAACTAACAAGTTCTATATAAACCGAAAAGAAACTACAATAATATTAAGCTAAAATTGTTAGTAAAATGATAAGCATAACTCATCTCACACATATTGTTTATAATATTAAGCTCAAAAGTTAAAACTTTAATATTCTCATCTCATATTTTGCAAGAAAATGAAAAACAACTAAATAGTCATAAAATCAATACTGTTTAATTATTTAATATTTTTGTGAGAATATTGAATCTCTATAAGTTAGCTTTTGAATCCTTGAAAGTTTCCGACACCCAAAACTTGAAAGTGAAGAACACCTCAATACTGTTTTGGGCATATTATAGACTTTGGGCTTTGATGGCTTTTGGACCAAGTAAGTTGGACTAATTAGGATATTTTTAGTAGAAGAATTGCATATATGAGAAATTGAATTCTCTGACATTCCAATTACCATTAAACTGAAACATTCAACTTATAGTGTAATAAACCATTAAGATATCGAATTAAAATTAACTATCAATCAATTACTCCTCACTGCACAAAGTCAATAAACAACAATACGTTAAACAATAGGCCATTAGAATTGTAATTGTTGTCTTATGCACCGAATTACAGTCACGATTAAGGTTTCAGGTTTGGATCCAAAAAAGTCAATCGTAGTTGCAGATGGGATTATTATTAATTATTATGATTATTTTCTGAAAAAGAAAATTTATTCAAAAGCTATGGATGGCCACAAACCTCACCGGAGGCGAAAAAGATCCAGTACGAGAGAAGCAAGCCCCACCTACTTTATTAGTAGTAGTCGGATTAAGATTTAGAGTTATGGTCGAGAAAAATTGAATACGATCTCAAGAGGCAATAATACTTTTTTACTATTATTATTCTTACTTTTTACGACTTGATGGAGCAGCATTGAAGCCTATATAGTAAGTTTTTTGTCAGAATAAGAATGCATCAAAGTAAGGAAAACTGCTAACAAAATCGACAAGCAGGAGCTGCCATTAACCATCCCTTCACTTTTTAACTGACATGTCTTTTTCATTTTATTTTTCCCAAAAAATAAAAAAGGAAAAGGGGGGAAGATAAGCATTTCAAAAATTAAAATTATAGATATTACAAGATGATGATAATATATGGAGAGATAATGAATTTACAAATCATAGTGATGTCCCTTTCATCCTAATCTTTCTACTTCAGAGGTGTTAAACTTAAACCCTATGCTCTTGAAGTCAGATTATATATTCCTAAGAGTAATTAAAAAATCTAGAGATTAAAAATTTTCATTCAATTTAAATAAAAAAAAATATTAAATAATTCGATTACAAGTTTTGTAAATTTCAACATTGAAATGTGTGTTTAATGTGCTATTTTATAGTAAAAGTAAAGGAAGAAGACCAGAATATTCTCACAAAACAATATGAATTTTATGAAATTATAACAGAAGGAACATAAACTACTCCAGGCAGGTCAATACAAACTATACAACTACTCTGATCTTCATATGAATGGAAACGATAAAGAAAGAAAATGCTAGAATGATTATCTAGTTTAATTGACTAATCAAAACTAGAAAGAACCTCACTGATCTTAATATGAAGAGGAAAGATCAAGAAAGAAAATACTAGAATGATTACCTAGTTTAATAGACTAATTAAAACTAGAAAGAACCGTTTCTCAAGCAAAAATAACCACAGATTTGACTTAAAATCTTCAAAGAGGCAGCAATGCAATTACAGATTTCTAGTATTCTATTGATATTTGAACAAAGAATGGTGAAAAACTACAATAATTAATGGTAGCAAACAAATATATCAACTAAACTAACGATGCACACAATAAATTTGAGATAGCCATTGATGTTTTCAAGAGTCAATTGATTACATGATTCCATCATTCCAATCCGTTGAGAAGAATGCATTCCATAATTTCTAAAGAAGATATTTCTGCTCAGCCTACCTAAACTAATGATCGATTGTCCAATACAATGATGCGGAAAATTAGCAGAATATAAAACCTGTCCCTTTAAAATGGTAAAACGTTCAAGACTAAAGGTAAAATACCCAAAAGAATACCCGTAGACTAAAAAATTCCAGGACAAAATAGAACCAAATATGTCAACCAAATCAACATCAATATTAAACCATCACTTAACAGTTACATCATGGCAAGAAACTTTAGTTGTAAGTCTAACAAGTTGGGAGCAAAAAGTGGTTAGATTTTCACCACTCCTTGAATAGCACCGAAAAGTATTCCAAATATGAAACTTTTTCTTGTAACATGCAGAAATATGTTTCTCTGATGAGTAAATACAGAAATATATCCAGACTACTGAATTTAACATCAAAAAGTGTTTGTGGCTGTAGTTAAACTCCACCAAAATCACACACAACGCCATTAAAGACCAAAGAAGGGTAATTAAAAATAAAAACATCCCATGAAAGAGACTGAAATTTCTCCTCTCCTACATGAAATCACTTACAGAAAGGTGAAAGAGACTGAGAGACAAGTTTGCTCACAGAATTGCCCACTAACTTCATCACAAAATTGATAGTTTTCCTAATCTCCCTATCTCTGACGATATATTCATTTCTAACTATGGCTAATGTCCATTCATCTTCAATTAATCTACATTATAATCCCTAATTGATTACTATATAAAGTGGGTATAGAGTACTGTACCTTGGAGTCTTTGTCCCTGTTTCTTTCCAAATGCTTTCTAATCGAGACAACCTTCTTAATCAAATGGTAAAGATCCTCAGGAATCTCCGGAGCAAGCCCTTTTGATAGTAATAAGAAAACACACATTCAATTACCACAACAGCTCAAACCTAAAACTAATACATTGTTAATCTTCCATATATATCCTGGTAACAGCTAAAACCTAAAACTAATACATTAAAATTTCGAATTGATGAACAAGAATGAACAAGTACAATACATTAAAACATGCTAAAAACCCCAAATTAAAATCGCGACCACTTGAAAGAAGATGGAAATTTTACCGTCGCATGTGAGAGGGAGAATGAGAATGTGAGAGGATATTTTTTGTGAACGCGGACGAATTTGATTCCAAGGGTGGCCGAACCTGGTTGCTGGTTGCTGTGAACGCGGACGAGCGGATGAGTTTCTTTAGAAGGAGAGAAATGCGGCCGAATTTGATTCCAAGGGTGGGCGAACAGAACGATTGGAGAAGATAAAAATGGTATCAGCGATAGAAATGGTGGCGTCGATGAAAATGGTGGCGTTGATCGGAGAAGAAATGGATGGGAATCGTTCGGAGAAGAAATGGATGGGAATCGTTCGGAGAAGACGAGAGGGAATGTCGAATGTGATTTCGTATAGCAGCAGACGGTCGAAAAGGTAAAGTAAGAGAGAGAAATGTTATTTTTTCCACAAAAAAAAATTATTAAAAAAAAAAATTAAATGGACCTTTAATGTCGGTGGAAAACCGACATTAAAGTATCTAAATTTATTCAAAAAATAAAAATATTAAAACTAAAATTTAAATGGACCTTTAATGTCGGTTTTCAAAATGGCGGACCTTTAATGTCGCTTTAAAACCGACATTAAAGCTTTGTCTTTAATGTCGGTGGAGAACCGACATTAAAGATCCGCTTTTTCAAAACCGACACCAATGGTCTTTTTTCTTTTTTCCCAAGCGACATTAAAGGCTATATTTGTTCTAGTGCAATTACTTGTAAATTTACCCATTAAAAGTTAGTGAAAATATTATTGAATACAAATCCACGAAAATTTTCCAAAATTTAACAAAAACGCTATTATCATCCGTGCTTGATTTAATATCAAACATAAGGAACAAAAAATAAATTACGTTCTTATATAATATAATCACCTAGACACAGTGACATTTAATTAATCAACTTTTATCCACGTGCGTGTAGTTAAAATTCTTACAAGTATGTTATATTTAATTATAATTATAAATATTCGTCATCGATATTCTAATTGACTTGACGAAAGAATAAATGTAACTACAATTTTCAATCATAGGATTCAAATTTCTATTATTTTTCATTCATCGCATCTCTTTTCGTTATAGTATTTACTATTTTCTACGTATCCAATTCAACCCGATCGAATGGTTTTTAAAAATATATCTATAAATTTAGAATATTCGGTAAGTATCGAGAGAGATAAAACAATAATAGAGAGAAAAGGGTCCCATTATATCTATCCATTTAGCCCACCAATCACGTGGATTACAATTCTAGAAAAAGCTTTTTGATGTAAACTCAAAAGATACTTCAATTTCTTAGTCCAAATTAGCGGTTTGGAGAATTATATTTTAAAATATATATATACTATAGATATCAATCACTATATTGTTTGAAGTGTTTATGTCAATCACTATTGTAAAGAAAAATCAAATGTCCATTTCCCTCAAACCAAGAATGGTAGGGTATAACACTGTAACTATTAGGTGACTCTTCGTTTTAGAATCTAGAGCCAGTGAAGAAGATGAATATGTCGCTCCATAGCCATCTCCTCTGACTAATCACAATGTTATGTGCATTTTAAGTTGAATCAATTTTTATGCAGGTCACAGTTTTAATCGTATCGAACTTTTATTTTTGTGAAATATATCCTTTTTCTTTCCTCTATGTCATTGAAGGGATATGGCATGGGTTCGAATACGACAAAGTATTGCCATAAAAGAAAAAAAGAAATAGTTGTTTTTTAGATTGCACCACTAGAAGAATTTTGGCCTTTAATGTCGGTTTAAAACCGACATTAAAGGCCTTTAATGTCACTTGGCAACCGACATCTTTGTGAGCGTTATTAAAGGCCTTTAATGTCGGGTGGGCTTTAATGTCGGTTTAAAAACGACATTAAAGGCCTCTTTAATGTCGGGTTAAAAACGACATTAAAGGCCTTTAATGTCAGTTTTCAACCGACATCTTTGATGGTGTTATTGATGCCCTTTGATGTCGGTTGGGCTTTAATGTCGGTTTAAAAACGACATTAAAGGCCTCTTTAATGTCGGTTTGTCAGTTTTCAACTGACATCTTTGATAGTGTTATTGAAGCCCTTTAATGTCGGTTGAACTTTGATGTTGGTTTAAAACCGACATTAAAGCCTAGTTTTTGGATTCATTTTTACAAATTTATTTTTATTTAATTGTCACATTATTGTCCTATAGACCGACATTGGATCAATGTAGATAAATATGTTTTTCACACGCCAACAAATCAATGAAATTCATATTAAGTTAGAAACTATAATATTTGTCTTTTATACACAAAATAAAATCTTAATATTATGTATTTTTTCGGTGTTATTTAATATATTCTATATATTGTAGAGTTCTTTACCTTCTACAATAGTACATGAAAAAATATTCTAATACAAGAATTAAATAATTAAAAATCCTAAATGCCTTCTCAGTCTTCAATTTTCAACGGTCGCTTGGCAATCTCTGCACAATCGCTTAGCTTTCAACCCGATATGACTTCAATTATCTATAAACAATATCCAAATAAACCATTTATATAGAATAACAAAGTTGTTTGAAGTACTAAAATTGCAGAGAAGGATGAAAAGTTTTTAAGATTTTATATCCACCCCAATCCACATAACTCTCTTTAGTCTACCTCAGCCATCAGGCTTTCCTAAATCTCTTCAATCTATTATTAGAAATATTCCATAGATGCAATCATATACAATCCTTTTCGCAAATAAAAAAAAAACATTTTATGTGGCAACCTATGAAGTCTTGTAATTGATTAGCTCATAATATTGCCCGCCAAATGAATAATCAACATTTTTTTACATAACATTATTATGAAAACCAATATCAATCTATAAAGAAATAAGCAACATCAACACAATAAGTTGAAAAGTAAAGCGATCAATGAGACTGTAAGCATGAAACAACTTGAAATGGCTTTTAAGGACCCAAGCATTATAGATATATTATTTGCTTCTAGAGAATATTTGCCAAATTTTCACTCAAGAGTTAATAAAATAGTATGTGAAGCAAAGGAAACTAACAAACTTCTAAGCTCAAAGTTCATTACTGATAAAGAACGTCATAAATCATTTTTCTGTTTAATGAGAATTAGAAAAAAGAACACAAACAATACTGACCTTTGAAGAGAAGTATAAGATTTCGTGTCGACACGGCGGTTTACAACAACCCCCCCCCCCCCAAATACCTTGGGATTAATAATGAAGATTTTTCCTTTTGGAATTCCAACTTTAAGGTAGCTAAATTCATCCGTGTCCCTGTTTCCAAACCCAGCATAAAATGGATTGTAATCTGGAGGAAATAGTTCTCGAATCCTCTAGAAGTTACAAAAGCAGACTATGAGCCATCTTATTCAGAAGTCAGTACACATGTAAACGTATGATATTCAAAATTTCTAAGTTGAGGAATTGTATCCTGAAAAATGCTTAATATCCAAGTAAAAATACATTTTTAACAGTCATGCATCGAAACTGCAGCTCATCAAAGTATACTTGTGAGAATGAAGAATGTAAAATTTGTATAAATTTCAATATCAAAGAAAAATATCAACAAAGATAGAAGGAAAACTAACCTCCAAGCAGGCAATCTTGAACTCATGAGGAGCCCGCCGAATAACTGTGAAGGAGGAATTGAGCTCAAAGGTATTATTCACAAATCCAAGCATGCCTAGCCTATTTATATGTTTATCGCATTATTCTTCAAATTATGCTTACAACCCATTCTCCACAATTAGCTAGGAAAACTTCAGCACCCCAAAGCTAGAATTAGGAGATGGGTTTTTTTTACCAGAAAGCTTAATTTTAAGATTTTTCCAGGGAAAACAACCTATTCACTCACCCAATGCTAACTTCCTCCTTCCACAATCCTTCTATTTATAACCAAACCCCATAACCACCGCCTACCTAATTATTAATATACACTTATAATATCTCTAATTGCATTCCTATCACTAACCTTTTGGTATATTCATGGCATATGTGAAAAACTAACTAGCATCCTACTGAGAGTAAAGGTTCATTCTACAATTACACTGTTGTTATTATGTCACAACAGATCTTGTTGCCTCCCAATGTTAGGCTAGATACTAGGAACAATCTTGAGATGGACACTTGATCCAATACAGTTCCTAACTTTATTCACATTTCAACTATCCAGAAATTCAACTTGCAATCCTATTTTAAACTAAGTATAGAATATCTTATTATTCAGACAAACATATACCAATTCCATAACATGGTCTGTCTACATGCATGTACTGTATGGCATTGAAAGGTTCACAAGCAATAAACTCTCAAGTTAGCTTAAACTCTCACACCAACGGACAAGAATTACATTGGTAGAAGAATCAATAGACACACAAAGGAAGCCGCGGAAATCCTATAGAAATCCCATCCATATTTTTTCATTGATAACGAGAAATAGAGAATATGGGTGATGAAAAAGAGGAAAGTAATAACTAAGTAGTTGTCCAACCTTTTCTCATAAAGACGAGCTGAGACAAGGCTAGCAAAAGTCTCAGGCTTCATGTCCCTCTCTTCACGAAGTTGGTACAGTTTGTGCTGATAAACAAGCCGTTGATACCTTCATTTCAAGGGCAGGAGGTAAGCAATGACAAATTAGACCAAAACAAACAAATCCACCAACAGAAACATACAGTGTCTGAGCATCGGTACCAAGCCCCGAAAGGCCAAGAAATAGCTTATCATGAATCCTGTAAATTTTCTGGAAATCTGTGGCAATAGTCTGCAACTGAACACCAAGTCTACGATCACTGGCAATGGCAAAGCAATTCTTCCCCACCATCGCAACTACAGCACTTCCATTAACCACAGACCCCTCTGGTAAAGCCTTCCCATCCTGCATTGGTAAAAACCAGGAAAGATCAATCGTGGATACTAAGTCAAGAATTTAAGCTCTAAATAGTGAATACATTACTTGCTTAAGGTTGAAAAGAAATTGGCGGGTGTGATACGCCTGAGAAATTGATCGTGCACTGAGAAAAAGCAATTGGTACCCATTTTCCTAAAAATATATAAAATAAAGTAAACTAAATTAAATTAAATTAAACTGGGAGAGTTCATTGCATCATAGTTCATTACATTTGATCGTCCAACTGATGAGGACGAGATGAAAACATACCTTAATAGCAGAAAATAAATTTGTGACACCTGTTTGTGACCAATCCATTCCAACAAAGGGCATGAATTGACCCAGAACATCCGACCTAAGAAAGTGACAAAAGAGGAAAAAGTAAAAAAAGTGAGCACGAGAGATAGGAAAAAAAGAAGAAGAAAAAAAGGTAAATATTTATTTAAATCCCCCTAGATAACTTCATTTTTAGAATTTGATTAAGAATTCAAGTGTTTCTTTAATAAAGTTGATAGTCCAGCTTGGAACATGAGAGGAAACAAGCATGAATTTCAAATTCAGAAAACTAAAAACCAAATCATCATCAAATGGAGTTTAAGCTATTTATTGCACAAGAACATTGGGCAAAACATTAAAGAACTCCATTGACTGAAAAGCTAACGCTACAAATTAAACTTCTAATTTTTTATAAACTAACTTATTTGGACTTTTAAGTTAGTATTAATTACCTTTGAAAATTCATTAGAATTATAGCCTACTGGATCAAAATAGTTATATTGTTAATTAGAACTTACAAGAAAGTATGATTAGCAAGTTGAATCAAGGCCTTCACCGCGAAGTGATCGGAGTCCGCCATGGCGACCAAAGCAGGAATAACTCCAAGATCCACAATTAGCTTTCTAACCTTCGAGTTACCGCTCTCTTTTTTAATCAACCTCTCAATTTCCTTCGCGACTCTCTCTTTCTCATCTCCGTCGCCGAAGTGAAGGCTCTTCACTGTCCTCTGCAACACAGAGGAGGAGGAGGCGGCCAGCTGATCATCGTCATCAACAATACTGTATTGATGTCCACACCCCACGTGCGAACACAGCCTAAGCCCATTCCCGAGCGACCCCCCACGTGCCTCGAACCATTTCGCTAAAAACTGACTTGCTGGATGAGCCTCCGGTGCCGGGATATTGCAACCGAAATCGCTCAACAACGGACATCCCGAGCCGATAACGTGCCGATGGTGAGGAGGGTGAGTGTTCCACGTGAGGCACGAGCGCGATGCGGTAACGGAAGAAGCTTGAGAAAGGAAGAAAGTGATGAGAAAGTGATGAGATTGATCAGAGAAGAAAGTGATGAGATTGAGAAAGGAAGAAAGGGAAGAAAGTTGAGAGAAAACCTTTCTTTCGTAGGGTTTGGTAGAGAAGAAAGGAGAAAAGAGAGGGTTTGGTAGAGAAGAAAGGAGAAAAGAGTAAAGTAAGAGAGAGAAAAATTCAACTTTTTACAAAATTAGAAAAATAAAAAAGACTTTTAATGTCGGTTCTAAAAAACATGATGTTTAATGTCGGTTTTAAACCGACATTAAAGATAAAGCTTTAATGTCGGTTTAAAACCGACATTAAACATCCGCTTTTTGAAAACCGACATTAAAGCCCATTTTTCATTTTTTCCACCCGACATTAAAGGCCAGATTTGTTGTAGTGCACGTCACAAATGTAAAAGAATTTGTAGATATGACAAGGTTTAGATTTGATTCTCGAAGTTTATTAGTGAAATACCACAAAGTTATAAACGATCGCGTCCTATCATCAATAAATTTTACTATATTTGTAATTCTTTATAAAAATATCAACTTTTGAGAGAAACATGAGATTAAGTGTTGGTGAGAGCGCAGCTAAGAGTATCGTCCCGCATTATCAACGGACACGAACATTATCTAATATATTTTAATTTTTTTTTTTTTCATTCAACTAAATTCCAAATTAGTTTGAGCTGTCATCTTGAAGATTTGACGTTAAATGCAGCCCCAAAGACTTTTAATTTCATTTATTTTTAATATGTTTAATTAACCAAATTTAGTAAAATTAGAGTGGAATAACATTACCATTCCCCCAATTATTCTCTTCACCTCTTAACCATTGCGTTCTTTATAATTCTCCATCATAATTAATAATCAATCATTAATTTTTTGACTTTTTTTTTTTTTTTTATGGCTTAGCTTCCTTCAAACCCCAATTATATATTAATTAATTAATTAACCACTTATAATTTATATAATTAACCGAAAAATCTCCCAAAAATCTGATAACTCAGATGAACAAGTTTTCTAAAATTTCAACCCTAAACCCTAAACGAATCAGATTATAATTAAGGTCATGTTGGATATATAACTGGCCGGCATGTACTTCTTTAATTTAATTAACCTGTTCTTTTAATTGATTATTAAAAAAAAAAAAACACCAAGCAAATTGGCCTTTAATTATAATTAGTAGCTAATTAAATTCATTTTTGGTGTCTGCTGCTTGGAATTCCATGGCGTAAATCATTTGTATTACCATAATAATCTTTACAATATATAGTTCAACTTTTGATAAAGATATGCATTTTCTTTTTTAGAAAACTTCGCCAATAATTAATCAAAGGTATAGTCGTTAATTAGTTTTTGATTATAAAGAAGTCAATTCAACAAAACCAAAGTATGTTTAATAATAGGGGAAAAAAGGAAGAAATGATAAACTTTGATTCTCCAAAATTGAATAATTCCTCCCCATGTTATGTGCAGTGTTTTTTATTATATAAGGGGAAGAAAATTCAAAGTGGGGAAAATCCATGCAAATCTGAAATTTTCTATTGAGTTGTGTTTTGAAAAGTAAAAGGGTTGGCTTATTTTCAACGTTTGGATTTGTCTTGTGGTACGTAACAAAGCTCAGCCTCACCACCTTCTTCATGTCTATAAAAGGATATGCCTCTGTTTATACTTTCCCTCACAACTTAAATTATTCTTAAGCTTAATTGTACTATAACATAATTAAGTTTGTAACAATGGCGGCTTCTTTTAAAGCTATTATTTCTTTGGTACTGTGTTTGATGATGGCTGTGTCTGTGAGATCTCAGCTTAGCTCCACCTTCTACGACACTACATGTCCTAACGTATCAAGCATTGTGCGTGGTGTTATGCAGCAAGCTCTTCAAAGTGACGATAGAGCTGGTGCCAAAATCATCCGTCTCCATTTTCATGATTGTTTCGTCGACGTAAGTTGTTGTCTTACTCTTTCCTGACTTTTTAGAATAGTTTTTAAGTTGAATTAAGGGATAATTATTGTTGTTGTATATTTGCAGGGTTGTGATGGGTCGGTGCTACTCGAGGACCAAGATGGTATAACGAGTGAGTTGGGTGCACCGGGAAACGGAGGCATCACGGGTTTCAATATTGTTGATGACATCAAAACTGCAGTTGAGAATGTTTGTCCAGGAGTCGTTTCATGTGCTGACATTCTAGCCATTGCTTCGAGAGATGCAGTCACCTTGGTACCTAACTATTCTAAATTAATTAATAATATAAGGATTCCATATGATATAAATAAATTAACTTACCATTTTAAGTTAATTAATTCATTAAGAACACAAGCTAATTAAGCATACATATGTGTTATTGAATAATTCTGTAGGCATCAGGACAGGGTTGGACGGTTCAATTGGGAAGAAGAGACAGTAGAACAGCAAATCTGCAAGGAGCCACGAATAGGCTCCCAAGTCCTTTTGAGAGTCTCTCCGAAATCCAAACCAAATTTACCGATGTTGGTCTTAACGACGGTACCGATGTCGTTGCTCTATCAGGTAATCAATATCGATACGACAACTAAGATATAACCCTAAATATTTTTCACACATACATGTCACCTTTCTACGTCAGATGTTAACCTTCTTTGGATTTATTTAATTAAAAAAAGACTTGTTTCATGCATCTCTTAACATGCACAAGTATTTGAAGTTTTGCTATGTGTCAAATTAAGAGTAAATGATTTAGTGTGATATAGTTTTACGTATGATTGATTAAATTGTGATACACTTTGCAGGTGCACACACATTTGGACGTTCAAGATGCATGTTTTTCAGTGGACGCCTAAGCAATAATACAAACGCAGACTCACCCATAGACCCAACATACGCGAGTGAGTTGAGCCAAAGTTGTCAATCAGGGGGAAACACATTTGTGAATCTAGACCCAACGACGCCAAACACATTCGACAGAAACTACTTTACAAATCTTCAGAACAACCGAGGACTTTTGAGAAGTGACCAAGTTCTGTTTTCTACTGATGGAGCTTCAACTATCAGTATTGTCAACAGCTTTGCCAGCAGCGAGAGTGCATTTGCCGACGCCTTCGCTCAATCAATGATAAGGATGGGAGATCTCGACCCTAAGACTGGGACCACCGGAGAAATCAGGACCAATTGTAGAAGACTCAATTAAGATAATAATTATAAACCGACCACGTCGTCGTATAATGATTTCATACACCAAATTAAAGTGTATTTATATATTGTTATGTGTGTGTGTGTGAGTTGGCCATATCATATCATATGGTCAAACTCAAAGTAAGAATATGTTGAATAATTGTAAAGCGCGTGCGAGAGCCTAAATTGCTTGCACAAAGCTTCCATTGGGAGAGTTGATATATTGTTTAGTGTTTTTGGAGAAAAGAATACAAATGTGATTTTATATTTTTGTTTTTTATATAACGTCTAATTATTATCACATCAAACTATATATCTCAATCACACATCAAATTACTTTTCTTTTTTCTTTACTTCATCCAAAACCACAACTTCTATCTTACAATTAAACATCTCAACTAAAAGACATAACTTCTTGGATAACGGTTGTCCGTCTCAATTGCTCATTGTTAGAAAGATGTTTTTATCTTCTCTTTAAGTTGAGACAAAATTGGTCTTAAGCTCAACTAACATCTGTGTATATGTACCTAAGGACGCACCAAGAAGTTTCGGATTCAAATCCTCATGTAATTGCGTGTGGTGACATGTTATATTTTTCTCAAACAAAAAAATAATAAACAAAGAAACTTCTTGTTTAAAGGTCATATTTGGATGATACATTTATCCTTATGCATCTTATCATCATCGTCCATACCAAAAAAATAGTTAAAATATTATTATAAAAAAATTAAAAAGTTTGATAGAATGCACAAAAATAGGTTCTATATGTGGATGCACGTGAATATTTCTCAATATGTATAATTTAGTTGCTTTTTGGATGTGTATCTAATTAGATCAGTAGAGACTAAAAAGGAGAAAAAATTAGGGGTACTCTTCAAAAGTCATAGATATGAATTAACAAAGAGAAATTGCATCAGGTAAAACAAAAATTAGAAAAAAAAAAAAAACAACTCATAGCACCTCTTTTTTGCATATTGTGAATATGACAAATATGCCAAGTAAGTAATGATATCAAACGGCTATTAGAGGACTATCAGAAAGTTATCCACTTTTAAATTGATTTGTTACTTTTGCAATTTAGAAAATATAATGACATGGGTTCTATTATCTAAAAAAACAATGGTAAATAAATTAAGTATACAAAGTTAAACCTTAAAGTGTGTGAATAGAGAGAGATTTGGATATTTAATTAAGCTACTAATTAATTCTATAATTAGCTTACCCATTTTATTATATTATATTAGAAAAGACTAAAATTTTTGAATAATGAGTATTAAATAGATGTGTAGTTATTATGCATAGAGAAATTATTAATGCATAAGAGAGTAGACCAAATTAAATTAAAAACCCATGGAATTTTTCGTATTCACAATTATAAAATCTCAACTCTGTTCATTTTTTCTTTGTTGTAATCATTTTGTGACTTAGTCATAAATCAATAATATTTTAAATTTGGCCTTTTTTATAAATAAAAAAAATACATAAACGTTGAATATCGAGAAAAATTAAAAGGATAAAATGAGATAATTGAAAAACAAGTAAATATGAAGAAATTATAATAAGGAAATTTGACCATATATTATATGTATATGTATATGTATATATATATGTAAATGGGATAATTGAAATAATCTAAGTAGCATTCCCACATAATTAATGTGGTAGAGACTTATAACTAATTAGAAAAATTAATACAAAATCAAAGTCAAAATGGTGATGAAGAGTCATAATAATCATCAATAAATATTGATGAATGATTAATTTTGAAGTATTAATTACATAAACCACCAACTGTAATAACATATCCTCTAATTAACCAAAACATGATGAAGAATTCATATGAAGGTATAAATAATTAAGCAAAGTTGGGAATGATGACTATGATCTTTCTCATCTTCACCACATGAGATAAAAGAATATGAACCACACCATCTTATATGATATCTTTCCGATCATCAAAAACTATCAAAATATATACATATCTAATTTAAGTTACCTAAGAAGTAAATTCAATATCATCGAAAAAGTTTATTATTTATCTATCTTAATTACTATATGTGTCTATATATGTATATGTATGTATATATATATGTATATATGTATGTATATATGTATGTATATATATGTATATGTATGTATGTATATATATATATGTACGTTACGATAAATGTAAATAGTAGTTGATCTTAGTCTATTGTAATTGAAGTATATGATATTTTGTTATGCATTTGTAGATATTATTTTAAGTAGTTTGGTCGTTTAAAGTGATTTCTTTAAAGAATAATAATCATAATTAAATAGATAGATAAATGGATGATATTCATATCGTTCGAGGAATAAGATTCTTTAACTTTTTTTTATTTCTTTCTTTTAAATGTCAAGAAAAAGTACTTTCTTTTTTCATTTTCGTAAAGAATAAAATGCTTTTTTTTTAGCATCAAATTCAAAGTCTTTTTCTACCCATTCTTTCATAAATAAAAATTTATGTTATCTTTTAGTATATTTGTATGTCATTTCATTTAATTTTAACATTTTTAAGAGTCGAAGTGTTTTATGTAAATAGTATTTTAATATCTAATCACTTTTGTATATATTTCGTAGAAAACACTTAAGATGGTTTATCGTATCAATTTTATTTCGTTAAATTATCTAATCGTAATTTTTCATGTAGTAAATTATTATTTTTTAATATTTTAATTTATTGTTTTGATATAAGTGATAAGAGAATGAAACATATAGACAAAG
Source organism: Cucumis melo (assembly GCF_025177605.1). Lineage (NCBI taxonomy): Eukaryota > Viridiplantae > Streptophyta > Magnoliopsida > Cucurbitales > Cucurbitaceae > Cucumis > Cucumis melo. The sequence goes on along the minus strand of NC_066861.1, from coordinate 634,613 downwards.
AAATTATTACAAATAGCATAATTTGGGGAAAAAAAATCTAAAATATAACACAACTTCAAAATATTAGCAAATATAGTAAATATTAACCGACCTACCTTATAAATTTTGTTAGAATTTCAAGTTTGTCTTTCGATGCATTTATTTAATTTCCATTGCTGATAGAAGTTATTAATAATAGTAATTAATAGCACATTTCTCAGTCATTTATAACCGTTGTTAATGATAAGAACATAGATGATAGCAACTATCTAAGCTATCACTAATAAACGTTATCATTGATAGCTTTCAAGAAATGTCTGAAACAATAGATTAATATTTTATCAATTTTTGTGCAATGTATGCTATTATTTTAGACTTTTACGACAATCTATGCAACCAACCTATTTGGATGCATCTAATCTGTGTCTTTATATATACTTTTTATTTTATTTATTTAAAGAAGCAACAAAAAGAGAGAACAAAACTAAAAGTGTAAAAGTAAGAAATAAATAAATAAACAAATAAAGGAAAGGCATATTATATGGTGATGACTTGGTGAACCTAAGAACATGGGGTGTGGTCCTTTTTTTTTCATACCCAAAGTTGTGATGACTTAGCTCTCTCTTAAAATGTGTGAAAAAGGCTCAAGCTTCAATCATAACATCAACTAAAAAGATTTTTCATTTTGGTAAAAATGTTCTATAAGAAACTTATAGATATAGGCTTTAAATGGATTTACAGAGAGATTGATGAAGAAGAAAAAAGACAAGAGTTTTTGAACAGTGAAAGTTAATGAAAGAAAAAAGAGAATAAATTTGAAAAAGAGAGATAAAGTAGAGTTAATGCTATGAAATTTTGGAGACGTTGCGTGCGGGTAATGTCAGCTTCTTAGCCTCGGCCTTTGCGAAACCCAATACTGTGTTCTGTTCCCTTTCCTAATAACGACGAGGTGCAGCGCAGCATTCCCTCATTTTTTCATTTTCCATTTCAAAATGCTTTAACCCATTTCTTTAATTCAGCTCAACCAACAATCACATTCACCGGTCGATCCATTTTGAATGGGCTGCCAAGCTAAGCTCAACCAATTTCTTTGACTCTTCACCCTTTTGTTGTTCCAATCTAAGCCCGACACACGCCCATTCCTTCTTCTTTCTCTTTCCATTTCCTTTTGGGGCCAACCATTTCTGCAATTATTGGGTTGTTCAGCGGCGTAAACCTCATTTTTCAGCCAGTTCCACCTTCCTCTGCTGTTTTTTGGTCGATCACTCTCGTACCCTTCAATTTTTTCCATCTGGGTATGCTGATTTCTTTGCTTTCTGTTGTTTTATGTTGCTCTACTGTTGATTCTTCAATTGGGTGTTCAAAATTTCCCTTGGCTTTTGTTCGATTTAGTAGTTCTTGTATATTTTCTTTCTATACATTGTTTATCACTGTGCTGCATTCTGGTTATGTTTTTGCCTGTTCAATGATTTTGAAACCATGGTGAATTTTTCTGTTGTTTTTCCTTCTTGATTCTTAACTGAAGTGGTTTAGATGGGAAAAATGCTGGCTTCTAGTTTTAAACAGAGATGATTTAATACTCGTTCCATTAATAGATTATTTGTTGTTTTCTTTTGGTTTTCTTGTATTTTACTTTTCTGTTTATAGATTCTTATCGCAGCACAGATGCCAAACTCAATAAAGAGGAAAAGAGAAAGGAAAAAAATTTGGTGCTTCTGTTGGGTTTTGTTTTCTTGCTGCTTGTACTTGTGCCAATTAATGATATAGCTTTTATTTTCTCACTCTTAAACGCACTTTTTCTGTTGTGCAAGCAAACAATGATTCCATCCAATTGTAACTGTCATGTTGTTGTAAATTTTAATGCATACATGAGTTCTCAATTTAAAGAACCTTGAAGATTCTTCCTCATAGCTTCCATTTCCAACAGGTTCCGTCCTGTCTATGGTATGTATTATAAGAGAAGGATTTAATGATCTTAAACTTAATTGATTTTACTTCTTGCGCATGCAATGCTTTCAAATTGCATCTTGCTTCTCATTGCTCATGATTTCTGGATGTGAAATTCATTTAGGTATGTAATAAATGAACACAGTTATTGTCCTTGATTTGTGATTTAGGAGATCCATGTTTTGAATGTTTTTTTCTATTATTATCCTATTTGCATTGCACATTTGAAAATAAATATCATTGAATGTGAAGTTTAAATGGACTCCACATAGCTGATATGATCATCCTACTAAATTGATTGGTCCAGGGAACAAGTTTTGAAATGCTTGCTTCTCATAAGTTTCTATGGAACCAATTTATGAGTTCTTCAAACAATTCCCTCCAGTAATGACACTTCTTCTTTTTTAATTAAATCTCAGAGATGATTGTATGAGTACCATAATAGAATTCAGAGAGAAGGGGATGTATCAGCAACAGAAGTCAAGGGAAGAACATGCTTCTTCTGCAGCCAGCTTCTGCAAAGAAGTGACCGAGTTGCACCTTACATCGATAGATTCTCAACCAGCAACTTCTCGTCCTGAGTTCAAAGGTGTCACTTTCAGGAAAGCTTCAACTGGTGGCTTTGCTAGGAGTCGTAATGATGTACACGAGCTACTTGATTGTACTGTTTGCATGAATTTAATGCATCCTCCAATTTACCAGGTATCATATTCTAATTGTGATGACTTTCAAAACATACAACATTGATTATTCTGAAAAAATCGTTTCATAGATAAATAAATCCATCCAATAAGCAGAACACAAAAGAATTTAATTTAGTTGAAGGCATAGAACCCTAATCCATAATTGAGTAATCCTTTTGTCCCTGCTAATAGCTTTCGACAGAGTATCAAAAGGCCTCTATTTTACTTCAATTTCTGTTCAAATGGAAGGCTAGCAATTTTGTTTAAGCGTTGAATTGCATCATGACTGAGTTGTTACATTTGAGGCAAGTCCAATGCATAACAGCTAACTTAACTTTATGGTTCAGTGTGCAAATGGCCACACTCTTTGTTCAAGCTGCAAGGCAAGGGTTCAGAATTGCTGCCCTACCTGTCGGCATGAGCTTGGGAACATAAGGTGCCTAGCACTGGAAAAGGTGGCCGAGTCGCTCGAGCTTCCTTGTGTGTACCAAAACCTAGGTTGCATTGACATGTTCCCATACTACAGCAAGCTCAAACATGAGAAGAATTGTAAATATCGGCCGTACAACTGCCCTTACGCTGGAGGTGAATGTCATGTAACTGGTGACATTCCATCCCTCGTCATGCATCTCAAGGATGATCACGAGGTCGATATGCATGATGGATGCTCTTTCAGTCATAGATATGTCAAATCCAATCCCCAAGAAGTTGAAAATGCTACATGGATGCTAACTGTAAGATGTCTCTCTGTCCTTTGTGTCTTTATTTCAGATTCTTAGGAATAATGAAAGCAAAGAAAAAGCAATTTCATGTAATGAACATCCTCCTGATTTCTCATTTGATCCAATTCAGGTTTTCAACTGCTTTGGACGACAATTCTGTTTGCACTTTGAAGCATTTCGCCTAGGAACAGCACCCGTTTACATGGCATTCCTCCGGTTCATGGGTGACGACAACGAAGCAAAACAATTTTCATACAGTCTTGAAGTTGGTGGAAATGGAAGAAAACTCATCTGGCAAGGCATTCCAAGAAGTATTCGCGATAGCCATCGGAAGGTTCGAGACAGTCATGATGGACTAATTATTCAGAGGAAATTGGCATTATTTTGCTCTGGAAATGAGGGGATGGAACTGAAGTTAAAGGTTACAGGACGAATATGGAGAGTGAGGTGACAACAAATGAAATATTCATCTATCAAACTCAAAACTTGTACTATATGTGACATTGTGACCTTTGTACATGCCTCGGCCTCCTACAATATTCAGCCTTTGTTAGAACCTCATATTTCTTCATCACCTACTCTTTTGCTTCATTTTCTTTTCTCTATAATTTATTTTTTTACCCAATTATCAAAATAGCATGATAGAAAAAGAAAAACTAACTATAAAAGCCAACCCATTTTCAGAGTAATGCAATGCCAAATGTAAAACAACTCAGCATATTATGCATAGAACTTGAATAATATGAAAAGGCGTTGGACAATTTTAACAGTGAACGTTATTGAAGTTTTTAAATTTATGGTTCTTCGCCTTCTCTTTTAATTCTGCTCTTCAACTACAAATTTCCTAATTCTAACATGTTAACTTCCTAATTGTAGATATGAAATTGATGAACCTTAATAATAGTCTATCTACAAACAACTTAGCAATATGCTCTATCACGATTATGAAAATTGAAACTAAGTTTTTTGTATATTTACAAATTCTTTTATATTGTGTTTAATTTGAAAAATAACCAATCTTTAAATAGCTTTTAAAGTATATTGTAAACCGTAGTTTATCAAAACAGTTTAAAATAAATGGTACTTGGAGAAGTTACGACGTCGTTTCAGCAGTGTCTAATGCCTCCATCAGCATAAACCCTAAACCCTATGAAGTGAAGAAGAGAGGGAAAGACAGGAAAAATGTTGATTGCTCGAAAGCTTTCTGCTTCAAACCTCAAATCCTTTCTTTCTCCTCGTTTCATTTACCACTTGTCTTCTTCACCTACCTGCTCAAACCCATCAATCCTTTTCCCACTTCCTTCCACCCTTTTCTGTTCTTTCTCTTCCAAACCCACTCCTCCACAAGCTTTGAATCTCTCCCGCGATGGCAACTTTGACGAAACCACTTCCCGATTGTCCCACGTCTGCCCTGGCTGTGGAGTTCATATGCAAGACTCCAATCCCAAGCACCCTGGCTTCTTCATCAAACCCTCCAAGAAAGATTCTAGTTATCGTCGCCTTACCCATCTCGTCCCCGTCGATGATGAATCCGAATGCTCTGAATTTCTCAAGAGGGGCCTCGTAATTGAGCCTGAAAAGGAGAAGACTGAAGAGGATGTGATCGAGAAACCCCAGAAGCCGACCGTTTGTTCGCGATGCCACTCGTTAAGGCATTATGGGAAGGTAAAGGATCCATCAGTGGAGAATTTACTGCCTGATTTTGATTTCAAACATACTCTCGGTGGGAGATTGGTGTCGACTACGGGAACCCGATCTGTTGTTCTAATCGTCGTTGATGCTGCAGATTTTGATGGGTCATTCCCGAAAAAGGTAGCGAACTTGGTATCGGCGAGTATTGAGAATAATTCAGCCGCCTGGAAACAGGGGAAATCAGGGAATGTGCCAAGAGTGGTGCTTGTGGTGACGAAAACAGATTTGCTGCCTAGTTCTTTATCACCGACGACATTCGAGCGCTGGGTGAGGCAGAGAGCGAGAGAGGGAGGAATCAACAAGATAACGAGTTTGCATATGGTGAGTGCAATTAAAGATTGGGGGATAAAAAATTTGGTGGAGGATGTAATTGAGTTGGCTGGGGCAAGAGGAAATGTGTGGGCAATTGGAGCACAGAATGCTGGAAAAAGCACGTTGATTAATTCAATAGGAAAGCATGTTGGTGGGAAGGTCACGCATTTGACTGAAGCACCAGTTCCTGGGACAACCTTGGGGATAATCAGAGTGGAGGGAATTTTCCCTGAACAAGCCAAATTGTTTGATACTCCTGGCCTTCTGAATCCTCATCAGATTACTACAAGATTGACAAGGGAAGAGCAGAAACTTGTTCACATCAGCAAGGAATTGAAGCCCAGGACTTACAGGATTAAGGTAATGAAGTTGATCTTTTTTATGATCCTTTCTCATGCCTGAAACTTCATTGCTGCTTCATTACCATTGAACCCTCGTTCTTTGAGTTTTAGTTTCGGAGAAGGTTGGGTTTTGGGATGGGTAGGCGGTAGGCTGTTACTTTCGGTTAGGTTACATCCATCACGACTAATCTGTATAATTCTACAATGAAGGTCAAAGGAACTTTCTAGGATATTAAATCCTATACATATGGTCATTATAGATCGAATTCATGACCTCTTAGCTCTTTTTCAAGGTCATGTGCTCCTACTGACTACTAGACTACGAAGATATATGATATAACCAAAGTGAAAAACCATAACGAAAGATTATATGATTATTGAGTTTTGTTATGCTGTGAAATTGTGATCGGCTAAATAGCAAAATGGTATAATACTATATAATGATTTTGAAATTGTGAGCATTAAACTTCTACTTCCAATTTGATCTATAGACAAATATCTTCAGCACGAAATGTGGTTAGAGATTTCATAATTTTGGTGTTGCTTTTGATAGGTTGGTCATACAATTCACGTTGCTGGTCTCATGAGGCTAGATGTGGATGAAACAAATGTGGATACAATCTATGTTACAGTGTGGGCATCTCCTTATCTTCCATTACACATGGGGAAAACAGAAAATGCAACCAAAATACGAGAGGACCATTTTGGGATTCAATTGCAGGTATTGTTTGCTCTAATTAGTTTGATGATGAACATACAGGATGGTCAATTTGTGGATATTTATTGTTTCTTGCTTTGCTTCAGCCACCTATAGGCAAAGATCGAGTAGCAGAACTTGGAAAATGGGTGAGAAAGGAGTTTCGTGTTTGTGGAACTAGTTGGGATTCAAGTTGTGTAGATGCTGCTGCTGCTGGCCTGGGTTGGTTCTCCATTGGTCTAAAAGGTGAAGCAGTCTTAAGCATATGGACTTACGAGGGGGTCGAGATTGTTTTACGAAGTTCTGTCATTCCTGATCGAGCAAACTTTTTTGAAGATGCTGGATTTACTGTCTCGAAAATTGTCTCCAAGGCTGATCAGGCTGCCAATAAACAACTTGGTCAAAGTGAAAAGAAGAAAAAGGGTGACCCCAAGGTTCATATGCTTGCTAAAACGTAAGCATCGAGAGCTCACTTCGACTATGATTTTGCTTAAATGTTGTGGCATTGAACGGTAAGTGATCTATATCAATGTACAAGAATGGGGTTCGTCGGAATTTATGCTGGGGAATAGCTCTTTCAGCCGGTGATAAGTGTCCAGGATTCGTGTCACTCCCTTCTCCAGTATATTTTTTACTTCATCTTCATGATATATGGAGTTCATGCTCGAAACTCGAAGTAGATTGCATCATATCAGAGAATTGTATACTTAAATCTGCTGCTTCATTTTCAAGGAAGGCTTTAGCTTCTATATTCATTACGGGAGGCAGTGCAACAACACCTAGAATGGATAGTAATTATAAACTTGAGGAATTGATTGTTTTCTCTACGGCTACGCAACCCCAAAATGTCAAGAGTTGTGGTTTTTTCTTTTTTTGTAGTCAGGTTCCCCATGTCTGACTTACATCCATCAAGATTAGTTCTTAGTGTATCGATTTTTTCTATGTTTTTTCTATTCATTTGCAATAACCAGCCTTTCATATTTATAATATAAGTTGAAATTAATTTGATTATGCTTTCTCTTTGGTATAAACAATATGCATTTGACGACTAGAGACTGTAAACAAGATTGCCGTCCAACTCCATAGCTATGTTTTTCCACTCATTGAACTCCGTCGTGAAGCAACCATGACAAAAGCCGCAATTAGGTAACTTCTACCAACTAGAAACAAGTTATACATCTATTACCAACTATGGACATGGAGAGATGAAGTTCAGTAATTTGGTAATAAGCGACCGTTGTACATCTTATCGAGCAATTGTCGTGCATCGGGCCTTCTTAGGAGACCTTTGTTGTTCGGTAAACCAGTTCCTAGACAAACAGGGCATACAAGTTTTCCTCTACCTGTCGCAATAAATTTTGAAAATTAGTACAAAGGGTAAGAGATGAGCACAGATATTGAAAGTTTAAACGTGATACATTTCAAATCCATATGAATCAAGAATTTAAAACTCTCGTTGCCAGTTGTAGTTGTAGTTGGTCAATACAGAGATTGTCGGTTGGTAACAAAGATAAGTGATGAATACGATAAAGAAACCAAGATTCTTGCTTCAGATTCGGGATATGGATTTGAAAGCGAGTTCAACAGCATATTGACATCCAAGGAATGTTTTAGTTTTAATATCTAACCACGACATGATTGATCATATTAACATGATGAATCAAAATATTCATCAATCGCAAAGATCTAAATTTCTAGACAGAAAAGAGAGAGAGAGAGAGAGCGGGAGAAATCGATTTTTCTATGTCTCAAGGCTGCATTACAAGAGGACAACGCTTTCCAACAGACGTGAAGTTGTATCAAACTGAAACCATGCAGATATATGAAGCATTCATTAATGAGGTCACCATTATTTGTAAGCAAGATGAATAGTTACCATAACAATTTGGACATTCTGTAAACTCATAGACATCTTTAGCCCGTTTTCTATTTAGAGCTTTCCATTTCCCTGTACCACCGCACATGTCACCTAAAACAAAGAACAGTAAGCATTCCATGGAAAATAGGGATCATAGATAGATAAAAAAAAATGTTGAAGCAAATAAATTGAAAATAAAATGTATGTGTCATCAAACTTCTATACATATTTAGAAAGGAAAAACTCAAACCAGGGAAGATAAGAAATGAAAAGGAAAGTATTTTAACTCGAAAGATAAGCTCATATGAGGAAGTACTTGAATTTTTTGTCCGAATACATGAATAATCAAAACGATGCCAAAATGATATAAGGTTTTTTTTATAACATGTTTGGAAGAGAACTTGAAGAATTTTTTACAAAAGAATACACACAACTTTTTCTTTACCAAAATATTTTTTTCCAAGTACGGTATATATGTTCTATTTCTTTGACTTCTAAATGTTACAAGTCCAAGGAGAAGCTCATTACTTTTAAATCACAAGCCTTTCATGAAAGAAGAATAAAAATTATATCCAACGACCAAAAGGTGTTATGTCTAACAAATAATAAAAAGAAAAGACATGCTTACAAAGTACGGCACCACTTCCTCCACAATTTCGGCACACAGGTTTTCCATCCATGGTATTTGCAATAGCTTCAGTCGTGCCCCCATAATTCTTCATCAATGTCACAGATGAACATAAACATGTGAGGCACCATCGACGAGAAATCAAGTTTTGAGTTCCCTGTGGTCACAAAAGGTTGTTATATATTACTAATCGGACAATAAAAGTGCAGTAACCTGCTTAAGACTACATATTAAAAAAGCTATACGTTCCCATCTCAATGCTGTCACAGAGAGATGATCAGGTTTATATTCTTAAAACATCAAATCACAGAGACTTGAAAATGCATTTAAGGCAACACTGTCTAAAAAATGGTTAATTGATTGCTTTGAAAAACTAATGAGAAATTCTACAAGATTTTAGAACCTTGTCATATTCCAATGGAATTTTAAATTTTTCGACCACACACATTTAAAAATTTGGAAGGCTACCAAGCCATGTCAAAAGACGCACATCATGCGAGGAACTACACATATATAAGCTAAACATGTTGCTTCTCCATTTGGAGCGTTGTGTTTGTAAATTACTTAAGCATGTATTGCTATCATGAATAAGCTGTCGCTAAGAAGAAATAAAGCTAAAAAAAACAAATAAGTAACCTAGATCCTTACTTTTAGCGGTTTTGATGGTGTTCTTGAATCTCCAGTACTGCAGCTTTCATCATCAGAATTCGATGTCAAATGAAGTACAACAGGCTTTGAGTTAGCTGTTGAATTCAGAAAAATGAGGATCAAATCTTTTCCATGGAATGATCGATATATATAACACAGACCAATACAAAGTAATGTCAGATTAGTACAAGAACCAGAAAATATCCTTATGACTCTACACTACTACCAAATCATTTCGTCATGTTATGCTATCTTGACCTAACCTTCTAATTTACTGCAAAATCGCACCAAGCTAGGCATTAGAGTGACGTAGACATGAAAACGTTAATAAGTCCAGCATCTCATATAAGGCAATAAAACTTATGGGATGAGGATGGGGTTGCATTCTGTTTAAAGGAAAGTGTTGGCAACTTCAATTTAGAATAACCTTCCATACCTATTGGAAGGAGATCTGATCAACTACTTAAATAAAATACCCCTTTGGAACTGAGAAAAAAGATTACTTGGTAGTAAATTTGTAGTTCTAACGCATGTGGTTACCCAGCTGAGTAAGATAGTATTATCACAGAGCATAAAGGGAAGACGAATATAAGCAAATCAGGCAGCACAAAACATTTGACAGAGCAAGATTAAGATAATCCGAAATAACAATTGGAGATGAGGACGACAAACACCACAATGAAACTCGAGAAGAAAGGGATAAGATTACAAAAACAGTCCACAAAAGTGAAACGACCGAAGAAAAATCAGCTTTTCAACCAAAAAGAGAAATCACATTCTTCCACTGATAAGTAAGAAACAACTGAATGGGCAAAACAGAAAACAATTCATTGAACAGAGGAGATGGTGGATAGAAGTATGCAACAATGCAAAGATACAGTATAGTCGACAATTGGGCATAGGGAACTTGCACAGAGAGAGAGAGAGAGGGAGAGCTTACAATGGGATAAGGAAGGTGTAGAGGAGGAAGAGGGGCGGCGCAGGGGAATGGCGGATAGATGAGAAGAAGACGCCATCATCTTCTCTGTGGTTTGCGCCACTCGTTCACCTTAATTACCAAATGCCATGGTTCCACAAAATCAGCCTCCAATTTCCACCATATACCAAAATCCATCTTCAAACTTAATTTGGATATTCTCCTACTATTAACTACGACGTAAATAAACTAACAAGTGATAAAATTGTTCGGAAAATATTTACAAAATATAATAATTTTTAAATTAGGCCAACGATAAACTTTTCACATGGTATATTAATATCATCACTATATTGGAAAAAAAATATTTGATCTCTATATTTGTTGTAATTAAACATAAAAATTGAACCCCTCAATTTATCCAAATAATAAAATTAAACCCTCAAAGTAAAAATTATGACAATGGTATAACTTAAAAGAGCTCAAATTTCATCTCTTGAGGGTCTAATTTCTAAAACTATTGAATTTGACACTGCAGAAGATTTAAGGGTCCAATTATTCATATAATTGGAATTACCACCATAATAAGAAGGGTGGATTTTTAAAAATGGGATGCAGAAAGTCGAGGGGTTTTGATAAAAGAAAAAACCGAAATTCATCTAATCAGTTGCACCATGGAATGAAAGTCAGAAACTAAATCAGTACCAAATAATTGAAGATTGTAAGACCCAAAAAAGAGAAAAGAAAAGAAAAGAAAAGAAAAGTGCAAGAATCTTGATGCCCATTATACATTATCAAAAGCCTGGGGGAGAAATTTTTTAATTTTAAGACTACATTAATATTTGAAACAAGAAAAGCCATCTATACAGCTTTGATGATGGAACCAATTTAATATACAAACAGGGGTGGGCATGTACTCTCCCATTTACTAAAAATACACCAATGTAACAACACTATCTATTAGGTAATCAGACTTGGAGGGGGGGGGGGGGGGGGGGGGGGGGGGGGCACCACCAAACAACAAAATCTGCTGCTCTCTCTCTCTCGGTATTCGTCGAGGATAATAATAATATGTGATTTAAGCTACAGTTCTTCCATAACACAGGCAAGCAAGATACAGATTCTTCGCCCATTTTTCCTGCTCCAAACAACAAAAACATTCAAAATCTTAGTAACGACGTTTTTCTTTTTCCTTTCGAAAATTGTTATTCACCCACAACTTGATTTGCGTGTTAAAGTCGTTGTACCTTTACATGGGTGCTTGGAAACTGAGATGTACGAAGTGTTTCTTGAGTCTCGTCCCCAGGTTTGCGCCTAGGAACACTCAAGATAAGAGCCGCTTGATCCCAAGTTGCAGCTGTTGATGTTATTCTATAGCCATTATCCCATCGTCTGTGGATGCCTTCACTTGGATAGAGAAAATCAAGCTCCACAACCTGTGCAATGAAATAAATTAACAAGGGAGAGATTGAGCATACTTTCCACACCAAGTTTAATGTAGCACAATAAACAGAAGTAGAGCAACACAATCCCGAGATCGCCGTATCACAAATTAAGCACAAGATATCTTCTAGCGTTCTAAAACAATTGACTTACCTATGCCAAGTGACGTTCAACCCAAAATGCCATGAGAAATAACAAGTAAACTTATTTAAGATTTAAGGCTATAAACACAAAGGGAACTATACCAATGCCAAGACCACAAAATACACAAGTGAGAAATCAGAGCCCTCAATGCGGAAAATAAATGTCCAAGCCCAAAAGAGATGTAAAAGACACATCAAATACAAAGTTGGAATAGAGAATAAGACTGGCAACCAAAAAATTTTCACAAGAATATAATATTAACATGCTGAATTGACTGCAGATGCTAAAACATAAACAAAACTCAACCTGGTCACTAAAACCAGCATTGCGTGACATGACAACACCCCATCGGCTTCCTGCAGTTGCCATTGAGGTCACATGAAACCCTTCTCTCCATTTCTTGTTTATCCACTTGAAGGGGAAAGAATCACTCACTTTGTACGATTGTTGGGTATATTGTGTCCCTGAGGAAGCAGGATAATCAGAAAGTGAAAATGATGGTAAGCAGTAAGCACAAATACATGGATAGCAAGAACCTGCAGAACAAACATCAGAATGGTAGCTTCTGGAAATCAAATCCAACAGACTTAAATTTACATTGAGATTTTGCACAAAATAAAATGGCCATGCCTTGTAAGTTATTCTCTTAATCTCATTTACCTATTGTTTTGTTGAGCCCAATAGAGATAGAGGCAGGAAATATAAGAATAAAACCATTTCTTAATTGTGCAAAAAAACCAAGATAACAAGGGCTTTATGATTGATCACAGTACGAAGTACAGGAGACAGGAAAGAGCAATTATCCATCACCAAAGCAACAACCGATCTCATATTTACAAAACTGAAGCAGACGAACCTTTGGACATCACCACAAGAGAGCTTCCATTATTAGCACCAGCAATAGAACTGATGTAATAGTTCTTTTCCCACTGTTCCATTATCCATTCCTGCTTGTTTTATATCAAATTTAACAAACACTTCAGGGAATACTACAAGGAATTTAAAAATTCAGTAATTGAAAGTTTACTTCAAAGTTCAAAGAATGAAAATGACCTTGTGCAAGAAATACGGAGAGAGCTCGTAGACTTGGTTTGTAAAACCTGTTCCAGCATCCATGATTAATGCCCAAAGATTTGAGCAGGATGCCACGGAACTAATAAGCAACCCATCTGCAATTCCTCTCTCTACATGTTGTGACAACCTTGCATCAGCCACGTTATAATGATACCTATCACCATAGAAGGCAAGTTAGTTGAGAACATGCCATTAGAAATTTTCCATGGAATAAACACCTCAGCTCAACATGCTCTTCTCTCAATCATTCAAATACTTGGAAGAATAGTTCTACAGTTCTTAATTGATTAGACTCTAAAAAAAAGTAATAAGATGCATCACAGTTCACAGAATATGGCCCTCTAAATTCAGATAAATGCTCTTGGTTACGACGAAAGGTCTCAGTCCCCCTATCACTTTGAGACTCGATGCAAAAGGCAATTCTTCTGGTTGCATTTAAATGAGAGGGCAGAGAAAGCTGCACCATGTAACCTCACCTTTGCTTCATTGGCAATCTAGCATTGTAAACTGAAATCCATTGTGTAGCTGGAACACCTAAACGAACTTTCTTCCTTGGCTGCCCATCGTCGTCTTCTCCAATGTTCAGCCTGCCACGCTTTTGTCCAACTTGACTGATAATCTAGCAATCATAATGAAGAAAAGATTTATTCAATAGAATATTTGACAAAAAATTTCATCCAAAAACCTTGGGCAATTTTATTACCTTCTGTGCACCATCAGTTTTTATGGGTCGTACAGCTGGATTTGGTCCAATAAAACCCTCAAACAAAGAAATAAGCTTAGAATAATTGGGTTCTTCATCAAATTTCATGTTCACCACAATTTCAAGAAATTCTCTAATAGGTGGAGGGCAGAAGCAGCACAACATTTCAGGAGATGTTGCCATCTTTTTCTTGCAAACCAGAAAGGATTTGTTGTCACCCTAACATAAAGGGGGAGGTTAGAACTTTGACAAGGAAACGAAAAGTGTCAACACAGTGTTATGTATACTTTAAACTTCTCATACCTGATAGCCTTGCCATGGTAGCCGTCCTCGATGGAGGAATATAAGAGTGTATGCAAGAGATTCAAGATCATCCCTTCTACTAGCAGTTCTGCCCAAATGAGCATGTACACTAGCATATCGGACGGTTCCTCTGGAGTTGCAGGAAAGAAACAGTATCAAGAACATTGAATCAAAAACAACATCATAAGCCATTACCACATGAGAGAAAAACACTGCTAGTGTCAAATCAAAATATCACATGGGCACATGACAAGGATTATATTATGGGTTCTATAAATGTTGTAGTTGATGAAGCACACATCACTCACCTGAACATATCAGGACGTTGATCATATTCAACATGCTGTCCAGTAGAGCTGTCTTTCCATTTAGTTGCTGTAGCAAAATTGGCAGATATCGTTGATAGAAGAACATAATGTAATAACATATATTACATGTATTTAAATATGTGTTCGATAACATTCATGTATTAAATTCTAATTTAAACGACTATTTTAAATTTGTTTAACACTATTATGAATTAATTTATGAACCTGTTTTATGTTAATTTTTCTTTTTTGGGAATTATTATTTTGTAATATTATATAATTTATAATACATGGTTTTATGTCATCTTATTTTGTTTTATGTTACTTTTTCTACCAAAAAATAATAAATTTATAACATTAAATATCGTATCTGTTAATGAATTTTATCTTTTATTATATAATATGACTTTTCATTTCGAATTTTAAAATTTAAGAAAAAGTAAAATGAATCAAAATATTTACAAAATATAGCAAAATGTCATATCTATCATGTATTAAAAGATAGGTGTATTACTTGCACGATGCATTTAAATAAGCACAAAATGTATAGATATATATATAAATAAATCGGCCATAGAACTCTGCTCACCTAAACCAAGATCAACGAGAAACAACTTTTTCTCTTGTGCTGTAGAAGGTTGACCGAGTAAAAAGTTTTCTGGCTTTACATCTCCATGCACATAACTATTTATAATTGTTTCAAAAAGAAGAAGGTTAAGATTCAAAATATTGAACTATAGAATTTATAAATCATTTAAAGAAAAGAAACCGCAATTACATACCCTTTTGCATGCATCTTATCCAATATTGATAATGATTCCACTGCAATGCAAGATACCATTTCTGCAGACATGCTGACATAATTCATCCACAATAAGACACATGCAAACAGATGTCCAAAATTACATATTCCACAAGGCACAATCCATAAACCAACGCATGATTATTTCCTTCCAGAATAAAAGATTAGAGATACCAATACTGAATCATATGGATTTAGTAATACGATAAAATTAGTAAGAATTGGGTTGAGTAATATCTCTAAACCATAAAAACAAATGCATCCTGCAACTAAATCAAGTCTCAAGATCTCATCAAATCTCATTAAATTCTGATTTGATAAATTCCCTGGACCAGCGTAAGATTCCAGATGAAAAGCCAAGCCCTCTATACTTTCGATATCAAAGATAAATAATGAAAAAGCATTAACCGATCAAAGTACATGCAAGAACACATGTGAGAACTGAGAAGTAAAGCAAAGTAGATAGATAAGCTCAAGAAACTCACGCCTGCCCTGAAGAATTCCATACATCCCACAAGCTGGGCCCTAGCATGTCCATAACCTAAAAAAAGGAGTTAAACATTTAAACTTAAGGAAACAAGTTAGAAAAATGAAAACCATATACTAAAGAGACAGATGAAATTGTTGACACACCATCACATAATAGTCTCCTTGTCGACCCTTGTAGTGCACTTTTGGCACTCCATGACTACCACCAAGGGCACTATGCAATAAAGTTCAGAGGTAAGTAAAAACACATATATAATTTTTTTATTGATAAAAAAACATCTATGTAACCCAGAAAGTTACTCACTTGTAAACTTGCCATTCGTATGGAGGACCATAATTGCAACCTTTACTATTTCTGTGTTCAAATTTAAGAGCAACCTGAAAATAAAATAAATAAATAAAAGGTAAATCTACGAAGATGCTGACAAATTATAATTTAGTACATACGCATCAATTAGCACAAAAACTTCCAAGATATTTCACCTCAGTAGCTGCAGCACCTGTTGCACGATCGTTTCCACCAGTAAGTCGACGACCAACAAATACTTGCCCAAATCCACCTTTACCTAGTTTTCTCTCTATTTTATACATCGGTGACCCTCCTACTTGAACCTTGAAACATGCCACAAAGAAAAAAATAAACTTACAATGAAACAGCAATTTTGAACATGGTACTTCACTCGTTAACTTAAAATTTTAGAAGTCCAGCAAAGTAAATGTGCCAAAAGTAGATATACGCCTTTCTTATTTTAATTCTATAAATGAGAAAACACAGTGATCATTTAGAAATAAGCACATTAGAAATTAAACAAAAAAAAAATGGAACTAAGAGCTTAAAATTACGGAGGAAATATCCTTGTCAAAAGAAACCATGATACATTAGCCCAGAAACTTAAGGGAATGCAGATGACTCGCAAGTTAAACTTGACTATCAACTAAACTGCTAAATATGGACATTTCGAACTTAAATGTCGTTCGGCGAGAGATTGTTCCATAATATTACAAGTGAGTTGGCCACGCATCCACGATCACTGTAAGAAAACTTATGAAAAAACACCATCACCCGAAATTAAATGCAAGAAAGACGCTTATTTTCAAGAGTGATAAAACCCAATCATCCTGAAAACAGTTAGCCCAAACAAAAAATAAAATAAAATCAACGAAAATCGGAAATGAAAAACAGGAAGCAATCTAGAGCGTAAATCAAAACGAAACATACTTTTTCCGGAAATGGTGCTGAGGTACCCTCCTCCTCAATACCAGCAGCCTTATTAGCACTCAAGCCGCCACTTTCATCACCCATCGCGCCTTTATCTTCTTCTTCCTCCTCAAGCTGTTGAACTTTTTTGTCTTCCAAACAAGTATCTCTCTCAGATATAACAATCACCTCCTCCTCCCGATTCTTATTTAACTCTTTGATTGCCAACCTAGTCCTTGGCCTGGGTCTCGCCTCCGCAGCTTCTCTAGCTACCGCAGCCCGAGTTTTAACGTAGGTCCCAGCCCGCGGAGGCTCTTCAAAGTGCTTCTGAAGGATCCTAGCGCGGCCTCTGCGTACACCTCTGCGAAGCACCGGCATTGTTCAAACCCATAAAAAAGTAGGTACGAAACAACGGCAATAATATGATCATTATCTTGGATTCAACTAAGGCAAGAAAACGCAGACATGGCGGATTAAAGGGGAAAAAGAAGAAGAAGAAAAGAAAAATTGGAGGAAAGTAGATGAAGATCGAAATCGGTAAAGAGTAAGTGCGAGAGATTGAATTTGTGATAGGGAAAATTCGATCTTGAGGTTGAGGGGGCTTCAAATTGGGGTTAGGGTTTGACAGAAATGAAGGGAAAAGAAAAAAAAAAAAAGAAAAAAAGAAAGAAAAAAGAAAAAAGAAAAAGAACAAACTCTCTCTACGTCGTCTCAACTGTAAGATGACGTGGAAACAAGAGGACGAATGCAAATGCAAATTCGAATGCCAACGCCACCAACTCATCAAATCATGTGTTATGTTTGTGTAATGTGTAATAACAGAGGGTTCTCCCCTCATAAATTCTTTTCTATTTAATATCTATTTGGTCGAAGATTTGGACTCGATACCTCTTGTTGTCGATTAATACACTTTGTTAATTTGTTCTTTATCAAGTCAGGTGAATTATCACAACTATTTTTAGCACAAGGTAAAGTAAATACAGTTTTTTTTTTCTAAATTTTAAACTGTCAAGTCTCCGGTTTTAATCTATGTCATAAAATAAAGGGAATAAGAAGAAACGTTTTTTGTAGTTACATTATTTCAAGTTTGTACGTATGGCTATGAATGAATTGGGCTTGTTCAAAACCAAAGTCAATCATACCATTTAGGTTGGGCTTGAATAGGTCCACCAAACTATGCATGATTCGATTTGGACTTTTCTTTGTGCTAAATAACACTTAAATCGAGAAGATTGTGTTAAAATTGACTTAATCGAACCGAATAATATATAAGAGTGACAAAATATCTTACTAGAATAGGCAAAGTAAGTTTGGTTTAGTGGTGTTGACCGTTAACATGACATCCGTCTTGACTAAAACGAAAATGCAAAAAAAATGTCCTTGCGATTAAAACGAAGATTCACTTAGAAAATTGACAATTACTCATTGCTTGTTGTTAGTAATATCCATTGTTATTCAATTGTTATCTTATAATTTGAAATATTAACAAAATCACAAATATGGATAACACGTCTATAGAAAAGTATTTTAAAGTTGCCACCCATCAACAATACTCTATATTATATTTTCATGTTGACTTGTATTATAATTTGTCTAACTTAAGCATCCTCTGAATGATTAGATGTATGGAGCTATATATATAAATATATTTGAGCTATTTTAACAACCATTATTGTCGATGTTTATTATAACTATTTGCAACTCCTCTATCATATGAGTGTTAGATTATAACAATCCAATAGGTACTTCGACATTTTTCACTTACTATAAATCTGTAATCTTAATACATGGATGATCAAAAGTTTAAAATGTAAGGGTGTGATTGCAACAACCCTTTCGTGATATCTCTTTGTTCATTGTCTTCCATAAGCTCTCTCCACCCTCTCCCTTTTCCTCCTGACCCCTCCCCTTTTCAATCCAACTGAGTAAAGTTTATTTGTAGTATATGATATTTCTAGCATCAACCAACAACAGCGACAATGAAAGCGATCAAACAACATTTGGAACAGGAAAAATATAAGATAAGACACCAATGTTATCTGATATTTAAGTCATAATCAAAGTTGAATTGTGCAAGATAAAGTTCTTGAATGTAATAACCAAATACTACATTACTAACTAGAAAATATGAGAAGCATAATAACCACAATCTAGTAATAGGTTGTAGTAACAAGGCCGACATTAAACCTCATGTTGCATAAGAAAGTTAACAAAACCTCCACATTAGTATAGCATTATCCACTTTGGACATAAACCTATGACTTTGCTTCTTGAACCACCTAAATCGTATATTATACCAATAAAGATAATTATCCATATTTATATATCCATCATCATTCTCGTTACTTGCCAATGTAGGAATTTGTTTACGCCTAACAGTTGCATCCATGAGTGCATCTTTATAAGACCTTTGCACTTTGGTCTGTTTATGGACAGTCATTGACAATGGATGGATGGTTGATGAGTGAGAGTAAACTTACATGCATCCCCACACAAAAAGGTGAGTTGTGCTTACCCAGCCCTTATGACCGAATTTCTTCAACTCAAGTGCCATCCTCGAAGTTCCTCATATGATTGAACTCAAGTGACTTAGATCAACTAGATTTGGATGACCTCTGTCATTGAATTCACTTGTATTACATTACATCAACTTTTATCAGCTTGCATCAAACAGCCTTATTTGAATAGGATTGGTTCGGTGTACAACTGTGTAGTAGAGTTTTAAACATGGACAATTAGACGCTTGGCTTGAACCAAACTCTAATTCCATTTCAAAGTAAAGGAATTTCATCCGTGTAAAAATATTCAAACACCTTAAATTTTGCATCTTGGAATTAGCCGAGTGAAAGCAAGAGGATACATAGATAGAGTGGGCGTACGGCGTACCTGTATCTTCTATTATTTGGCTATGGAGATTAGACTCAGCACTAAATGATCCAAAAGCCTCTCGCGGTTCTCTTCATCAGTGCGAACAGAGAATTGGTCGTCTCAAAGCTTACTTCCCACTTAGGCATTTCGTCGAACACTTGGGACGCACGATCATATCATTGATGACTAATACATCACAGTAAAATGAATAACATAACTTGGAAGCTGAATTTGATTCAAGTGAATGGTGGGTATTGTATTCACAGTGTGGACTAGAGCAGAAAGACATAATGCGTAAAAACCAAACGGGTTTCTATTTTCATTAAATATTCGATATTCCAGAAGGCGATCAACAAGAACAGACATAAAACCAAAATAAGAAGAAATCAACATTTTCTGTCACCCCATTTGAGAAGGGTTCTTAGATTTGGGGAGAGAGAAATGGAAAGGAGGTGGTCGGAGCACGGCTTCCTCAGTCTCAATTGGATCTGACCTCCGTATCTACAACAAAAGAAAGAAATAGGGAACAATCTTCAGTTGGTGCACATTGGTACAACGAAATTCAAGAATGAAATTAAAGTAGAAGGAAAGAATTAGTAGTAAGAGTTAATTTGAGAGAGAGAACCGGATCTTGGAGAAGAAGCTTGGTGTCATCTTTAGCAGGCCTAAAGGGGGGCTTTTGGGGCCTGTCCTTGCATTCCAAAGTATTCGATGGAGTCGAAAGCTCTGAAGCTTGCATCCTCACCTCACCTCACCTCACCTCCTTCAAGTTCTCAACGCTCCTTTGATCTCAATTTTGCTGTTCTATGATTTTCTTCCTCAAAATGCACAAATTTTTTTCACATCTATTTCAAGTCTATTTAGATCGATAAAAATATATTTTTCGAAAAGTTATTTTATTTAAATACTCTTAAAAAAATGTGTTCAACATAAAAATTCTTCTTTTTTATTACCATCTTTGAATTTTTTTTTAAATGATTGTGTTTTCTAAAATTAATGTAAAAAATAATGTAGAAGGTAAACTATTGACAAAAAAAAAACCAAATCGTGTAACCATTGCACGACTTATATATATATATATATATATATTAAATATTTTTTTAAAAAAAGTATAGGGTTCATGTATTGAAGTCGTGAACTGACTTCAAAAGAAAGTCGTGGATCGGATACAAGACTTTGTTTAAATTACCAATAGTTTGCCTTTTAGACATTATTTTTAAAAAATACGTTATTTAAAAAAAAAGACTCCATTTTTTTTAAATTGAAAGCAAATAAACTTATATATTAAAACAATTTTAAAAATCAAATATAAGAAAAGACAACCTTCAAGGAGTGTTAAGGTAAAGGATGAGATCGTAAAGAGTTGGTAAACTCTTTGAACTAATTACTCATTTAATATTTGTCAGTTTTTTCTATCTTTTAAGCCATTTAATAGGTTCGATATTAATTCTCATACCAATCTTACTATGGTTCGTTACACAATCAAAAATTCTTATACTAAATGGTGTGAGTATTACTCTTATTAATATAATATTAAGTTGGCATTTGGTAAATACATTTTAACAAGAGAAGAAATCATAGAAAATAGATACTTGAAGAATACTATATATTTGAATTTAAATTATAGCTTTTCTCACTTTTTTTTCCACTTAATCATCAAATTTGAAATGGAAGATTCGATTAAGATTGAAGATTAGAACTGAATACAATTTTTTCTTACAACAAAATTGGTTTTTTGGAAGTAAAAAAAAAAAAAAAAGGACGAAAAATATTATATGGTAAATTAAAATTGTGATTCTTTTTTGTTAAGTATTTGTTTGGATTGGGACACTAAGAATCTATATACAAATAGAACCTTTAAAAGTGGATGCCTTTGAATTAAACTTTATACTCTAAGGATAAAGATTCCAATCATCCCCTTTCCATCACGATGATTAAATAAACTATAATATAATTAATTAATTAAGTTACGACTCGGTTTATGATTGAATTTTATAGTTAATGGTAGATTATAATAGTTGAAAACACTAACTATATATTATAATTAGACTTCCACGAACATAGAGTGAACTATTATAATTCATTTCACCAATTTCAAAGTTTATGACATAAACGATACTTAACAAAATATGATACTAAAATACATATTAAAAAAAAAAAAAGACCAAACTTTTATATATATACTAAAAAATTTGAGCTTGTTTTAAAAATTTGATTAGGAGATTCAACTATTTTACTTTAGAAAAATATAGAAACTATGGTAAGAAATTAAGAGGAATGAAACCTAATTTTAGAAAATAAAATGATTTACGAAACGATGTCTAAAAATAATCAAGCAAAACCTTAAAAATCTCTATCATATTTCACAAAAACAAGCTTAACAATAAATACAAGAACAAAGAAGTCGTTATATTGTAATACAATAATCCCAGTGATACAAATGATACAAAAATAACCAAAGAGTGTAATATAGTACAACTCAGACATAATTCAAATAGTTAATATGTGGTCATAGGCATTATCTATGTCCGAAAGGAAACCAACGTTGGTGGTAATGAGACTGGTGAGAGATAACATAGAGGAAGAAAACGAGGAGGATGGCAACGCCCCAAGGTGAGCCACCAGCGCGATGGAGGGAGTCCTGCTCGGGTAAGGGGACGAGAAAGGAGAAGCCAAAAGAGAGGAGGTGGAGGAGGAGGAGGAGGAGCAAGGGGACAGTGAGAAGGAAGAGTTTGAGTTGGAAGATGAAATCTTCAAGAAATGAAGAGTAGAAAAAGTACCATGAAAAGGCCATCACCACCAAAAGGATCACAATAAACACACAAAGCTGCAAAGGAGGCAATGTCAAGTACTCCAAGTAAGGGTAGCGGTAGTAGTAGTAGTTGTTGTATCTTGCCATTCTCTCCCACTTCAAACTTTTCCCTATCTAATTTTCTCTTCTACCCATCTCCTTTTATATATATATATACACACACACATATGTTTGTAGGTTAAAACACCTTTCTCTAATCTATGTTATTTATAAATTTAACTTTAGGGTTTTGAAAATAGATGCCTCGTGTTTTGTAATTTGAAATTTTACTCTAACAAAATGTGTTCTAAACATGTCGTTTAATTTATGTGTCAATTTTCTATTACTTTACTTTTTTTATTTTTATTAACATCTTGTTTTCTAAACATGTCGGTTAATTTTTCTTTTTTCTGTTTACTTTTCTAGAAGAGACGAGAGAGCTAGAGTTGGAGATGCTCTGTCTATACTTTTGTTTTAAGAGCCTTTGAGGAAAAATATTATATAATAATAAAAGAAGCCTCCTCGATCTTTCCAATTTGTATTTTTTAATTTGCTTATGTACAATATAATAAGTACTTACCTCATTATATGGAAATTAATTTAATTTTATGTTTTCTCTTCTTTTTTTTTTTATAAATTTTGGTCATTTATTATTTATTTGAAAATTGACAAACATCTTATATTTCATTTTTAAAAATATGGTTAAAAATGTAAAAGCATTTTGGTTATTTTGTGAATGAAGAGGAGCATATAAATGTAAAAGAAAGAAAGAAAGAAAAGAAAAGTTGGATCCTTTATTTAATGTTTTGTTAGGTAGCTTTATTCCACAACTTGGACATATACAAAAAGCTTACCCCATATACGCCAAAGTATATCCTTATTCCTACTTCGATATCATTTCTCTTAAATTAAATATATTCTTCCTTTTCTTTGTTGTCGTTCTTCATTTTTCGCCGTATAAATATAGTTGAATGATAATTGATACGGAAACTCTTCTTCTTTTAGAACGTAGATTCAAATTAGATCGTCCAAACAATAAATTTATTATACTAAAAAGTATATAGTCTAACTAAGGTTATGTTCTTTTTTATTATTTTTAATGGATGTCCAGTAAAAACAACTATGAAAAATTCTCGAAGAAATACAAAAATTAAAACTATTTATAAAATATGGCAAAAAAACTAAATATTTCAACGTCCTAGATTTAGTGGTAAAGTTGTGTCGTTCCAATTTCTTTGTAGGTCTAGCTAAGTTTAAGCCCCACTTTTGACATCCTGTTTTTTTTCCAGATTATCCTTTGGTGTGTTGCCATCATGTAACAATGCCACAATATCGACCTCATTTGAACTCGCTTTTTTATGGTCATGAACTTTGATTTTAACATACATAAGCTGAGACGCACATGATTTCAACTTTCGTCACATTGGACGCCATTGGAGCATGGTGTCTATAATTATATCATACGTCAAACAAATTTTAATATTCTATCTCTTACATTTAACAAATTTTAGGGTGCAAACAACAAAATTATAAACAAGTGGTAGGTATAGCTTATAAACGTGTTTGAAAGGCCTTCTTCCGAGTAATTCTATATTTTGAATAATACAAAATATTAAAATATTTTGGGTGATTTAAATCCTTTAACTTAAATATCATTCAACGATTTAGAAATATTTAATTAAACCGGCCTTGACTAAAAGAATATAATAACACCAACATAAACTCGAGAAAAGAATCATATTATAAAATCAATCACATGAAAATTTAATATTAATTATTGAGATTTGGGAAAGATAAAAAAGAAATACAAAACAATAGAAACAAAGAAAACACACGTGGAGAGAAGTTTAAATTAAAAATGGATCATCAATAATAATGCAACACATAAATATCATATTCAACAATAGCATCCAATGTAGTAGCGTTGAAATATTGAGTCTTGGCCAAAGCATGCCCTCTAGCAAATCGGAACCGCCCAGTTCCTCCCACCACCGGCATCTCTCGTACGTGGTTCACAATAGGGTTCCGACCCAAAATCGTGATGGAGCTCCCCTTGTATTTACCGTAAGTAAACGCAAAGTTCATAGCCATCAAAAGTCCAATCTCATGTTGCGCGGTAGATGCATACAAACCTTGAGATCTCCCCACTAGCCGAGATTTGGGGTCTGCTCCGACAGTCAATGGGTTGTCAAACATGTTGATAAGCCCAAACAATGTAACATTATCTAGACGTGGCAACACTGGGACGCTAGTTGGGTTGCTTCCGCCCACCACGTCGTGCCAGTAAAGATGAAAACGAGTTAGCTTCTCTTTCTTCAGTTTCAACACCTTCGGGTTCAGTCTGGTTGCAAACGAGCCGTCGTCCGAAGAAGCCATGGCCGTTGCCAACAACAAGCACCAAAGAAGACACAATGTGAAGAAGAACTTACTTGCCATGCCTGCAGGATCTAGCTAGCTACAAAATTTCCAAACTTGGAGAAATAATGGGAAACCCTGAGAATCGAAAGGGGTATATATAATATATATACACACACCCACATGGCTTGCCACAAGTGATGGTAGGGAATAGTAATGGAGGTGTGAACGGGCAAGCCATGTTTGAATTAATATGAATTTTTTTTTCCTTAAGAAGAGACCAATATTAATATTAATTAGTTAATGGCTTTATCATATGAACACGTTGTGCATCGATTTAATTATTTCTATTGCAATGAATAATAATACACCCATTATTTAATCGTTATGTTTTAGGAATTTTAAAGCTTTAGGTTATGACTAATACACAAAATATTTTGCATATACAATATGGTAGAAATTTCGTCATCGGCTGCTTTTCTTTAATTCTTATTCAAAAATTTTGGTCACGTACGTAAATACTTTAATAAGCTCTTACGTTTTTCACTAGAAATTTTAGTAAAGAAAAATAATAATCCATGACTCGTGTGATATATATGAAAGAGTTTTGAAAATTTTTAGAAGATTATATATAATTAATATGTCAAATTCATTGTTTTTACTATTGAAAAAGACATCATCGAATAAGAATTTATCAAATTTATAAAGACAACACACAGTTGCAAATATAGCAATTATATTTAAAATAATTAAGTATATAACAAAATTTTAAAAAAATTGTAAATATAGCAAAATCTATCACTCATAGACCATGTAGCAAATGTTGGTCTATCACCGATAAATCATGAGAATCTATCAACGATAAAAGTCTATCACTGATATACTTCGCTATATTTGCAGTTTTTAAAAAAATATTGCTACATACTTAATAATCTATAGTATATATAAAAGCTCCTATATATGGAGAAATTTTTTTAGTCCATTTTACCCTTTTGATTATAAGTATTCTTAATATTCATTTGATAACAATTTTGTCATTCAACTTCAAGGATGGACGGTAGGTGAATCTTAACAATTTCTCTCTATTTCTTGAACCATTTCAATATTTAATTGAAAAATATTTATGACCCTAATTAACTTCATGGTAGTGGAAGAATTTGTATAGGCATGATAATAAATTCAAAGAAGCATTTTAGAATTCTCTAACCCACACTTTCACCAATTTATTCGATATAAATATATGGTACCCCTTGCTTCCTTATAGCAACAAAAATGGAGAGGGAAGTGCAATGAGACAAGAAATATGAAAAGATAAGATAAATAGTGAATCTAGAAAAGCGTAGGCTAATTAGGAGGAAAGGAAAATGCAATAAGACAATTTTTATTTCTTCGGTGTTGGAGATCCATACAAATATTTTCTTTCATTTCTTTGTAAATATTACCTTCTTTTCTTTTTCTTTTTCTTTTTTATCATCTTTTAGTTATATAGATGAGTAAATGAAAAATTTCTTCCATATTATTTTTTATTTTATTTTTATTTTTATTTTTCTAGCTAAAATGAGAAAATAAAATGACATAAGAACTTTTGTTTTCTAGATCAACATTCTAAAATTTCTCATTTTTTTGTTGGAGGATGTGTTTTTAAATTTAAAAATTATAATTATTATATTACTTAACTCTCTTTTTCTTCTTTTTGTTTTATACCTTCTACTTCTCTCAATAATCTTCAATAATATTAATTCAAAATTATTCCTTAATTTAGAGATATAATATTAAATTTTAAAAAGGTAAATTAAATAATATCACATTTTAATTCGTAACTAAACTTGAAATAACTACTAAAAAAAGTTTTGCATTCACTATTTAATAGAAATTAATTTTGAAACATCGCTATCATTAATTATAATTATCAATAAAATATTAATTTTAAATAGAAGTAAAAAAATGATTAGATGTAACTCTAAATTAGGTAATTTTTTTTATAAAAATATGAAAATATAATTATTAGTCAAATATTATTATAACTTACATTATTAATTTTATATTTTAAAAGATACATACATCCACGTGCAACGTACGTGCAAAAAAACTAGTTATTCTAAAAATTACTATCCATTATAATAAGCTTTATTTTAAATATATGACTATGGTTAGATATTGATGTTTCGTTTATACGATTTAACCGATATACATACATGAGATATACTGTTTTGACATGAATAAATTGTGGCAAAGGGTGTGATTTTATCATTATAATATATATATAGCGTCAAGTAAAAAGCATTAAGTAAACCATTTTTTGTAGTAGTGAGATCATACAAGAGAAGAAATAAGCATTCAGATAATGGGTGAGGAAGCGAGAAGGAGAGCTAATTAGAAAACGATCGACATTCAACGATAAAAGAGAATGCTACATATAGTAGGGATCAAAATCAGATTGCATGATTGGAATTGCAGATTTAATTAAGTAAAAAACTTCAAATGTAATCCAAATGAGACCCACCTGATCTCTTAAATTGTAGTTCATTCATTACATTTACAAGTTGATAAAATT
The DNA here is from genome assembly GCF_025177605.1 of Cucumis melo. Lineage (NCBI taxonomy): Eukaryota > Viridiplantae > Streptophyta > Magnoliopsida > Cucurbitales > Cucurbitaceae > Cucumis > Cucumis melo. The sequence goes on along the minus strand of NC_066861.1, from coordinate 607,158 downwards.
TGTCCTAAATAAAGTATCCATTAGAACAATCTCGCATTTGGTTTATTTTAATTCATTACGTTACATAAAGTATTTATGGTTATAATTTGTTTTTTCAAAAGTGTATTATGATTTAGTACTCTGTCATTTTTGGTTAAGTTAGCAAGTTTTCTAAAGTTAAAGAAAGAATTTCTAAAGTTGAAGAAATATTTATAAAACTGAAACATTGCCATTCTCATCTGTATACCAATCTTTCAAAGTCATTTAGTGATTTTATTTTCAAAAGAAAAATAAGTGGAAGACCAGACTGAAGATTGAACTTTACTCTTTATCATTTTTTCTTTAATGAAAGAAAAAGTTTGTTGAGTTTTACTTTTACTTCAAAACATAGGAAATGTTGTTTCATGAGAGACATCAAACAAAGATAGAGAAAAGAGAAGCATCTGAATCATTCAAAGGTTATTATGAAGCGATTAGGGGTTTGATCTTGGCCTTAGTCAAGGCCAATCAGCAGCTGGTCAATTGAGACACTTTTCCTCTTCTCTAGGACCCAAAAGGAATCATGAATACGAGCCTCGACCTCAGATCTTGGACAACAGAAGGATTGTTTGAAATGGTGGTGTGTGTTTTTTCTTCCCCCACGAAGCAGTACTGCAGTACTGATCCTAGCTAGCTTCACCCTCACTTCTCTTCATCTTCTTCCATGGATTCAGCAGGCTAAAATAGAAGAAGAGGACGAAAAGGAAAGGGAAGACAGGATTGTGAGACAAGCGTGTCACGCCCAAAAATCCAATCATGTATACTATTCCAATGTCTCCTTACTATTTTCTAACCACTTTACTTCACCATCTACTCCACCAACCCCAAACAAGTGATTTTAAACCTAAGAAAAGTTGTTTTAATTATTTTTAAATCACTTGGGTTTGATATATCTGTAATGCTCGTGATCATGTGTGGGAATGATTATCTGTGATCCCACTCTAATTTCTTTATTTCAATTGAACTTTTTATTATTTTTATGCTTTGAGGAGGTGTTCTTCTTTTTGGTTTATTGTTGGGATATGATCCAACTTTGATCTAATGATTAACACCTCACTGGTGCCATCATTTTTTAGTGAAAATATAATATTATTAATTCATGTTCTTATAAAATCTTCAACTGGGATGAGTAAAGTTAAATGTAAGGTTAACAATGGTTTTAAATCAAACAATGAACATTTTAAATTATTGAAAGTTCCTCAAAGAAACGAAACACAGAAACAGAGAGAACGAAGCGGAATTCAGTAGTGAAGTACGTAAATGTTATATTCAACAACAGCATCCCCTGTTTTGAAATCAACCTTCTTGGTTGAAGCTTCTGCATACCCTCTCGCAAATCTGAACAGCCCACTTCCACCGATCACAGGCATCTCTCTCACTTTCTCCATAAATGGGTTTCTTCCAAATATGGTGAGGGAGCTTCCGTTGTATTTCCCACTCACAAACGCGAAATTCATCGCCATTAACAACCCAAACTTGTCTTGCGAAGCCGACGCGTACAATCCCTGTGCTCTTCCCCAAAGTTTGGATTTGGGATCTGGAGTTTCTGTTAACGGGTTGTCGATCATGTTAACCAAACCGAATCCGGTCATTGAAGTGTTCGAAACGGGGGGAACGATTTGGATTGAGGTTGGGTATTTTCCACTTAGAACGTCGTGCCAGTAGAGACGGAAGTGGCTGAGCTTCTCTTTTCTAAGACCCAAACGTTTTCTCTCAACTGTTCTTGCAAAGGAAGGTTCATCTTCGGCTATAGCCAAAGCTACGACGGAGGAGAGAAGGAAAGAGAGAAAGAAGAAGTGGGTGGCGGAGATGGGAGAGATTCCAGCCATGGAATGGAAGATTTTGAAGTTAGTCTGTTTGTGAGACTTCAGATAGTGAACTAAAGGTTATCTATGCCTTCTATATAAAGACAGATGATTGATGGCTCTGTTTCCCATTTTAAAATTTTTCAATGGAGTGGGTCAGTGTGTCATGAAATACCTACCAAAAGCATCATTATAATTTCTCATTTTCTTTCTTTTGTTTTTGTTTTTTGTTTTTTTAGTTCAAACCAATATGGTAAAGTGAATTCAAATTCTGTAGGAGGTTTACTTTAGTGTTGCAACTCAAAATGGGAATTGAAAATCAAATTACCTTTTGACTTTGGCTTTTGTGTAAAAGTCCATTGATGCTTTCTACACTGCCTCTAGTCTAGTCTTCCCCCACCCCCACACACACACTCAACAATATGTAAATTATATCCCTTTTTTGTTTTCCTTTCATATGAATTTTACTCCCATCTTAGTATCTCGATGGTATATACTTACTACTTTGAAATGCAACAATGTTCTTGAATAGATCAATATAGTAAACAACATTGTTAATTTATCTAATCCTTTTCACTACATATGGATGAACTCAAATACGATGAAAGATAATCTCAATATTGAAAACAAAAAGAAACAGTAGTAGGGAGGTTTCGTTGTTTCTAAATAACATCGTTCGTTCTTCTCTTGTCTCTCGTTCTCTCTGTTTCTCCAAAATGGAAATAATTTGTTTTTAGAATAACTGAAGAAAGGAAATAAAGAAAAAGCAGAATTCAATAATGAAGTACGTAAATGTTATATTCAATGACAGCATCCCCTGTTGTGAAATCAATATTAACGGTTGAAGCTTTCGCATACCCTCTTGCAAATCTGAACAACCCACTTCCACCGATCACAGGCATCTCTCTCACTTTCTCCAAAAATGGGTTTCTTCCAAATACTGTGATGGAGCTTCCATTGTACTTCCCACTCACAAACGCGAAGTTCATCGCCATTAACAACCCTGATCCCTCTTGTGAAGCCGATGCGTACAATCCCTCTGCTCTTCCCCATAGTTTCGACTTGGGATCTGGAGTTTCTGTCAATGGGTTGTCTATCATTTGGACCGCACCGAATCTTGTCATTGAAGTGTTCGAAACAGGGGGAACGATTTGGATTGAAGTTGGGTCTTTTCCACTTAGAACGTCATGCCAGTAGAGACGGAAGTGGCTGAGCTTCTCTTTTCTAAGACCCAACCGTTTTCTCTTCACTGTTCTTGCAAAGGAATTTTCATCTTCGGCTATAGCCAAAGCTACGGCGGAGAATAGGAGGAAAGAGAGAAAGAGGAAATGGGTGGTGGAGATTGGAGAGATTCCGGCCATGGAATGGGAGATTTGGAAGTTGCTCTCTTTTTAGGACTTCAGACAATGGATCAAAGGATCCCTCTGCCTTCTATATAAAGACAGATGCTTGAATCTCTTTTTTCAATTTTAGTTTGCCATTGTAGACTTTTCCATCTATCACTTTCTTTTTCTCACAACTTTATGATTCTAGAATGCTTCTTTTTCAACAAAAGTGTTAGACTATTAAAATAGATTGAAACCTCCACGAAGAAGAGAACGTCGAGGTCTCTCTCCATAACAGAAGTTCCAATAACTTAGAACAACAAATAAAAGACTCATATGAACGACCCAACTAATCATGCAAAAGATGCAAAGCAGCACAATGAATACTTGTAATACACTCATGCCAAACTTGAACAAGTCTTGAGACCTAAGAATTAGTAGTTTCGTGCATTCTTGATATCATCGATCTTTATGCATTCCTTCTCCCTATTCATACGAACAAATATTAAAATATTTTTAAATAGAAAAAGGCAAATGTTGTTACATGACAAGTTATAATTAGACAATTTGATGGGATATACGTGGATAGATAATGCTCGTGATTCATTTATGTATTTATCTTTAAAATGTTCGGGTGAAGTAGGTCGATTAATGAATGTGTATACCTAACTAAATCATTATTTTTGGTGTTATTTAGTTTTTCCATTCGAAATTGTACAATTTAAAACTTTTTAACTTTTGGGAAGCAAGTGATTAAATTATTATAGACTTTTTGGTATGATATATTTAATTATAGTCTTTTTTTTTTTTTAAGTAAATTATTGCTAAATGTCTTAGCAAACTATTGTGTTTTAAGTTTCTAAAACATCACTAGTTTGATATAATATTTTGTTACTATTTTGTGTGGTGGTTGGAATTGGAAGTATTGTTTGGTTAATTGACTTAGGGTTTTGTGTAAAAGTCCATATTGATGATAGCCTTCCCATGTGAGAATGAATCAACCACCCATTGACACCAACCAATGTATGTATGTTTAGACTCTTCTATGGCTTTTGGCCCTCTAGTCTATGAAATTATTAATTGTCACCTTTTTATTGTCCTCCAAACATGACTTTTCTTTTTACTTTTTTCTCTTTATGAAATTTGTACAAGAATTCAATTCTCTTAATTAAAAAAAAAATTATGTTAAGAAATAAACTAAAATAAAAAAAAAAACTAAAAACTAAATAATTACTCAATCGGTGTTGTCGATCCATTTTATTTCATGATTAGTTGTTTGATAGGATTCATTTTTTTTTTATTTAGAATGCCACTAATTAAATTTTCTACCTAATTATTTGAAAATATGTTATAACTTCGATATGGAAACAAAGATTTAACGAACCAACCAATCTAAAAGCTTTGTAATCATTTGTTCAATTCTAAATGTAAGTTTACTTTCAAAACTTTGTTTATATGTGTAATTGTTTATATTTTAGGAATATTTTCAAAATCAAACCAAAAAATATATGTTAAAAATTTATGAGATCATTTCAATTTTAATAAATAGACTAAGAATGATCCCTTAATTGTAATTTTAAACCTTGATTTTATTTGTAATTCCTTTTGATCCCTTATTTGCATATGATAGATCACTTGGATTTCATTTTTAGTTTTCTTCAAATACATACATACATACACACACATATATACATATATACATAAAAGCAATACTTAGATATAGCATAGAGTGCACCTAAGTTTCAAACGTAAATTCAATAGTGAAATACGTAAATGTTATATTCAGCAACAGCATCTCCTGTTTTGGAATTAATCTTCCTGGTTGTGACTTTTGCGTACCCTCTCGCAAATCTGAACACCCCACTTCCACCGATCACAGCCATCTCTCTCACTTTCTCCATATATGGGTTTCTTCCAAATATGGTGAGGGAGCTTCCGTTGTATTTCCCACTCACAAAAGCGAAATTCATCGCCATTAATATAGCAGCAGGTTTCTCTTGCGAAGCTAATGCGAAAAATCCCTGTGCTCTTGCCCATACTTTAGACTTGGGATCTGAAGTTGCTGTTAATGCGTCGTTGATCATTTGAATCAAACCAAATTTAGTACTTGACGTGTTCGAAGCAGGGGGAACGATTTGGACTGAGGTTGGGTTTTTCCCACTTTGAATGTCCTGCCAATATAGACGGAGGTGGCTCAGCTTCTCTTTTCTAAGACCCATTGTTCTTGCAAGGGAATGTTCATGGTAAAGTTAAATTTCCTTAAAATGTTTTGAAAATCTGTGTTTTATGCTTCTTGAACTTCACTGATTTGATGCGATTTTGTTACCATATAAATTGAAGTGCGGTTGTTGAAATTAGAAGTAATGTTGATTTCATTAAAATGAAATTGAACCATCCCATCATCAATCAATATATGTTTACACTCTTACAATGTCTCTTGTCTAGTCTTTCACGCTCTTATTTCAAATTCAATCATAAGATGATAAATGAAGTATTTAAAACTTAAATATTGAAGATCTGTTTAAAAATACAAGACACTATAGCTCAATTTTTTAAAAAATTGAAATCAAATCAAAGAAAGTAAAATTTATTGTAACTTTAAGATTTAATATCTAAGGCAACATTGAGATGATCATATGGAGCTAAGGCAAAAGTATATAATGGAGACCTTATCATTATTATGGGGATGGTACGTACGTATCATTATCATTTAAATTTTACTTTCTATCTCGCAGATCTAAACAGCCAACTTCCACCAATCACAGGCAACTCTCTCAGTACTTTCTCATAAATGGGTTTCTTCCAAATATGGTGATGGAAGCTTCCATTGTATTTCCCACTCACAAAAGCCAAATTCATCGCCATTAACAACCCAGGATTGGTCTTGTGAAGCCGCGTAAAAACCCTGTGCTCTTCCCTATAGTTTGGATTAATTGGGTTAATCTTGAGTTTCTGTTAATGGGCTGAAGGTCATTTGTACTGCACCGAATCTAATCCTCGACGTGTTCTAAACAGCGGCCATTATTTGGACTGAGGTTGGGTTTTTGCCACACTCTGAATATCATGCCAGTAGAAACGAAAGTGACGACTGAGCTTCTCTTTTCTTAAGACCCAAAAGTTTCCTGACCACCATTCTTTCAAAGGGATGTTGATCATCTTCGACCATGGAATGGCAGATTTGAAAGTTTCTATAAAAAACTAAGCTATAGTTAATTATTTTGAGCCATTTTAATTTATCATTCGTTTGCTTTTCTCTTACAAAATTATGATTAAAGAATGTGAATCTGAGGCCATACCACCACTCCAAGAAATTGTAATTTATATATAATGAACATGTTTATTTATTCTATAAAGAAATAATAAAAAAAAATTCAAGTATTCAAGTGAAGTGAGAAGTGGGTGAGTGGGTCATGGATATATACCTAACTAAGATTAAAGAGCATCATTTTGTAAATTCTCATTTCCTATTGTTTTTAGGTTAATTTCAAAAGAAAATTTACTTTGGAGAAGGTTTAATGTTATCTTAACTCAAAATGGGAATTGTAATTTAATTTTGTGTGGGAGCATGAAATGGAGTGTGGTTGTTGGGAATTGGAAGTAATGGTATGTTTGTTTAATCAAATACGTATTGATATCGTTTCATACTCGTTCAAATTCAAACTTATGTTAATGAAAATTTAGATTATATCTAACGTGTAAGTTCTTTAGTAGATTTTCTAAAAAAAAAGTTATGTTATAGATCATCATGATATTGATAGACATGAGAGTCAATATAGTTCAATCCAACATCCTAACATGACCCGAGTCTAACGAGCCCACAGGATATTTGATCTGATGATCAGATTCTTCAAAGAGACAAGAAGGAATTTAGATCAAACACTACTATGAATGTAATGCTATAATTCTAGAGAGGTAAGTTGACTTCTACTCTCGAATTTTCTAGTTTCCACGTTTTTGTTTATTTTATTTTATTTTACTGATTTTAGAGAGCGCTAGAATAATATACAAGATTTCTCTTTTAAAAGTTCATTATCTTCTCAAACAAATTTACCATCGGTGTGGCATCAAAGTGAAATTTACTAACCTTGTAGAAGTGATGTGAAATTTTGTTCAGCAAAAAACGCGTCTATTGCAAACTTTTTTGAATAATTTGACATTGTGCCCTCTAAAAAGAAACTAAACAAAAAAAAGATCACAAATCTTTATCATCAATGGTTTGGTCTACCAAAAGAGTTTTCATTTAACTAGTTACCATATTGGGTTTGTGTGTTAAAGTCAATTTGAAGTATGCAATTTAATTAGAAATTTTTTAAGAAATAGCACAATTTAGAAAACAAACTAAAAATATATTCTAAACATAAAATATTTGTAAAAAAATCGATAAACTTTTTAAACTAACCCCATGTAGTTTGTTTATCGATTTAACTCCCATAGTTTCGTTAAAAATTTTGTATATTCACCTTTTTATATATACACGTATATGTACCCTCAGTTTTGTTACACAGTCCTATGAATTGTTTGGGACAAATGGTCGAAATTATGAATTCTAATGATTTATGAAATCTAACGAGAAAGTTGTGAACTAAAGTTAATAAGATAAAAAGTACTTGTTGTTATTTAATAGTGAAACCTTACAAAATCTTTTGGCAAGATAAGAAAGAAATTCACAACTTCATTCATTAACTCATAAGGCCAATACCCCTTTTTAGGGTTAGTCATCGAGTAAAGTTTATTTAATGTTTTAACTAATAGAGATAAAAATGTTGGCCCAATTTTTTTTATTGACATAGAGATTTTTACATTTCGATGGATTTATGGATTCATAAGGTTTGAATCAATAATATTTCCACTACATTGTAGAAAAATTTACGGAACATAAAAATAAGCAACAAAATACCAACAATGTAATATAACGAAAATTAATAATAAACATGTTAATTAAGTTCTTTAAAAACTCATCAAATAAAGGTTTATTATTTTTATACATATAATTTTTTTTCAAAACTATCCATTGGATATGAATGTGGATATTTTAAACTTATCGAAAAGTATCTATTTGGAAAAATGACAAATTTAATTTTACGTTACAAAAGTGACAAAAAGAATTAAAAGTAAAATTAATAGAAATTCGCAAAAGTTCCACAATAATAAAAACTGACTTTAGAGCCTAATCAATGGCACAATCCCACTAATCAAGGCATTTTTTAAACAATCCATGGAGACTCTCATCTTCAAACATGCAATCTCCAAGCCTCCATTTTCCATCTTCAAGCTCACAATCGATCTCCAACCCTCCATCTTCCATCTTCAAGCTCAATATGCAGATTATCACCAACACACCATTCCACCTTCATAAAAAATCTCTCCTTCATCTTCGATCGAGTCAACAGACGTCTACAATCCCCAATGTCCCATTTTCACACAAAAATTTCATCTTCAAGTCACTCAAAGCTCCATTTGTAACCTTATCTCTTCATACCAAAATTCCATTTTCAAATTACTAAATCTTAATATTGTAACATTCCATCTTCAACATTAACATTTAGGGAGTAGAGCTTACGGTTCAACATATGACATACGAAGAACTATGCAAAGGTACAAAATTATTTCTCGACAAAGTTTTATCTGAAAAAATAACACACGATTTGATTATCCTCACCACATTTCCATTATAGTAAGAGGAGATATTTAATTGATCCTACACACCTGATTTTCCCTCAAGAAAAACCCTTGATATATTGAGCTTGGTTGCAAAAGCACTTTCATGGGGCCTTACTCGGTTTCAGCCCACTCCAACACTTTCCCCATCTGATCACAAATTCCTTTCTCTTTCTTTCTTTTCTAAAAAACAAATTCTCATCCTAATTTAGTTGGTAAAGAAAGGGAAGTTGATTTCAATAACAAAAAAGTGTTGGAATTTGCAATAATCAAAGTATTTGGTCTAAATTTGTGACCTCCAAAAACAAATATTCTTATTCTTTTTAATTTTGTCAATATAAAATGTATGGGCTGTTAATTAATTAAAGAAATGGTTTGATATTAAATTATGAACAATATAATTGGTGGGTTTTTCTTTTTTTTTTTTTTCTTCTTTGTGCCCATGCAGTCACGTCATTGCTGATATAACTACATGCAAAATAATTTATTCTTAACCAAAATCCCAAACCAACTTTTTACTCTACCTTTTTTTTTCTCTCTCTAATTTGTTATCGTGAGCAAATCTATTCTTTTAATCCCAACAATCAACTAAACTCTTCTATAAACAAATAAGTACCTTTTAAAAATTTGTTCACTGTTGTTTACTGCTAAGAGAGGAGGTTGAGAAAGTTATTATTATGGACAGAGATCATATACATTTCTCCATAAAGACTTCATCCCTTGATAGGTTTTCTCAACTTTGTTTCTTTTACTACTAGCATCATTGGGAGGTGATGAAAGTACTCCAAAACTATACAGGATTGTTAATTTAGATGTATTGTACAGTGTGGTATTGGTATTAATGGCATCCTAAAAAACTCAACTGACGTTGTTCTCATGCTTCCTTAAAGTGCAAAATCCTAAGAATGTGGGAAACGTAACCAATAGACTTATAAATTCTCTTTATAATGTTGCTTGTAAGATTGTGATACAATATCCTGATGACCCACATGAATGCATTTACTCTATTAAAAACAAGAAATTGAGTAAAGATAGAATGGTTGTGATAAAGCTTATAATGGGAGGGGTTGAGTTGGTCATATTTAATAGCCATATCAGGTTATGGTTGGGGTTTGATTGAATGGGTGATTTATGTTATACACGATTTCATTTCTAGGCTAGATTTGCTTTTATCATTAATACAGAAGATAACAGTTGCATTATTATTCCAAACAGAGATCTTCGATTTGCATATTTTGCAGTAATAAACTAATTAACAAAAACAAAAATAATGGATATAATATTCTCCTTGGAAAAAAGATAAATATAATGAACATTGTATCATTTTATTATTTAGATTCTCACATTTAATTATTAAATAATTAGAAAAGTTCATTTGGGGTCGTTAGAATTTGGGTCTAGTTTATATTTAGTTCTAAACCAATTTAGTCCTTTAAGTATCGAAATGTTACGATTTTACTCTTAAAATTTGAGTTTTGTTTCAATTTAGTTCATATAATTCAATATTTTACATTTTTAAATTTAATTTTAAGTTAGATTATGAAAAATAGTAAAATTTAATTAATTGTAATTATTTTAAGTCTATTAACATACATTCTAAAAATAAGCATCGAGTGAACAATTGTCGCATCGTCTAGTTCCTACAGAACCTATCACTAAAATATCCCTAGAGGAGGGAGGGGCTAATAAGCGAAGCCAAAAGGGTTTTCCACGAGATGAGAAATGAAAACTATTAGCTCCACACGAAGTTTGTGAATAAATGATTGTTTGATAATGAACAAGGAATGACCGTCTTTCATCTAAATCAAAATCAAGTTCGAAACTTAAAAATTAAATAGAAAGTAAAGATACAATTTTTCCTCAATAAATAGAATTGTTTGAAAAAGATATATTAAATAAATAGAAGGAACCACATCAAAGGAACAATCGTACGTCATCACATACATACTTGGACGACACGTAGTCTTCAATATTTTTCAATTTCATACCATTCTTTATATCACTCCATTGTTTTTCATATATTCTTCCACAACAAGTAATTAATTTTTGAAACTTTTAATTATTATTTTATTTTATTTTATTTGACTCTATATTTCTTTTTATAATTTACATTTAATTAAGATATAATTCAAAAAATCAATTCTAATATTCAAATTTCATAATATAAACAGATCACATCTTCTAACACAAACTAACAAATTTGTAGATAGTGTGTATCCAATATAAAAAACAACAACAACACACACACACACACATATATATATATGAATTAATTAGTAGGTAATGTATAATTTAAAAATAAGAATAAACTTTAGATACTTCCTTTTACAAACAATAATTCTTTTAATGGATAGCGTTTTGTATATAAATCGGATTAGAATAGTATACATTAATTAAGATTAGGGTTTGGTAAGGAATAATAATTAAAATTAATTAATGTATTGATCATCAAGATCTCTGCCTAATCAACTGATAAAGTAATAAATGATAGCTATCTAAACCAATTAGGGCTTTTTGCATCCATAAATTTAATTACATACACACTCAAATTTCAATACTGTCTCTTTTATATTTTTTAAAAGTTAAAACAATTCGTACTAAGTATTTATTCTCTTACCTTTAGTACTCAATCAATCAAGCACACATTGTTCTTCTTCTTTGAAAGATTACTAGCCACACGTCATATAATATACTTCAACCACACTTTTATATATTAACACATGCCATGAGTTTAAATATATAGCTCTAACCCCTCTAATTTCCAACTATATCGAAGTTTATAGATTCCATCTTTCGTTGTTATGGTGAGTATGTCTACTATTTAAGCCATGAAAAAAGCACTAGAGTGATATGTGAGATGACGTCTCTACTATCTCACTAAACTGGAAGGTTTTCCTCTAGTTTTTTACTGTTTCCTCTTCTATTTTGAGTTGTCTTCGAGCTCTTTTGTTCATATTATGAACGTCGCTTCACCTATATATCGTTTCGAACGAATGTATCAATATAGACTTTGGGGTACGATGATGGTACTATAAATATGTTAACCTAGCTAGTTGAGGTATCTAGTGCATGCACTACCTCCTAATCCGTATCCGATCTATGCTTCTCTCTACGAGATAGAAAATCAAAAGGTAGATTATTATACCGACCCTAGGCTAGCTCTGAGATGGGGGATTTTGTGTCCTTTGGATATTAATAATGCATTTAAGCAATGTGTTATGACAACATATATTGTGTAACACATCTACTAATAGGGTAGTTTAATTAATTTAAGACAATATGGTAATTGTTGTTTTCATGTGTTAGGTTATTCTCATAATTTGACTTATAATTGAGAAATCCAGAGGCAAAATTGTAATTGACCACAAATAATTTTTTTTTTTAAAAAAAGAAGGCTGCTTTTTTTTTTTTTTTTCTTTTTTCTTTCCTTTCTCTACACAAAATTAGGTAATAAAAGGAAGACTTGAAGACTTGGCCTCACACCAAACAAAGCCCAAGAGGCTGCGAACATGAGTTGGCCCACTAATCCTTCTACTACACCTAATCAAATACGTAACACTATATTTGGTCAACTCTAAACTCAACCTATATCCTAAACAAATGTCTATTTGGTTTCATCCACTTTCATGTATGTTTGTTCGTTCTATTCCATCCTTCTATTATAGTTAGTCATGTGACAAATTTTTCTATTCTGACCTACTTTTGACTCGAATAGAATAACAAAATCAAAATCAAAATTCATATTTTAATAAAATTTTGGTTCATTTCGACTTAAATTTATAACCATCAAACAAAAAATTTACGTTTTATTCGTTTTGAATTTGAAATTGAATTGAATAGATTCGTATCATATAAAAAAAGAGAATTGTCAAAAATAGCAAATTTGACAAACTATTTATAATATATAGCAAAATTTTAGATTCTATCAATAATAGACATGGATAGACAATGATATGCTTCTACTAGGAGTATTGATAAACAGTAATAAAAGTCAATCGATTTCTATTATTGATAGAATAAAAAAATTGTTATAACCTGTAAATATTTTAATTTATTTTACTATATTTGAAAATATCCTTATTAAAAAAATGAACCGATATTCAATTTGATATACATCGTAATTGAATTTTTCGATATGGATTGGCCTGGCTATCAAGCCATAAATAGTCCCACTTACATCTTCCTTTAAATACGGGTTTTTTAAAAAAAAAAATAGAAAAAATTAACAAACTATTGATGCTCCCTGAAACAAAACAGACAAAATTCATTGCACTTAATTTTTGTATGAAATAAAAATATTTTGTAAAATGTTTTATTTTTGATAATTTTTCGGAAAACGAACAAGATATATGCTTTTTTCTTGATGTATCTCTATTTTTTTTCTTCTTCAAACCTTCAACAAAATCAAGCTTGGAACCCTCTAGACCCTTTGACCCTTCACTTATAAGTTACATTACAAACTTTACAATTACACCTCATAACTCCCCACCTCCCTTCTTCTTTCCCCTTCTAAACTAAAGTTGGTTGCTCTGTTTTCTCATCTTTTGGGGTTGGTGTGTGCTCAAAAAAACAGAGCATATTAGTGTTTGATATATATTATTATGGGAACTTTAGTAGGTCATGTAGCACCCGGGTTTGGCTTCTTCATCATTGGCCTATGGCATCTCTTCAACAACATAAAGATCGAAGCTTGTAACAACAACAACAACAACCATCCAAATACTGCCATATTTCTCTCATGGTTTCCCACTTCAAGATTCAAGTACTTAGAGCCGTTTTTAATTATGGTTGGTGCCTCCGCCTCTATAGCCATGGAGCTCTTCATCGGCCCACAAAGACACCAACCCTTCGATACCGATGGAACCATCCCTTCTTACCATCTCCACAACTTCGAACACTCCAACATTTCTATGACTTTCTTTGTGTTTGCTGCGTTTTGTGTTGTCCTTGATCGGGTTCGTCCCAAGGCTTATTTTGAGCTGACACAATTTGTTGGCACAGTGGCTTTTGGACAAGAGCTTCTGTTGTTTCACCTCCACTCGGCTGACCATATGGGCCCCGAAGGCCAATACCATTTACTTCTTCAGCTGCTTGTGCTGGTCTCTTTTGCCACAACTCTACTTGGGATTGCTCTTCCTAATAGCTTCTTGGTGGCGTTTGTTAGGTCTCTTAGTATTGTTTTTCAAGGCCTTTGGCTTATTCTCATGGGCTTCGCACTCTGGACGCCTTCTTTCATTCCTAAAGGTATGACGTTCGAAAAAACCTCTAACAATTAACCAAACCAAATTTTACAAACGTAGAACAGAAAAAGATTTTTTCAACTCGAAATCAACCATATGGATATGTTTAAATCTTTTCATATCAGTTTTGATACATCTGTCAGGTTTATAAGAGTATATATTGAGTAAAGGATTAATTTAAATGTGTAACTTTATAATATAGGTTGCTTTATGCACTTGGAAGATGGGCACAAGGTGGTGCGGTGCGCTGGGGACGAACCACTTCACCGAGCAAAGTCGTTAATCAACATACAATTCAGCTGGCTACTAATTGCACTCACCATTTTGGGTTTATCATTTTATTTGGTTCTGCTAAAACTATACCAACAACAAACCCCGAAGATTAATCCAGTCCAATACTTTTCACTAATCACCAACGACGACGAAGAAGCTGCAGCCACCTCAACACCAACAAAAACAACATCTTACGACGTCGTGTCCAAAAGCTTTATTCAAATGGGTCATAAGCTCACAGATACAGACATGGAAAGGTAGAAGAAGCAAAAATCACAAACCAAATGGATAAAGCCACAGCTTATGCAATTTAAAATCATTGGTGTGTAATAATGTGTACAGTATATATAGTTTGTTTGTATTTATAATTCACTGTGTTGTGTTTTGGTTCGGGAGTAGTTTCCAAATCTTTCATTTTCATTTCCTTTTGTAAAATTTTAAGCCAAGCTGAAACTATGTGTGAAAGGGCAGGCTTAACTTAATTAGCTTAGATCAAATCAGCAAATGACTGCTGCACCTAAATTTGATCCATTATCAATACTCCATTCATCTTTCTTCAACTTCATAAAAATTAGACAAAAGTTGAGAATCCACCTTTAGAAAGTTATTGGTTTGGTGTTGTGACAAATTTTGATGGAAGAGTTAACAAGATAACATTAAAGGTATGGCAACTTGGCTTTGACTCAAAATTTCACGTTCTTCCCATTAGCCATTTCGTACAAGCAACACCACCTGAAATGGATGGTTGAAAACGACCATCCATTCCATTACTTTCAGTTAATTTATAATTCCACGATTACAATATTAACTTATCAATTAAACTCATTAATTTGATTAATACTTTATCAATAATTTAAACCACTCCTGTTCTACATCTTTCAACTCCAAGTTTTTGAAAACACATGTTACCCACCCATCTTCATCTGTGTTCAATTTATTCATTTCTATGTTACGTAACAACCTCTTTGATCTATAGTTTTGCATTTTTTCTTTCTCTTTTATTGTTCGTGTAGTTGGAATTTACTATAAAAGTGTATAAAGTGTACTACTCTTGACTAATTCGATTCAATGTTCTTTTTTTTTATCGACATTGGATATTGGAAAAGAATTTTCAATAAAAAGAAAATTAACTTTTGTTTATCAATTAATAGATGATGTGATGATAACATCGTTTACATGAAATACAAATTTCGATTGTATAGGTAACAATTTGGATTTGATATTTTTTTTCATTGTTTGAGTTAACTATTTGTTAATATATTTGAACAATCTTTTAAATTTAGTCAATGTAGAAAAACATAAAATAGGAAATTAAGTGCAAATTACACAGCAAAGCGACGTGTCGGTCTTGATAGGAAGAGTGCGAAACGGCGTCGTCAGAAAACTGTCGCTCCGAGTCCTTTTGGGAACTGCCGCACCCCCGGTTGTCCCCCAGAACTCCGGTGTCTCGCTAGGGTTCGTAGAAGCATTCAATTTTATGCCTCGAATTGCTGTTCCGATTCTCGCCGTCGTAAATGGAAAGCTCTGACCCCGATGAACCTGATAAGAAGAGGCCTCATTTGAGCTCGCTTACCCCTGCCATGGCTCGCAACTCCACCACTTCACAACCACATAACAACAGCGTAACTCTTTTAACTCCACTCCCAGTATTCAATTCATATTTCCTCTCCTTTCTTTGGACACATACTTCGTTTAAACTCTCTTTCTGTACTTATGGGCAGCTATTGGATTTCTGCGTCTCCTTTTTGCTTAAAATTTCATTATTAGCGTTTTTCATTATGCTTTGTGTTTTACAATTGGAAGAAGGTTTTTCTGAGAATGAGCGTTGAGCTGAAAACTAAACAATTTATGGATTTTGGATTACTTCCCCAACTAAAAGCTCTCAATTTTTTTTCCAATCACAACATGAAGCTATTTAATACGATTTTCTTCATTTTATGCATTTCCATTCTTCGTGGTTAGTTGCGTCGATACAGTGTTTTTTTCTTTTATGATTTCTTAAATGTAAAGCTTGGTTCTTTCAGCTTCCTGGCCCAAGCCTGCATTTGCGCATCGAGTATATACACTTTTAGGATCGTATCAAACAGACATCTCGTTGTGTTGTTTACCGGTTTACCATAGAGTCAGAAATTGAAGTGACTGTTGAGTATTTATTTATCAGATAGAAAGCATGCTGGCTCGATTGTTTAAAGTGCGAGTTTGTAAACTTGCCTGGCTTTGAAGTTCCAACAATCGTGGCATTTGTATCTGATATCGTCTTCGTTTGTTTTTTATTTTCTACTTCTGAAAGACAAGCTTATTTACTACTCTTTTTCTTGGTTTTCTAATACTTCCAAAGTCATTTGCGTTTTAAAAGCTTAAAAAACAAAAATTAGTTTTCAAAAACCTATTTTTAATCTTTGAAATATGAAAAATTGGCTTTGATTTCAAACAAGGGTTTCAAGGAAGTGAAAAACTGATATTAGAAAATTTGAATAATTCATGATTGTCTATTATCAGCTCAATTTTGAAAAATGAAAAAGAAAAAATGGCCATTTAACAGACTTTAAGGTGTATGATTATTTTGAGCTAGAAACCCATTTTGAACACATAATGATTTACTTAAATATTTAAAGATCTTTGACCATCATTCCAGGTTGATGCAACCGCCCTTCATTTCCAGAATCAAAAACTTGTCCAGGAGACCGACTCTCAAAAGCACGAGCTGCAAGACCTTGAAACCAAAATTTATAAATTGAAAGAAAAACAGAGTTCTTATGACGAGTCATTGATTGTCATCAACCAACTCTGGAATCAGGTAATGATGCTTAGATATCCTTTTCCTTCTGAATTTTCATGTGAACTTCCTGTTTTTTCTTTGCATCTGATCTTTTTCTCTCTATTAGTTGGTTGATGATTTAGTTTTTCTTGGACTACAAGCTGGAGGAGGTGGACAGCTCTTACAAAATTTAGGACAAGCTGGCCACTCTCAAGGTACTTTTGGGTTATAGCAAGTCCACACAATTACCTCGCTATTCAAAATTTATCTTTACTCTCTCAGTTTCTTGTGAAAGTAGAATTGAATTTTGTTTTCATTTACATTGATCGAAGTACTTTCTAGGTTCAATTCCTTCGTGTCCTGCGGAGGACATGTTTCTTTGTAGATTGCTATTGAGGGATTCTATTGAAGTCAGACATGATGAACAAATTGTCAACTACGTCAAAGAAGCTCTTACTTCACGTCATGCATCCACCATGGAGTTGTTTAAATTATTGGAGGATATTCTTGATACGCAAAGGGAAAAAACTGCAAACATAGTTTCTGCTTGGAATGTGGAACAATCACCAGAAGGTCAGAATTATTTATTTATTTAGTATAGTGAGATTGCGGTGATGAGCAGTTGCCAATAATGGACTCGTGCCCCCCACCAACCTGTGGAGATTTTCCACATATATTTTTTAATTCAATAGGTTATTATCTGATGCTTAGATTAGATGTAGGAAATTCATTTTTACTTAATGACAATTGTAGACGCAAACATGTGACAGTGCACTGTTATTTGATCATGGGCTTTTTAGATGCTATCGTTCAATTGTCAAAGATCGATGAGATGATGAAAGAGGAGGCTACCAATCTAGGAGAGATCATCGAAATTCTCCACTTGAAGCATAAAGCATATGCTGACGAGATTCAAATTTATGTTTCCAGTCATTTGATGGATCAAACTGAGATTAAACGCCTTTCAGGTCCTTGAGGCATTTATTTCCCCATATTTTAAGCTTCAATGCAATGTTATTGTTGGAATATTATATTTGTTTCTTCGAGCTTGAGGACTATTATTAGATTTAATTCGTCTCTTATTCAAATCTGAAGAAGAGATAAGAACTCCTAATCCATTGTTATTAAGTTTTCATCTATTGACGGACTACTTTTTCTTGTTGGTTATAGAGGAGCTAGATGAGAGTATGGCTGAACTTGAAGAATGTAGAAGAAAACTTGTTAGTCTTATGATGCAAAAGGATGTTACCATTGCAATGCATGTTCCCACCTTGGGCGTAGTGAATGGAAATTTATCACCTGAAAAACCTGCAGAGAGAACTATAGGATTTCGGGAATTAAAGGATTCCATTGAGGAAACTAAGGTATAGTCGTATGATTAGTCTCTCTCTTTCTCATCCTCACAGGTACCTAATCTCATGAAATGATAATATAGATACTGGCTGCTGATCGTTTGTCTGAGCTTCAAGATGCCTGGGAAGATAATTTAACCTTGTCAAATCAACTGAAAGATCTTGAGGTTTATAATCTTATTCAGTTTATACCTATTTTTGGGATTACCCTTCCATATTTATTTATTTTTCCTTGGTGAATTTTGAGTGTTTTCTTTGTTGTTGAAGAATGATTTGATGGATGAAAAGTATGTACATTCATCACGGTTGTACGTTTTACTGAATGACCAACTCCGACATTTGACTGCTGAAGTGGATCGTTATAAATCACTGACCGAAGCTTTGCAGGTTAAATAATTTGTCTCAACTTCCATGTTATTTGATATTCACCATGATACGAGGTCCTTTTAAAATTTAGATTTCAGACTGACAGGTCTCATGTCTTGAGAAGGGAGAAAGACTTGAATGCCAAATTGGAGTCTGTAGATGTTGCTAGGAGCTCCATTGACAATAACTGTTCTCGGATTGAGGAGCTAGAGCATCAGCTGCAAAAAATATTAGTGGAAAAAAATGATTTAGAAATTGAAATGGAAGAGGCAGTTCAAGATTCTGGTATGTTCATAAGATGTAATCTCTTTTTTCTTTTGGTATTTAAATATGTTATTGATTTGTAAAGGTGTTCCTATTCATAGCAAGGGAGGATATCAAAGGAGAATTTCATGTAATGGCTTCAGCTTTGTCTAAAGAAATGGGGATGATGGAATCTCAGCTAAAGCGTTGGAAAGACACAGCACACGAAGCTGCGTCTATACGTGAGAAAGTTCAGGCACTTGAGACTTCCTTAACTATGAAGGTTGGATCTTACTCTTGTATCCATCATATCTTTGGTAGTTTGGACATATCATTCTTCTATATCTTATGAAATTATACTCATCCATTTGAAGCTAACCATTATTGGTTGGTGATTCAGACAAAAGAGAAAAAGGGCTTAACTGACCTATGTGCTCAACAAATGATGGAGATAAAATCCCTCAAGTCGCTGGTAAAGTTTTCTAGGCTGACCATTTCTGTCTTGTTATTCAATTATTTCAGGAGTTGTAAAGTTTTTAGGCAAGTATCACTTGGATATTATTTTATTCCTTTGTGAGCCTTGGTCAGCATGGGTACTCTCTCCTCCTCCTATATGATGCGAAGGAATCCAATTCTGTTATTCTAATTGATATGACCTTATTCATGCTATTACCTTCTATCAGATCCCTGTTTTAGTTGAACCAGATTGTATTTCTTTTGTTCTTGTTTCATCGATTTCATGATCACCTCTAATATTTATATACATTTTATTCTGTATAATTTTTCTGGATTATTGTCCTGACTGCAAAAATGGTGGAACACTTGAATCTACAAGGGTTGGAACACTAACAAATCATCCAATCCTTGGGTTCATTCAAGTTTGTGATCAGTTTAAAATCTGAAAAGACAGGGAGGGCTGCTTAGGAGTCGTTGAACATTCTGTGAGGTCAGGTACTTGATGTTTACAAGCGAGGAGAATTTTCATTAACATGACAAAAGTGTTACAAAAGAGCTACAGCCTCCTATTTATACAACTAAGGACTAACAGCCTCAAAAAAGAAAATAACCAGCTGTCTAAGGCTAAAAACTTCCTAACTCAAGTAAAACGAAAGGGTAATACAAGATTACAACCAAAAGTATATCCAAGATTCTAAAGAAGAAAAAAAAGATTTCCCCGAGGAGAAATTAATTAATTAATTTTTATTTATTTGGTATCAATTTTGGTTTCTTAACCAGAAAAGAACAAAGGATCCTCTCACTTCCCTAGTACTGAATAATGCAGAAGTCCCCAGATTGTTTAATTTTACTTGGAGCCAAAGCCCGAGTAATCTCTGTGCAATTTTGAAGATACCTTTAATGCTGGAAGCAAAATGTATGCTTATTTATATTTATTTTATTCTTAGATGATAAATAGAATGTAGGACTTCCGTTTTAACTTCAATTAGAGAACAATTGTTTCTGATTAAAAAGAATAATACAGAAGAATTGTATAATCACATTTTCTTTCTACTAGTGTGTAGGTTCACTTATTTGTATTATTAGTGTAGGTACATGGATTTCATGCTGAATTTATTCCGTAACTAATGAGGATTTCCATCCACAAACAAGGAAAAATGCCGGTTTATGGTTAAGCCGGGGTGTGCACTATTTTGTGGGACATTTGGGGGAGATGAATAGCAGAGTTTTTAGAGGAGTGGAGAGGGACCGTGGTGATGTTTAATCCATGGTGAGAGAAACAGACTTGTTGTAATTATCCTCTAGGTAGCATCCTACTTGGAGAAACCCCTTCTCTAAAAGGGATTTTGGGGATACCCTTTTTTTGTAACCCTTGTATTCTTTTGTTTTTTTTCACTGAAAGTCTAAAATAATTGAGGATTTCCATCCACGAAGACTAACTAACATAGATGAGCATTGAAACTGCAGGTTGAGAAGTTGCTAGAGGACAAACTTGAGCTGGAATTGTTTCTAGACATGTATGGGCAGGAAACTTATGATGAAAGGTGCGAGAAATTTTTTACTTTACCATAATTTTCAATTCATTATCAAAGTCTTATTGACGGTCAAAGATGGGTGCCGCAGAAAATAAAAATAGGCAAACTGGCAAAGTAAATGATTGGTAGACAATTTCTGGCTGGACATGTACCACTATCTTAATAATTCCACGATATCGTTTTATGGAACTGGATCCAAGTATCTGATGAGTATTGAGGCTTTGTTAGTAAGTAGGCTTGAACACATAGAAGAGATGTACAAGATACTTGGCACAATGAATCCCTTCCATTGGAATCTAATTTTCAGAAGAAAGCTTGAAGATATAAATTCTCTTATTTTCTTGATTTCTTGCCAAAATCTCCATTTAAAGACTAGAATACGGAGTGTGGATAGCAACAGTACCATTTGTAGGAAATCTCTCCATCTTGCCAATTTTCTTAAACCTGTCATTCCTGAACACATGACAATGCATCAGAATTGCTAGTTTCTCCTGATGAACATATCCTTGGCAAAGAGCACTGGAGAACATAAATAATATTTTCCTTCATTGAAAATTTGCAATTTCTCTGTAGGGCAACTTTCTTTATAAATTCAACATCTCTTGGAGCCTTCCTCGTCAATAAAAGATTTGTTGGACAAAATTAGCTGTGTCATAATGTCAAAATAACAATGTTTCTCTTTTTTGGACATATGGAAGGAAAGTAATGCCCGAGCTCTCAGTGACACTCACAGGGTGAATGCTGAATGTTTTGAACTGGTTGTTAATTACAGTTTCAGTTTGACTCGCAAGATAAATCAATTTTGGAAGTATTCTTTAGTTTCATATAAATTTTAGCTCTTTTGAGTAACCTCCAAGTTCTGAAGGGGCCATCTTGGTTTTTGAGTGCTATTCTTTTATTTTACTGTATACGAATACGAAGTATTGATATTATTTCAAAAGTGTAAAAAAGAAACTTTAGTGAAAGTGTTTCCGGTCAGAATTTGAGACATTTTATACATTAGTCAACAATTGTATGGTACTTCTCTCCTCTAGCCTGAGTGTGATGTGGTTTTAAAATTTTGGGTTAACTTATTCTATGTCTTGAACAATGGACAGGACCTAGTTGGCTTCTTTCCATCGAAGTGCATGTTTTATACATATTAAACTTGCGGGACATTGTGATTGCAATTGAACTGTCTGTGTGACTACATTACACTGTTGTGTTGTTGTCATATTACTAACTCCTTTATGAGCTATCTTGGATAAAACACATCATGCTTTAAATTTTATTTTAGAGATTTGGTGGAGATCAAAGAATCAGAACGCCGAGCTTGCTCTCAGGCTGATGTTTTAAGAATTGCTTTGGATGACCATAGTCTTGAATTGAGAGTGAAAGCTGCAAATGAAACTGAAGCTGCTTGTCAACAACGGCTTTCTGCCGCTGAAATTGAAATAACGGAGTTAAGATCTAACCTTGATTCTGCTGAGAGGTTTGTTCTTCATCTTCTACTTATTTGTTTTATATTTTTTTATTTACATATGAATGTAACTTCTCACTGGTTATTAAATGGAGTACATGTGTGCAAATACTCTCGTTGAGCAAGGCATAGTTCTCATTTTTTTTAGATATTTGTGGTTGAGGCGAGGATGTCTAATAAAATTAGATGATCACCCAAGCATATATCTATTTTACATTTGTGAGTAACAGTTTGTACAATAGTCAGAATATTCTAAATAATGAACACAGTAAAACTAAATTTTGGTCAGAATGGGGAATGTTGTGCGTGGTATTTCTAGATGGCTAATGCTTGTTCACTTGGTTTTGTGTCTGTTAAGAACTTGTAATATTGATGAAGTTGTGATAGTTGTTACTTGTATTTTCCCCCATTTTTTGAGGCATTCAGGGCTTGAATGAATTAATTGGGGAATTTTTTTTTCATTTGGACAAGCTGTAGCTACTTATATGTTGTCAACTAGCCATGATTTGGCCTCCAACATTTTTTTAGTTATCCTTTTTAGGGGCATTTCATATTGTTTTAAAGTGTCTACTATAATTCTTAATTGCAGGGATATCTTAGAGCTTACTGAGGCCATAAAAATTAAAGATGGGGAGGCAGACGCTTATATATCAGAAATAGAGGTGCCTTATTTTGTGTATTTTGGTCTGCTTATTGATTTTTCTCTGTTCGTTCCAGCACATGGTAGCTTTCCATTTTATATACCCGAAAGCTTTCCCCCACTCACCCCCATTGTTTGACTTGTAAAATTACCTTCTTGTAGACTATTGGTCAAGCATACGAAGATATGCAGACACAGAATCAGCACTTATTACAGCAGGTGACGGAGAGGGATGATCTTAATATTAAGGTGTGTCTTTTATTTCCTTACATATTCGAATGATTAACTTTACCATCTACTCTTAAGGTTATTAATGCTGTTGGTAGCTGGACGATAAATTTAGTTGATCATTGATTTATGCAGTTAGTTTCAGAAAGTGTAAAATCGAAGCAGGTTCAGAGCCTTTTGCAATCTGAAAAGCAGGCCTTAGGAAAACAACTTCAACAAATTAATGCCTCCCTTGAATCTCTGAAAACTAAGATTGCTCTTACGGAAGATCAGGTTAGATTTCTTTTCCCTTGCAAAGGATGCCATGACAATGGCCTGCCTCTCAATCAGTATAAGGAAAGGACCTTTTTATTATTCCGCAGATGAAGGTCAGTATGACTGATGTAATTAGATCTACCCGAGAAGAAAGACATCTTACCATTAGCCTTGAAATTGCAAAATGGGATCTAGCTGATGCTGAGAAGGAATTGAAGTGGCTCAAGACGGCAGTTGCTTCTTCTGAGAAGGAGTATGAGCAAACGCAGCAGCAGATAACTGATATTGAAGCAGAATTGGAGAGCGAAAGGTGTGTTTTAGGACTATTTTCCAGTCTTAATTCACCAATTTTAGTATATGTTAAATATCGTCAGCTATTATTCTTGAATTATATGTGAAAAGAAGTAATATTTTCATCTTTCTTTCCTCATTCAAGATTTTTTTTGTGCGCGTAATAGACTTGCAGCTGCTTGCATTTGGGGCTCTTGAAATTTTATATTTATCTCTCTTTGGATGTCCTGTGCGGCAATTGAATCAGTTTCTTGATTTGTGGATGCAAGTATATGTTACTTTTAACTGCACGACCAATTAAATAAACTTCTATCCAGATCGTACACTACATAGGATTAAAGTACATCTTGTTTATTAAATAGCTGCGGTGATTCAAACTTCCTCTGTTTAACTGAAAAATCATTGTCAACAGAAGTTCAAGGGAGAAACTCGAGGAAGAGTTGAAGGAATTGAATAGTAAGGTGGCCAAGTTGACTTCTGAAACTGGAGAAGCTGCTATAAAGAAATTGCAGGATGAAATTAATGCATGCAAAACTATTCTCAAATGCAGTATTTGTAATGATCATCCAAAGGAGGTAAGATTTCACATATATCATTACAAATATGGATCTCTTTTCCTGTATTTTATGATGGTTTACTCATATAACTATACTACTGATTTTGGCAGGTTGTAATTGTGAAGTGTTATCATCTATTCTGCAGTTCATGTATTCAACAAAGAATTGAACGGCGGAATCGCAAATGCCCTGCTTGTGGTACTGCATTTGGTCAAAATGATGTTAGGGCTGTAAAGATATGAATTTGAACAAGTTGAATGGAATGTGATTTAGAGTGCTTATTTTTGTTTTTCCTCTCTGGCGGCTACGTATTAATTTTGAATGGTATTGTGCGCCTTGGAAATATAATGGAAAAGAAAAACCACAGCAAATAGAATAACTGCGGAGAAAGTTTTAGAAACGGCTTTTTAAGTTGCAAAAATGGGTGTAATCATAATAAAATTTAATTGATTAATCGATGGAATTAAATTGTTTTTTTTTTATCACGTTCACATAAAATTGTGACAATATCACATTTATTGATTCGTAATTCTTTGGTTAATGATATCGACTAGGATTATAAATAAACAGGTAAAAAAACCTTTCTTTTATTGCATGACCTAAAATCAAAATAAATTTGGCATGAATGCAGCTAAATTTCATTGTTAGAATGTTTGCTGAAAAGGAAAAAAAATGAAACAAAATATTTAGTAGTATAGTATTGCAAGTCATTGGTTAAATTATATAAAATATTTCTGAACTTCAGGTAGTTTGGCTAACATAAAGGGAAGGAAGTCTAATGGGAGATTGGATGTTTAATCTCATTTTCACAATTATTGTAAAAGATATTGTATTCTTGGACATGAAAATCAACGTGATAGCTAATATATAAAAATTGAAAGGCACAAGTGATATCATGCTATATGTATATATATAAAGCTTCTCTAGGATATTATTATTGAAACTAGAAGCTTTAAAAGATGCCGAGGAAATTAGTTGAGAGTGAACGCCCTGCCCCAAAGGATCCATTGAAACGGTAAGTATCATTCAACCAGCAAAGCATCAAATGACATCCATTCTAAGTAATTTTCATTTTTTTAGAACATGAACACAAAGTCAGATTTCAATATTGAAGTTCAAGAGATTTTCCATCACCCCTAGCAACCTACATCATCACAGAATGGTCATTTAGGGGCCCTAGAGGGAAATTTGAACTGTTTCCCTCTCCGTCGTATAAGTGCAACGCTGGACAAATTCAGAACTATTAACACCTGATGCAGCTCATCTCAGCGGATTGCTCCCCTGATGTTGTGGGCCAGATACAGATGTAGGCGAGAATGGATCGTAAACTTGCTGTCCTCCGGAACTGGGTGGTAGCTTACCAGAAACAAACGTCAGATTGCTACTGTAAAGTGGGGGAGTAAAGCGGAGTTCAGGTCGACGTGCTCGCATGTGGAACTCTTGCTCAAATTGTATGGAGGTTCCTGGTCTGTGAGGAAAATTCCCTGGCAAGTTTGGCATTTGCAATCCTGGACCAAAGTTTCTTTGATGCAGTTGTGTTCGAGGACCTGGATCGAGAAATGCAGGAATTCTAGTTGAGACTTGAATGCCAATAGGATTAGAAGCGATATCTTGAATTTGATGAGTACCTATCTGGCTGCCAGCTTGGGGTCCGGGAAAGGGTTGATTGGCAACTCTCAGAAAATTTGGGGCTGATGGATGGAAAGATGGTGCCCCAGATGCAGGCTGTTGCAATGTAAGTCCCGTTGGTGTGTTTTGAATGTTTAAATTCAAATTTGTTTGAGGAGATGGATTTTGTGGGCCACGTGGTTGGAATGTAAAATTGCTTGTATTGGTAGGTGGTGTTGGAGGGTTTGAAGCAGATCCACCAATGAAGTTACCAGGAGGATTATGTGCAGATGAGGGTAACAGTGCTGAAGGCACCGAAAATGGCGGGCGATGCCCCATCTGGTGAGATGGAATTGGAGCTGTATTAGGGTGATTTGTATTTATACCACCTGTTGCTTGGGGAGTGGAAGGTCCAGAAGGAAAAGATGCATATCCATCCATATTGGCTGCCGCTGTATCTGCAGGTGCTGCGCCAGAAATATTAACACCCTGAGGTGGAACTGCTCGAGGCCCGAATGGCAAGGGAAGTGATGGAGCCATCTGCCCCATGTTATTTGCACCCATAGATACTGAACTGCCAACTATGCTAGGTGTCAATGGGCGATCAGGCCGTGATCCTGGAGGAACGTTACTGGGAAGAAGTTGAGGCAAAGATGATCCTGACGTATTTGGGAGTAGTCCTGAAGGTAATGGACCACTACCAGTGAAATTTGGTTTTGAGACATTAGATGGAACCAATGAGGGCAGCTGTTGAAGCGACAAAGCATGAAGCCTGGGTTGGCCAACATGATTGGTTTGACTGATGAAAGGTTGCTGTAAGTCTTGTGCATGTAACTGTTGTCTAGGAGGGGGAACAGGAGGACCTCGGAAAGCTGGATTGAAAGCAACTGGAGCGGGTGGACGTGCAAATGACAACGGTACATTAGGGACATTTGAACTGGGTGTTGATAGATGGATTGGATTGTTTATAATTGATGACGGAGGATTGTGTGGGGAAATAAATTCAGGAGCTGGCGTTAAATTGTGAGAAGGCCACGTACTAGGGTAATGAAACTGCCCTGGCACTGAAGGTGGCCCGTAAACTTGTCCTTGTTGCATAACCCCCTGGTTCGGCATAGGATTCTGCCCCATATCTGATACTGCAGTACCCTCAGCTTGCCTGGAAGAACTTTCCTCCGTAGAAACCAAATCAGACATTGTGGAACCAGTGGCCAGATTTCCCTGTGAGAAGAGGTCAAGGAGTTACAGATAATGGGCATATATCATATCAAATTAGATGAAAACCATGGAAACTAGTTATTCTTCTTGAAGCAATTAACTAACCGATATTGAGGTGATTAGGAGTTCTATAACAGAAATTGCAGCATCGATCTTATCAAATGTATCAGCTGACATGTAAACATACAGCTCTTCATAAGTATTCTGAACTCCGTGTACATCAGTTGGTTTAATTTCATCCTGTCAGAATGAAGTTGGGGAGCACAAAGAGTTAAATTATAGGTAAATTAAAAGCCATTAGGTGTCCTCAAACGTTTTGAGAGATTCTCAAATAGCAGACTAATCACTTATAAAAAAAAAAAAAACCATCATAGGTTTCATCTAGTGAAAAGCCCTGAAGTGTTTTCAAACTTACAAATAGATTCTCAAATAACATATTCTCAGTTACAGCCAAAATAAACCATCATAAGCCAAAATAAACCATCATAAGTTGATCAAGTGGTAAATTTGAATAAGTGAAAAAGTAAAAGAGACTTGAGTGGATTCTTGACAATCAAATGTTTTTATTTTCCATTTTGAAGTTACGGAAACCCAAATATGAAAGAATACGTGAAAAAAAAATGATGTCAAACCAAAATAGAAAGGGGCTCCAATCAAATTTGACAGCAAAATGTTTTTAAAGCAACGGCCTTGTGAAATTAGTGAAGGTATGTTTGTAAGGACATTCAATAATCAAAGACTTCAAATATACATATATATATTTGTTAAGAAATGGATATGTATAAGAAATACTATGTATCAAAGATTCAAAACGTAAGAAATACTACATAATATTATTATTATTAAGGTAGCATTGCACTTGCAGGGGAAACGAGGGTTGATATTCTTGGTGATAAGTCATTTCCCACGATGTCTAAAATTATGATCCTTTGGTTTACTTTGTAGTAAGAAAAAAAGATTAAAACAAGTTGACACGCCAGACAATGCATAACTGGTATCAACCATATTTATGACTTTCTTGGTCAAAGGGATCACCTTTTCACCAGTCCCAGCTTTAACACCACAAATTCGTATTTTGGCTCCAGTTTCCTGACATGTTTAGTAAACGCATATATATTACAAGTTGATCAAAAGGAAAATAATATTTAGTACAACATCTCTTAACCTAAAATGATTTTCTTACCTTTTCTAGTCGCTTTTGATTTTCACCACTAGGGCCGTATATTAAGCCAATAAAGTTGAAACCGGGATATTCTTTAACCTACATGGTAATTTTCACATGGTAGAGAAATAATCGCTTAAAATCAAAGACTACATAAACGGAAGGGAACTCAATGAACAAGTTCATGGAAATAAACTTAAGTTGCGAATCATAATGAAACGTCCTTAAAGATAGCTAACTACTTGGACATGGTTTCAAATCCTTCGGGACCTCCTTAGAAGGTAGCAATGTTAAACTTTAACATTTAACAAGTTCACTAGATTCACACAATATAGATTCCATTTAGAAAATGAAAGCATCTCCTAGCATGATTCCATTTTATAAAATCAAGTGAACGATCCTAAAGGAATTGGGGCCACTATTGTAATTGTGGAAACAAGAATAAAAGTGCTATAATTAGACATTCTTCCTGCTATTTTCTTGTAATTTTTCATTTCATCAGTGAAAATTTTCTTTTTCCTTTGAAAAAAAGAAATAAATATCCTTTCAAGCCTCACCCTATGTGCAAAAAAGGAAAGATATGATGGACATAGAACAAATGGTTAATCGGATATTGTGATTAAAATAAAAGATTAAAATGGTTTCTATTTACCTTGAGGGACAGAGTGAATAAAGAAAAGGTCACTATGTTTCTAGTTTCCACAATGTTACTAACCACAAAAGACAAGTAATGCAAGACCAATCTTACCGGGAGAGGTAACCTGTCCTCTTTCAACAATGGCCTATAATCAGGAGGGGCCTTATAACTTGGATTTAGTTTTAGTATTTCACCTGCATCATCAAGAAAAATTCTAGTGATAACGTTAAAAATCAATTTGAGGGCATAATAAAAGCAATTCATTAGCTAGGCATACCAATAACTTCACGTTTTTCAAGTTCCAAAAGTTCATTGTACGACATCTGTATATTCAGAAGAAGGCATACATCAAAATCATACAAAAATAACAATAGTTTGTTTTTATAATTCTTATTTTCTTAAAGCGAGCTCCAAATTTACCTTACTATTCGCTTGGGATCCAGGAGAATTATCCTCTACATTCTCACCTTCTAATGTTGAATCTTGTGTCTTTGAAACCTCCAAGGTTCCAGACTTAAGAAGTTCCATGATTTGTTCCAATCGAGTCTGCTCAAAATATGTATAACCATAGAGGCAGTTATGTCACTAAGTAGCACCTGGAATGGGAATCTTCCATGTGAAACAGTCACACAGAAGACACTAACATTTTAGCACCAGATATGAAAATGGGAAATTCAATGGTAGAAAATCGAGAATATCCAAATGTTTAATGAAATTGGGTCAAAGAAGGTTTTGAAAAATAATGTCTATTTAAAAAAGAAAAGTAATTAAAGGAAGCAGTTCTGTTCGGAGAGGTTTTTCTTTTTTTTTTTTTTTTTTTTTTTGGAACAAGAAACAGAGAGGAAGTTAAAAATCTTTTCTTTTCTAATCCATAAATGGTACAATGCCAGCCATGTTTTTGGCATGTTTAATACTAAGTTAATGCTAAAGCAGTAAATTATGCATGGGATATTAATAGCTCAATCGTCATCCTAACTATCAGAACTCAGAATGCTTAGAAGAGAAAAGGCCTACAATTGAAATATGAGCAATAATTATTCCAGATAAAACATAAAATAAACCAACTCCACAGTAATGGAAAAGTGTGGCACTTCAAAAGCTCCCAAATAAACAAGATGAATGGGGAAATGCACGTGTCCGATTGATTGTGAGTTTTGCCTTTAACACGCCATTGATACCAGAAAAAGTGTATGGGGTGGGAAAAAAAAAGATAGAGCTCCACCAATACCTGATAAGCTATGAGCCGCCCCTTTCTAATTGCAGTATCTTGTGTTAAATCAGGACCCCACTTTGTATTTCTTTGGGTCTGTTTATCATTTTCTCCATTAGCTGATGATTCATTCCCTCCCAACTTTTTGTTCACCCGAAAGATTGGAACCAAAGACCCTGAAAGTTTGTTTTTTGGTATAACAAACCCAGTCTTTGCTGCAAACATGGAAACCTTTTGGCTTCCCACAGGTGCAGCAGAAGAAATAGTTGCTCCAGACATCTTCACATTTTTAGATTCAATATGAGATGTCTTTTCAACCTCTGCACTCATACTGTTCTCCAATCACCTTAACAACCTATAATATAGCATAAATGAGAAACTAACGAGTACATATAGAATATAACCTTGAAATTTTCATTTACACGGTTACACTATGTCAGTGTGTAAAGTATTCTTGAATAATAGAACACCAAAAACTCCCAGATATTTCCAGCATATAATGCAAACTTTGCTAAAGCAAGTGCCTAATTTATTAGTCGAAACATAAATTGCCACCGCAAGAAAACAAAACTAAGCTTCAATTACCAGTGAACAACTTTATTTTTTCCAAATAGCACATCAAATATCATAATGACATTTGCTCTACAACGCCATAGTCTCTGGTCGTTATTCATGAAGTTAGGAGATTTTATACTAACAAGAAAACACATCCACCCCCAAAGTTTCAAAATCTTCCCAGCTGGTCTAAAAGACAACTAAACTTTAAAAAAAATGAAATTGCTTCAAATTTCGTCGCTCCCGTGGGAATCACATAGCTTAATAAGAAACGATCATGCAAAATACAACGTTTTTGTTTATCTTTTAGTTGCACAGGGGTGAAAGGGGGTTACGAATTTGGCGATTAGCATCCATTTAGTGTTCATTTTCCCTATACCCAAATCATCTCAACAACAAAACGAAAACAAGTAGAAATAGAAAAGAAAGTACCAGGGACCGCTATGTTCTTCAAAATTGAACGCACAATGAAGAATTGCCGCGGATAAACAAAGCCACTGCTCTGGGAGATGGCTTCAGACAGAACAAGGTTTCTCCCGCCGGTGTCCGGTAACGCGGTAACCTTTGTGTTTCATCTCATTGGGCCGACCAGGTAAATATCCAACGTTCGTAGGCCTGAGCTTGTAAATGTGCAGAGTTTTGGGCCCAAATAAAATTTAGGCCCAACAGCCACATTCTTTTTCCTTTTTCAAGAAAATTAATAATGATATTCCAAAATGTCAAACCTTTTGGAAAACATTTTGACATTTTTTTGAAGGCATTTTTGATAACTTTTGGGAAAAGTAATATTTTGATGTGTTGTGTTCTTACAGAACTATAAAACATAGACATGAAATTCTACGTTAATTTAGGAGTTATATTCAAATTTAAGATTTTTGAAAAAAAATTTCTAAATTTCGATGAGGTTAGAAATATTTTACGTTCGTCTTGTTTAAAGTTGGTGGATGATTTCTTTTTAGAGTTGTGCTTAATTTCTAGTTATCAAGTATATGAAACAGTGACAAATATAACAATTACATTTGAAATATTTATAGATAAAATATAATGTGAATGTAACGACATTTAGATCAAACTCTGGACTAGGGTCTATCAATAATAAATTAAAATCTATCTTTCATTATATTTGTAAACTTTTAAAGAAAATGTTGCTATAAGTCCATTATTAACCCTAAAAATATTAACTATTAAATGTAAATTGTTAGTTCAACGTTAAAAAATATAATGTCTAACCTAATTGAGTTTTATAACATTTGGTATTTTTTTTTTTTCATTAATTAATGTCATGTCAGATATATTGTTTATTTGATTATTTATTTGGATATTATAACTTATCCCTTTGCAAAAATCAAAAGAAATTATTAGAAATAATGAGATTATTCTTTTATAGACCAAAATAATATTATTTGAAGATACTTAATATTATTATAAAATATTGAAAGAAGATTAACACCTTATATGATATATGATACACCATTAATGATTTGAACAACTGTAATAAATAATTGGGGAAATAATGTGTCATAACTCATAAATATATATATATATATATATATAATATATATATATATATATATATATATATATATAGTTTATACCATAAATGCCTCTGTACCCTCAGAAATTAAATAATGTAATGTTGAGTCCCTTTCTTTCCCTTCAAATTTCAAATGCACAATTTTCAATACCAAATTAATAGTAGAAGTGTTAGGTTAAAAACATCCCATTATTCAACTTTGGTATAAAAATGAGAATGCCGGATTATCTATGGGTCCAAAAAAAGAATTTATTCCTCCCTTTTCAAGAAAAATATTAGGATTCAAAATATCGGCGGTTATAACTTGTTGTTTGATGGACGACCTTGACCAAAGTACTCAATCACTGTTATGTTACTAAACAAATGTTAACATAAGAGATGTACAATTGATTCTCTTTGTAGTTTTGAGAGTCTTACTATTTTGAGTAAGGTAGTGGAATGAGACTATTTATAAGTCAATCTATCATATTCTAATATCTGTGTGTGACAAAAGGTTGTATTAGGACCATTTTTTACACTCTAGATTGTAGATTACATTCAACCTCGACTTATTTTATATTTTTTTATATTAATTTTAGATTTAAACACATCCCATGAACTTTAGGGTCCATCCTTAATAGTGATAAACGTTGATCAACAAACATGAAATACAAGTTCTTAAAACTTTTACCATTGATAATTACTTCTATCCCATATACTACTTCTGGATTGAGTGCAAAATATACACAAATTAATAATTAGTATGTTAACATTGCGTTTAAGAAACATAGAACATTTATAAAGGTGAGTATATTTATATTAGTTCCATCTTTTTAGCTTATATATATAAATAAATTCAACACAATATATAGAAAAACAACTTGAAGGTTGACATCCCATCAAATTCTCTCTAATAGGCAGAATAGTAAACCAAAATAAAAAAAGTGTACGCAATAACACATAGACCAACCAAGAATGATAACGTCTAATCTATACATGCATCATAAAGTCAGTCACTGCATTATTGTGATTTCTACTCACAAACACGGTTTGTCTAAAGAGATAGCTTCAACGACGACGTTCGAAATACATGTAGTATAGTCTCAATAAGATCGTTAATCATTTCACTATGCAACAGAGAGAATCACAAGCTATACATCAAACATATCGATAAGCGCTATGTAATTTACCCTAACTAGCTTCTACATAGATTTAGGAGTCATATCATGATTCAAAACTATATATATGTTGAAAGAAATCGACACAAACACTATGAAGAAAAAAAAAACCTTTTATCAAGAAAATACAAAGAATGACACTTTTGAGAGAACCTTTTTCAATCTCTCAAACGAAGGCATATCTCATTAGGAGTTGCGCCATGTGAGATCGTTGGAGCTTAAGTATACAAATCTTTTTAAGGTCTAGATTTGTCCACGCCATCGCCCATACATATTCGAATAAATCGGGGACCCACGATGTTTTGTTGTGATCTGTTGGGTTTTTTAATTAAAAATTAAATGAATATGGTTGTAAAGTGTATTCAATGATATATATCTTTTCTTTTTCGTTTTTAGAAAGTTTTAATGGTTCATCCTTCCTGGTTTGGGATCTACACATTTGTTTGTGTTAGCTTTTTCCAATTATCTAAACCAAACATTGTACTAAAAAGTAATAAATAATAAATATATAAAAGCCATTTTAGATTATTGGTTAAAATTATCGACCCATGCTCCTATGTTGGTATTAATGTATCCCTATACTTTTAAAATCAAACAACTTTTGACGACTTTTATAGAACCAAAAGTTGTGTGTGTCTATACAGAAAGTAAATTTATAGAGTTAGCAAAAAATAATACACATGAAAAAAAAAAAAGGAAAAATTAGGTTTCATATTTCGTGTTTTGATTTTAATTCTTTTTCCTTACGGTCTTTTGTATGTTTTTTTTAAGTGTAAGAGTTGGATTTTAACCTAAATTATGAAACTCCAATGGTTTAGTTTATGAACATATTGAAATGGTTACTAAATATATATGGTTTTGTTTTTAATAAAAAAAAAATTGAAATAGTTACCAAATAAACGGAGCTCTTAGTGATTGGAATAATTTTCAAAATATGTTGGGATAGTAAAAGTCCAACGTAGATGTGTTGAAGTTGAAAGAGGAAGACAGTAAGAGATATGGTTCACATATGTGTCCATATGTTACATATTAAAGGCAAACACCAACCAAAGTTGTTTTTGAAACAAACTTCAACGGTTAAAATTTAACGTTTCCAAACTAATCCAAACCAACTACATAGTTTGATAATTTAACCTAAAATCAATCACCAACAAAGTTTTCTTTTTTTCTATCTTACCTAATTACATGCTAACTTTTTAATCATAATCTTCGTAATAATGTAGGACATGTTTGATAAACCATTTGTTTCTTTGTTTTTCATTTTTAAAAATTAACTTTTAGAAAACAAATATGTTTAGTACCTAATCCACATTTTTGTTTTTTAAACAATAAACATGTTTTTTAAATTATGAAAAAAAATTAAAATTTTAAAAAATGGAAACTTTAAAAAATTACATTTTTTTAAAGAAGAGAACAAATTCAATTATTATCATACATATATAGCTTTTTTTTTTTAATAAACAAAGAATTTTAAAAAGACAAAAACAAAAATTGAAATAATTACCAAACGAGTGTAATAATTTAAATTTATAATAAATTATGTCGTTAGATGGTAACCAAACTAACAATAATATAACAATAAGACAAGCGATTTTTTTTAATGTAAGGAATAATATTATTAAAAATGGATATTCAATAGACACAACATCGTAATAATTGAATTAATTAGGTATCAAATTAAAATAGACCAAAATTGAACCATGCCAATAGTAAATTACCTAATTTGATTTCAACACCACCTTTTTAGGTAGTTGAAAGTTGCAAGTTTTTAATTTTGTAATATTATTATTCACATATCATAGGTCTCTTAATTACACACACATTTATATATATATATATATATATATATATATATATATATATATATATATATATGTATATGTATGTATGTTTATATATATATTTGGCTGCCTAATTAACCTATTTCCTTTCCCTATCCATCTCCTCACCTATCATCTATGGTTAACAAACCATCCCTATTGTGTCCTACACACTTGTCCATATGTCCAATACTTTTCATTTCTTTAGCCTTTACTGCTATAGTTTGTATGGACCTCCATGTGCCATTCAAACCTAACAATTAGGGTTATGAAATTTAATTGATAAAGCCAAAGTATAGTCAACATCAAAATATTAAATGTACTCTACTTTATATTATTTTTTCGTGGCTAAAGGGTAAACAATATCTTTGAATTTTGTACTTTTTGTCGTTAAAATATTTCTGAACTTTTAAAAGTTGTATTAACGTATACTATAATTTAGACTTTTTATTGTTAATATATGAATAAAAGCCAATTATCTACGTCTATTAGTCACCTCTTTTTCCTTCTACTTCATTTCTTGGTCGTATATTTTCTCATTTCTCGAATTTTTCCTACGTTTTTTTCAATATCCTTTTTAATCGTCTCATCCACTGCTTTCATCTTTGAATGGTTAAAATTTCTCTCGTTTTATCATCTCTTTTTGAAAACAGAACATTATATGAAACGAAAAAACTATCTTAATATATGTATGTATGTTATTTGAATGGTCATTTTTTAAACAAAAATCTTAGTTATGTATATGTATGTCACTCACGTCTTTGTTTCGTTCTTGTACAAATTATCGTAGTAAACGAAACAAAATCCGAAAATTCAAATCAAAGTACAAAGTTTCTCACAAATCATGGAATCAACATCTCCCTACATAAAACTAAACAAATCAATTGAATTCTCAAAATACAAAAAAAGGGTTTGATAAAAAAAAAAACATATCACTACATAAATGTGGATTAGTACATCGCTTTATTATATTTCTTTTTCTTCCAACCAATTGCCCTAAAAAATTATGACTCAAATTCTTCAACATGTCTCTATTCTCTATTTTTTTTCCCATATTTATTAAACATAAATTTTATATATATATATATATATATATATATATATTCCCACACTCAACTACTTACATACAAAACCCTATTAAAACATCTAAATCACTAAAACCTATGATGGTTATTCCCCTTGATTAATTAATTAACCTGTCTTCTTGCTATATCCTTTTTCTTAATTTGTTCAAGAGTTTTAAGGGTTTGAACTTTTTTGAATAGATATATACATATGCTTCATAAACCATATTATATGAACTAAAATCGAGATATGTTCAAAAATAGCAAAATATATTAAAATTATTTACAAAATATAACAAAATTTACTCAACTCTCTAGTCCATTTAAATTTATTTTACTATATTTTGTAAATTGTTTCATATTGTTTTTGCAATTCATAACAATTCCCTAAGATGGGTTACTTGGCCAACATGATCGATCAGTATCATAATTTCTAATTAAGCTATTATCTTGAAGGAAGTTGATATTACACAAAGGGATAAGGATAATTAATGATAGCTAAAAAAGAGAGAAGGGAAAGCGCTAGAGGAGTGGCTATGTGTATCATTAACTCCTAAACCAATCACCACATCCAACAACTTTCTTTAATTTTCCCATCCGCCATACGCACCGCACCATAAAACCCCACTTTCCTCCCCCGCTCATTCCGCCCCCAATACTAACTCCACACTCTGATCCTCATCATCATAGTTTTAATGGCTCCCTCATCAGCTCATTTCTTGTTTGCTGCCTTGGCTCTGCTTTCTGTGGGGTTTGTGAGCTCCAACATAGACCAAGACAGGGCGGAGTGTGCGGACCAGGTGGTTGGGCTCGCTACTTGCTTGCCATACGTTGGCGGCGAGGCTAAGGCACCCACCCCTGACTGCTGTAGTGGGCTTAAGCTTGTGCTTGATAAGAGTAGGAAATGTCTTTGTGTGTTGATTAAGGACCGTGATGACCCCAGCCTTGGACTCAAAGTTAATCTTACCCTTGCTCTTGGTCTTCCTTCTGCTTGTCACGCCCCAGCAGACATCAAAGATTGCATCGGTATGTCTTCCTCTCAAGTTTAAGGTTTTAGGTCAATCGGTTATTTATTCATACCGAAAAAAATTAGGTTAAAAATAGATCTTCTTAAACTATCTAATTATAATTTGTTGTATAGCAAGTTTTTTTAATTCTTTTGATCATTTTGAAATATTTTAATTCATAAAACATAGATAGTATTGGACTTCATCCATTTTTGTTTCACTCATCAATTCTCTAATTAAAAATTAGATGAGATATATGGATATTAACATGGGTTTAATAGTATTTATAGCGTGAACATATAAAAATTAAAGTATTTTTCTATTTGTTGTACCTAATTATTTTCACGTTTATACTATAGGAGTTATAGTAATAAAGAAAAATTGAAATATTGACCTTTCTATTTATTGTACATCATGTTAACGTGTTTCTAAAAATAAGATGAGACCCACGAACATTAATATGAGAGGTCCATGAATGGCGTGAACATAGGAAGTATACGATCATACTCTTAGTATTGGAAAATTTCTCAATAAAAATAAATGCATCAGGAGAACTATGCATGCAATTAAGTATGTTTGGCCTTTTCATAATATATTTCTCTTAACTTTATTAATTGTTCAAAAGAAAATTATTGTTATCATTATTTTGTAATGGAGTATATATATGTGTGTGTGTGTGTGTGAATATAGGGCTTCTCCATTTGTCGCCAAACTCCCCAGAGGCTAAGGATTTCTTGGGTTCGTCCAACTCCAAGGAAACTAACACTTCTTCATCAGCACATGCTACTCCTGGTATTATAAAGCTCAAAACCCTTTTTCTAATTTCTCAACTACCAAAAACGAGTTAATTAGGGATCCGTTTGGATTAATTTGGGAAAACTTATCTTTTTCTAAACACTTCTAATAAAAATTGTTTGAAAATACACTTCAAAACTATTTTGAATAATGGTCGTCAGACATTCTACTAATCGTCTCTAAAATATCTTAATAAATGGATACCTTGGCTACAAGTACATGCATTGTGTGTATGTTGAAGATGCTACGATGAGTTAACACCATTTCTCGAAGTTAATGTAATTTTTTGTTTTGCGTAAAATTGTTGCAGTTAGTGGGAATTCTTCACAAAACACAGAAGTGAAGAATGGTGGAACGAAGAGGAATAATCAGTGGTTGGGTGTGGAGATACTCATTTGCTTTATTACTTCATCTTTTCTATTCACTTGTATTTGGTAGTTTCTTTTTTTTCAAAATTAGTTTTTAAATCCACTTTTCCAAAAGAAAAAAAATAAAATAAAATAAAATGTTCCATTAGTTAATTATAAAATTATTCGATATATGTTTGCTTAGTTATATATTATTAATTTGATAATCATCTTTAAGTGAGATCATAATATAAACTCTTTGAAATTTGTTTCATAACCGTTACTTCAATTTTATTGATTATATATTGCCTTTGTTATGAAATAATTGTTCTTTTTTTTTGTTAGAAAGTTTTGAGGACTCATTTAGAAAGTGATTGACACAACAAAAAAAAAAGTTGAAGTTGGTTGGTTGGCAGCTAATTTGATTTAATGTTGTAACTAAAATAAGTGATGATCCAATGCAGTTGTCAAAGCAAACTTAATTCAATCGCATTAACACATTCATATCTGTCAAATTCATTATTGTAATTAAAAAGTATAGTTATAATCCAACGTAGTTGTTTCTATTAATGTTTATTTTTGAACAAAACAAGACATATTTTAATCCTTAATAAACATTATAACAAATGATGCTAATGATTAATTGTGTATATGATCGATCTTTAAAACGTTTCTTCAATTAGTTTGTCTAAATTTAGTCCACATGCTTTTTGAAAAGAAATAAATTCGGTCCTCACAATGTTAGCTTATTACGCATTTTTCAAATAAATCAGTGTTATTTGTGGCATTTTTTATTGTGAATTTTGAAAATATATCTATTTTCTTTTTGAAATTTATTATTATTTTAATC
This sequence comes from Cucumis melo, assembly GCF_025177605.1. Lineage (NCBI taxonomy): Eukaryota > Viridiplantae > Streptophyta > Magnoliopsida > Cucurbitales > Cucurbitaceae > Cucumis > Cucumis melo. Next base: position 567,735 of record NC_066861.1, on the reverse strand, counting down.
AATTTTTGTTGAGAACAAAATTTAAAAAGTACAATTGAAAGTACAAAGATAAAAATTAAACAATTATAAAAATTAAACAATTAAAGACATAAAACTAAAAACTTAACAATTTTCAAGGTATGACAACCAAAACAACGATTTAACCTAATTTAAGTTACAATTCTAATCTCAATATATAATATACTTTCCTATAACGTGGACCATAATTAGCTAATCACATAGTTCCGTTTAAATGATGTGTTAATAACAAGACTTAGTTGTGACAGATGAGAATGAGTTCGATATTGCCGTTACTTTTACCCTTAGAGACTCGAGGTTCAATATCTCATTCTTCAAATCCATACCCTCTAGGAAAATGTTTAGTTGAATTAAATTTCAAATAATTATTCATAACTTTATTGGTAATATATTTATAAACTTAAAGCTAATTAACTTAGCACTAACAACTAGGTTTAGAAGCTATTGTTAGTTAATATAATTTACGAAAAATCTATTTTTATTTATTTGTTTACTTATTTTTGTATACTTGAGGAAATTTACATATTTTGTATTACATAACACATACTTTAATCTAACAAAAAAAAAATTGAATTACAATATTTATTAGAAAAAAAATTTTATCTTTTAATTTGAAAACTTTTTAGAATTTATATTATTTATAAGTTAATTTAAATATAACAATCACTCACCCGTATATATTTGTCATATACGTAACAAAATCGAAAGGTCAATTTATATTCCAGTTCTTGTTCTTCTACAATTTTTTTTTTATATTTTTTTTGAAATATTGGTCATTGTTCTACACTTATTATTATTCTTTCTTTTATAGCTTTGTTGGTGTCATATATTTCCTCTTCATATCTAAATCATTCTGTACCAAAAAAAATAGTTTAGATCTTGGTACATGCTTGTCAGTATAAAATCTAAATGATAGTGGTACAACAAAAATCGTTTAGATTTGGTTCTAGTGCTTGGTAGAGGATCTTGATTTGTTAGATAATATTTTCACTCTTTGTTATATTTTATTTGTTTGGTTAGTTATATTGTTTTAAAAAAAATGGGAAAAGAATATTTGTAAACAAAATTTAAGATTACACCAAATGTAAAACCTAAAACAGAATGTAGATAATGTAATCAAACTCATCTCCAGCTAAATTTTTGGGAAGATCCAACAAAAGATGATGATGATGATGATGATTATAAATGTTTGGGCAAAGAGATATTTATTTGGGTTCCAAACGGGAAACACGACCAATGAATTACAGCGGAGAAGGGGAAGGTGAGAAAGATAAGGCTGATTAGTCGATCAATAAACATTTGTCAAATCTTTCATCAACGACAAATCAATTAATGATCAACCTCACGATTTCCAAATCCAACCCTCCAAATTTCTCTCACCCATCACCGCCATTGCTCATCTTTCTCTTCCTTTCCCTCAATCTATCGCTTCACCAATTGAAAGTTTTCGTTTTTTGAGAAAGAACGATCAACCAATTACCATCCATGGCGGGATCTCATCTGGGTCTAATCTTTTTCACCTTCTTCGTCTTCTTGACCTCAATTCCTCCGCTTTCTGCAGCAGGGTCCGATGCCCCCACTGTCTATGATGTTCTCCCTAAATATGGCCTTCCCAGTGGCCTTTTACCTGACTCCGTCCTCGACTACACTCTCTCCTCCGATGGTCAATTTGTCGTTCATTTGGCCAAACCTTGTTACATCCATTTTGATTACTTGGTTTATTACCATAAAACCATTACTGGGAAGCTCGAATATGGCTCCATCACTGATCTCGACGGCATCGAGGTTCAGAAATTGTTTCTCTGGTTCGATGTGAAGGAAATCAGAGTCGATTTGCCGCCTTCTGATAATATCTACTTCCAAGTTGGATTTATCAACAAGAAGCTCGACATCGACCAATTTAAGACTATCCACTCATGCCAGGATAATGCTTTGGCCTCTTCTCTTGGCTCCTGGAAACGGATTCTTGAGGTATATTCTCACCCGCCCCTTCCTGCTTCTGATTTTTATTTGCATCTCTTTTTCTTTATCCGTCTTGTATTCTTTAGAATTTTATCTGGGTTTGTTATCTTTACTGATTATCATAAACTCATGGGTATCTGTTGTCTGTTGTTAATCGCTATGTTCTGTTCGTGCTTCGAATTTTATGATTTGATATTGCTATTCTATTGGACGATAATTTGTTCAAGAATTGTGATAGATTATGTGAAATTTTGAAGAAATCTTGTATTGAAAACATGATGGCATGTATGATCATGAACTCAATTGTAAGTAGAAAGCAGTTCAAGATAATTTAGACTTTGGCCGCTATTTTTTCATTAAATTTTTTCTGTAAAATTTATCTTTCACGCACTTGTGGAATATTTCTTTTTACGTGTTGATTTTTGGTGAGGGAATCATCCTTTGTCATGAAGTTATCGTCTTAGGCAGCCTTTGTCTTCAAGTTATCATTATGCAGGGAGAGTATTGAATTTTTAAAAGAAGTTTCAACTTAATCCCTACACGTGGTTTGTAAATCTAACCTTTAATGAAAAATTCATGAAGTGTCGTTCGAGTATAATTCAGTGGGTAAAGTACCGATTACTATCTCAAACATTCTTGGTTCGATTCTCACTTAGAAAATGGAAGTGTTTGTGAATGCACATAAGCTTTCGTGATATAGAATTTTTGTTTTCCTCTTTTAAGTAGGGCGAATTTATTTATTAACCAAAAGAGAATGAATATGAAAAAGGAGTTGGGATATCCCCCGAATGACCAAGGGAACCAAACAGTTTGGATTGTCTATCTCATTTGCATTTCTGTGCTAGAGAAAACTGAACCTCTGAACAACAATCAGGACGTTAAGGCTCCTCAGTCCTCATTTTCCTCGGTTCTCAAATGTTCCGAGATGGAAATTCAACTTTTTAAACATTTAATTAATGTTTTTTTATCTTCATATGAAGAAAGTGAAGACTGAGAACTGAAACTGTCCATCTGGGTTCTGTCGAGGTTGTTTCAATTAAGTCCTGGTGTCAGTGGTCATTCATTCAAACAACTTGATGTTCTATTCGTTCGTTTATAGTATTTGAATTTTTATTCATCTTCGTAGAGTTTGGATTATATTTAATAGTTATTGCCTTATTGGGCCTGCGGTTGTTTCATGTCACAGCCTCAGTGAACAGATGACCAGATTAAGCTATACTGCCTTCAACTTCTCACCTTTATTCTGTTGATTAATGTCTTAATACATCAATCAAAAGTTACTAAGAGTTGAAGCTGAGTCAATTTACCTTCTTGAGCACATATGTTACTGTTTTAAATTCTGCTAATGTAGTCCTCCAATGAACACAGTTATTCAGGCTGCTTGATATTCGAATATCCTAGCCTTAGCTGCTTGAATTTGGATATGTCATTGCTGTTGGCCTTTCTGTTTCACTTATTTCTTAGATTCTCAAACATGTTGCTGTTAATTTGTATTGGTCCTTGGCATTAGCTACTTATTCGAAGGAATGTTATGCAAGATGTGATCAATTGCAGTGTGATTTTAGATAACGCACCAACATGCTTCAATAGGTTCAAAATGCCCTCATTTGTTGAGTATAAGTTAAAAGAATACTACAGGTTGAATATGTTTTCGGAGAGTGCTTGTATCATGCTAACCCTTTTTTATTGGTGCTCACAGCTCCCGCCACCGATAGATGACATCCAGATGCTAATCACCGAGTAGCTCGTCTTCACATGTCCAAGTTCTTGAAGTTTTTCTTGCTGCATTATCGAAATGAGCAGAAGAAGAAATTTAGAAGTTTTTAGGTATATGGTCTCAGATTAGACATCAAAATGTCAAATGTCTATCTTGGAAGACCTGTGATATGAGTGTTGTTAATATTTCATGTGTCTTTCCGTTTGATCCTCAAAAAGAAATGCCTAAAACACTGGCATTTGAGGTTTCTTATAAACTCAATGCATATGAATGAAATGGTATATTAAATAGTATGAGTTTGTCTTCTTTATCGCCAAAGTAATTTTGAAATTCAACGATTCAAAATGAGGATAAATGAATTTTGAGCAGTTGAAATGTTCTACGATTCAAGGCAAGATAAAGATTCTCGTAACAAGGAAAAATAATTTTCAATTATCTTTACGTTTCTTAGATTCTCTCACTCTGTTGCCTTGAAGAAGCTGATGGGGTTTGGTTGTGTTATATGTTCTATCTTTTCTACCTTTTTGAAGAATGAAATCTCATTCAAAATTCAGTAGAATTAGCTTGGTGGGACTTTTATCGTTCGCACTTCAAATCATAAGACTAAAACATACTGATTGATTTCGAAAAAGAATCACTTTTGACATATTTAAAATCATTTTGAAGTACTAAAGTATAAATTAGAACAACTATAATCCTACTAGATTAGTAGTTTCCTTTCTAATAATAGATTGTTTTCTTTTTGTCCGCATGAATAAACTAACAGATCATTAGTGAACATAATTTTTTATCAAATCTCTATATTTTATATTTTCTTTGTTTTTGAATTTCGGAACACAACCAATTGGGTTGAACGTCGGACGAACTTAAGTTAGGCTCATTTTCATCATCTATGTATATTAACAAAAGTTAGAAATATGAGAATATAAAGTTAGAAACAAAATGAATAACCAAAAGTAAGTAAATTTCAATCTCAATGAGTTATCAGTTAGCAACAGGTTTAAGCTTAACAAATTTTAAATTACTATTTGAAGATAATAGGGGGGAAAGAGAGACCAGCCAATAGAGAGAAAAAGAGTCAACTTTGTTGTTATACCGAACGAATAATTAAGTATAATTAATTAGTAGCATGAGTTTCATGTTAAGCAGTAATACATACAACGATATAATAATAAGTTGATAATAAAAACAATAATTATAAATAAAAAAAAGGTTAAATAATTTGTCGAATCCCACGTGGGGAAGTCAAATATCCCATTCAAATGCACCAAACCATATTCATATGCTTTTCCATTCAGTAAGTTTACAATATAATAATCCAAATGAGATCAATGTTGGCGTTAGTTTTCAGCTTCACTTTATACTCTTGCTCATCTACTTGCTTATAAAAACACAAAACTCCATCATTGGCAACTCAGCCCCCACATTCAAACTCCACTGATATCATTTCTAATTCTTTCATAATATCAAATCCCATTACTGCAATGGAAAGCTGCAGAGACATTTTCATTCAAGTCCAAAGCAAGAACAAGAAGGAAAAAGATTCTCCAATAATGAAGCAAACGAAAGGGAAAGAAGACATAAATCAAAGAGCTGAAGCTTTTATCAGCAACTTTCGCAATCAGCTAAAGAGTCACTGAACCAATGATTCATCTCTATGGAAGAATTAGTTCTTTTAATAAGTTCTTGTAGTTCCTTTAATATTGATCAATTATATTATAGCACATGATAAATGTTTAATTTTTATTTTTGGGTCTTGACTGTGATTTCATTTAAACCATAATGCTATAAGATCTTCATCAAGTAAACCAGAAACCAATTTGTCAATGATTCCGATTAATCGTGAATAGTCATAAATCTTGTGTTGTTTATATTCTAATGAAATGTTTATATTCACAAGGCATCTCCAAGGATTACATAGTACTACTAGCATAAGATCCCCAACAAAATAAACAAACTAGCCTGAGATGGATTAAAAAGATTTACTTACAAGTATTTGCCTTCTGTTCAAGAATGTAATGAAATTATCTGGGAACTTCATTCCAAAAGCAAATTCTAGAACTAAGCCCTCCTCCTGTAATTAAATCAACAGCTTCACCATTAGGCAATCTGAAGGCAACTGAAGAGGTCAGAACTTGATTGAACCAAATCCATGTTCTCTCCTTTAGCTCTCCGAAATAATAGTTTCTCTCTGCCTTCCACTTTCACCGTGCCGTTGAAAAAAAAAATTGACCCGCCTTCGGCTTCTTATGCCTGGAGCACCTGACAATGGACAATGTGACTCTTCAACCCGTTTCTGCCAGCTATACTGGACAATAAATTTGTAACTAGAGTCCTCAAGTGACCTCTCCCAGCAATATTTTCCCATAGATGAGGATTGCTCTCAACCCTTTTATCGGGACTTGAAACGTCAACTAGGCTGATACTCATGTTGTTCCGGATAATGCAAAGCTTTCCATTAAGCGAAACTAGGGCAGCAGCCTCTAGAGCACGAGAGCTTCCAAAATGGAGCTTGCTGTCGATGAATCTGTTCCATGAATCTGTTGCACTATCATAAACCCTAAGCTTACATCCATCTTGGCAATCCAAGGCATAAAGTTGTCCGTTCAAAGAGATACTTGGGTTGCGCCAGCCAGCAACCATGCCATCACTTACCGTTGTCCAAGTATTAGTTTCGGGAGAATAGGCTTCGCTCATGACCTCTCTGCGAGTTCCAAGTCCTTTCAGGAACCACAACCCATCATGAACAACTCCAATGAATGGCACCATAGCTGAGCTCATATCTGAAATAAAGCTCCATCTGTTCTTGTTGGGATCATAAACTTCAGCTGAACGAAGTGTTCTCTGGATTCCCTCACATTCACCACCAGCAACATAAAGGCAGTTATTTATAACACAAGAGCCGAAACAGTGACGTTTCCGAAGCATATCAGGTGCTCTATGCCATTTGTTTGTACGAGCACTATAGAAAATCACCCGCCTCATTGATCCCTTTATTGGATCTTTCCCTCCAAATAAGTATAGGTGGCAACCACTGAGAACAGCACAGCCAAAACCAAGGGCCTCCGAGTATTCAACAGGAACAGGTGGAAGTGATTGCCAAAGCTGGTAGGTGGGATCAAAGGCATGCCACGAGATCCTTCGATCACGTTCTCTTTTGATGACATAGACCCACTCTTCTGCCATGCCAAGACTTTTCCTTAGAGAATAATAGAAGTTTCCCATCAGAAGTCGATACCATCTCTTGCAAACAAGGCGGAGTTTCCTGTGTTCCACTCGAGGGACTCGAATTAGACAAGCAATGGCAAGATCATCAGGAAGGCCAGGGAGAAGTGGAGGTTGGACTCGGGTCCTTTCTCTCCGCGAAGTTTTACTTCTATGTGCATTTGGATTAATATCAGGCTGGATACATATTTTTGAGCCTGGGACAAATTTTCTAGCTCCAACAACTGTTTTCAAGCCTGAATCTACTTTGCAATAGCATGACACAGAATCAACCTACAAAATATTATCAGTTAGATGCAAAAGAAATTATGTGACAACTTGCCAAAAAGGAAGAAAGAAGACAAAGGTAACCTCCAGTGAAAACTAGTGGATCATGTACATTCAACTCAGTCTTAAACTTTTGACACTATATTCGGATAAATGGTCTTATGTCTCCAAGTGTTCTAGAGAGAAAAATACTTCGTCAGGAGATTACACCCAAAGGTCTATCTTTGGTTCAATAGAAGTAAAGAGCACAGATCCTATGGTAGAGAACAATTGGAATTCTGTACCAACCACACCACGAGGAAGACCGAAACAAACTAATGAGTTAAAAGATTGAAGCGCATCCACAACATTTCCTTCAAGGTATGAATATGCACCTACTGGAAATAATATTGCATTTATCTTACAAAGTTCATCTTGCAGATTTTTTAATTAAATCTATTTACCAATAAATAGACCTCCTTATAATTCACATGAATCTCACACTCATACTCCACAATCCTTCACAAGTTCCTCACATGTTCAGATTCAAAAGAAGTAATAGGATGATAGGCATCAAAACTTTCCCTTACCCTTCAACACAAAGAAAGTGCCATCCGCATAAAAACTACTGTTTCTTCAATTGAATAGCAAATGAATAATACCAGAAAGAATTTGATCGAAAACAAATCCGAAATCCCCAAAACTAAGCATCTTTCCTCACATACTTAGAATCAATTCTCAGAGAATATTAAAAACGTGATCCAGCATTCAACAGAATACATAAAACTAAAGCTCAGAAGATAATTTAGAATATTCAACAGAATCCTATCGGAAGAAGACATCAAGTAAAAAGATGAGCTCGTAAAATGCAAATCTTCCTCAACTTGGTCGGAATCGAGGAACTTTACAGAAACCTACCGCAGGAAACCCCAATAATTGAATTCAGACGCGAGAATCATCCCGAGCACACTAAACCTTAAAATCCATCTCAAATTACAATGTTTCACCAGAAATTCACGAAGTGAGAACCGTAAACAAGAAATGCGGGGAGTTGGGAGTCAAGAAAAACCCAGAATAGCGCTCGTAAGCAAAAATACCCAGAATAAAACTGCATAATTTCCACGGATAACTTACTCGGCTACTCAAATGATAGCAATGGTGGTAATTAAACAAGAAAAATGACACAAACAGAGAATATTTCAATTCGACTAACCAGTGGAGCTTGAATTCGAATTCCCCTTTGAGCTCTTGAAGAGGGTTCAACCGATTCGTTCATTTCGGAAGCAAAGAACCATATAGTCAATTTCCAGCAACACCCTGAGTCTAAATCAAGGTTAAAGAAAGGGAAAACAGAGTCGGATCACGGGTTGGTTGAGCTCAAAACTTTCAACCCTTCAAAAATCTGATCTAACAGAGAAAACTGAACCCAATACGCTCAGCTTTTGACCCCAAAAGCCGCTTAAAATCAACCAAATATGAACAAGAAAGACCCACAAAAACGTGAGAGAAAGAGAAAACCCCGTGCTTTCAACCCGAAATGAATACAAGCCTATAGCTGGGAAGCAGTACTAATCTACGCCCAATTACCGATTTTTTCAACCGGATTTTAACCCATTTTCTTTGAATAAGGCTGTCCTAATTAAGATCCTGAAGTTCCAATTTTTAATCAAAGTTTTTTCAAGTCTGACAAAAGGACAAGAAACTTCTAATGACAAGGGTCCTCTTTGTTGTTACCATTAATGGGTCAAAACCCAATTTTTAGGGGAAAGAAGAGAAAGACAAGTCAATGTCATTCAATTCAATCCTCTCTTTCTTCATTATTTTTTCTCCAGCTTTTCTCTTTTCCTTTATAATATAAACTAATATATTCGATACCCAAATACACACAAACATGGATTCACTCATCACATTTCCCATTTCACAAACCATTTTTTCAAAGAAAAATTTTATATTTTTCTATAAAGAAAGTGGCTTTAAAGCATTAAACGCAAGACAATAATAATAGCCTTATTAACAAATATCATCACTATAATGATTGAGTTTTGTGCATTTGCTGATGCTATGATGTGGGTTTGTATACGATTCTAGTCTCAATAGAGCATCTTTTCTTTTTCTCTCTTAGCTTTATGGAATATTTCTTCAAAATCGATGTAGAGAGAAAGAGAAGAAAAAAAGTCTTCACAAGTTGACGAAAGTAGTTTTTATTGCTATTTGTTTGCTTGTTTGAAAGTTTCTAAAGTTTGTGAAAAATATTTTACTTGACATTAAAAGTATCCTCTTTTTTAAACATGACGGACACTATTTATGTAAAAGATATCAATGCTTCTAAACCAAATTCATTAAATGAGGGACCACTGGTCCCTTAGTTTGTTTTGATGTCTAATTAAATATGATATTTTCCAAAACCATAAGATCATCTGCTCGTGCTAATCACATATCAAATGCCCAATTTTGCATCGCTATCGGTTGAAATGGTGAACTCGATCGATTAGCTCAAAATCTATAAAATGTACTAGTTTTCACACGTACAATGATAGATTTAGAATGACAAGGACACAGATGAAGAGAAATCAACAATAAGACACATTCTGTTAAAAAAGAGAGAAATTGAAATGTTAGATAGAATCAAAGTACACAATACAAAGAGAATGGAAATGAACACGATCCTATGACCAATATATGTTACGTAGACGTGTAAAATTTGTGATTTTCCATTTAGTATATTTTTATAACTGCCCAACTGCCATTTCGACCAAAACAAAGGAACAGATTGCTCTTTCTTGACTTTCAAGTTTCACTTTTCTCAAAGATTTCAAGGTTAGGTAACTTGCATTATGGTACATCCATGAGCATCATTACTTGTTCAAATAGTAAAATAAACCCATAAGACAAACCTGTCTGACCAGCAGTGGGTAATCTAATGTTGTAGAGAGGAAATTTACTCAATATGAATTGGATTGAACTAAAGAGACAAAACTGGGAAACATAAAAGCTAAAATGAGTAAAATGTGTACATTCTTTGCTGTAATGTGATGGAAAATTTAACCCAACAAAACCTGGTTTCTACGTTCTGAACTCATAATGCCCTAACAAAAGGTTTCAAATTTATTTGGGGTCAACAACAAAATATTACAATAACTATGAAATTCTTCAGGATGGGGAAGAAGAAGATGGCCCAAGAAGCTCGAGGAATAGCCTAGCAAGCAAACTGGGTTTTAAAGGAACTTGACCTAATTGATGGAAAACACAAAAGCGGCCGAACAGTAAAGCCCTGAGATCTCTTCAACCACCAATTCACCATATTTCCGACCTGATATGAGACGAGCAAAAAGAACAAAGTGATCCTACTTTGTTAGTACCATTTTAACCAACACCTAAAGAAACACTGCACACAACTCTACATTCCTAATGGGCCCCAAAATGGACAACGTTTTCTCCTTTCCCCCATAATGACAATAAGTTTTGACAATAATCACTTTTTTAACACCAATAGTCGAAGAGAAAAAGAAAAAAAAAAAAAAAACAATACTCTATTCAGGCAGAATTGGGTTCCTCTACCCATCACCTAAACACTGTAAATAATTTAAAAACGTACACGTTAGTCCCATGCACTAGTCACCCCTGAACCACTGAATCCTCCTCCACCTCCTCCTCCATATCCACCAGAACCACCACCATAACCACCCCCACTGTTGTTGTTGCCTCCACCATAATAATCGGAACCACCCCTGTTGAAAGAGCTTTCTCTTCTATAGTCACGGCTACCAAATCGGCCTCCCCCAGAACGACGGTTTCTTCCTCCACTGTATGCAGACCTGGCACCAAATCGTATTAGCCAATCAGGAACTTCCTGATTTGATTCTGTCATCAGATCAGCCAAGGATCTTGCCAAGGACATATTGTTCTCGTTAAAAAAGGCAGTTGCTAAACCAGTTTTCCCAGCTCTCCCCGTTCGTCCAATTCTATGAACATAATCATCGATGTCATTAGGGAGATCGAAGTTCACCACATGTGCAACATGAGGAATGTCAAGCCCTCGAGCAGCTACATCAGTTGCCACTAAAATCGGTGTGTTCCCACTTCGAAACGACCTCAATGCTTGTTCTCTTTCCTGCAAGCACATATAAATACATAAAACAGAACCACCAATGAATTATTTACAACCCAAATCAAAAAACATGTTACAATACATGGTCAAAACACAACTGATCTCAAATTCATGCATGAGAATAGAACAATCATTAACGGTAACAATAGCCAAAACCATCAAATTATTTCTTCGCCAGTTGAAGACACCTTACTTGATACGTGGAAACAAGAAGTAACAATGACATCTAAAATTTGTAGATAGGATAACGAAAGAACTCAGATGACAAGATGAAAATAAGTTCTCACCATCTAAAACTCAAAAACCAACTTAGGTTCTGAATAATGAAATTATCAAAGAGGAAGTAGGTGGAAGTTAACAACAGCACAAGTACACATAAATATAACATGAGAAATCAATCGACAGAATCATCTGTACCTGCAGAATAATAGTGTAACCTACTTCTTAAAGAACTTCAATTATTTGGTAGGCCAAACTATTTTCCTATTTACACAAGATAACATAGAAATTTCAACTGAAAAAGAATTAGAGCCAAAATTACATATTTAGACTGAATTAAACTATTGTTTAATCACGGGAACTTTAATTAATGAGGGAGATCTGTGAACATAGTAAGGATAAATATAAAACAACACACCTAGAGACTTCATATTTCCAACAAAAAACATTGAAAGCATTTTTCCTTTTAGACAGAAATGATGTAAATCCTTTGATGTGAGAAAACGTACTTTTTATGGTCAGAGATGAGACAAAATATACAAAAGAATGGAGGTATCCATCCCAAAGATAGAGTAAGTAGCAAAAGTCATCCACCTGGCACAAAAAGCTTTACACTACTGAGATGTTAGGGGTTCTCCCTCGAGAAAAACATCTCTCTCATGAGGGCATAACTCATCCACCAGTTGCAATAACCCACCTTGTTCATTGAAATATTGTTTAATTTTTTTAATTCGAAAGTGTCCAAACTTGCTTAGACACATCTCAACCTATCCCTCATGACATCCTACCTAACCCACAATATTTGAGCACCAAAATAAGGTGTATAACATTAAATATTAGGTACTCAGTCACTATTTTTTTCTTGATATACGTGAGGGGTATAGGTCAGCCTACACACCACCTCAATTAACCAATCTCACAAGACAACCCATCTAACCCTACAACATTTAAGTGTCAACGAAACTTGTAGAAGATTAAATAGCTAAGTAGTGATCATCACGGATTGAACCGATGACCTTTTTAGTTATTGAGACCGTCTCCTTTTTTACAACTAAGCCAACCCATGATGGTTTACTGGGCCACTATATGATTGAAATCCTTCCCTCTCAAGTCCTTTATAAAACTCATGAGACTTATTGACCACCAGCCCACGCAGTTCAAAACATTGTTCCCTTAATGGGAAGAATTCTATATTTCTTAACCAACATAGACCATGCAAACGCACATATACTTTCAAATGAAGAATTAAAATAGAAGCTGTAGCCAATGTAGGTAGTAGTGAAGTTTGGAATGCTAGAAGATACCCTTGAAAGTCCAAGTTCAAGTTGCTAGGATGAAAACTCAACAATGCAGAAACAAAAATTAGTAAGCTATAGCAGTAATAACCTAAAAGAAAAAACTTGAGTAATTTTCCCAAGTTCAAATTAAACCATAAAAAGACCCAAGAATTCCTCTGTTAAGAGCTACTTCTTCCTCCTTCCTCCTTTTTATTTCCTTTTTCTGTTCCTTTCATTTATTTTTGGGGTTTATAGCTCTACCACTGACCTATAGACCCACCTTAAAAATAAGGGATCCTTTTAAAGATAAGGGGAGAAAACCATGTATTGATGGAGCAGAGCATTCACAATTTCTCGATGAATTAAATATGCCAAAAACTGACGTACTAACCTGTTGTGTTCTATCACCATGAATGGTAGTGGCAGGAAAACCATTGAGGCATAACCAATGTTCAAGAGCATCAGCTCCCTTCTTTGTCTCCACAAAAACCAGAGTAAGAGATTGCTGTCAATACAGAAATTATATAAGAATCTTCTTTCCTTAGCAATTTGGGAAAAAGATAAATGATCAATGCCTAAGATTTAATATCCTTTCCTAGAAATATGAGGTCAAGGGATGCACAAGTCAATTAGAGATCAATTAATAAAATAAGTGATTATTAATTAAAAACAAAAACTAGATCGACCCAAATCCTCGCAATGATGTAAAAATATGGAACATATACCTTTCCCTGCACACCATTTGCCCTCTGTGCGTGAAGAAGGTCCAATAAATGACTTCTCTTGTCAGGTTCATGAACATACTCAACTCTTTGAGCAATTAGATCAGTGCTCGAACCCACTCTTCCAACAGCCAGAAATATATACTTGTCTAGAAAATCAGAGGCAAGTCTCTGCAAGAAAAAAGTCGACTCCATATAAAGTAAAACAAAAATAATAATAATAATAATAATAATAATAATAAATTATCTTTGTGTTGATCTACATCTTTTATGAGGATAAACAATTAAGACATAATAAAACTCACTATGAAATGCCAAGATGTGCTATGAGCACTAGAAAAAAAAAGTTTGACGTTCGAAAAACTGCACTTACTTTTATTGAAAGGACAAAAACAGCACTTGGTTTATGAGAAGGAAAAGCAATACCATTAAAATATAATGCAGCAAGACACAAATTTTTTTCACTTACAAAAAGAGTACCTGAATCTCCCTTGGAAAAGTTGCACTGAACAGCATAGTCTGCCTTACACCAGGTGGAGGCATGTCCATTTGTTCTACTATTTTCCTGATTTGGGGCTCAAATCCCATATCTAACATGCGGTCTGCTTCATCAAGGGCCAAGTATCTTATCATCTGCAGTGAAACTTTAGCCCTTTCAAGCAAATCTACTAATCTTCCTGGAGTCGCAACAAGAATATCAACACCTCTTTCTAGATCACGTAGCTGATTCAAAAAACAAAAAAACCAAATGTCAATAGTGCTAACCAAGCAAAAAATTATAAACTAACAAATTCATAGACACGAGTAGATCATGACATCACAACCTAGGATAACAGAAAGAGGAGGTATCACATCACATCAACAGACAGCACATGGCAAGAAAATAGTGTCTGTACAGAAGGAAAATCTAACCAATGTCATGTTGAAAAAAAATTTCATCAATTACCATTCCACATTATAAATGTACACTCGTGAACATTTATGTTTTGACTCAAATCAATCTAAAGTAATTATAATCAATCCTTCTCTCATGCTAAAGTAGTGTTTACTGGATGAGAACATGATGAGATGATTTACTGTCACAAGTATATGTACTCCCTTACCCTTCACAATATACTGCTATACAAATATGCAAGACAAAGACAACCTCAGCAACTACATGAGCAGTACTTCGACACAAAGTCACACATTGAGAGCTGAAATACTTTAAATAGACAGAAAATGATTAAGAAATGGGGTAAAGGAACACAAAACCTGTAGGTTGATTGGTGCACCTCCATAAGCAACCACCACTCTGACCCCGGTTTGATAAGAGAATTTCCTTGCTTCTTCATGTATCTAAAAACACAATAATTCAGCCGTATAACAAAATTGTAACAAAGAGTTGATGACTTTCTGCATAATCAAAAGAAAATGAAATAAGAGTTCTCTTAAACAAAAAAAAAAAACTCACTTGCATTGAAAGCTCCCTAGTTGGAGAGAGAATGAGAGCAAGTGGGTAAACTGTGCGTGCACCTCGAGCTGGTCTCGGCATACTCTGGCCCTTCATTATGCCACTGATAATGGGGAAACAAAAAGCAGCAGTCTTTCCAGATCCAGTCTGAGCACAAGCCATTAAGTCTCTCCCTGCAAGAGAGATAGGAATAGCATGCCGCTGGACAGGTGTTGGTTTTACATACTTGCACCGTCGAATGTTTTGATTAAGTGCATCACCCAAATCAATTTCAGCAAACGTATTCACCGGAGGGGGTACATTTTCGCCACTTGTTTCCACAGGAATATCTTCATAAGCATCAAAATTAATACCGGTATTTTCTTGCTCTCCAAATGCTTCCTCTGTATCCTCCTCATCTCCAAATGGATTCACTTCCCGATCCCCCCTCCCACGATCCCATCCACCTCCTCTACTTCCCCCCCATCCTCCTCCACGACTACCACCACTATAACCGGATCGATTATTATAATCGTTCCGGGGACCACCACCCCAGCGAGACCCTGCATGTCCAGAACGATCATTACCCACAGCAGGCCCACTATTTGCTGCAGCAGGCAGATCGGATGGGGCTGTGCGATTCCGCAGATGTGGGGGTACATAAGCCGATCGGCCAGGTGCTGTAGTAGTTCCAGCACTACAATTGTTAGCAGAACCAGCAGCTACATTCTCAGCAGCCGAGCTTGCAGCCAAATCTGCCCACGAAGTTCGCATAGTTGAGACCCTTTCACGAGTTCAAAAAAAAATGTTCGCCAATCCACTCCAAATTACAACAAATTCTGCACATTATTTATCAATGAACAAATTAACCCTCCACATCAGAAAAATAAACAGTTCAAACATGCATAAATACACTCGATAACAAAAGCATATCCCGATGCAAAGCTAAATCAACCCCATCACAAACTTAATACCCAAACATAGAAATAAATGCGTCCTTCGATTAACCAAAAGAAAACCCAAAAAGAAAAAAAAAAAAAAAAAAAAAAACAAGCATCAGACTCACAACTTCATTTTTTAAAATATATATATAATATATTAATCGGTCTCAAATCCCATATTCTTTTCAGCAAAAGAAATACAACCCACGAAAGTAACAGAGAAAGATAACCTTGATCTGCAGCTACATCAACTAAAGAAAAGCTAAAGAATAAAACCCCAAGATGAAAGGAAAAAAAACAAAAAAACAAAAAAACAAAATCATCGAGAAATAAGAAAGAGTTTGAAATCATAACAATGCACGCAAGGACAAAGATACGGAGACGAAGAAGAAGGGAAGAACCTGAAGAAGAGGAAAAACAAAAAGACGCGGATACCTGAAAAGTCGCAAAAATAGTGGAAGATCCAGGAACCCTAATTTTCGTCGTAGTAGACAACAGGGAGAGATAAAAAAGCGCCTTGCTTCGAGAGAACGAAAACAAAAATATCTTCCCTTTGCTACATAAATATATAATAAATATTTATATATATATATATAATATAATATATAATTAATTATATAATTTCGCCTTTATTTTTCTTCGTTCTTCTTTTCCCTCCCTCCCTCCCTTGTTTTTTCTTTTCTTTTATTTGTTTTTTTTTTCTTTTTTTTTTAACTCTGGTTGGGTTTGGGTAAAAGAGTTTCAAATTAATTTCTCCCTAATTTCTTTATGTTTCCAAATTATATATATTGAAAAAACTAAATTACTACGTCCCTACGTATGTTTAATGGGATTAGCGGCCCTAATCCTCTCTCTTTCTTATCCTTCCGATTTTTATTCTTTCTTCTCTAATTCTTCTACCCATATGCTCACTCACTCCCTTTTTCACTGTGCACTAAATTCTACTCACCAAACTTCATTTTTTACCCTCCGTATGTATATATTTTTTTTTGTTTGTATGGGATATGAATTATTCTTAATCTGTATTTCCACAATATACAAAAATGAAATTTTATTTTGTTATCTTTTGTAAACCAGATTTAGATTACGTTTACATTGTTTATGAAAAAAAGTGTTTCAACGATATATTTTTTTAAAAATATTTTATTTTTATAAAATATATTAAAAATATTTTATATGACAAAAAATGTTTTCCAATAAAACGTTTAAAAGGAAATATATTCTATAAATTATGTTTTTAAATATATTCGTGTTTGGTTAGATCTATTATAAGGGTTTATCTACGTAATTTTGTTTAAAAACTCGATTTTTCAAAATTTGATTAAAAGTTTGGTTATTGAATATTTTGTTTTGTTTAAATTTAATTATTACATTTTGAAAAGTTATCAAACACCTCGAACTTTTTTTAAATAGTAATCCAAACACACTCTTATTATTTACATTGATTTTTCTTTAATTAATGTATAATTGAATTATATGTTCGAGTAATATAACCCAACAAAATCGTTAATATATCCATTAGAAAATAATTGTTTGCAAGTGAAGATCAATCGATATGCTTATTTTTTAATACACATTGATATTTATGATAGTATTGGTATTAGTGATAACAAAGAAACGTAGAGTGTAACTTGAGAATATGGAAATAATTGTTTTATAAAAAAAATTATTTTTTAATATAAATTTGGTTCGGATAATTTACATATGTACAAGTTGAGCTAAACTCTTTTTTTTTATAATTTTTTAGCATACAAATACTCTTAATTAATTAATAGTCTAAAATAATTTTAAGCTGTAACTAAGGATGATGGACCAAGATGGCCAAACTTAGTATTTGTAAGGTTGATTTCTCTTTATTCCTTTAGTTTAGCTTTTGAAATGGAAAGACATATTTAAATACACAAATTTATAGATCATAGCATATCTTAAAAGAAAAAACAAATTCCAAGAAGCATTATTTAATTAGTCACATTGACAATTCTAAGTAGATTATTTCTATATTTCATTTATGTTTAAATTGATATAGTATTACAAATTTTCATTTTTTTTACGTTATGTGTTGAAAGTAGACATAAGTTCATTGTGTCATACTTTAAAATTAGTTTCATCCGGATGAGCAACATAAAAAAAACTTAAACAAACTTCAACATAGCTTAAATCACCCTATAATGTTATAATATTGTCCATACCACAGTTTTACTTTTGTTTTCAACCCATAAAGCCACGTGTTGTCGGAGATGGTATTTTTTTTTATGATATGTATATATTCTTTTTTGTTAAAAAATCAAATTATTTTTAAGAAATAGTATGCTTTTTTATATATGTAAGTGTCCAGACCAGTTTACGGGCATTTAAAAAATTAAACCTCTGTTTAGTTATAGGTGCCAACCTAAAATACATAGGATTCAATTGTTTTGGTTTTTAAAACGTTTTTAAAAATCATGTTTTTGTTAGGATCATTTGAACCAATTGAATTCAATTGGAAACATAATTATGATCTAAATATGTTATATTGGCCTAATGAGTTGAAGAGTTTACTTACTCAAAGTTTGTGAGTCACCCAATTAAAGAAATATCAATTGTAGCTGATTCTTATATTGTAAGGTTCAAAAAATCACAACTTCTCTCCTTGTTGCAAATACCTACAAATTGGACAAGTCTTATATATTTGTGAAATTTGAGAAAACTACACATTGTGTGTCACAAGTAGAATCGATATTAACAATTGATTCTTCGTAATTCTTATATTACATTCACTTACTTAATAAAAACATATAAAATGTTATTCGGGCAGTCAAACAATGAATGACAGAGCCGTGAGGCGTGAGTATGATCACATCAACCATTTATGTACTATTACATCTTGAAAACAACCAAGTAACCATATACACGATTTTTAAGGATTAGTTCAGTTTTTTAAGAGAGGTCGAACAACAAATTGTTGAGAGTCATTGATATGACCAAATAATAAAAATTAAACTACCTTGAACAATAATAAAAATTTACTATATCATTTTAAATATAAGATTTTATATAAGTACAAGGTTTAATTTGTATCGTAACATAACTTCTAATCGCGAATATTTAATGATATCTACTAAACATCGTAAGAAAAATAACAACGTTTTAAGAGATGTTTGACAACCGACATGTAATTGAATTGGGTGAACAAAAAAACTCTCTGACCATTTTAAGGAGGTGTTTGGGATAAATAGTGAAATAGTAAGATTCTAGAGAATTATGAAGTGGTGTGATCTATCTTACAAGAAGTTTATAATATTTAAAATTGATGTGTTTTTAGCGGTGGAACCCACAAACTTCTTGGGACAAACAAGTAGTGGAGTTCATAACTTCATACTTACCTACTACTACTTTCAATACTCTTAGGCCAAACACACTAAAAAATTCACATTTCACACTTTTTTTTTTTGTTAAACGTATTCGTTCTTTGCGACAACTCTCGTAATCATTCTCTCACATAGTAATTAACAATTCAATTCAACCCCTAAAAAATAACATCAACCAATACACTTTTAATAAGTTAGAATGTTAATAGTCCTCCTCGAATTCCCCTGTATTACATATTTTAAATTTATACTTTTTATGTTAGTAAATAATGTTTCAAAATACCATAATCAATGAACAGTTAACATTGTCTTATCTAAATAAATTTGAAGTTGCGAAAGAAGAAATAATAATAAATAGATAGTTTAAGAAAATTGTATATCAATTTTTAAGTATAAGTCATGGTGTTGCTGACAAGAAAATACATGCTTTACACGTACATGCGTGCATGTACATATATCAAATCCCCTTTGACAAGTAATTTGTTTATAGTTAAGTTTGTGAATTACAATAACTACGTCTAACTATGGTTTTCTTTAGGTTTACCTCATTTTTTAAACATGTTTAAAAACAATCAATGTTTTATGAAATTAAATTTGTATTGAAATAATGTTTTTGTCATTTAAATTTTGCTTATATTTCAATGCAAGAACAAAGGCAAAAAACATGAACGGTTATTAAACAAAACGCTACTGATTTATAACCATACAGTTTTTATAACTTTTTATGTGTTATTAGATTATAAATTCACCTCTTTAAATTTCATAAGTCTTATCTATCTATATCGAGAACTTTCTGATTCTAATAGGCACGAAGTTCAACTTTTATCCAAAAGATCCATCGTTGTTTAAGAAAAAAGAAACCCGATAATGGTTAAGGAGCAATAAAACAAAAGGTTGAAAGTTTAGAGACACACTATACATGTAACTAAAAGTTTAAGGCATATTTGGACACTTTAGAAAGCTCATAGATAAAAGAACCACTCAAACTAAAGACAGTCCATTTAACATATATATTCATATAAACGCATTTAACTTAATCAATGATTAAAAGGTTGATTTCTATGTCATTTTGTTATAACTAAATTTTTAAATATAAATTATTTAAATACAACACACATATATATATAAAAAAAAGAATTATTATAATGTAGATTATTATACTTTGATTAGAATAGTTTGTGTTCAGGAATATGTTATTTTAGTTTGATTAGGATACTATGTGTAAACTATCATAGCTTAATAATAAAATAAAAAACAGTAAACATTATGGCTAATAATAAAAGAATGATTGCCAAATAGTGAATACTGTAGCAACTTGAGAGTTTTGAAATAGTATTTACGAGAACTCATCGAAGACTTTTAGATAATATTTATTATAGCAAGAGATAGATAATTTTTCTGTAAGATAATCTTTCTCTCATGACCCTTTAAATACATTCCATTTATTTTTCTAAAAAAATCTATTTAAACACTAAAATAATTAATTTTAATTTAAAGTTTTAGTTTCTTCAATCTCAATTGTTCAATTTCAAATTCCATGCTCTCAATAAATATTAAATATAGTCTATATATAGATTTTTTACATAAAAAATATTATTATTTAATTAATCTAGATAAAAGTTAATTTTACATAATGTATTTGGAATATAAACAAAATATAATAAAAATTGATATTCAATGAGTTTTGTGGTTTACAATAATATATAAAATTGTAATAACGAAGGGGAAAAATGAATTGAAGAAAGTGAAAATGAGAATGGGTTTGGGTCGTCACCGTATCTTTGTGCATTAGGAAGGAGACGATGATGGTTGAGATATCTCCGACGGCCCCCCGTTTGAGCGAGACGGTCTCTCATTCCCGTCCACAACTCTCTCTCACGCGCTTCTCCTTACGTTGTTAGCTGTACTGCCACGTTTCTAATTTAGGTATCCTACAACCGACACGTGGGCATAACGGGCGGAGCATGAGAGTGGGGAAATATTTTCCCGGTTTTCGAACAAATAGACATAAAAGAGTTTGCTTTATTTTTGTAATGTTTTTCAATTGAAAAAATTGAAAAGAGTGTGAGAGAGAGAGAGAGTAAGAAGGGGACATAACCAAATTTAACTTTGATTTTTCCATCTTTTCTTTTTAGTAAATTAGAGGGGAAGAGGACGGGGAAGAAGAAGACGGAGTCTTTTTCTAGGGTTTTCCGACGGATCTTTTACGGCTCACGAAATCCTATGAACTTGAAGGGAGCACCACCGAATCGGCGGGATCTTGATCTGTAATTGCCTTCGCTATTGGAGTGAAGAAATCACCAGAACCAATCTAGGGGAAATCATGGATTCCGTTTCTTCTAACTCCCACGGAAATCTGGACGAGCAGATTTCCCAGCTCATGCAGTGCAAGCCCTTGAACGAGCAGGAGGTACCCTTTTTTTTTTTTTTGTAATCTTTTGTTTTTCGATTTTTTCGTTTCTGTTTCTCGTTACGTCATAGTATCTGGAGATTTTTTGCTTATAATCGCGGGGTTTTCGAATGGTTTAAAAGCAATGTGATGGATCCAGCCTGATCCGTTAGGGTTGCAGAACTTGGATTGAGGTACTCGCGTGTTTCTGAGTTTTTGGGTACGATGCGTGGGTTTGGATGTCTTGGAATCATTTTTAGGGTAGATCTAGCAGTTGGATTTTTAGAAATATGGTTATTCGGGAAAGATTTGCGCTAACGTGAAATAGATCCTTTACTGTGGTGCCACTGCAGTCGGCGTTTTAGATTTAACTTCCAACATTATTTCGCTCCGAGAATGTTTTACCAGTTGGTGCTGTTTGGCGTGATAATATAAGTTAAGAACGCGTGTCTTAATAAAGAATTCAGACACTCCCCATTTATCACAACCGTGTGTGTTTTTGTGGCGTTTGATCTTGGTATCTAGTGACATCGATACCACGACCTCTGACTATTGATATTGCACGAATGCATCTCCACAGGTTTATTGCAAGTATAGTTTGTAGCTGTTAATTTAATCTTTCCTGTTTAGAAATGGGAGTGAGCATTTAGGTAAAATTGACCAGAGTTCCACTTTTCACGTAGTGAGTTTTCTGACAAACGATAGCATACTTCTTTCTAGCATATAGACATCATCAAGAAACCCTGAGCAACTCCAGTTATTGAAGTTATGATATTTAGCTAGCTATTTCTGTTTGTGTAAAGTTGCTGAGTACATTCTAAAAGTTATATTTTCCGCCTGACTGTTTGTGAATTTATAAATTATGTCTACATTCAAGCTAATTAAGATCAAGATGGTCTTGAGATCATCTGAGAACCATTTGAAGAAAAGAAGGGTTGTGATCAGGTCAATTATACGGTATCAATGATATATAACATAGTCAAAGACTTTGAGTGGAATATATATTGTTGACAAAATTTGGAGTTATAGGTTTTATGAATATGTCTGCCAATTATGAGATCCGGTCCATTTTAACCAGGTGCCGAAGTCTTTTCTGATTTGTTTGACATCAAGATAGGCAAAACATATATTTTGATGACACAATTCACTACTTGCATACCGTATTTCTTATTTCAAGGATCTCAACTTATGAAGTGTCTCTACTGCAGGTAAGAGTATTGTGTGAGAAAGCTAAGGAGATACTTATGGACGAGAGCAATGTTCAGGTATGTTTTATTTTGTTTCATATTTCTTCAAGTATTTTTTTTTTCTCTTTTTTTTTTTTTTCATGCGAAGTGTTTTGTCCTGTCCTCTTTTTCTGGGGTTTGATCTTATGCGTACGGAACATAATTATAATTTTTAAATAATATGAACTTATGCTTTGAATAAGCTATAAAACATCTTTAGTTGTTGTGGGTGCAATCTGTCTTGTACTCACCTTAGTTGATACGACATATGTTTAGCGGTACTTCTAGGGAGGGGTGGGTCACTAAATGTTTAGATACAACTTCCAGTAAGAAATTAAAAGCACTTCATTGTGATTTCAAAGAAACAATTTTGATAAGTGCCATTTTAGATGGTTTCAACTTAAACACTAAATCTTTCACATTACATATTTTCTTTTACCAATTTTGTAATATAAATCTTTCACATTACATATTTTCTTTTACCAATTTTGTAATTTCATCTTATCAATTAAATGAAGGAATCAATTTTGAAGTACATTTTTAGGTGCTTTGACTGAAAAGTTTATCTTTAATTTTTCACAATGCACATTTTCTTTCATCAACTTTCAGGTGAAATTTCATCTAATCAATTAAATGAAGGAATCAATAGTTTTCCAAATATGCTTTCAGGAAAAAAGATACGCACACATGCAGCAATTTAGTTTTACTCACGCTTCTCTGTCTATACGTTTTATCTTTCTAATATTGCTATACTCCCGTCTCATTTGATCTTTGCACTCTTTTGTACTAGATTTTCTTTACACCTATAGTTTCTCACGTCAATATGTTTGTTCACTCTTTCCCTACCAATCTTTCTCTCTACAAGCATTTTCAACAATAAAGGGATTTACTATCAAGTACTCTTTTTTATCGATCTTCTGTATAATGGGAGTGTTCTTTCCCTCTTTATTTTTTTTTCTTAAACAGGTCAAGAAGTTGTTTTCATTGGTGGTTTCTCTCTAGAATAATTTTGTAGCTCTTATATTCTGCCTTTCATGTTCTTGTTTTCTTATTCAGTACTCCGATGTATTTTGCACTCTCTAATTATATTGGATTTTTAAGTTTTTATAAATTCTAAAAAAACCTTAGCTATCTATTCTGCGGTTTCAAAAATGAAAATTAGGTCTGAATCGAATTGAACTGTTAATTCATGATCTGGGGTCTGTCTAGTTCCAACTTTTATAACAGTCATACTCTTGAACTTCTTCTCTTGTAATTTGATAATGGTGTTGCGGTGGTTGCTGCTTAATTTTTATGTTAATACCTTGAGGTTTTATGCTCTGCAGCCTGTTAAAAGTCCGGTAACAATATGTGGTGATATTCACGGGCAATTTCATGATCTTGCAGAACTCTTTCGCATTGGAGGGAAGGTACCTATTTTGACCATTGGCAGGATTTTTTTGGTTATCTTTGCTGAATGAGTAATGATTAAAGCATTGGAAGGGAAAATATAAGCTCAACTGTGAAAGAAAAGCTCTTGATATGCTGATATTCTAGATTCTTGTTAATGTTGAATCGTTGTGCTTCTCCAATTCAAGCTTAATTAGTGAGTAGATAATGAAAGTTATTAACTGATGGATGTCAAAAAAAAAAAAAAAAAAGGAAAAGAGGAGTAAAGATTTTTAGTGTGCTTCTGTCTTGCTAGATGTTTGTCTCGTATCCTTGATATTACTCACAATAACATACATTTATACTTGATTAAATCAAACAGATGATCTTAAGCTAACATTAAACTGTAGTCAATGTCTATGTTTATTTCATACATCATGCATGCATTTCATTTTGAGTTCCTTCTTGAAGTTCTAGATTGTAGTTGGGATTGAGTAGTCTTCTTTCTTTTTTACATTATATCACATCATTCAGTTCTTTATTCCTTCAATTTATTTCTGGTGGAGCAGTGTCCAGATACAAATTACTTGTTTATGGGAGATTATGTTGATCGTGGCTACTACTCAGTTGAAACTGTTACAGTAAGTATGGCTCTGTTTAATGTAAATGTACTTGGTTTGCGCTTCATGTATTATGTGGCAAAATTTCTATGGCTTGGAAATTCTGGAGACATTACAACATTTGAACTATTGTTTTAGGCAATGAATGGTTTTACGTGCATTATTTATGATTTAGACCTAAGAACAAGGAAAAATAATAAATAGCTGCAATGTATCAGAAGTTCACAACATTCAAGATTCCAAAGGCAGTTAAGTTGAATTGTTAAGTATATGAACTAGAATTGTCATGTATTTCAATGACAGAAATTGAACATGTTTAAAGCCTCTTTCTATATAATTTATACTTCTTTACCCCTTCTTACCCTCTTCTTTTCATTTCTAGGATTATAGAAATTGAACCATTTGATCTTTTTTTTTTTTCTTTTTAAATTATTTGTATCAAATAACACGAGCAACTTTCATTGCGAAAAAAATGAAAGAATACATAGACATATACAAAAAATCAAGCCCACGAAAAAGGGGGACACCCTCTACAAGAAGGGACTCCAGCTATAAAAAATCGTGAAAGAATAGTTACAAAAGAACATCAAAATCGAATCACACTGGAAAATATGAAAGGAATCAAGGGACCACGTTTCTGTAGGATCCCTCTCAGCACCCTTAAACACCCCACTATTCTGTTTGCCCCACATAACCCATAAAATCTCACACAAGCAAGCCAAAGAAAATGGCATTGCTCCCCAATCAGAGGATCGAGGAGCTCCTTGATCATAACATTGACATCTCTATGCCAAGTACACATCAAACCAAACGTATGGAAAAAATATTTTGGTTCCTTATCTATGAGGATGAGAAATTAATTTTTGAATTGATTCATGAGTAATGAAGATATTGATAATTCTTGAATGCAAATTTGGGCTTGTCCAATAAGTCACTGATACACAACTCCTTCCACCTGAAAAAAAACAAGAGTCGATGTTTCTCTCAAAATAATCACAAGTGAGTGATTTCTTCCCTAATTTAATTGAGAGATCACAAATCATCATGGGTTGCCTTGGCGGTGAAAAAGGAGACAATTTCAACGACAAACGTGGTGGTCATGGTTTTAATTCACGGTAGCAATCTACCTAATAATTAATTTTTTACGAGTTTCTTGACACCTAAATGTTGTAGGGTCAAGCAGATTGTCCTATGAGATTAGTTCAGGTGTGTGTAAACTTGTCCGGACACTCACGGGCATCCAAAAAAGTTTAATTGAGAGGTTACAGAGTATTTATAACTCAAGGATCTGAACAAATTATCAGAAACAAACTAACTGGAATTTAACCAGCCCTTTTAACAAATAACATACTTTCTTAACAAGATTTCCTGTGAACACCACAATGTTTTCATAGTAGGCTGTAGCATGCTTTTTGGAGCAGGAACTCAACTTGTGTTCTAATATGAGTTATTTTACAGCTTTTAGTGGCCCTTAAAGTCCGATATCCTCAACGCATCACAATTCTTAGAGGAAATCATGAAAGTCGTCAGGTAAATGTTTATCATTAGTACTGTGACCCTTAGTTTTGATGTTTTTCTCTGATGTCATCTCTAATTATGGTTTATGTTCTCTTTATGCAGATAACACAAGTTTATGGGTTCTATGACGAATGCTTGAGAAAGTACGCTTTTTTGGCTTATCCTTAGTAGGAATTATTATTTTTCCACGTCCTCTTATGGCTCAACTTCATCTTGTCATTTCAAATTCTTTTTGCTTTCTGTGTTGCTTTTAGTTAATGCTACCCTGTGATGCACTTTTTTTTGGGTGCTTATAGAGTTTTATGAAAAAGGTTGTCCTGATGCATTTTAACATGTTCCTTCAAATATGTTATCTTGAAAATATTTATATACTATCTGCTGTTTATATTTGTGAGTTATTTATCTAAAGATGGAAGTTATGTATGTGGCGCATAAGGGAGTATTTTTCTTTAATTATTTTTTATTGGGGTGAAGCAAGACTATCACGTCCGCATGAAGTATGAAGAATATTTTGAAAAGGCAACCCAAGTATGACCTGTATGTTTTATTATCTTATCTCTTTTTTTGCAGGTATGGCAATGCTAATGTTTGGAAGATTTTTACTGACCTGTTCGACTATTTTCCGTTGACAGCACTGGTTAGTATAATCTAAACATCATTATGTATAATTGCATTGTGGGGCTCCTCCTTATACCAATTGCCAATTTTTGTTTCTGAAATTGATTCTGATGCTTGTTTCTCTAATCTTTATAGGTGGAATCAGAAATATTCTGTCTGCATGGTGGTTTGTCGCCATCCATTGAAACCCTCGACAATATACGGAATTTTGATCGTGTTCAAGAAGTTCCTCATGAAGGTCCCATGTGTGATCTCTTATGGTCTGACCCAGATGATCGATGTGGGTGGGGAATTTCTCCAAGAGGTGCTGGATATACCTTTGGTCAGGTAAATTTGCGAAGGCAACCTATCATCTTACATCTAACCCTTCGTATTTTCACCACGGAGTTTTATGAGCCTTTTTTGTTGTTTCTCCAGGACATATCTGAGCAGTTTAACCATAGTAATAATTTAAAGTTGATTGCAAGAGCTCATCAGCTAGTGATGGAAGGCTATAACTGGAGTCATGTAAGAAGTTTTTTTCCCTTTGATGCGTGCATTGATCTTTTGTTTAGGTGGTGTGAGCAACTTAGAAATCAATTGGTTATAACAGGAACAAAAAGTTGTGACTATATTTAGTGCGCCTAATTATTGTTACCGCTGTGGAAATATGGCATCAATTTTGGAAGTTGATGACTGCAAGGCGCACACTTTCATTCAGGTATACCTCTTTTTCCTCTCCCTCTCTCAGAAAAGGAGCAACTACTCAGCTAATAATTACGTTTTCCTTGTATGTGTGAACAAATTCTTGGCTTCTGCAGTTCGAACCAGCTCCAAGGAGGGGTGAACCGGATGTTACTCGAAGAACTCCTGATTACTTCTTATGATGCGCCTATTGTCAGACGAAAATTTCTAGCTGCAGGTTTATGTTTTGGCTGTTTTTTACATTGGAGAATTTTAGTTTTCCCTTTGGTGGTGGGGAAAGACAAAAGCATGTAAATTTCGATAGGGTGCTTTCAGGATGGTGGACTCCATCCTTGCAAATCTCAAGGTTTTGCTGAAGGAAAGCTATAGGGCTGGCGACCTGTTAACTGCATACGTAACATCTCCAGAGAACAATGTATTGTTGCATCCCTTTCTTTCTTCCTTCCTTCCTTTTCTTTCTTTTTCTCTCTTTTTTTTTATTTTTTTTTATTTTTAGTAATTTGTTTCGTGCAATTTTCCTATCCTTTGGTTCACGGGTTCTCTGTGCTTTTCTGTTTAACTGTTTTGTAGGATGCTTTTGTTTTAGTTTTCTTTTTGGGGGTTTACAGATGGACCATCACTTTAATTTCACTTCAATGAGTGTCTTTATTATTCTTTTCCATAATTTTCTGTCACTCTGCACCTTACCTTCCAAAAGTTCTTAATCATTATTATTTATTACTGGTAAATGGGAACGGCGAGCAATAATCAGATCCAGTTAGAAGCATTGTGTACGTTTGATTGTCGTCAAACTGATGAGTTCATGCTTTTCTACTCTAGACTTGAAAATAATAATTCAGCTGCCTGCAGTATCATACAATATCTTTTGTGCAATTTTTTTTTTGTAATAAATGGTTTATCCCAGACTTTGCATTGATGGATCTGTGTTTTAATGCAAGTTTGATAGCAGAAATTTGGACACTTGAATGAATCTCAGCTTAAATTTCCTCCTAATAAACCATTTGAAGATATCTTTAGCAATATATTTCCTCATAATAAACCATTTGAAAATATGTTTTACAATATCTTTGGATTGTCTTTCATTTTGTCAACCGAATCGTTTCTAATGGCAACACAATCTTAAGTTGTTGGTTTGTGTAGTCAATTGAAGACTAGAGTGGGAGGTGAAATAGATTTGGTGTAAGCAAGAGGCAGTGCAAGAAGTTTCTTGGACCTCCCTACGTATGCTCGCTTTGTGAAATTGTTGTAATCATTTTCCTCAATTGCTTCCAATATTTTTCTGTACAACATCAATGATGACCAAACTGGCCAACGGCTGGCCTTGTCAAGCTGAGAAGCTCCCTCTTCTGCTAGTTTGAAATAGAACCTTGCCCTTTTTATCTGTTCTTTCATGAATTCTCTCCACTTGTCACTCACTCTCATTCTCAATATATCGGCGTCGCATAACCCAAACTGTGCAAGCTCGTCTTGTGGAAGATATACCCTGCCTCTCGTTGCACTAAAACAGCATCAAAAAGCAGCATTAGGATATGTAAACAATCATAGGATATGTAAACAATCATAAAATTAACAAAGAAGACAAAAATGGTAAACAAAATAAGATATCGGCACATGGATTTATATGGTTCATTAACGGTAAATATAGATAGCTAGAATCCATTTTTCTTTTAAACTCTATTAGCCCCAACGTCAAGGGGTGGAAGAAGAGCACAGTCATTGTATGTCCTAATACCTCCCGAGAGTCGAATTGAAAGAACAAAAAAGAAAAAAACCTAAATGGTATAAAAATTTAGAAGCGTAACAAGCTACATGGTAAGTTGCAAGGTTACAAACATGAGGACATAATAAAGATAAAACATTTCTCAATTGACTTACTAAAGTAACAATCTCATCATAGTTTGTTGACTATTTGATAATCAGATCAACGACCTCCTAAGAATCATATTTCATCACTAAAGCAAAGGAAGTAGGGGACACAAAAACAAAATCAGACTAGGCACCTCTAGTGCTATAGAGTTTATTAAGTACTCACTCATCTAAATCCCATGACAATCATAGTAAATAACATAAATATCAGTAGACGGCGGACTCGAAAAATTCCCATATAAACAAAGAGAGTAAAAGAGAGCTTACTCCTCTCCCACATCTCTTAGAATATTGGTAAGTTGATTCCCAATTCCCAAATGGAGAGCAGCACTGTAAATCGTATGAGTAGAAAGTGAAGAATCAGGTGCAATTCCCATAACAGGGACACTCATTAGTCCCACAGTTCCAGCCACATAATAACAATACAAGTATAGCTCTTCAAAATTCTCATATCGACACTTTTTAGTGTCCATTCTCATGCCTTCAATCATGTCCCTGAAAGGCTGATTTCAGAAAACCAAAAAACACAACAACAATAAGTATGAGCTCACATCAGCAAGAACAGAAAAAAATGGAAACTTTTCTCCTTAACTCACAGCACCTTCATGTCTATGGGAAATTTGGACACTGTGTGACTTAAAGCAGCATCCAATAAGTCATAGGGGCGGCCTTCAAAAATGTCCTCCAATCGTTCTTCCCATCGATCAAGAACTTTTGGATTCATATACACAGCATTGGGGCCATCCACAAGTTCATCTGTTCTCCTACACCAAACTACAGTAAAATAAATTACCAAAAAATCAGTAATTTTCCATGGATTTTGGTTAGGAAATGACCAAAACTCCTTATTTTATGGGTTTTCTCATATGGGTTCTCTTTAAAAATGTTATCCGAGTGATTTTTTTTGGTTTCCGATGGATGGATGAACTAAAATTGGAGGGGAAAAAATGAAACTTACACTACTTGTAGATTTTTTTTTTAACCTTTGGCTTACATCATTATTCGTGCAAAATTAACTCACTTATATGGATTAGCTTCTTGTTCTCATTCTTTGCGAGCTAGCTTTCCTTTTTGTGGCTCTCACGTTCGGTCTCCTCTCTCTTAGTCTCTTGTCTCTCCCTCGCTGTCTTGCTCTCTCTTACTCCCACTCATTTTTGGTTTCCTACCTCTCCCTGTCTTGCTCTCATTGTCTCTCTCGCTCTCTCATTGTCTCACTTTTCAGTCTCTCGAAAAAGGAAAATTAAATGCAACTTTAGAGGATGATGATGTAGACAAGAGTTCAAAAATAAGTTGCAAAAAGCGGGAAAAAAACTATCTTAGAGTTTGAGTTTGGGCCTATTCTACAATTATCTCTGATTTTGTTTTGTTTTCGGCCTTACCATATATTGCCCAAATTGCTCTCTGTCGTTCCTTTGTCATCAGCAAAGTTCCCAAATAGAAAGTCTTAGCATATTCTGCACAGATTTTCCTGCAACTCTCATAAGCTTCTTCAAGAAATGAAGGCTGAAATTTCATCTTCTTCTTACACCATTCTTCTCTTAAAAAATGGTTGCCTTCAGATTGCCTCTCCACAATCTCTTCAACCTTCAAATGATCCAAAGGAATTCCTTGTTTTGATAAAGTTTGTAACTTTAACGTTTCACTGCTTCTGGGTGCTGCAATTATCCCTCCTCCATTCCTTATAGTTTTGAATCTTTTTGGAAAAACATTCCCTTTGCATTCTCCAATGAATGTGAGAGACTTTGGTGTGACAAAAACACAAGAACTCATTTTTTAAATCTTTTGAAAAAAACCCCCCAAAGAGGAAGTTTGGATTCAAGAGCTTTATAACTACAATTAATTGATTTTGGTATATTCCAATGGTGTTCAATGAAAGAGTAGGATTGTGCAATTGGGAATTTGGGCATTTTTTTTTCTCTCTTCAGTAAAGTTAGGAAGGATATGACAAATAAAATGCCTCGTCTTGAATAAACAGACATAGTTTGAAGTACAATAAATTTGTCTTGTTTTTGGGTCTTTATTTTAGAATCTTGATCCATATTGATACCCCCTTTATAAAACTCTACTCTCTCATCTCTATTGTACTCTTCCAATTATTTGTTTCTCTTTCTTCTTTTCATAAACAATTCCATAAAAAACTCTAAACATTGAGTCGATATATGCCAATTGTATTAGTTAATTGGAACGTTCATTATTTATCAAAAGTGTATCTTACTCGATTGTTCAATTATAATTTGTCACGTGACAAATTCTTATACGACAAAACATTTTATTTATTTTTTGTAAGAGTGAGATGCATGAACATGAGTGCCCTTCGGTGAACGTATGAATTATATTTGTGAATACTATTTGGTTTATAGATTTATAATGTGTAAATACATTAAACTTATAACTTGAGATAAGGTTGATGATTATGTTAGGGATAGGGAGATTATTCAAACAATGATTCTTTTGATCTCTTATATATTTGTATGTTAGTTGAGTTATCAACGGAACTTTAACTAATTTGATTTGAGAAAGGTAGATGTAAACCTCCGTAAGCACTGAAAATTAGGGTTGGCCGATTGACAAAGATACATTATACTAAACGCCAAACATGGTTCCACCAAATTGAATTCAACTAAACACTAAGAGTTGAAGGTGATTAAAATATTTGTAATTATAGAAACTTATTCAAAGAAATGGAAGTTTGTTTTAATTATATCATTAAAAGCATATTATATATTAATTAGTAAAAGAAAAAGGAACTAATTGTGTAATTTGAAATTGATATCAAAAAGCGTTTGTAGTCCAACGGTTAGGATAATTGCCTTCCAAGCAATAGACCCGGGTTCGACTCCCGGCAAACGCATACACTTTTTTATTGGGCCTCTCTCAAGCCCACAAAACACTAAGCCTTTTTCTTTTTCTTTCTTATTTATATAATTGTATTAACTTTGACTTTGTTTTTTATTTTTCTTTTCTTGTTGTTTATTAATTTAGTAGCATTTTTTGAGATTTTATTTATTTTCTTTCATATTTTGAATGAAAAGGGCAAATTAAACTACACTTTTATATGTAAATTAATAGTTTGTCCAATTATTCAAGTAAAACGCACTTAGTAATGCAACTAAAAAATAGTTAGATTTTAATAGAGATTTTTGAAAAATAGCTAACAAATCGAAAAATTTCAAAAAGTTAAACGATAGACTGATCGAACAACATTTACTTATTGACGGAAAAATTGGTCGCAGTAGGTTTGAACATTTATTAACCTGACTAGGCGGTTGGTCGAAATATCAACTCCGACTGACCTACCGATCATCACCCCTAGCTAAACTTAAAAACAATAGTGGATGAAAGTACAACTTCTTAGTTTACATTAAATCAAGAAGACCATTCTAACAAATATAATCTAATCCGACAAATTTGGCTATTTAAACCACATTGAAAAAATCTATTTTGTTATATATATATATATATATATATATATATATATATATATATATATATATA
Source organism: Cucumis melo (assembly GCF_025177605.1). Classification (NCBI taxonomy): domain Eukaryota; kingdom Viridiplantae; phylum Streptophyta; class Magnoliopsida; order Cucurbitales; family Cucurbitaceae; genus Cucumis; species Cucumis melo. The sequence goes on along the minus strand of NC_066861.1, from coordinate 534,737 downwards.
TATATATATATATATTTCAAAAGAAAAACAAAATAGATTTTTTAATAATTTAAAAGGGGTATTTTAAAAAATAACAGAACATAGCAAAATTCATCAAATTCTCTATAGCTCATTTGAAAATTTTGCTATATTTTGTAAATAGTTTTATTTGTTATGTTGTTCACAACAATTTTTCCATTTTCAAGTTTGAGATAAGTTTGAAATCGCGCAAAAGACCAAAATCTTATAACAAACAAAAATAAAGCATTTTTGAACCCTTTACAAGCATCCAACATATCAAATTAGGTTTGGCCTAATTATTTCTTAAATGTATTTTTCAAGAAAGCACTTGCGAAGACCATTTATGGCAGTTTGGCCCTTTCATATTTCATATTTCATACTTATCACGTGTAATACATTGAATAATTAGATTCATTTGACAACAAAGCATTTTTTAGGTTATAAATAGATGGAGACCGTGGTAGTCCAAAATAGAGAGAAAGTTCCATTATTGTATAAAAGTGTAGATCTTATCATTGCCCATTTTTTCCCTAATTGAGCTCATTTATTTAGCACACATGATTGTTTTCTTATTTATATTTTAATGAGAAACATGTGAGATAACAAAATAGTGAAATTAATCATAATCCTACCAAATATTTCAAAAAAAAATAAAAAGAAAAAAGGGGTCGGCCAAAACTTCTTTTGAAATCAAAATTTAAAAGCAATTTTGATTCTTGAAAATTCTCTTTAAATCATTAGATATTTCAATTAGAAATTGATGAATGTGACAATTCAAAATCAATATATGCAAATACCTAATTTAATTCTACACGTGATAATTTTTTTAGATTTATAACTAAATAAATAAAGTTTTATAAAAAAATATAATAAAAAAAACAAACTATTTACATTTATAAAAAAAAAAACTTCAATTAAATATATATATATAACAATATTTTAAAAATTTGTAAATATAGAAACTTTATCGGATTAATATTTACAATGGAGTCTCGTAAATCTTATAAATTTTGATAGTTTTTGTTATATTTACGTTATTTTAAAGATATTATTATATAGTTAATTATTTTAAATCTAATAATTCCATTTATAATTATTGTATGATAAGAAAATATTAAAAATAAAGAATGGAATTTGTAGGATATAATTTTTTTCTTTTTCCTTTTATTCATTGGAAAAAGGAAAAAGTGCCACGTGGGGGCAACAAAAACGTGATGCATTTAATTAAGAAAATGAAAATGAATTTACAATTTCCATTTATAAAATTAGTTGAGATTTTATTTGCCCATTCAATCAGGGAGTTGGAGAATTTGAAATCGAAAGTCGTATATTGGTGACAACTATACTAAATCTTATCGACCTAAACTTAGTTCAAATCTATATATTTTTAAAACAAGATCTATATATTCACGAGATAAGAGGTCATATGTTTAAATTCTCTACTTATTTAATAATTTTTTTTTAAAAAAATAAAATTAAACTAAATCTTAACATCGGATTGTTAATTTAATTAATGTTGGAGATGATTTCAAGAAATTCACATTTTTCTATAACTTTGAACATTTTAAAAAATAAGAATTTCCTTTTTTTGCTATAAGTAATTTTTTTAATATTCATAACAATTTCCTTTATTTCTTTTCTTTTTTTTTTTCTAAGAAAAGCCCTAACTACTCTAAATTTCTTCTTTAACAGTAATTAAAAATTAATGACATTGTTTTTCAGAAATCAAAATCCTTTTTCATCACAAATAATTAATAATTGGGTTTTATTAATGGTGAGGTTGTCTACAAAGTCCAAATTTATAGTAATGAATAGTTAATTTTTAAAGTAATTGAGAGGTTATACATTTAATAAACTGTTTTAGAGCCAAAATTGAAAGAGAAAATCAAAATTTGTAAACTTTTTTTTTTCTTTCAATTTATTGCCTATATCATATATTGATTTTGAATGTCTAACTTTTTCGTATATTTAATATTTTCTTTTCTTTATTTCATGCATCTTTAAAAATTCCAAAATCATTCAATAATAATATTTTAAAACCAAAGAAATCTCCTCTACTCATCTACTCATTAAAAAATATAAATGAATAAGATTTTTTTCTTCTTGAAAATAAATAAATAAATAAGATATTTTTTTTGTTTGGAGATTAAACTTTAGAAATAAAATGAATGAAGGACAAACAAAATTTCAGCAGCCCATGACGCATTAATGTTTCATAAAATCTCCATTAAGAAAACAAATAAATAAACTCTTTTTTTTTTTCCCTCTCTCTTTTAATAACAAATAAATAAATCTCTATGGTATCACCTCGAAATAAAATATTAGTTTAATTAAAAGAGGGAATAATGCCAAAGAAACTATTTCTTTTTTCTTAATAAATAAATCATAATGTGATTTTCATGCAATATTTATTTTTAAACTTCTCATTAAAATTAAACTTCTCATATGATTTTGGAATTATTAGAAATTTATCATTTTCTTTCAAAAGATAATTTAAATCATTTAAACTAAATTCAATTAAATGTTTGAAGTATAAAGGACAGTGAATTAAAGAAGAGAGAAAATATCTTAGAAAATAAAGAGTAAATGAGAAATAAATATTGCACCCCTTTCTAAAAAGGAAAATTTGGCCTTAGGATTAGTTTTTTTAAAAATTCATTATTACGGATTTGATAAATTTTCAATTATAATTAAAGTCAACTTAAAAAGAAAAAAGCACTTTTGAAGTACTAATTATTTAATATTTTATTTTGATTTCATTTAATATATATCACAACTAAATATGAAATATCTTCCATACTTAATTATTATTCGTTTTAATAAAAACATATCTTGATTTTTTTTCATTCCCTAATTCATTAATTTCTTTTCTCCCATCATTTTTTGATTTAATATTTAATATACGTTGGAATACAAAAAATTCAATATATACCGTATGTGAAAGGAAAGTATTACATTCTTAACAAATGATTTTTTCTTTGGTATATTGTTGGATCAAAAGAATTGAGTCTTCACGATATATTAGGTTTTATTTATAACACTGTTACCATTATATATATACATATATATATGTGCAAAACAATTGAATAAATATCTGTACAAATGAGAAAGTACATGAGGTATATATCTTAATATGATGTATATATGTTATGTAACTTACCGAAAATCTAAAATTGTTATATTTATATTTGTTATAAATATTGTATATATTTGAAATTAATAATTAAACCAAACAAATGCACGAATATAACAATTTTACAATACATCATCTTATATACCAAATAACATATGAGAGGTATATTTTCATATTTTTTTTCATAAACCATTATATATTTCCAAAAAAAACTATAAAAAAACATACATACATTCATATATATGAATAATAAATAACTAAAGTGGAATTTGAAATTAACCACTAAGGAAACTATAAAAAAAAAAAAAAAAAAAAAAAAAAAAAGTGGAAAATGGGAATGGAGAAAGGCAGATTAAATTATTGGAACGGTCCACCACAAAAACCCAACCCCCGTTTGTCGAACCGGACGGGTCCACTACTTCGCTCTAAATCTCTCCCATCCCTCACCGCCACAACCACAACCCCTATTGCTTTAATTAGTCTCCCTCTCTTTTCTTTTTCCTTAATTAGAGTCCTTAAATATTAGGGCTGATTAATTAAACAAATTAATAAACCTTAGAAATAGTTATATAAAATTATTATAAATTATAAAACTTTTTAAAACATTTATATAAAATAAAAATCATAAAAAAATTAGAATATTTAATAAAATATTTATTTTCTTTTAGGAAAATCAAATATGATAATTGTTTTTAGTGATTTTAGTAAATAGTTTGTAAAAAATTTTTATTTAAAAAGAAAAACACCTTTTAAGATATGTTAGTATATACAAGAACATGTTTAACACTAACTTAATAGATTAAAATATTAATCTTTTTTTTCTTAAGATTAGATGTTTAAATATTGATGTTGTTATTTTTTAAAATGCGTAAACATTAATGAAAGTGGTTTTTAAATGAGGGAAAGTTTTGAAATATAAACTCAAAACAATTTTTAATTAAAATGAAAAAAAGGAAATAGTAGAGATTTAGTTAAATGAATTTAAATACGAAACAAGACAAACAAGTTGTGATTAAAGAAAGAAAAATTGGAATCCATTTGATTTGGATTAGATCAAAAAGATTGGTTCCCAATGATATTATCTATGTCGATTTGATTGCTATTTTGGTCTATGCAAATAGATTAATTAGATGTGACACGACCATGGTGCCATTCTTTCACAACTTGTTTATGAGCTAAGGTCCCACACCTTAGGAAAATCAAAACATATAAATAAAGAAAGAGTAGTGTCACAATCAAACCAAAATAATAATTCAATCACCCTACCTTTCTTCTTATTATTATTGTCATGCCGACCTTCTAATCTATTTTATTCACTCAATTATTATTCAAAATTTTCTAAAATCTATTTCACTATCTTTTTAGTCACAAATTATGATGGAATGAAATTAAGAAGAAGAAGAAGAAGGAAAAAAAGAAAAAGAAAAAGAAAGTCAAAGATGGGATTTGTGTCATTTAATTACAAAGGACTTTAGCTATTGATTAAAAAGTTAAGAAAGTAATTTGAGTGAAGGGGTTTGTTTAGCTATTAATTAACAAGTTAAGAAAGTCAAGATGGGATTTGTGTGAATAATAAATATTAGTTTAGTTTTTTTTAGTAAAAATGATGCAATTAATTAACATAAAAAATTAAAGCATTGCTTACATCGGAGAGCAGAGTTCTCATGAGATCTCTTATATCTCTCCCCATATATACCCAATAAAATATCCAATTAGTCTTTCTAAAATAACGAAATATGTTTTAATTTCAACGCCACCCTGCTGTGATTAACACATTAATTTAATCCCTGATTAAGGCCTTTAATTTAATATTGCATTATTATGCAAGCAAACATCTATACGTTACTCTTTTACTATTATATTACATTTATTAAAAGTACAATGGTCTCTAGTTGGAAAATTAATTTAAAGAAGTTATAGGGTTCCGACCACCATATAAAACCAAAATGTCTAGGTTAAAAATGCCTTACGTTAGAGTTTGGGTTTTGGGTTTTGGGTGTAGAATTCTCTTTTTGCTTCTCTAGTTCTTAGAGTTAGGATTAGAAAATATATACGTATATGAGGGGAGAGCATGATAGATCGAAAAATCAAGCCAACTAACCAAACCGAAATTAGTAGGTAGGAAAACGAGAGGGGTCGATAGAGGTCGGTTTCGGGAAGTTTCAAGTCGAAAATTTTCAAAAAATATTTCTTAAGTATTAAACCAACTCGACCGACTAACTTGACAAAAATTGACCGACCGACCCTTAATCATCGATGTCATAGTCAATTTAAACATTTACGAAACCGACTATTGTTAGTTCGGAGTTAGTTTTGTAAAAAAAATCGATTCCGATCGACCGGTGATCACCCCTAATGTGCACTAGGCTACACCCAATGTAAAATTGGCAAGTGGTAATGTTGTTTTTGTTTTAAGAAAATATTTTTTTCATAATTTTTTTTGTGATAATTTGAAAAGCAGAGGGCATATGAGTTAGCCCTAATTGTTACTTGTTAGATTAAAGAGTGTGAGTTAGTAGAATCAAAGTTTCTAGAAAGTTCCGTTGTAGTTAAAATGGAAGAGAGAACTATTTTGCTCAAATTTAACAATTTTCATAGAGAGATTTCTTTTTAATGGATCGTAGTTTTCCTCCGATCAGTTTAGAGTTTTCTGCTTAAATTCTTATATCCTTGTTATTTTATGTTTATTCATGCAGTAGTGTGTAAACTAGATGCCTAAATATGTTGTACAAAGATGAATACAACAAAAGTCAAATCAAATATTAAATTATAGAAGAAAAAAACAAAGTGAGAGAATGACATATTTTTTCCAATCTACAAAGGAATTAAACAATACAAACGGTGTAATGAACTATAATTAAAAGAGAAAACAAAAAAAGAAGAAGTGATTTTTCTTCCATTGAGAAAGCAATAAAATTAAGGAATAGAGTAAAGTATTATTGATGATTAAATTTGAGGAATTAATATGAATTAAGGAAAGGCGTTATCCCTACATCTTCCATCTAAGTTTGAAAATGAGGTCTCACTATGTATATATTTTGGATCAATCCATTTCACTTTTAAAAGTTGACGATGAAGATAAGACATAAAGTAAACCCAAACGTGTCACAATTAAACTAACGCCCGTCTTAATCAATTTACTCTATAAATAAACACCTACATATATATATATATATATATACCATCTCGATGCAATTAAGGTCTAAGATCGAATAACTAAAGACATAAGTCTTTCATTTTGGGGCAATGTATACTCAAGATCGAATAAAATAAAGGCAGAGTTCTTTCATTCCGGTCCATCTCGATGCCACTGAGGCTCAAGATCCAATAATTAAAGGAATAATTTTTTCATCATGAGGCGTCTTGAGGCATTATATACCTGAGATCGAATGAATTAAAGGCAGAATTCTTTCATTGTCGCAGGGCATCTCAATGCAACTAAGCTTCGAGATTGTGTATCATGATCAACACGATCGTTCAAATTTGAAAGCCATCGTTTAAAACGAAGTACAGGAACGTGTAGATCTACGGTTTTGTCTTTCATTTCGGGCCATCTCGGGACATGGTACGCCCGAAATCATGTATCAAAATCTACACAATCGTACATCGCATGTGTGACCGATTTATCACATATTGATTGGGGTAATTTTGATATCTTACATTGCAAGCCCGTAGATTTTTTCTTTTTTCAAAATTTTTCTATACATGGTAATATTTTACCGATTTCTTATATTTTGAAAAACCCTAAATTAAGCCTTTACTTTTGGAAGAACCATGAAATCTCTGCTATTGAGCTAAAAATTAATTAAATAAATAAAAAGTAAATTGGTTTTACTAGATTATATGATGGTGGGAGACTAATTAGAGAGAAAACTAAAATTTCATTAAATATAATAATAAAGTTATTTAGAGGTTTAATTAGAATATATATATTAATTTTTTTAGAAAAAGATAAATAAAATAAAGAGAAAGAAAGAGGTGAAGTAGACTCACATTCCCACAAAAGGATTGGCATTATGTAAATAGAATTAAAGTTGATATGAGGATGAGTGAGTGTGACAATCACAAATAAAATAATGGAATAACTAAGTGAAGAAAGTGATTTCTTTGCCATTGCCACATGGAACTAAAACCAATTTTCAAATTAGGATTAGGGTTTATTACCCTTTTCTTTTCTTTTCTTTTTTTCTTAATAAATAAATAGTTTTTTAATAGTAATAATAATAATAATAAAAAGAGAAGACAAATAGACTTTATGGCATGTGATACCAAATTATTTTTTATTTGGTGGGCTCCCTCTTCTTTTCATTGTTTTCCACATTTAACTTAGTTTTTTTTTTCCTTTTTTTGCTTTTTACTCCCTTTGGGTCCCACTTTCTTTGCTTTTTGATCCCTCCCACAACTTGTTTCTCTCTTCCCCCCCCCCCCCCCCCCTAATTTGCTTTATTCACACTACTAAAGTTTCTCTTTTCACTCATTATGTGTGTGTGTGGTATTCTTATACATAGTTTTCCTACTTGATTGGATCCCTATTCTCATTAAATTCCAAAGGAACCTTTTTAAATACGTCCTAACATTTTCATTTTCATTCTCGACTTCAATAAAATCTTAAAAACGAATTTAAAGCGTTTAAACATGATCGAATAATTGGTATTTGGACAAAATAAAAAAATTAGTAAAAAAGGTTAATAGATTTTGATTTCGTTTACCTTTATTTTATTCAATAGATTTATTCTCTCTTGCCTTTAAATCAAAATCATAACGTCTAAATTCAGTTAAAACGGATATGTTACGACTAAATAATCTAAGTTTATTTTCTTTTTATATTAAAGTCCAATTAATTAGTTTGACCTAGTAATTTTAAGTTAAATAATAATAATAATAATAATAATACTAGAATTGGGAAATGGGAATAAACTCAATATTAAGTCAAAGTACTTTATAAGAAACTTGATAACTAAACCCTAAAAATTGATTTTTGTGATTTCACCCTATGTTTTTTGGGTTTAAAATATTATTATTTTACCCTATAAGAAAATTTCAATAACGTTTAATTTTAATTTTTGAACTTTTAATAAATCGAAATTAACTTCTATATTTTCATGCAAATAATCAAAACATGTGAAAATATTTCTAAAACTTATGCTAATAGAAAATTAAAAAATAATGAAAGAATCTACTATGAACACCCCACCATCGAATGATGAACTTTGCCGGTCTCCGCCTTCAAAGAGAAAAGAACTTGCTAAGTTAATCCTTGTGCTAAGGACCACCGAAATGCACCAAAATGAAAGAAAGGTAGTCGGGACTAAATTTAATTAAGATATAATGAAAGTTTGGGGATTAAAATAAAATTTTAAACTTTTTTTTTTAATAAAAGTAATTTAAAACAAAAATAGATAAAGTAGTTGCTTATTCACTATCATAGCCATCAACCTTCTAGAAGGTATTTAGAAAATTGGGGGAAAAAAGAAAAAGGTGCAAACAAAACACTGTCCTTTTCATAGCCATAATGGACATTTTGGAAAAGCCCTAATTTTCCAATTTTTGCAACTTGAGAAGTGCATTATTATTATTATTATTATTATTATTATTATTATTATTATTCTAAATATATCTTTTTCTTTTTTTGTAGAAGACAATATTTAACCTTCTAGAACATTTTTTTTCCCAAATAAATAATAATAACAATAAACAATAAATGAAAAGGGAAAACCTTCTAGAAGACTTGAACTTGTGAGTGGTGGCAATGCCAATAATCCAAATCCAAAGACAAGACTTCAAATGTTAAATGTGTACTAAATTAATGGGTTGGGAACAAGAATGACATACATTCATTAAAAGTATAATTAATAATTATAATTAAAGGTCCTCACACTTCTTTTACGGGTATCAAGCGTGTTTATTAGGTTTTCTTCTTTTACGGGTATCTCAAATTTTTCTTTTTAAAGGTCCTCACAATTCTATCAGTATTGATATCTCAATTTTCAATAATTGTTTAAATCGCAACCCTTTTTTCTTTATCCTTAAGGAATAAATCCAACCGTTAATCCATGTGGAATTTGGAAAAAGGGAAATCTTAATTCTCCGAATTATTAGTTAGCCCTATAAATAGGAGAGTGAAGCGAAGTGTTCTTCGGCATTCAAACAAAAAAATATCAAACCTTTTTCTTTTTCATCTCACAATGGAAAACTTCGAATCCAAGTTCACCGAGTTCATTCCGGGTCTTCCTGAAGAACTCAGTCTCGATTGCATCACTCGTTTGCCTTACACAACTCACCGACTTGCCTCCGCCGTCTGCCGCCGTTGGCATCAACTCATCTCCAGTCCCGATTTCTATTACCACCGTCGAAAATCCGGTGCCACTACTCTTCTCGCTTGCTTCATTCAAGCTCTTCCCCCAGCTTTCTCCACCACAGGATGGAAGCTCTGTACTTCACTCGCTTACGGACTCACCGTTTTCGACTCACTGAGTCAATCCTGGGACCGAATCCCTCCGATTCCACAATACCCAGATGGTCTTCCTCTCTTCTGTCACATAGCTAGTACCGAAGGAAAACTCGTGCTCATGGGCGGCTGGGATCCCGCAACTTACGATCCGATTGTTGATGTTTTCGTTTACGATTTCACCCACGGTGCCTGGAGGAAGGGGAAAGATATGCCGTCTAAGCGATCCTTTTTTGCAATTGGGGCTTCCGATGGACGAGTCTACATCTCCGGTGGCCACGACGAGAGCAAAAACGCCTTGAAATCGGCATGGGTTTACGATCTCAGAACCGACGAGTGGACTGAGTTGCCCCAAATGAGTCAGGGAAGAGACGAGTGCGAAGGTCTGATGGTCGGCCGCGAATTCTGGGTTGTTAGCGGCTACGACACCGAACGACAAGGGATGTTCGACGCCAGCGCCGAAGTTTATGACCTCGATTCCGGGGAGTGGCGAGTTGTGGATCAGGCATGGGAAGAAGGCCGGTGCCCACGGGCATGCGTCGGAATGGATAAGGAAGGAAAACTAACGAACTGGTCGGAATTGGCTCCGGCGGTGAGAGTCGGAGCGTGTGGGATGGTGATGGGAAGCCGGAGTGTAGTGACGGGATCGGAGTATCAAGGGGGGCCGCAGAATTTCTATATGATGGAGACGGAGGGAGGGCAGAATGGTAAGATGAGGAAAATTAATGTTCCAGAAGGGTACGGTGGATACGTGCAGTCGGGATGCTGCGTCGAGGTGTGATTAATGAAAATATCGGGAGGGGGGAAAGGGTAGTGTCGTAATTTTGCTAAGTTTGGGAATATAATAATATTATTTAGTTACCGACTATGTACATATTTACATACAGAGTGGGAAGAGATTACGAACAAAATTTTGGTATGATGCGTAATTAAAATTTTCCTCATTTTCCAATATAATATATAGTTTCCAAACTTTGGTGGTGAATGTATTTCTCATAATCATTTTTGTGTGTATATATATGTTTTTTAAATTTTTGTGCAAGTCTTGTGGCCGACACAGTGAGCTTAAACTCCTCCATACATTTTCTCTCTTTTTTTTGTCATTCTTAAAGAAAAATCTAGGGAAATTTAAAAGAGGCACAACATGTTTTATGTGTCCAAAACTGTGCAGATAAGAGTTTATGAGGTTAGAATTAGACTAAATTGCTTTATTTGAATTTGAGAAAGGTTTAGAGTGATACCATTAGCAGTAAAATTAACTCTGTTTTGACCTCTGCTTGCAATGGATAGTCTGATTTAGAGTCACTTAAATGTGTGGTTCAAATTTGGAGTGGATGAAGTCGTTGAGGTATAGATAAGTACATCGTTGTCTAAATCTAACTAGATAGAGACTCTCGTTGTCTGAGTCTAACTAGATAGAGACTCGTCCAAATTACGCGAAAACTCGAAATTACGCTAAAACTTGAATATCGAGACAAACCAAAATTTAATTTTCCTACAATATTTGAATCGATACAATTATTAAATTAATACAACTCCAATTTGAGGGCATAAATTAATTTGTATTTTTAAATATCATATGCATCCTGCTATTAAGTTTCAATATTTTGAAATACCAAACCAAAAACATAGAGCCTTTGAAGTTATTAAAATGCCTTTAAGTACGGAAAATGCAGTGTTTTTAACACTTGAAAAATCGTTCCACGGAAACCAGTAGCCTTAGATTTACTTTTAAGGTTCAGGAAAGAAATGAAAGAAGAATATATATATATAGAAGTATAAAAGAAAAAACAAACACATAGCATAGTCAATCTGGCAATTGAATTCCACTCTTACACACCACGTTATCCAAGTCCAATCCAGTATGATATCAAAACTAGATCTATTGAAGTAGAGAAAGTTCCTTTCTATCCATGTAAGTGATAAAAATTTCAAACCAATTTTATAAATCAAAGTATTTGATGATCAAATCAATGTTTCTATCTAGCTAATGTCTATGGGCACAAATATCATGGCAGCCACCAACCAAGCTCTCTTAGTAGTCTACAAAGCTGGTTTCATCGAGTGTTTTCCTAACCCTGTCTCACATATAGGCATAGACCATCTTCAATAGCACTCACGGTTCCCCTGAAACAAAATAAAAAAGATCAATAAAATCAAAGCACAAGTTTCCCTTTTTCATTTCGATAACAGTGGGCGTCCGAATTAGCTTATGAATGGCTCAACTTATGTTGGGAGATTGCTTACTTATCCTACATATTTGATATCAAAAAGATCTATAAAATCAAAGCATAAGCACCCTAGAATGATTAAAAGGAACAGAAATATACAACTCAAATACCCCCACTTAAAACAAGACGTTAAAAGAAAATGAAGACATATATCAGCTAATCAAACGGTGTTACCAATCAATTTACTCTATAGTTGTACGTAGAGTTCTTCCGGGACTGGCACGCTAGTTTTATACTACCATAGGAGACATGAGTCTTCTTCCACACTACCCAAATAAATTTGAATAAAGATTGACAAGACATGGGTATCAAATAGCAAGACAGGGTGACAGATGAATCAGCATCAATTGCTATGCAAAAAGGTTGAGTTTGAATGTTCTAAAGTCTACTATTAATAACATGCAAACAACGAAAGTAAAGGGCATGCAATTTCCAATCTTTCCGAGAAGATAGCTACCATGGATTGCAATAACAACCAGAAGCTTGATCATTCATTTAATGGATTTTTGTATCTAGTAACTTTCTAGTTTAAATTGACTTATTAAAGAAAGGGAATCAAAATGCAGTCAAATCCATATGGGAACAAAGAGACAAGAAGCCAGCCAGAACCAGAAATCAAGGATGGATAGAGAAGTGAGGACTGGGAATTTTCTTCTCAGAATCTTATGCGCATCGAGATCAAGAAAGATAGTATACCCTTATCAAAGACAAACGAAATCTAGATTGGATAAATGATGATTGAATCGTATATAGCCGAAAAGGAAATGGGGAAATGGAAAAATGCGATCCAAGATGGAAAAATGTATTTCAAAAGCTAACTTTGATGTTGTTTGTTTATGGAAACAAATTTGGCAAGTGAAAACAGTGGTTGTCGACTGATTAACTGGATATTCATAACAGTAAAAGGAAAAGACATCAGAATCAAATTTTTAGACTTTCAGTCATACAGGAAAAAATTAATGTCCAATCACGCAACCTTCCGCTAGCAAAAGTTTCATAAAAGACTGTCACGAACTCAATCAATCACAATAGAATGTAAATTCCTGCTTAATCTTCCATCATATCACCGTAAGATTACTCCAAAAGGATTGCTAGCACAAACATTCAACATGTGATCGAATTCAAGGAACTAAACAAAGCATGCTCGATTAAGAAAAATATCAAATTACAGCACAATTTCCAAAAGATATACGTACCTTCTCACATATCAGATCCAACTCGATCAATCACACTTACAGTCCAACTCTTGTCTGGCAGCTCTTGCATTATCATACTCGAATTTCAAAACATTACTTATATGAGAAGTGTCCTTAATGTAAAACTTCCTGCCAAATTGGCTCTCCTCTATAGCCGGGAAGTAACAGAAAAGCACAGAATTGACAAACCAGAACCACAAAGCTCCAAGAAGACCACCAAGTGTAGCTCCAGCAAAAACCTGTGCAACAGTATGGTATCCTAAATAGACCCTCGAATACATGGTCAAGAGAGCCAAAGACCAAGCTAATAGATTCAACACCCACTTGCTTTCAGTACCCCAAAGTCCAATCCCTTTATAGGACAAAAGAGTGAAGTATATAGCAAAGAAAAACATATACTGAGAGTGACTAGACGGCCAACCATGGGAATCACACATTTCCAACAACGCACACGTCTCAGGACGGGCTTGCTGAACGGAGGTCTTGATGAATTCATTTATGAATTGAGAGATTACAAGCCCTAGCGCGAAGAACATACCCTGTAATTCGCGACGGAAGATGAAGTGAGAGAGGAATCCACCGAGACTAATGAAGACCGGGACCAAAGAAACCCAAGCTAAGAAATGGCCGAGCTGATCTCCCCTCTGGTACCGGACATGGGTCAAAGACACCGCCTTGAGTGGTGCCGCCGCCATGGAAGTGGAATCAAATTTCAATGGAGGAACTAGAAGGAGACAACCATAAATAGATCGGATCGGAGACGAAACGAATTTGAATGCCTGAGATCGGAGGAAAAACGAAAAGGATTTGTCACGACGAAGAGAATCAAATTACGAATGGGTGATGGAAACTTGAAGTCGTGGACGAAGCAAGAAAATGGTCGTTTGTTATTTCTCATTAAGATATTTTGTGTTTCCATTTTTGGGCATTAAAAAACAAAATAAATAAATAATCAAAATTATTTCCAAAATATAGCAAAATTTAAAATCATTCAAAGTTTTTTTTTTTTTGTTATTTTAAATAGTTTTAAGATAAAAATTACTTCTAACGACCACTTTACTCGTTTGTTTATGCCATTCAACAATCGTATTTTATAGTAATTTGATGTTAATATAGATACTTTGAGTGTATAAGACACCAAATAAACACTACACGAATTTTTTTATTTTGAAATTTTAGAAAAATTTCTACATTAAATTGAAAATTTTAAAAACTTAATATAAACTTGCATGTTAAGGCAAAGATACAAAGTTTGAAGTAAAAAAATTGTTTCTACGTGGAAAAAAGTTATTCATGAAATTGAACAAGTGAATAGTATAAGAACTGCCCTAGAGATCAATTTTCATACCATGATTTATATATGTTAATTGATCGATGGGTATGATTGTTGCAAGTTTTCTTCGAAAAATATGTATGATATATGCTTTTATGCAATATACTATGATATTAGAGATTGGTCGCATATTGTACACCATAAAAATGTGAAGCTTTTTTACCTAATAAATTTTATGAATTTTAGTATAATCTCACATATTTTATGCATGTTAAATAGTATCAATAGATCCCTAAAATGACTATATAAATGAAACTTAGAATGTAACCCATTTTTAGAAAATAGCAAAACCTATGTTCGTTTATTTATATGTACAAAAATATGATATCTAAGGTAGAAATATTAGTATTGATTCAAAGAAAAAATAGAAAAAAATTGTCGTATATCTCAAACGTCTATATTTAAGAACTCTATGTTAAAACATCTAAAACCTAAACTCTAACTAAACAATTCGTACCTACACACATCTTAAAGTTAGTTAAATTATTAGTGGTATCTCTATTGGTGCATTGTCTTTTCTTTGGTTTCCTAATGGACAGAACACGTAAATATTACATCATCGATGAACTTTGAAATTTTTTTAATAGATACGGAATCATTTTTTAATTTATATGGGCAATACAGTAAATAATTTATTTGTTTTTTTGTTTGGAAGTGATCTTCGCTTTTCTTATTCCTTTGCTGCAACTTGCCTTGGAGGCAAACTTGATGTTTGACCAAAGTTATTATTGGAGGCACACTAAATTTAAAAATACCCTACTTTAGATTTAAGGGTTTAAAGAATGCAATGTTGAAAAATATTTTATTGTTTTATCCATACTCTGCAAATCTTAATGGTAAATAATTGTTAATGAACTACGCATATCTATGCATAGATCTTCTTTTACGTTTTATTTGTATTATTTTACATGTTGATTTGGCAAAACCTAACCAAGTATAGATGAAGTGTTATAATTGTGGATGCTCATTAATTTTCCTGTCCTTGTTTTACAGTGTTCTTAGGAATAGATTTCTTTGTTTGACCGTGATTTTGACCTAATATTTTCTGCACAGCATTATAAAGCATAAGAAAAGAAAGAAAAATGAAAAATGAAGCAAGGAAGATTTTGGTCCCATCTAAACAATTTATGCAAATTCAAGAGCAGAAAGGTTGTTACAGATGGATGATGTATACCGTGAGAGGTGATTAGCATTGGGTTAATTAAAGCAGTAGCAGTGAATTAGAAGAGTACTTAGTCATGGAGAATGAGAATGGGAGTGAGGGTGAGAATGGGAATGAAGGCTATCAAAAATATCAGCAGGAGGAATAAAGTAGTCCATGCTAAGACCAGCGACGTTAAACATCACATCGTCAATACTCCAAATCTCTTCCATGCGAGTCCTGCTAAATTGGGTGGACATTTCCCCAAACTTGAACACCGTCGCTATAGACCTGCCTCGGTGAGCGATGAGGACCCCGTCCACGTCTCTGTAATCCCCAATGCAGCTTCCAATGGTCGTTTCCCAGTACACGGCATCGCCTTCAGTCTGGACCCTGGTTAGATGCGAGTCCTCCAGGTACACTAACACTCCACTCTTTTGACAGAAGTAGCCATATAGTACATGCCTTATCACTTCCGCAGGCCCCTCATTCCTCTCCATCACAGCCTCCCTCTCTGCCGATACTTTCAGCACAAAGCAATCGTCTTCTCCAATCCTCTTTTCTCCCAGACATTGAGCTTTCTCAAACAACCTCGCCGTGCTCTTTGGATCTAGCCCCTGCCATTGTTAATCAATTTTAATGCTACGTGTTTGTTTCTTGGTTGCAGTTATTAAGTCTATATGAAAGTTTAAGATAATAATATGGTATTGGTATAATGGTATTTCTAAAACAAGTATCAAATTGTTCTAAGATAACAAAAGAAACAAAATTAGAGGTAATTAGATATATGATATAGGTTTAATGAACTTACTTCCTCCGGCGCCACCTAATTAAAGAAATGCATCTCGAGATAGGTGCAATTACTATGGCCTGGCTGGCCCCATTCATATTAATATATTGGAAACAAATCTATGCCATTGGATTTTATGATCATTCTTCGTAATTAAAAAAAAGGTGAAAGAAAAGAAAAAGTAAAAAGAAAAAGGAAAAGAAAGAAGAAAGAAGAAAGAAGAAATCAGACACAAAATACAAACTAACAACTGTTAAAGGCAGAAACAGAGAGACAAAAAGCAAGAGCAATTGGGACCCTTGAATGAAGAAAGACAGAGAGGGAATGACGTCACCAAGAATAATCAATCACGTGCCATCCATCCCCAAAAATCTGAGTGTTTCACTGTTGGAAAAGCATAAATATGTACGATAAAGCAGGGGACAGTTTCTCTATCATTGTCAGCTATTTCTTGGGATTGTTCATTTGTTGCCCAGTCTCTGTCCTTGAGGCCATTTCTTTTTTCAAAAATTTCTCAATTACTAAATAACCCCACTTCTTTTTTTCTAATTTTATTTTGATTCTCACTACCTCTCATTCTTGTCGTTGGAAATGGTCAAACTTATACCCAAAAAAAGTGAAGAGATAGTGTGGAATGTTTCATAGTTAACTCAAGTGCATTTGTAACGTAAGAGGTTGTTTGGAGAATTAATCATGACTGTTGAAGATAAGGAATCTTGGAAAAAATGTGAATAATCAGAGCAGAAACTAAAATGAGATACAAACGGTGTGAGAAAGAAGAATTACATTGTGTTATAATTTCATAGAAACACCCCTAATCGTTAATATTTGGTAGAATGAGATGATTAATTGGAGATTAATAAATTTATAGTTGTTTTGATTTTACTATGTTTGAAAATATGTGGTTTTTAAATATAAGAAAAGAAGTACCTGAATGATGCGACGGAGGGGACGTTGGGGGCCTTTGGCGGCATGGGTGCCGAGCCAGGGAGTGTGACGCCAGACAGTATTGCCGTCGCTGCCGGCCACCACCTTACTACCTCCGACGACCAATTCAAGTGACCACATAGCCGGTAGCATTTGCCAAAGAACAAAGCAGCCAGTGTCCTCACATCTTGTTCCAACCGTCTTCACAGATTTACCAGAAGAGACCTCTGTTTCGCAACGAATCATCTTCACACTTCCAGTGGCGTACATATTCTTGGCGCACTTTTGCTGTTTCAGACATCCTGTGGCGGCCAAGTATTGTTGTATAATGTAATGAGCCACGGAAGTTTCAAGAGGAATATGAGGCGGGAAGTGGGAGGTTTGTGGAGGGGAATTGGAATGGAGAGGAATGGGAGCGAGAGGACATGCGAGCACACCGAGCAAGAGCTTTAAATCTTGGGTTTTGGAATTGGGAAGGTTTGTGAAGGAAGACTGAGAGATGGAGGGGGTGAGGTTGCGTTGGATCTTAAACCAGTCGCGGAGGAATTCCCAGTTCGAACCGGAGGAGTCCTTTTTGTTGGGCTCTTGGTCTTGGAATTGAGGATCCGGGCCTTCCATCAATGGAGTCAGAGGCTGTGAGTACCAAATTTGTTTCGATCTCCTCGACTTTGAAGAAGAAGAAGAAGATCCCCCGTTCCCAATCTCAACCGCCGTCGCCATGCCCTTAATTATTAATTCCTTCGCCTTCAACCAGATTTAATTTCACACAAACTTACCAATCAATTAAGCTTCAAAACTCGGTGGGTTCCCAATGGGTTTTAGTAACATTGCTGCTGCTGCTAATATGCTGACGCCGAGCACGAAACTAAGGTCGTTTCAGTTGATTTGGTCGGTTTTGTACTGAAAAATGGAAGATCCAGTGAAGAAATGAAAGGGAAAAAAAAGTAAGAGCTGGAGAAATTAGAAAAGAATAGGGAATATGAACTCTGAAAGTACTCTCAGAGGGTGGTTGCCGGAGTTAAGGAGAAAGTGAGAGAAAGGAAAGACGATGAGAGAATGAAAAAGATGAAATTATAAAATGAGGAGATTGGGAAAAGACAAACGTGGGAGAGTGTGATAAATATAATATGGAAATTGAAATGATTACTTTCCTTATCTTAATTTAATCCAAAACGCATGCATGCCTTTGAGCGTTTTTTTTTCTTCCTCTTTAATTTGTACTCTAAAATTATTCATTTTCTTTCCAAGTATAGTTAAATTTATTTCTACTCGTTCTAGATCTAGGTTACTTGATTTAAGTTCGGTATCTAAATCCATCGAGTCAAGGACTCTTAGTGTCAAATTCTTTAGATTTATACAACATTAGATGATATATAATTAAATTTATCTTTATTCGTGAATTTTAGTTTTTTTTTTTAATTATTCGTTTAAGAGTTTCGGTCTAATTCTTTTTGTAATGGGATTAAAAAAAAACTCAAATTTGGATTAAGTATTTTAGGTCCAAATTTTCAATCTAATTCACTTTTCACATATTACGATTTTATTTTCATTTTAAGTTCGAGTACTGTATTTACATTTTTTTTAATAATCAAGACGTTATATTCGAATTGAAGATGCGAATAAAGAAGATAAGATAACGTAGATATTATAAATTAGAGGCGATTGGAAAACGAAAAAGATGAAGGAGAGGGAGAGAGAGAAAAAGGAAAATGTATGAAATCTTGAGATGAGAGAGGAACATTTGGGAAAGATAAAAGTTGGAGGGGGGGAGAAAAAATAACAAATAAAATCATTGCTTTCTTGAATTCAAAGGGTGTATTGAAGAAAAAAAAATTGAAAGGGATAGTGGAAAACATTTCTATATGATCTATAATATATTACAATATGATGAGAGTGCACATGGTGGACAATTTACGTATAGAACAAATTCGAAAATATTTACCGTTCATATAATAAAATTAAGAATGATTCATAAACTTCGTATAACTTGAGTTAATTTTTTCATAAATTCCAATTTGCTTACTGGAATTTCTTCATATTCTCTTTTATAACTTTTTATTTTTTTGTCGTCTCTCATCTTCAACGTCATTTTTTTCACAAGACAATGTTTTTTCGTTATCTTTTTTCATTATCAAGTATTGTGTCATTTTCTTTCTTTTTTTCACTATACAACCATGTACACATATCTAAACAATAAGTTGTCTATCCACATAAATATAGATACCACTATTATTAATACATTGTTTAAATTTGGTACAATATTGTTTATATTGAGTACAATGGTACAAGATCATTTAAACTGGGTATGATAGAATATCGTGTACAAAAATCATTTAGATTTGGTATAAGATCATTTAGACTTTATATAAGGGTACGGTCTCATTTAGACTAGGTACAAGTGGTACAAGATCGTTTAGATTGAGTACAGGGGTATAAGATCATTGAGACTTAGTACAAGATCATTTATCAAGTACGATATCGTTTTTCTCTCGTGCGTGACTGAGTAACTACAGAGTATTTTCTTATTTCACCTTGTGAGCTTTTTCTTTTTTCAAAACTGTTCTACATAGTATAAATATTTTCTCATATTGTTATATTTTTAAAAAACTTATTTCTTATTTGTACAACATGCAAATATCAATTAATTTACTAGTAATAATCAAGAATAGATATGACTATTTTTATATATAACAAAATAAACCAAAACATTATAAATATATATTAAAATATCACAGTCTATTTACAGTAGACCGCGATATACCAAGATAAACTACCATTGTATAATTGTATAATGATAAACGTAAATAATAGTTTATCGTAGTCTATTACATATAGATTATAAATGGCTTTAAAAGGTTTAGTCATTTGAGATATACAATCAAATTAAAATGTTGGGATATGAAAAGTTATTTCCTTCGACGGAAATGATATTATTATATTTTTTTTACTTGAATTGTAGTTAATATTGAACTTTTGGAAAGGTTTAACTCTCATGTCCAATTATTATAAACAATAAGTTCTTTTTAACATTTTCATCGACGTTTGTGCTTCACTTTTTTTCAAATTCAAGTCAAGTTATTAACGAGTCGAATCAAGATTTCAAAGTGTGTATATATATATATATATAAGAGATTTTGTGCTTTTACTGCTTCACTTAAGTTTGTTTAGCAACCGAGCAAATCTATCACAAGTGATGTTTATAGCTAAGGTTTTTAATTTTTTTTTAGTTATTATATATTTTTCTGTTTTTTTTTTATAAATTATTATTTTACCCAATATGTTTACTGCAAAAGTAAAAGTTTATCAATCATTTACAAAATTAATTATGTTAGTTTTGTTGAAGTAAAAAATCTATGTAACTCTATGCTTTACATTTTCTTTTATCAATCATAGATAGCATATTAATGTGTAGTTAATATATGTTAACCATTTTAACATTTCTTAAACTTAATAAAATAGTTAAGTTAATTTAATTATAAAATGAAAAAAACAAACAAACAAACTAACAAAACATTAGCTTAAAAGCTATCATTTCAAATATTAATTCATGCATATAAAAAATAAATAAAGTGGACATTTTCAAATACCACGTGATGTAATTTAGACATGCGCAGAGGAAATTTGATCGAAATTCTACCTAAGTGTTAGGAGTTATGATAACCCTAAATTCTAAATCGATCAAATTAAGGCTTCGATAAATTTTACTTTCGTAGCTCCGATTTCTTGAAATTCTTCATGCATATTTGATCTGAACCATCATTAGAATTGACCTACTATTTTTCGGACTTAAAACCGGATAGGACCTGTTGGATGAAAGAATCGAGAGAAAGAAAGAGATGTAAATATGAATTGGGCTTTTAGGATTGAGAGATGATTTTGGTAAAGAAAATTGATTTTTCAAAAATACAAGAGAGTAGACAAATCCAACCACTTGAGAGAGTATTAAAAAAGGCCAACCCGAATTCATTTTGAAAAATAACCCAATTTATAGGAAAAACTATGCAATATGCACGTTTGTTATCGGTTAAAATCCAACAAAACACATAGCCCATTAGTATTTAGTAGGCTTAGAAAATATATCAAAATCTTTACATTTTAGTAATTATAAACCCTAATAGACATTTATAGAATTCTATACCTAAGTTTACGAAATATAGTAAAATTTATATATTTTAATAATTAATAAAATTCTATCTATGCATTGATAAATATTTGACAACCCAACTCATATAGACCAAAGTAATAAGTTTCAAAACAACATTATAAAAATGAGAAAAACTATAAAAAGTGTATTTTTGCAATAAATTATTGAAAAACAATATTAAAAAAAAAAAGAAAAAAAAGAATTCGAAGAAGTTGAATTGTGTGGCAAAATAAGCAAAATACCAAATCTTCAGGGGGACATTTATAATTTCGGCAAATTTCATTTCTTCAAGAGCAAAGAAAGAAATAATGGAGGCGGCAATCGGCCGTCATTTGGTACTTGGCCCGCGAAAATTCTATTCAGATTTCTTCGATTGCGCCGTTCTATAGAGTTTCAATCCATTTCCTACTTCTCTTCTGAATACATCCATTCCATGGCGGACTCTAGCCTCCCTTCCCCAAGAAGAGATTCTATCAAGTCTTCTGGTGCGTTCTTTTTCTCTACCGGCTACTTTTTTTTTCGAGGATTGATTGCAGTATTTGATTTCAGATTGATTTCTTGCTGCTATGTGTTCGAGTTTGAGGAATATTGTTGACGCTGTTCGCCGATGACTGAAATTGGTGCACCTGCGTTCGACATGTTAGTTTGTTTTTTGGATGCTTAGTGACGGAAGAGGAGATTGGAACTTAATTTGCATCTGATTTTTAAAGAACATGTTTGTTTAATTTGATTGGTATTTTGGTTGGATGGAGTTTTTTTTTGCTATCAGTAGGAGATGGATGTTTCTAGTTTCCTGTTAATTTTTATAAATTTTATTCGTAACTAATGCAGAGAATGTATCTGTATTTCTGTTCTCAGTTGGGGGTGTTGCTGCTCATCGAAGACGACAGCATGCGGTTGCGGTGGGAAAGGAAAGAAGAGACTTGTTGGTGCGCGCGAAGCGCTTCTGCAGAATTGGGATTGGTGATGCTGCTTCTGCTGTTGACAATGAAATGATAATGGACGAAGAGTTGTCAATTTTGGAAGTTCAAACTTCTTCAGCAGTGGACGAGCTAAAATCCGCAGTTGCATACCAGTACGTCGATCCTTTTCTTTCTCTTATCCTCAGGTTAAAGGAAAAGACACTTCTTAGTTTTCATATCTAAAAATCACATTTTGGTTACTTGTTAATTATCTTAACTATCCCGTAGAAGAAATTACTGTAGGATGAAGAGTTTGAGAGATATGAGGTGCCATCGAGTTGTTTCTTTTCGGATACCCACTTGGTGCTGTGGAGTCATGTAACTTACTATCTAGTATGCGTGCTTACTCTAACTAGTTTAAGAGTTCTAATTTTGCACGTGTAAGTTCATGCTCTTAAGAAATCAAGCACAATCACTATCTAGGTTGCCTGAGAGTTCTTGTTCTTTTTTTAAAAATTGAAGTATCTATAAGATCCATCGAAGCTGATGGGTGTGGTTTCATTTCTCAGACTTGAAATGGGCACCAAGGTGGGAATTGGGAAATCATTCCTAATCGTTGCTGGAAGCACAGATATAGGAGGAATGAACTGAATTGTGAAAAGGATATCAATGTCTTAAAAATTTTCTTAACAGAGCAATTGTTTTTTTAGGAAACGAAACATTTTATTGATGGAATGAAATAGGGGCCAAGGCCCGAGCACCCGAAGGCGATTATAGGAAAAGATGCCAATGAGAAAATTTTAATTTTCTTAGGATAACGATCCAACCAAATACCGAATAGACCTCCGAAGCATGGCTAGTATCATTTCTTGCCAAATCATCGCTAAGAGATTTGACCAAGAAAGAGGAAGAAGGGTCGATAGTCTAAATCCAGGAGGCAGATACCTCATGAAAAGAAACAGACTGTAAATGCTGTGATAAAGCCATCCGTTCAACAATTTCAGAATCAGTGAGATTACGACGAAGACACAAATCCCAAGCAGCAGCATCCTCAACCCAAACACCAGCCACCTTGATATTCGGAAAACAAGCCAAACAAAAGAGGTGAGGGAAAACGCTTGGGGAAATACCACAGTTAAGCCAGGGAGCCTTCCAAAAAGAGATAGATTTACCATTACCAAGATGATGACGAGTGCGGCTAGGCTGGCTACCAAATCTGTAGTCTGACAAATGAACTTCGACGGAGATTTTGATGAACCCCGAATAGATGAGTTGTCTCCACAGGGCATTAGAATCATGCAAAAACCACTAGATCCATTTGGCAAGAAGGGCATGATAAACATGATAATTACCCATACCCAAACCGCCAATCAGACAAGCATGCTATGTAGTCTCCCAATTTTCATTATGCATACCATCCTTGCCTTGAGCAATGAAGCACCATCCCAGAAGAAATCACGAATCAACTTCTCCAAAGATTGGATAACACCAAAAGGAGCATGATAAAGAGATAAATAATATGTAGGCAAGCACGAGAGAGAAGCCCAAATCAGCATATGATGACACCCATTAGATACACAGGCATATTTCCAATTGTGAAGCTTATGATGTATGCGCTCAATAACTGGCTGCCAAAAAGCATAAGATGTAGAGTTACCACCTAAAGGCAAGCCAAGGTAAGTAGAGGGCCAATGACCAAACCACAACGAAAGGAGCACGCCAAATGTTGTTCTTTTGTCTTTATCATGCTCCTTCTGCTGTTATCCAGAAGAGCAATGGTAATCACAAGAAAATCTATTTAGATCATAATTGCATCCATATGCCGTTCTTTTGTCTTCATGAAGTAGTACACCATTTGTCAATAGGTTTTCTCCTCCAAAACCAAATATTGTCCCATAAGCTGTCGAAGATTTGGATTAGAAAATATTGGTTTTGAAAAATCATTGATGTATTTAAAATGGACAGACTTGGGCACCGTTTTCTGCCCTTTTGTTTTAGGCGAAAGGGACATGGTTTGAACCTATGGTGAACAATAAGACAGTAAGTTACAAACATTTTTTAACTTCATCTATCGTTTTCAAATGAACCATTTTCCACCGCATTTGATTGGTATATTGAACAATTGATATGATTGGTGTAAAGGTCTTGCTGTTTCTATTGTAGGGGAAAAGGTGCAATGCAGAAGAGAATTCACGCCCTTCGAGAACTAAGACGCCTGTTATCTCGATCAGAATTCCCTCCAGTTGAAACTGCTCTTAAAGCGGGAGCGGTATCCTTGTTGGTGCAGTGTCTTTCATTTGGTTCCCCTGATGAACAGGTAAAAAATAGCTTGCCTGAGAATGCACTTTGATTGATTTGAGTTATGTGCTTTATAGGTCCAACTGCATTACACAAATGCAGGGTGCACTTTTCTCACAAGGCTATGGAAAATCATGCTGAGTTTAAAAAAAGAGATGGAATAAGTGATTTTTTCTTCTTGTAGCTTGTAGCTGCTTATTTTTGGCTTTCAGGAGCGTGATTAGATATTTGATGACTGTTGAATTTATACGAGCAATTCAGCAGATATTTTACAGACAAATATTCGTTTTTTTGTTTTGAAGTTTTCCCTTCTATCCCTTTGCTGCAGTTGCTTGAGGCGGCTTGGTGCTTAACGAACATTGGGGCTGGGAACCCTGAAGAGACCAAATCTTTGTTGCCAGCAATACCATTGCTTATTGCTCATCTTGGAGGTTCACATTACCTTTTAAATTTTATTTTTCCTTTCTCTTATGAAGGCTTGATACCTGAAATACCATATTTTGAGTCCAAATTATGGTTTTCAAATTAAGCCCTTTATTTGATTCACTTTATTCTTCCTCTTTCAATTTCTTGCCAACAGTCTGTTGTCATCATTATGTATGATTATTAACACTCCTGTGATATGCATATGGTCACTGCTTGGCCAGCTGTAACTGGTAGACTTTGTCTTAGCTGTGCTGTGTAGTTTAAAATAGTTGAGGCAGTTTCTTTAAATTTGAATATTTACAATGCATGAAATTGCTCATTCATTTGGGAAAAGAAACAGATTGGGATGTATTAGTGACTTCAAATGTGTTATTTGTCCACGACCTTCCTCGAAGTTGTCACAAAAATTTATTTTTAGTAAAATTTTAGATGAAGTCATCTCTTTTTCTGTATTGGTTTTTTTTTTTAAAACTTGCACAATTCTGTGCAGAAAGAAGTTCACTGCTTGTTGCAGAGCAGTGTGCATGGGCATTAGGAAATGTTGCTGGTGAAGAAAAGGAGTTGAGGGATATTCTGCTTTCGCAAGGTGCTTTATTACCTCTTGCCAGAATGCTGCTACCAAACAAAGGTTCATCCGTTAAAACAGCTGCTTGGGCACTATCCAACTTAATCAAGGTTTGAGTTTTCTTTTACTAGCATAACATACCTTCTCCTATAAAAAACTATATGATGTCATACTGTACAGAGCATAGCTCAAATCACAAAATTTGAAAGATTTGTGCATTTTATTCACAAAAGACTACCTCTCGTGTTTTTCTCATGTAGGGACCAGATTCCAAGGCTGCTACAGAACTAATTAGAATCGATGGGGTGTTGGATGCCATTATTAGACACTTAAAAAAAGCGTAAGTATAGTTATCATACTTTGGAATTCATGTTTTGATCATAAAGGATTCAATACAACGATAGTCGATAGATATGTCCCTTATTCTTATCCTGATTTCCTTTTTCTCATTCTCATGAAGCTGTTTCTGTACAAATTGATTCTGTATAATATAGGGTTATCCGCTGTTCCAGATGATAGTTATACCTAACCTAGGCAGAGATTAGATTTAGCACAATGCAAATTCCCCTTGCAACTTGTGAGCATTATTGTGGAGCTCACGAGAAAATTTCCTGTTGTGATTTTACATCTACATTGTTAATTCTGTTACTATTTGAGGAAATTTTCTATGATTGTATAGGTGGACAGGGTTTTAATTATATTCAAAATTACGAAGTGCAGGGATGATGAGTTGGCAACTGAAGTTGCCTGGGTAATTGTGTATCTGTCAGCACTCTCAGATGTTGCTATCAGTATATTGGTGAAGAGTGATGTTGTCCAACTACTTGTGGAAAGATTATCAACGTCAAATAGTTTGCAATTGCTTATTCCGGTAATGTCAAAGTAAAACAATGTCTGCATTCTAAGATTAACTTTCTGAGTTCGGTCTAACGTACAGTATATTATTGTGAGATGCCTAGCGTACCTTGATGAAGATGTTAAGTCCTTTTATTCTTCAATAGGTGTCTTTAGTTGTCCACAACTTCCCTTTCTTTCTTACCTGATTAATTATGCTTGTAGTTGTGACACACCATTATCAAGTCATGCTTGTATCATTGTACATTTTCTCTAAGTAATAAATTTGCATCCATTTTTCTTATGTTTGGTTCTTCTTTATCATAGAAAGGTCAGGAAGACCTAGTTAATTGCGTGACGAGAGCTTTTTAAATGATTCCACATGTTTCGTTTACAACTACTTGAAGAATGCCTCCTTATGATCCCTTCTGCACATTATTTTGAATGCCAAGCACATTATTTTGAATTTGAATTGCTCATAATTTTCAGATCCACTAGCTAGTGTCCATGTTAGCATTGCCTGATACTTGGACATTCTATGAATATCAAGCAATTCAATGTTTTTTTTATCAACTACATTGTGGGTTTTTGATTATTCAAGAAATTACATCTTAAATAGGTGCTTCGAAGTTTAGGGAACCTTGTGGCAGTGGATTCACATACAATTTCTGCTATTCTCATTCCTGGAAGTGAAATTACAGGTAGGCGATGTACCTTTTTCTCTTGCTAGGATGGAATCGCGGTAGGTTGATTTCAATGAATACCAAAGGGAAATAATCTCAGTGATTAGTGAGATTTGAATGGATTATGCAATTCTGTTATTTTCAGGTAGTGTTGTAGAAGTCCTGATAAAATGCTTAAAAAGCGAGCACCGAGTTTTAAAGAAGGTAATTTTCATTACTTGTTAAAATATTACCATCTCTGTATAGATTTGGACTTCGAGTTTATTATCTGAATCCCTATCGAAAGTAGGAGGCATCTTGGGTACTGTCTAACATTGCTGCTGGTTCCATGGAGCACAAGCAATTGATATACACCAGTGATGCTGTACCCTTATTGATTAGACTTCTTTCATCGGCACCATTTGATGTACGAAAGGAAGTAGCATATGTATTGGGAAATCTCTGTGTTGCGCCTAATGATAGTGACGGAAAAGCAAAACTTCTAGTTGAAAACTTGGTTTCACTTGTTGGCAGAGGATGCCTTGTGGGTTTCATTGACTTGGTAAGATCTGTCGATACAGAGGCTGCAAGGCTAGGATTTCAATTCTTGGAGATGGTTAGTATATCCGATTGTTCAACATTGTTTATATTGTTATACTTCTCGTTTGTTATTTTTCCATTCAGAGGGTTTTGCTGGATTAGAAAGCATCTCTTTTTTCTTTCACTTAATTGAATCCTCAAGTCACCTCATTCTCCAAGTTGATCACCTACTTAGGGACAGAGCAGAAATGAGGGCTGGGAAACAATTGGAGGCCCCCCATGGCCTTAGATTAACTGATTATAGAGCTAATTAATAATGTTCTTAAGCTTTTTTATCATTGCCTCTCACTTCAATTTATATGTATATATATAAGTTGTTAGTTCTCCCCTTGTGAGTACTACTTATGTGTTGCTTCCCCCAAAAACGTTCATATCATATTACAGACTTTGAGAGGAGCTACGTATTTCTTATTGTTCTCTGAGTACTTCAGAGAGTTGGTGACAACCTGTGATATTTTAATGTTCAAGAGGACTTCCGAAAAAAACTTTGTTCTACTTCATGATGATAATGCATTTTCTTGTTCTTTGGCCAAAGGTATTGCGAGGAATGCCAAACGGGGAGGGTCCAAGGCTCGTTGAGCGAGAGGACGGGATAGAAGCAATGGAAAGATTTCAGTTTCATGAAAATGAAGAGTTGAGAAACATGGCAAATTGTCTGGTCGATAAGTATTTCGGTGAGGACTATGGTCTCGACGAGTAGACAGTCGAGGCTTACTTAAGCTCTCACAGTTTTCACAATCAAAATTGCATAGCTCTGTCGGCGTTGCACTCAAGTCTACTAGATGCTTTATGAAATTCAGCATCCATGGAGAAAGGTAGAGTTGAGCTTTCGGAATTATCTTTGTTTATTTGCAACTTTCCAGATGAGTTTGATCAGAGCCTATCTTAATTATGCTGTAATATCTCGCACACGTCTTTACTATTAAGGAAAATGCATTGCAAAATTGGATAAATGGCCTGAGATTTTGAAGTCCCTTGTTTTCTACTGAACTGTTCTATTTTTTTCTTTCTTTCTTCCACAATAAGTTGCTTGTGGGTTTTGTTATTGTTTTTACAGCTTTAATGGTGACTCCATATAGATAAATACAATCTGGCTGTGTTGGACACTTTCAAATGTAGTAAAAATAGGAATTATTTACAAAATATAACAAAATTTATCAAATTCTCTGTAGATTATTTACGTTTCTTTTTTGCTATATTTTGTTAATTGTTTAAATTTCTTTGGCTGAGTATTTCTTTTTATAAATTTGAGAATTTTGATTTAAAGGAGCAAATTTTGAGTTAAAATCTAGTTTTTAAACAAGATTAGTTTGACAATTTGGTGCAAAGTGTTCGTGTAGATTTCAAATGATTATAAGTTTGAATTTTCTAAACATTAAGGACTAGAAATCCTTTTTAACATATTTTTATTTAAAAACACGCAATTGTTCTCAATTCCAACTTTAAGGACCAAAAAGCAAGTGATGCTATTTTCCTTCAAATTAGAAGGGATTTCTGCCATCTTAATCTTGGATGTCTTTTTCAGACTTTTTCGAATATATGGTGCCAGGGCAATTTATATAAAACTGTCTCATCTCAATTCATTTGTAAACTATTATATAAAACTGTCTCATCTCAATTCATTTGTAAACTATTATGCATGGCCTCAGTGGACTTCATACAACAATAATTTAGAAAGTTGATGACTTGGCCTCTAAAGATGACTTTGAAGGGCAAGTTCATCCTTCATCTGTTTCCTCAAGACTCTTCTCAGTAACTTGTTGGAAGCAGTTCGTGGAAAGCTTGGTACAATTTTCACAAACCCAACCTGCAGTTTCATTCATTTCAAAGTTCAGATTTCCACAACCCTTGTTTGCAAAAAACTGGAAAGAAAATAACTTAGCATAAAATGCTACCTTGAACAAAGGGTTAAGATTGCTCTGGATTGCTTTTGAAAATTTGACTTTCAGTTCTTGTGGGGACTTTCTATATCCTTCACTTAGTACCACCAAAATGACTAGTTGTTCTGGACCTCCTTGTATAGGTGAAACAGCCACCGCAGCGGTTTCCAATATACTCTCATCAACAAGGTCACATATACGTTCAAGTTCAACCGAACTTGTCTACATGTGTGTAAGAGAAGCAGAGGTTAAGTAATATAACAGTTAGAAAGAAACTTATATGTGGTCTTTAACAAAGGAAAAACAAGTGATAAGGTTGCTCGAACTGGCTACCTTAAGCGTAATTTGATATGGAGTTAAAAGTATCTTGTTATAAATAGGAGTGTGAGTGAGGAAGGGGGAGTGATCTAGGGGTTGGGTTAGCATACTCGAGAGGGGAGGTTTCAAGTGTCTTCATACTTGGGTTATCTTGTAGTTCTTCTTCTTCTATATTTCAATATATTTTAGATCTTATTCTAATTAGGAGGTATCCTAAAAACTTCACAAATCTATCGATTTATACAGGAAAAATGTAATTCGTGTTAGGAGTAGCAGAAAAAACAGTGTGTAGTACCTTGATGCCGCCAAGGTTCATAGTGTCATCAGCCCTACCTTGAACAACTAAGTAGCCTCCAACAGTTCTTTTGATGATGTCTCCATGTCTCCTCAGTTGCTGAAATGAAGTGAATCAAGTAAAAAGATTTTTAAATGCCTGCTTACTTATTTGAAAAGAAAATGAGATCTCCCTTGCAAGTTGCATTCATAATCAACCAATACTATAACCCACATTCATTTAGACTCCAAAACAGAGCATAAATACCGGCAGGTTTTGTACCAAAAGTCCCTGGGAGATCAAAAGAAATCTATAAACAGGAAGAAGGGTTTGCTTGAGCTTGACTATACCATTCCATTGTATATTGGCATTCCCTTGAAGTAAACTTCATCATGATCAGCGTTTAGCAATTCGTTGCTAGCTCCGAGATATATAGGGAATAACCCTATTTCACCAATGCAAGGCTGATCTTCTGGCTGTTGATCAAAAGAAAACACAGAAAAAATAAGATACTTGATTTTTCATCGAGAAATTCATTAAATGACATGAAAGGCTATTTATTGCACGCACAAAAGGTATTCCATGTTCATCAAGGATGACAAATCCTGTGGTCATAGATGCTGTGCTAAAAGCCCCAAAAGCCTGTGGTTGTAATGGACTACCGACAATGAAGCTTGAACCAAGTTCTGTGCCACCACAACATTCGAACAAAGGTTTGTAATATGACCTCGAGGAAAGCCAGAGATCATCATCGACATTTGACGTTTCGCCGGTGGAGGCAAAGTACCTACAGATATCAACTTCTAAGTCCATTAAACTTATATATTTTAATACATATTAGTAAGGGAGATTTGAATCCTAGACCTCTTGATCACTCAGCATACATTGCAATGGAGCTAAGCTTTTTTTTTTCCTCCATTAATCTGATTTTAAATGCCATAACTTAGCATTCCAATATAGGTTTGTAAAATATTACCTTATCTTTGTCCAATTTAAGCCTTCCATGCACCTTGTATCCTTCCAAGTTTTTACCAAGCTTGGAACTGTTCCCAATATAGTCACTCCTGCATCCTACAACAAATGTAGAGGAAGGAAATGCGTAAAATCTAAAACTAGTTGGCCTAGCAATTAAATCTCATGGTTGGGCTGATAGGCATCTAACAGAACTTTTACCTGAACGAACTTTCCAAATCCATGGCCAAGAGGAGATCCATGATAGAGAGCAAGAGTTGCACCAACTAACAAGGATGAGTACACAGAAACTGGCCCCATCGCCCATCCTAAATTGGTGGGCCAACAGAAAACATCGCCAGCCTGAACATCCATGTGAGCCCAGGAATCAGCAGCGCAGCGGATAGGTGAAAGTTGTGTCCATGGGATTGCTTTTGGCTCTCCTGATATGGGCCACAAGTTTATAAGAATTTGCAACTGCCGATGTCAAAATATCATATAAACACATTTTCTTCATCAAATACATGGTATTACATACCATTCGAGTCTAAGTTTGCATAATATAATTGAAAAAAGGATCTTATTAGCCTCCAAACTTTTTCTAAATTTGGATCCCTCACTGTATATAAGAAACTAGGCTAAGAAGCACACATACGATGTGAAACAGAGATACGATGACATGTAATTTTTAAAAATTTGGGACATGAAAACAAAAGGTACTTGTTTATTAAAATAGACATTTAATGTATATATATATATATATATATCAATTTTATACTCAAATAAAATTCAAAGTAAATGGGTGGATGCATTTATATGCGTAAAAAGTTAGTTTAATGTCTTCCACTCTAAAAGTTTATTATTGTGTCATATATGTGTCTTTTTAGTCTACATAACAAGTCTTCCATGCATGTTTAATATATTTATATACTAACAATTGTCCAATACTGAGTCTCCAACACGGACGCAGACACTAGGCAAAATGAAATGTCCATTCTTATTAGGTGCTAGAAGAGAGTTTTTACCCGTGGTCCCAGATGAGAAGAGAATGTTAGTCACGGCATCTATTGAATGATACATTGGAGAGTAACAATTTGATCTGCAATATAAAAATGCTTCCATCAGCAGTTCAAATTTTACTGATTCGTACATTGTAAATTATAATCAGTACAGTAGGTAATCTTTGTAACATTACCTTCATCAGCAGCAGAATTCAAGTGGAACATTGTTTAGTGAACTTACAAGAAGGTAATAAGAAATCAACGAAGTGTTGACATTATCATTGCATTACCTTGGAAATTCCTTTGCAGTTGAAAGAAATTCTTCCCATGATAGATCCTGTTCTCGCAAATCCACTTCCAGCCTGTTCCCAGTTACGGGAATCACTATAGCCTTACATGACCCCCCTTCTATAACCCGACTGCTAGGAGAGAGAAAAAAAATTCTGTGAGAAAGTTCAGTGTAGCTATGAGTTCTTCCAGAACTAAATATATGCGTCAAATGGTAAAATTAGCTTCCAAAAAACATAATGTTAGATCACCGATTGGCGCAAAACCTTGAGCTAATCAGTGAAGATAAATTTAATATTATAAACACTTTACCACTCCCTCTCATTTGTAGGCTTGGAAATTTGTAGAAGACTCAATAAGTGAAAATCAATAGAAATCGGGAGGAAATAATATTATAGGTATTTTGAGCACAAAAACTTTTACTCTCATACCATGTTAATCTCCAATTGAACAAAAGGATTAAGCTCATAGGTGAAGATAAATTCAATATTATATCCCTTTGCTAGGCCATCAACCACCAAAGTGTACAAAAGAAGGGGTAAGAAGGAAATTTCGGCCTAGACAATATGGTTGTTAGTGGTCCTAACAACACGTGGCAGCAGAAGGAAAGGAAGTTGTGCTAGGGTTTTTTTATCTTGAATTTTATGCATTTGTGTGAACTTCGTTCATTGGGAGAGAACAACCCTCTTACCAAGCTGGAAACTTATCTTGATGTCCTTTTGTGGTATTATGATCAATAAAGAATATATATCCAGTCCCCAATATTATTGCATTGTGTGTGTGCTGGATTGAGTATTCTGCAGGTACCTTGGAGCTTAGCACCCTTTACTTCTGAGTTTGGAAATTTATAGATAACCTAATAAGTGGAAATCAATATTAATTCCACTAATGAAGAAGGAATTAATATTACAAGGGTCGGACCACATGGACTTTTGCTTTGATACTATTTTAAATTACCGATTGACCTAAAAGTTTAACTTAATGAGTGAAAGTAAATTTTATATTATATCAACACTTTTAACTCTTGCATTGAATTTTAAGTTGACAGATCGATCAATCTATTCCATCTAGAAATATGATTTTTGGTGTATTGCAGATATAGATCCTAGCCATTGCGAAGTGGAATATGGAAGTTTGCGTCTAAGTCATGACACTTAGGGTTTTCTGTTGGTCACTTCACCTGTACAACGGATACTTCTTGCCTCCTCTCAATATGAAATCCTGATTTAAATATGAAATAAGAATTAAACATTGAAGAACACTGAAAACAAAGTCAAATATACAAATTAATGATATTTGAAAACAGATAAAAACAAATTCTGTAATTCTGTGAGACGATATTTTCACCAAACAAGAATCAAATTCTGTATATTTCTCGTTCTTCACCTTGAAAACAAATAAACGAAGAACCTAACAGAATGCAATCTTCAGTTTTCAAATTCACATCAAGATGTCATTTTCCCCACTTAAAATTGATCATATAAAGCTCATGAGATTCATTACCTACCTCTATTTCAAAACTTTTTAACAAAATTACCTGAGTAAAGATTCCCTTTGCTTTTGATATAAGCAGACGAACTGCAACTTCATTAGCAGCAAAGCTGTCGGCAATAGAAACAACAACAAGCCCTGCTAGAACAATAGCTAAATATATAACAACTGCATCAACTGTCAATGGCATGTCAATAGCAACAGCATCGCCCTTTGAAAATGTTGCATCGAGTGCATTTGCCACCAACCTGCACAGCATACCCAAATCTTGTTAAAACTATAGACATAATGTACTTTTAGTCCCTGAAGTTTGAAGTTAGTGTGTATTTGATTAAAAAGTTTTAAAATGAACATCTTAGTCTCTAAGTTTGGTTTCATGTTGGCTCCTCGGAGGAGTGTCAATAGTTCAATTGGGAAGTTTCTTTTTCATTTCCTTTTTGGAAGAAGTGTCGCTTTTTTTAGGATGTTGGGGTGTGCACTTTGTTTAGAGTTTTATGGGAGAAAGAAACAACAAAAGTTAGTTGGAGAAGGACTCTTGTGACGTTTGATCTTTGGTTAAGTTTCATATCTCCAATTCGCTCTCGATTTCAAAGAACTTCCGTAACTACTTTTTAGGTAATATTTTATTTAGTTGGATCCGTTTTCTAAAGGAGGGTTTTTGTTGCTGTTGTTGTTGATTTTTTTTTTTTTGTGCGCCCCTGTAAGAAAATGGAAGTAGTTATTTTTATTTAAAAAGAAAAAGTGAGATAATTATAAACTGCTTTTCAAGATAATCGCTTAACACTAAACCTCTCCTCTGATTATAATCAGCAATATTTATGATATATTTTGATGAAACGTCGGTATTCAAAGAGAGGAGCATACGTTACTTTGTCTCGAAGTTGTTTGAGTGTCATATGGTTCACGTTTGAATTATCACAGCCTTCATCTCTCCACACAATTGCCAAAGAATTATCATCTCTCAATAGGCGACTTGAAGAACGCAAACAACACTCGGCAATATTCAACATGGAGTCAGGGAGCCATCTTCCATTTGGCTTCTCAGTCCTATCTAAAATACACCTCGGTGCTTTTTGGAAAGTAACAGAAAGCTCTTGAAGAACAATTGACCAGTAAATCTATTACCATCAAAGCACAAGACAGTGATCACCAAAATGCATTCAATTTTCATACTATAACCGCATGTACAGAATTGAATCCAAACCTCAGGATTCTGAATGGAGAATTTCTGAAATAAGCTGAAACTTGATATAGGATCTTTATATGAAGCTCCCAACAGCTTTGGACCATGCAACTCCATGATCTTTCCCAAATTTGTCAGTTTAGATTGATTGCTACAAGCAGACAATATTGCAAACATTTATAGGACAATATGCATTACATAGCAGAAGCTGTATAAAAATTAGGTCAATGAAATTAGAGACATTACAGAGAAGGAAACCAATATGGAGGAGGTCCATTGGTAGAGATATTCCAATTAGCATAGACAGAGTAATAGAGAAGCCGATGCAACTCAAATGGGTGTGTGGGTTTCAAGGCTCTTTTAGCCATGAGCTCCCGCCAAACCTCAGCAGGCTTTGATCTTTGGGCTGTGGACAGTACATTCTTAAGAATCCTGTTGAATTCCACAGCTTCATGGAGGTTTAAGCCCGTTTTCACTAAATCTTCAATACCCAATTCCCAAATGCTCTTTCCCATTTTGTGTTTCCCTTCGAGATCAAATTCCGTTGGGGGATTATTCAAAGTTTGAAACAGGTCCATTTAACGGTGTTTCTGAATTCATTATATATAAAATTCGACTTAAACGAGGATTTAGAGGATGTGACAACTAATAACTGGATGCATGATCCATGTGCTTTATTACTATCTACTCATATACATATTTAATGTATATATGTGCACCATTCCCTCAAATATATATATTTAAGTTATATATGTGCACCATTCTCTCAAATATATATATTTAAGTTATATATGTGCATACTTACTCAACACATATATTTAAAAGAAGAAGAAATAAAGAAAGAATTTGTTATATATAACAAATTTTGACTTGGTGGAATACACAAACATACGTTATCTTGTTCAAAATCACCCAAATTTCTCCTTAACAAAAGAAAACTCGAACCTAAAAAACGATTCACCTAAATCTAAATATAACAATAGTCAAAATTTATGATTTTTTCTTTTTTTTTTTGAGAAAAAATCAAATATGGCTCCATATAGAGATGTCCTAGGGACGGGGATGCCACTCCCCTTCTCCGTCCCCACCCCCTATCCTATTCTTCTCCATCTCCGTAAATTTCCCCACAGGAAAAGGGGCGGAGATTCCTTGAGATCGGGTTCTCTGCGGGAAAATATCCTCCACTTTTGTTTTTTTATAAAGTATACATAAGTAAAATATATATATATATATATATATATATATATATATATTCCTTTTGGGGTGGCGTGGTATTCCCCAACCCGACCCCGACATGTTAATGGCAAAAAATAATTCTCGCTTCCTCTCCATTTACCGTGTATTCGAGGATTGCCCATCTTGTTTTGTCTCTCCCTATAGATTAAATGGACACCCTACAAATTAAAACGTTAAAATGTGTCCCAATCAAAAGGTCATATTGGGCTACACAAATTAAAATGCGTTGATTGAAAGATCATTTGTTGAAAAACATTTATTTACTAATCATTTCGCTTTTAATCATTGGTTTTCCTAAAAGGCAAACGCACTGAGTTCTTTTTGTTTTGTAATAATAATACGAAGTTGGCAGCATCGCTTAGATTCCGATTCGGTATTTACCTACTTTTTGTCTTTTTTTTTCACAACAACTAAGGTTGTTTGTTTAAGTTATTGTTTCTGCAGCTTTAATGGTGACTCCATATAGAAAAATACAATCTTGCTGAATCTTGCATACAAAATCTTGAAATTAGATATGCGAATCTGAATGATTTGATTACTAGAGTCTTATTTGAAACGTGCGAACTTAGAGCTATGGGGACTGATGGTGATGTCTAATATATTTAAACGCATGTTTCGAGACACAAGCAACTTTAAATTATTGAAAGGCCATAAATTAAGTTTATTTTCTTCAAATTAAACAGCTATATTAAATGACTAAACTATCTTATTTCAACGATTTACAGAGAATACGTCTTGGCCTCTAAAGTTGACTTCGAAGGGCAAGTTCATCCTTCATCTGTTTCCTCAAAACTCTTCTCAGTAACTTGTTAGAAGCAGTTCGTGGAAAGCTTGGTACAATTTTCACAAACCCAACCTGCAGTTCCATTCCTTTCAAAGTTCAATTTATCTGAGGACCTTTTTTGCCAAAAAAAAAAAAAAAAAGAAAGAAAATGTTAAAATGCTACCTTGAATAAAGGGTTAAGATTTCTCTGAATTGCTTTTGAGAATTTGTCTTTCAGCTCTTGTGAGGACTTTACATATTGTTTTTTTAGCACCACCAAAATGACTAGTTGTTCTGGACCTCCTTCTATAGGTGATAAACTTACTGCAGCTGTTTCCAATATACTCTCATCGACATGGTCGCATATCCGTTCAATTTCAACCGAACTTGTCTACATGTGTGTAAGAGAAGTAGGTGTTAAATAATCTAACAGTTCGGAAGAAACTTGTATGTCTTTAACGGAGGTAAAAGCAAGTGATAAGTTTGCTCAAACTGGCTACCTACTTTGTTAAGAATGTGGAGCCCAAACTTATTGGTCCAAAATCAATTTGCTCAAGTCTTAAGCAAATTTTTATGCAGATAAAATTTTTCTTTCCCAACATACATGTGGAAACATCTTGTTCTATTTTATTTGTTCCGTTTTTAAAGCAGTCGTTCATGAGTCTTGTTATAATATCTATGAGGATATTTGTTATCACCCAGAAGTTCTTTGTTTCATTCTTCGTCGGTTTTGTTATAGATCTCTATACAAGGATCTATGTTTCTATTCCAGTAGTTCTTCGTGGGTTTGTCTTTAGCTTAGAAGTTCTTTGTGGGTTTCTGATTCTATCCTAGATCTGCTGATTTGATTCAGACGTTTTCTTAGCAAACTCAACTCGTGTTTCTAGCAAATTGAGTTTGAGAGAGGTTGTTAAAGGAAAATTAGGGTTTATTAATTATTAGTATTTTCCATTATGATTTCTCTTTTGGTATTTTCCATTTATGAAGTTTCTTTTAGAGCTTTCTTTGAGGTCTACATATATTTCTATGTAAAACATCATTATGTACTCTGAATTATTGTGATTTATTCAATAATATAGAAATTTCACATGGTATCAAAGCCCATTAAGCCCAAACGGACATTCGGCCCAAGATATAAGATAGATGAACCCAGAGAGGTACCATCTTGGGGGGGCATGTCGAGATATTTAAGAGTCTCACATTGGAAAAACCAATGAGACTCACACTCCTTATGAGGGATGAACTACTCCTCTCAAAGCCAATTGGTTTCGAGATGGAATCACATACTACCAAACAGTTATGACTAAAGAAAGAAATGGGTGGTGGAGTTTATTCTATAAAAGGAGGAGGCTTTTGAAGGTAAAAAAGAAGAATTAAAACTGAGAACAATAATGCTTTTATTCTTCAGTATTTTGGAGTGACAGTAAGCAAAGTACAGTGTATTTTTCTATTTTGGTTAAAGGGTTTCTCGTATTATTTATTTCAAGTGTGGTACTTGAATTCAAACAATTCTTGTTGGGCTCTTTGGGAAGAGAGATTTATAAGCGTGGATTTGGGTGTCTTTTCAATCTCTATCAAAGTAGAACCTGTAGTTGCAGAAGAATGGACATAGTCTCGAATTTGGGGTGTTAGTGTCGTTCTCCTCTTTCCCTACGCTTTATTGTTAACAATTTTATGATCAATTGCTTGTTTGATTCTAACCTGTGAAATGAGAATTTGAGATATAATTTAGTTTGTTCCGCATTTATTTATATTTCGTATAAATTCTCAACATACTTTGACTTCTATAAAGTGATTAGTTAGGAATATTAGTAAAGAGCATCAGAGTAATTAGATAGAGAGTTAGATTCGTGTCTTGTTATACACAGGAGGGGAGTGATCTAGGGCTTGCGGCACTCTCAAGAGGGGAGGTTTCAAGTGTCTTCGTACTTAGGTTATCTTGTAGTTCTTCATTTTCTATATTTCAATATATTTTAGATATTATTCTAATCAGGAGGTATTCTAATTAAAAAATTTCACATCAACTTCACAAATCTATTGACTTTTACTGGAAAAATTATATTCATGTTAGGAGTAGCAGAAAATCAGAAAAAAACAGTGTGTAGTACCTTGATGCCGCCAAGGTTCATGGTGTCATCAGCCCTACCTTGAACAATTAAGTAGCCTCCAACAGTTCTTCTGATGATGTCTCCATGTCTCCTCAGTTGCTGAAATGAAGTGAAACAGATATTTTAAATGCCTGCTTACTTATTTAAAAAGAAAATGAGATCTCCCTTGCAAGTTGCATTCATAATCAACCAATACTATAACCCACATTCATTTAGACGCCAAAACATAGCATAAATACCAGCAAGTTTTGTACCAAAAGTCCCTGGGAGTCAAAAGAAATCTATAAACAGGAAGAAGGGTTTGCTTGAGCTTGACTATACCATTCCATTGTATATTGGCATTCCCTTGAAGTAAACTTCATCATGATCAGCGTTTAGCAATTCGTTGCTAGCTCCGAGATATATAGGGAATAACCCTATTTCACCAATGCAAGGCTGATCTTCTGGCTGTTGATCAAAAGAAAACACAGAAAAAATAAGATACTTGATTTTTCATCGAGAAATTCACTAAATGACATGAAAGGCTATTTATTGCACGCACAAAAGGTATTCCATGTTCATCAAGGATGACAAACCCTGTGGTCATAGATGCTGTGCTAAAAGCCCCAAAAGCCTGTGGTTGTACTGGACTACCGACAATGAAGCTTGAACCAAGTTCTGTGCCACCACAACATTCGAACAAAGGTTTGTAATATGACCTCGAGGAAAGCCAGAGATCATCATCGACATTTGACGTTTCGCCGGTGGAGGCAAAGTACCTACATATATCAACTTCTAAGTCCATTAAACTTATATATTTTAATACATATTAGTAAGGGAGATTTGAATCCTAGACCTCTTGATCTCTCAGCATACATTGCAATGGAGCTAAGTTTTCTTTTTTCTTTTTTCTTTTTTTGGCTCCATTAAACTGATTTTAAATGTCATAACTTAGCATTCCAATATAGGTTTGTAAAATACTACCTTATCTTTGTCCAATTTAAGCCTTCCATGCACCTTGTATCCTTCCAAGTTTTTACCAAGCTTGGAATTGTTCCCAATATAGTCACTCCTGCATCCTACAACAAATGTAGAGGAAGGAAATGCGTAAAATCTAAAACTAGTTGGCCTAGCAATTAAATCCCATGGTTGGGCTCATCGGCATCTAACAAAACTTTTACCTGAACGAACTTTCCAAATCCATGGCCAAGAGGAGATCCATGATAGAGAGCAAGAGTTGCACCAACTAACAAGGATGAGTACACTGAAACTGGCCCCATCGCCCATCCTAAATTTGTGGGCCAACAGAAAACATCGCCAGCCTGAACATCCATGTGAGCCCAGGAATCAGCAGCGCAGCGGATAGGTGAAAGTTGTGTCCATGGGATTGCTTTCGGCTTTCCTGATATGGGCCACAAGTTTATAAGAATTTGCAACTGCCGATGTCAAAATATCATATAAACACATTTTCTTCATCAAATACACGGTATTACATACTATTCTAGTCTAAGTTTGCATAATATAATTGCAAAAAGGATCTTATTAGCCTCCAGACTCTTTCTAAATTTGAAGTTAAGTCCTCTGTACAAAAAATTTGGATCTCTTATTGTATAAGGAGCTAGACTAAGAAGCACACATACGATGTGACACAGAGACGATGACATGTAATTTTTTAAAAATCTAGGACATGAAAACATGTACTTGTTTATTAAAATATACATTTAATATACATATCAATTTTATACTCAAAGAAAATTCAAAGTAAATGGGGGATGCATTTATATGCTTAAAAAGTTAGTTCAATATCTTCAACTCTAAAAGTTTATTATTGTCGTTATATATGTGTCTTTTTAGTCTACATAACAAGTGTTCTATGCATGTTTAACACATTATACAATAACAAGTGTCCAATACATGTCCACAAGTGTTTGAGTGAGTCTCCAACACGGTCGCGGACATTAGGCAAAATAAAATGTCCATGCTTATTAGGTGCTAGAAGAGAGTTTTTACCCGTGGTCCCAGATGAAAAGAGAATGTTAGTCACGGCATCTATTGAATGATACATTGGAGAGTAACAATTTGATCTGCAATATAACAATGTTTCCATCAGCAGTTCAAATTTTACTGATTCGTACATTGTAAATTGTAATCAGTACAGTAGGTAATCTTTGTAACATTACCTTCATCTGCAGCAGAATTCAAGTGGAACATTGTTTAGTGAACTTACAAGAAGGTAATAAGAAATCAAAGAAGTGTTGACATTATCATTGCATTACCTTGGAAATTCCTTTGCAGTTGAAAGAAATTCTTCCCATGATAGATCTTGTTCTCGCAAATCCACTTCCAGCCTGTTTCCAGTTACAGGAATCACTATAGCCTTACACGACCCCCCTTCTATAACCCGACTGCAAGGAGAAAAAAAATTCAGTGAGAAAGTTCAATGCAGCTATGAGTTCTTCCAGAACTAAACCTATGCGTCAAATGGTAATATTAGCACCAGAGCTTTCAAAAAAACCTAATGTTAGATCACCGGTTGACCCAAAAGCTTGAAATAATCAGTAAAGATAAATTTAATATTAATAAAAAAATTTAACACTCCCTCTCATTTGTAGGCTCGGAAATTTGTAGAAGACTCAATAAGTGAAAATCAGCATAATTCGAGAGGAAATAACATTATAGGTATTTTGAGCACAAGAACTTTTGCTCTCATACGATGTTAATCTCCAATTGAACAAAAAGATTAAGCTCATGGGTGAAGATAAATTCAATATTATATCAACACTTTAACACTTCCATTTGCTAGGCCACCAATCATCAAAGTGTACAAATAAGGAGGGGTAAGAAGGAAATTTCGGCCTAGACAATATGCTTGTTAGGTTGGCCAGAGGTCCTAACAACACGTGGCAGCAGAAGGAAAGGAATATCTGGGTGTTTTGTGGTAGGGTTCTTTTATCTTGAATTTTATGCATTTGTGTGAACTTGGTTAATTGGGAGAGAACAGGACTCTTACTTGGCTGGAAAACTATCTTGATGTCCTTTTGTGGTATTGTGATCAGTACAGAATATATGTATCCATTCCCCCAATATTATTGTGTTGTGTGTGTGTGCTGGTTGAGTATTCTGCAGGTACCTTGGAGCTTAGCACCCTTCACTTGTGAGTTTGGAAAACAAGGATTGGAGCACAAGAACTTTTGCTTTCATACTATGTTAAACCACCGATTGACCTAAAAGTTTGACCTAATGAGTGAAAGTGAATTTTATTTTATATCAACACTTTAACTCCTACAATGAAAGACTTAAATTCTAAGTTGACAGATCAATCAATCTATGGATTAATAATGTCATTCCATCTAGAAATATGATTTTTGGTATATTGCAGATATAGATCCTAGCCACTGCGAACTGGAATATGGAAGTTTGCTTCTAAGTCATGACACTCTTTCCCAAAGACAGGGTAGGCAAACGTAGGGTTTTCTGTTGGTCACTTCACCTGTACAACGGATACTTCTTGCCTCCTCTCAATATGAAATCCTGATTTAAATATGAAATAAGAATTAAACATTGAAGAACATTGAAAA
This sequence comes from Cucumis melo, assembly GCF_025177605.1. Classification (NCBI taxonomy): domain Eukaryota; kingdom Viridiplantae; phylum Streptophyta; class Magnoliopsida; order Cucurbitales; family Cucurbitaceae; genus Cucumis; species Cucumis melo. The sequence goes on along the minus strand of NC_066861.1, from coordinate 492,057 downwards.
CAAAGTCAAATGTACAAATTAATGATATTTGAAAACAGAAAAAACAAATTCTGTAATTTTGTGTGACGATATTTTCACCAAATAAGAATCAAATTCTGTATATTTCTCGTTATTCACCTTGAAAATAAATAAACGAAGAACCTAACAGAATGCAATCTTCAGTTTCCAAATTCATATCAAGACTCGGTTAAATTCATCAGAGGGGAAATTCAGCGACAATATAATCATCTCTTTGGAGAAATGACTACCTGATAAGATGTCGTTTTCCCCGCTTAAAATTTATTATATAAAGCTCAAGAGGTTCCTTACCTACCTCTATTTCAATACTTTTTAACAAAATTACCTGAGTAAAGATTCCCTTTGCTTTTGATATAAGCAGACGAACCGCAACTTCATTAGCAGCAAAGCTGTCAGCAATAGATACAACAACAAGCCCTGCTAGAACAATAGCTAAATATATAACAACTGCATCGACTGTCAATGGCATGTCAATAGCAACAGCATCGCCCTTTGAAAATGTTGCATCAAGCGCATTTGCCACCAACCTGCACAGTATGCCCATATCTTGTTAAAACTATGGGCAAAATGTACTTTTAGTTCATGAAGTCTGAAGTTAGTGTCTATTTGATTAAAAGTCTAAAAATGAACACTTGAGTCTCCAAGTTTGGATTCATGTTGGCTTCTCAGAGGAGTGTCAATAGTTCAATTGGGAAGTTTCTTTTTCATTTACTTTTACGGAGAAGGGTTGCTTTCTTTAGGAGGTTGGGATGTGCACTTTGTTGATAGTTTTATGGGAGAGAAACAACAAAAGTTAGTTGGAGAAGAACTCTTGTGATATTTGATCTTTGGTTAAGTTTCATATCTCTTATTGGCTCTCAATTTCAAAGACCTTTCGTAACTACTTTTCAAGTAATATTTTATTTAGTTGGATCCTTTTTCTTTAAACGAGGGTTTTTGTTGCTGTTTTTTTTTTTCACGCCCCTTTAAGAAAATGGAAAGTAGTTATTTCTATTTAAAAAGAAAACTTGAGATAATTATAAACCGCTTGTCAAGAGAATCGCTTAATACTAAACCTCTCCTCTGATTATAATCAGCAATATTTATGATATATTTGATGAAACGTCGGTATTCAAAGAGAGGAGCATACGTTACTTTCTCTCGAAGTTGTTTGAGTGTCATATGGTTCACGTTTGAATTATCACAGCCTTCATCTCTCCACACAATTGCCAAAGAATTATCATCTCTCAATAGGCGACTTGAAGAACGCAAACAACACTCGGCAATATTCAACATGGAGTCAGGGAGCCATCTTCCATTTGGCTTCTCAGTCCTATCTAAAATACACCTCGGTGCTTTTTGAAAAGTAACAGAAAGCTCTTGAAGAACAATTGACCAGTAAATCTATAACCATCAAAGTACAAGACAATGATCACCAAAATGTATTCAATTTTCATACTAAAACCCCATGTACAGAATTGAATCCAAACCTCAGGATTCTGAATGGAGAATTTCTGAAATAAGCTGAAACTTGATATAGGATCTTTATATGAAGCTCCCAACAGCTTTGGACCTTGCAACTCCATGATCTTTCCCAAATTTGTCAGTTTAGATTGATCACTACAAGTAGACAATATTACAAACATTTATAGGACAATATGCATTACAAAGCAGAAGCTGTATAAAAATTAGGTGAATGAAATGAGAGACATTACAGAGAAGGAAACCAATATGGAGGAGGTCCACTGGTAGAGATATTCCAATTAGCATAGACAGAGTAATAGAGAAGCCGATGCAACTCAAATGGGTGTGTGGGTTTCAAGGCTCTTCGAGCCATGAGCTCCCGCCAAACCTCAGTAGGCTTTGATCTTTGGGTGGTGGACAGTACATTCTTTAGAATCCTGTTGAATTCCACAGCTTCATGGAGGTTTAAGCCTGTTCTCACTAAATCTTCAATACCCAATTCCCAAATGCTCTTTCCCATTTTGTGTTTCCCTTCGAGATCAAAATTCCCTTGGTGGATTATTCAAGGAGAGTTTGAAACAGGTCCATTTAACGTTGTTTCTGAATTCATTATCTAGATTTGACTTAAACGAGGATTTAGAGGATGTGACAACTAATAATTGGTTGCATCAGATGCATTATTACTGATCATCTACTCATATACATTTTAACGTACGTATGCGAAATCATTCCCTCAAATATATATTTAAGTTATATATATGCATTCTTGTTCAATCATATATATTTTAAAAAGGAAGAAATTCAAGAAAGAATTTATTATATAATAAATTGTGATTAAATAATTTGGTGGAATACACAATATAATTGTATGTTGTTCATGATCAACTAAGTATTTCTTGAGTAAGCTGGTCTTCAGAATTTATGATTTCTTTGAACAAAAGAAAAACAATTCACCTACGCATTTTCCAAATATAACCATCTTCAAAATTTATGATTTTTTCTTTTTTTTCGAAAAAGACCAAACATGGCTCTACATAGAGACGTCCACAGATCGGGAACGTGGATGGTGCCGGTCCCCACTCCGTTTCTGTTTTCCTATCCCATTCTCCATCTCCACGAATTTACTTAAAAAGAAACTGGGCGGGAATTCCCGGAGGATCCGATCCCATGGTAAATATAACCCGCTATTGTTTTTTTTGATAAATAAGTATAAATATATATATATATTTTTTTTTTTTCTTTCTTTTTTTTTTTTGGGCTCCGACCCTGGTCCCGAAATATTAACGGAAAAAAATAATTCCCACTCCCTTTCTATTTGTCGTGTATTTGAAGATTTTGCGTACAGCTCTACAAATTAAAACATTAATATGTGTGTCGGTCAAAATATCATACTGGGTTCAACGAATTAAAATGTGTTGATTAAAAGACCATAAGTTGAAAAACATGTATTTATTAACCATTGGTTTTCTCATCTTCTAATTCCTAAAGGCAGACGCACTGAGTTCTTTTAAAAGTACGCGTCATTACAAAATTAATAATAACGATTCCGTATTGACCTACTTCTTGTCTTTTCTTCACAACAATTAAGTTGGTTATTGATTTAAGTTATTGTTTGTGCAGCTTTAACAGCGACTCTATAGAGAAAAATATTGGACAGTTCTCGAATCTAAGTTAAATCTGAATGATTTGATTTCTAGAGTTTTATTTGAAGGGTGCAAATTTTGAGTCATGGGGACTGAAAGTGATGTCTAATATTATATTAAGATTTAATCTATGGTAAAAGACAAAAGTAAAATAACGATAGTAAAGTAGGCTTACCGGAGTGCGGACTGCAATTACGAAGGAGAAGGGAAGTAAAATAACTGAGCAGAGTGAGAAGGGAAGGTTGAATTAATGCGAAGGGAGGAAGTGAGAAGGAGAGTGCGAACTGCCACTGAAGGGAACGGAGTTTCGTGCCGTCTTTGAACTTGCGGTCTGAACGTGCGGTGGCCGGAATGTTCGCCGGAAGGCTGGAACGTACGAGAGGTTCTGAACACCGCCGGAATGTGAAGGTCTGAACATCGAAGGGATTGTTGCGAACGCTAGAGGTCGAAGGGGGTGGAGTTGAGTGCGCGAGGCTTGGGGCAAAATGAAAATGATAAATGTTGATTTAGTGTTTTTCTTTATACACATTCTATTTGCGGAGGCCGTCAGCTCCTCAACTGTCAAAGATTCTATTAACAATTTAAAATATACTTTTCTTAAAAATATATATATAATTTAGGAGATAATATTTATTTCTTTTTATATCTATAACCTACTTTTATTTTTATAAATCTTATTATAGTTTTAAAAAATATAATAGAACTTGTGCTAATAAATTATTTTTTAATAAACAAATTAGGTATATATATACACTAAATCAAAAATTTTCAATTATATTTTCAAATACGTATGTTATATTTTTCATTATGTTCTTTTAAAGTACATTTTTTAATAAAATATTTTCTTATTATACTAATAACCATAAGTTATTAATTATCTATTTATTTTAAGACAATCCATATTATGAAATACAATAAAAATAGATCCTATAATCACCCCATCATTTTCGCATGATAAAACAAGCAAAGACAATCTCTAAATCAAGTCGCTATAAGTAATCAAAATGCAATTACAATGAGTAGGCAATTAATTGACATCGCCATGCAAAAATCTTTTGTTCACTATTTGTCGAATATAAAATTTTATATATGCTATTCTTGGTATTACTCTAATGGCTATTTTGTATACTTATCTTAATTAACAATACTCCAATACGAAAATCGCTATTAATTTTGTTAACTAGTGACTTTTGGTGTCTCATTTTTGTATTTTGGTTTTTGTCTCAATGAATTGGCTTGTATGTGACTTGATGCATCAATGGCGTGACCTCAAACATTCTCATATTTCTATATCGTTGCTCGTCATTGCAAGCTTGAGAGAATGATATTTTTCAATTAGCATAATTAGCTCTATATAGTGAATTAAGTTTTTAGAATGAAAACTTTAGGTACAATTTTTATTTATTTATTATTGGTGTAAACTACCTAATTAATGTAGTTAGTGCTTAGTGGATGATTTTATAACGATAAAAAAATTAATGAAAATCGTTTTCTAAAAGAAAGAGTGAAATAATATAATATCTTAAAAATTAATGAGTTACGTAAAATATAATATTTAAAAAAAAAAAAGAGTTTGTAATTAATACAAAATTTCTTAAATTATAACTTTGATTTTAAAATACATCATAAAATAAAGAACTACCTCACATTATTTATTATTATTGTAGCAAGAAGAAGAATATGTCAGTTAAAAGAGAATGAAAAACATAACAAATATATTTGTCGTTACCAAGTAATTAAGTCTATAACATAATGTGCTTGTCTTTTTTTAGTACAAAAAAGAAAAAACAAAGTCAATAATGAAAATATCATAACAAAGAAAATATTCATATTGAAGATGTCAAATACCCAAGAATGATTTTCTAGCCAAATCCATTTCACAGACATTTTATAGCATAAGTGGAAAGAGCTACATAATTATTAAAAACTATCTGAGTACAACAAAAATCCTTAATAATATTTTGACTCTGTCTATTAATCATATAAAATAGAATTTGGTAGAGGAAATTGTGTAGATGAAGGAACAAAAAAATGTCCCTATCTATCATTCTTTAAATCAAAAAAATGAATTTTGAAGGAAATTGGATTGTGTGCAGAAGAAACCAAGATAAGACAAATGTTAGAAAATGCAGTGAAAAAGACTCCTTTTATAAAATCAAAATGATATTACAAAACTACTAAAATTTCAAAAGTTTTGAAATCAATGCAACTATGATAGAGGGTAAAGTCATAAATTATATATTGATTTTCTTTTTAGAAATAGATAAATAAAGACATTTCATATTCTGACTTCTTCACATTTAATTACATTAAATGATAATTCATAATTAGAAATCATTTTTATTAATAAAACTCAAATAAAAAGAAAATGATAAAAGAAAGAAAAAATAAAAAAGAATTGTAGCACAAGACAAAATTAACCATCAAATTAATTATGAAAATGGTTACAAAGGAAGGGTAAAATAGGAAGAAAAAGTTTATTCATATAAGAACTTTTATATATAGTATAAATATAGATATATACCCTAAACCGGATTTGGTCAACCCAACCCTCAATTCCCCAACCCGACAACCCGACCCTTAATTTTCCAACCCGACAACCCTTTTTTCTTTCTTTCCTTTTCAATTATCTAACTCAACCCAAAACATAATTTAACCTAACCCAACCTTTACGGTTTGTGTTGTAATATGAAATGGTTGGGTTACCAAATTTTTTGGACACTCCCACTAATATTTTTAAACACAAATTTTGAGAAACAAGCAACTTTAAATTATTGAAAGGCCATAAATTAAGTTTATTTTCTTCAAATTAAACAGCTATATTAAATGACTAAACTATCTTATTTCAACGATTTACAGAGAATACGTCTTGGCCTCTAAAGTTGACTTCGAAGGGCAAGTTCATCCTTCATCTGTTTCCTCAAAACTCTTCTCAGTAACTTGTTAGAAGCAGTTCGTGGAAAGCTTGGTACAATTTTCACAAACCCAACCTGCAGTTCCATTCCTTTCCAAGTTCAATTTATCTGAGGACCTTTTTTGCCAAAAAAAGAAAGAAAGAAAGAAAGAAAGAAAATGTTAAAATGCTACCTTGAATAAAGGGTTAAGATTTTTCTGAATTGCTTTTGAGAATTTGTCTTTCAGCTCTTGTGGGGACTTTACATATTGTTTTTTTAGCACCACCAAAATGACTAGTTGTTCTGGACCTCCTTCTATAGGTGATAAACTTACTGCAGCTGTTTCCAATATACTCTCATCGAAATGGTCGCATATCCGTTCAATTTCAACCGAACTTGTCTACATGTGTGTAAGAGAAGTAGGTGTTAAATAATCTAACAGTTCGGAAGAAACTTGTATGTCTTTAACGGAGGTAAAAGCAAGTGATAAGTTTGCTCAAACTGGCTACCTACTTTGTTAAGAATGTGGAGCCCAAACTTATTGGTCCAAAATCAATTTGCTCAAGTCTTAAGCAAATTTTTATGCAGATAAAATTTTTCTTTCCCAACATACATGTGGAAACATCTTATTTTGCATGTCAACCCATTTTTTCTCAAGGCCCATTTCCTCTAATGAACTTAGGTAAGAAAGCTTTTTTATCGGCTAAAATTGTAGGTGGTTATGATTAAAGAAATAAATGGGCGGTGGAGTTTATTCTATAAAAGGAGGAGGCTTTTGAAGGAAAAAAAGAAATGGGCCGTGATTCACTTTGCCGTTGAAGAAGAATTTAAACTGAGAGCATCGATGTTTTTATTCTTCAGTATTTTGGAGTGACAGTAAGCAAAGTACAGTGTGTGTTTTTCTGTTTTGGGTTGAAGGGTTTCTCGTATTATTTATTTCAAGTGTGGTACTTTGAACTACTTTGAACTCAAACAATTCTTGTTGGGCTCTTTGGGAAGAGAGATTTGTAAGTGTGGATTTGGTTGTCTTTTCAACCTCTATCATAGTAAAACCTGTAATTGTAAAAGAATGGATGTAGTCCCGAATTTAGGGTAAATCAGTATAATTTTCAATGTGATTCTCCTTTTTCTCTGTACTTTATTGTTTACAATTTTATGATCAATTGCTTATTTAATTCTAACACGTGAAGTGAGAATTTGAGATATAATTTAGTTTATTCTGCATTTATTTATATCTCATGTAAATTCAAATTCTCTAACATAGTTGACTTCTATAAAGTGCTTAGTTAGAAATATTAGAAAAGATCATAAGAGTAATTAGATAGAGAGTTAGATTAGTGTGTCTTGTTATACACAGGAGGGGGAGTGATCTAGGGCTTGCGGCATACTCAAGAGGGGAGGTTTCAAGAGTCTTCATACTAGGGTTATCCTGTAGTTCTTCATCTTCTATATTTCAATATATTTTAGATATTATTCTAATTAGAAGGTGTTCTAATTAAAAGGTTTCCTAACAATTTCACAAGTCTATTGACTTTTACCGGAAAAATGTCATTCACGTTAGGAGTAGCAGAAAATCAGAGAAAACAGTGTGCAGTACCTTGATGCCGCCAAGGTTCATGGTGTCATCAGCCCTACCTTGAACAATTAAGTAGCCTCCAACAGTTCTTTTGATGATGTCTCCATGTCTCCTCAGTTGCTGAAATGAAGTGAATCAAGTAAAACGATATTCTAAATGCCTGCTTACTTATTTAAAAAAATGAGATCTCCCTTGCAAGTTGCACTCATAATCAACCAATACTATAACCCACATTCATTTGGACGCCGAAACAAAGCATAAATACAGGCAAGTTTTGTACCAAAAGTCCCTGGGAGATTAAAAGAAATCTATAAACAAGAAGAAGGGTGTGCGTGAGCTTGACTATACCATTCCATTGTATATTGGCATTCCCTTGAAGTAAACTTCATCATGATCAGCGTTTAGCAATTCGTTACTAGCTCCGAGATATAGAGGGAATAACCCTATTTCACCAATGCAAGGCTGATCCTCTGGCTGTTGATTAAAAGAAAACACAGAAAAAATAAGATACTTGAACTTTCGTTGAGAAATTCATGACATGACGTAAATGCCTATTTCTTGTACGCACATAAGGTATTCCATGTTCATCAAGGATGACAAATTCCGTAGTCATAGATGCTGTGCTAAAAGCCCCAAAAGCTTGCGGTTGTACTGGAGTTCCGGTGATGTAGCTTGAGCCAAGTTCCGTGCCACCACAAAATTCGAATATAGGTTTGTAATATGACTTTGAGGAAAGCCAGAGATCATCATCGATATTTGACGTTTCGCCAGTGGAGGCAAAGTGCCTGCAGTTATCAACTTCAAAGTCCATTCAACTAATATATATATTTTAGTACATGTCAGAGTGAAGAAATTTCAACCATAAACCTCTTGATTTCTTGACGTACATTGACGTAATTGAAATGAAGTTCTTTTTGGCACCATTAAACTGACATTAAATGTCATAACTTAACATTCCAATATAGAAATGTAAAATATTACCTTATTTTTGTCCAATTTAAGCCTTCCATGCACCTTGTATCCTTCCAAGTTTTTACCAAGCTTGGAACTGTTCCCAATAAAGTCACTCCTGCATCCTACAACAAATGCAGAGGAAAGAAATGTCTAAAATCTAAAACTAGTTGTCCTAGCAATTAAATACCATGGTTGGGCTCATAGGCATCTAACAAAACTTTTACCTGAACAAACTTTCCAAATCCATGGCCAAGAGGAGATCCATGATAGAGAGCAAGAGTTGCACCAGCTAACAAGGATGAGTACACTGAAATTGGCCCCATCACCCATCCTAAATTTGTAGGCCAACATAAAACATCACCAGCCTGAACATCCATGTGAGCCCAGGAATCAGCAGCGCAGCGGATAGGTGAAAGTTGTGTCCATGGGATTGCTTTTGGCTCTCCTGATATGGGCCACAAGTTTATAAGAATTTGCAACTGCCGATGTCAAAATATCATATAAACACATTTTCTTCATCAATAAACAGTATAACATATTTATCAGCAAGGAGGGTTGTTAATTGGTGAAATGGTATGGGTTTCAGCTAAGGAGCCCCCGTCAAATATTTATCACAAAAGTAATATTAATTGGTGAAATGGATTATTCAACAAAAAGTGTTCTTGCCATAGTGGTTGTCCCCACACGTCCCAGGTTCAAGGTCCTACCCACCCCATATTTTTGTGTTGCCTCTCTACATCTTTATACTAAAAAATTGTTAAAATACTATTTTGGTTCCCATGCATGGAAAGAAGTACATCCTCAAAGATTTATCAACAGTTATTGGTCTGAAAACTAAAATTATTGATTAGAATGGTAATATTCAAGTCCAGGTTTGCATAATACAACAAGGACCTTATTAGCCTCCATACTCTTTCTAAATTTGAAGTCAAAGCCCCTCGGAGCGAGGCCAATGTAGTAGGAATATGCTATTATGGTCAAGTTCTTAATTTATTAGGATTAGAATTAGTTTCTTTGGTATATTACGACTAAGATTAGTTTCTTTTATTAATTAGGATTACGATTAATTGATTTTCATTTATAAATAGAATACTTGTCTCGTTGTATTCACAACTTTTAAACATTAATAAAATTCTCTCATTTGGTATATATCTTAGACTAAGAAGCACATATACGATATGACACAAAAATCGAGACAAAGACACTATTTCATAAATTTACATTTTAAAATATATCCTCAAAGAAAATTCAAGTAAATGGGTTAATGCATATATATGCTTGAAAAAATTAGTTTTAATGTGCCAACATGAGCTTAGCTCAACCGACACCTATATGTACTGGGTCAATCCCCAAAGTTGTATTATAATACTCTTTATAAAAAAATTGGTTTAATGTATTTCATTCTAAAAATTCATTATTTTTGTCATATATGTGTCTTCTTAGTCTTGCAGGCTTAGTTCTTAAAAAATATTTTAAAAAATAGTTTTCACCTGTGGTCCCAGATGAAAAGAGAATATTTGTCACGCCGTCTCTTGAATGATATACTGGAGAGTAACGATTTGATCTGCAGTATAACACATCAAATTTTACTGATTCATTCATTGTAAAATATAATCAGCACAGTTGATAATCTTTTGAATGTTACCTTCATGGGAAGCAGAATTTAGGTAGGACAGTTTATTGAACTTACAAGAAGGTAATAAGAAAGCAACAGGTGTTAACATTATAATTGCATTACCTTGGAAATTCCTTTGCAGTCGAAAGAAATTCTTTCCATGATAGATCCTGTTTTCGCAAATCCACATCCAGCCTGTTCCCAGTTGCGGGAATCACAATAGCCTTACACGACCCCCCTTCTATAATCCGACTGCAAGAAGAAACAAATTTCCGTGAGAAACTGCAGCACAACTGTAAGTTCTTCGAGAACCAAATCCATGTGTCAAATGGTAGGCTTCTAAGAAACCTTTTTTCATATCATTAATTGACCCAAAAGATTAAGTTAATGGAACAAGGTAAATTTAATATTATATCAACACTATAATATTCCCCTCACTTATGGAATTGGAAATTTGTAGAAAATCCAATAAGAAAGAATCAATATAAATTGGTGAGGAAATAACATTGGTTCAACCACAAAACCTTCTACCCTAATACCGTGTTAAATCACTTATTGATCCAAAAAGTTAACTTATGAGTGAAGTTAAATCTTTAATATTATAATAACATTTTAATACTCCCCCATTTGTAACTTAGAAATTTGTTGATGATCCAACAAATGTAAATCAACATTAATTGAGGAGGAAATAACATTACTTAGAAATTTGTTGATGACCCAACAAATGTAAATCAACATTAATTGAGGAAATAGCATTATAAGAGTTTGAACTCATGGTATTTTTCTCTTATACTATGTTAAATCACCAAGTAATCCAAAAACTTAACCCAATATCTGGAGATAAATTTAATATTATACCAACATTTCTAACACCTACGATGAAAGACTTAAATCTAAGTTAACAGATTAATCAAGCTACCAATTAATACCATTCCATCTAGAAATATGATTCTTGGTATATTAAAGATAAAGATCCTCGCCACTGTAAAGCGGAACATAGAAGTTTGCTTGTAACTCACGACTTTCTTGCACCAAAAGGCCGGGTAGGAAAACGCAGGGTTTTGTATTGGTTACTTTACCTGTACAAAGGATACTTCTTGCCTCCTCTTAATATGAAATCCTGATTGAAATATGAAATCAGAATTAAACATTAAAGAGTAATGACAACAAAGTCAAATGTAAAAGTCAACGATATTTAAAAATTGTTCTGTAAATTTCTAGTTCTTCACTTTGAAAACAAGTACGCAAAGAATCTAACAAAATGCAATCTTCAGTTTTCAAAGCCATGAAAACATCAAGATTCAGTTAAATTCGTCAGAGAGAAAATCAACAACAATGACAATAATCTATTTTGAGAAATGACTACTTGATAAGAGGTCATTTTCCCACTCAAAATTTACTATACAAAGCTCATGAGATCTCTTAGCTACCTCTACTTTTAAGGTTTAAACAAAATTACCTGAGTAAATATTCCCTTCGCCTTTGATATACGCAGACGAACTGCAACTTCATTAGCAGCAAAGCTGTCGGCAATAGAAACAACAACAAGCCCTGCTAGAACAATAGCTAAATATATGACAACTGCATCAACTGTCAATGGCATGTCAATAGCAATAGCATCGCCCTTTGAAAATGTTGCATCAAGTGCATTTGCCACCAACCTGCACAGCATGCCAACATCTCATTAAAGAGAATAACATAGTCCACATGGTTGGTTTCATGTTGACTCCCCAGAGGAGTGTCAGTGGTTTGGTTGGGAAGTTCCTCTTCCACCCGACTTTTAGGGAGAAGGGTCGCTTTCTTTGGGATGTTGGAGTCAGCACTTCGTTAAGGGTCTTATGGAGAGAGAAATAATAGAAATTAGTTGGAGAAGGACCCATCCTTGGTTAAGTTTTATGTCCCCGTATGACTTCGAACTTCGAGGCCTTTTATAACTACTATTGGAGTAATATTTTACTTAGTTGGACCCCTTTTCTCTAAAGGGGTTTTTGTCGGACTGTTTTTTTTTACGACCTTGTAAAAAGATGAACGTAGTTGTTTCTATTTTTTTATTTTTTTTGAAAAAAAGGAAGATAATCATAAACCAATTTTCAAGAGAATTGCTTAATACTAAACCTCTCCTCTCATTATAATCAGCAACATTTATGATAAATTTGATGAAACGTTGGTATTCAAAGAGAGGAGCATACGTTACTTTCTCTCGAAGTTGTTTGAGTGTCATAGAGTTCACATTTGAATTATCACAGCCTTCATCCCTCCACACAATTGCCAAAGAATTATCATCTTTCAATGGACGACTTGAAGGAAGCAAACAACACTCAGCAATGTTCAAAATGGAGTCAGGGAGCCATCTTACATTTGACTTCGCAGTCCTATCTAAAATACACCTCGGTGCTTTTTGGAAAGTGACAGAAAGCTCTTGAAGAACAATTGACCAGTAAATCTATAACCATCAAAACACAAGATAGATCACCAAAATCAATGCAATTTCCATATTAAAACCCCATATATACAGAACTGAATCCAAACCTCAGGACTCTGATAGGAGAGTTTCTGAAACAAGCTGAAACTTGAGATAGGATCTTTATATGAAGCTCCCAACAGCTTTGGACCATGCAACTCCATGATCTTTCCCAAGTTTGTCAATTTAGATTGATCACTACAAGTAGATAATGTGACAAACACTTAGAGGACAAGAGCAAAGCATCCCAGTAAAATAGGTATTACAGAGACGCAGGAACTCTATAAAAATTAGGTGAATGAAATGAGAAACATTACATAGAAGGAAACCAATATGGAGGAGGTCCATTGGAAGAGATATTCCAATTAGCATAGACAGAGTAATAGAGAAGCCGATGCAACTCAAATGGGTGTGTGGGTTTCAAGGCTCTTCGAGCCATGAGCTCCCGCCAAACCTCAGTTGGCTTTGATCTTTGGGCTGTGGACAGTACATTCTGAAGAATCCTGTTGAATTCCACAGCTTCATGGATGTTTAATCCTGTTTTCACTAAATCTTCAACACCCAATTCCCAAATGCTCTTTCCCATTTTGTGTTTCCCTTGGAAATCAAAATTCCATTGGCGGACAATTCAAGCAGAGTTTGAAACAGGTTCATTTAAAGGCGTTTTTGAATACCGGCAAAAGAGTGGCCATCGATCGGCCACGGTTCTACCATTTTCAAAATTTATGATTTTATGATTTATAGCTTTTACTTTTAGAATGTGACGCGTAATAATTGGATGCATCCAATATGCAAACATTTATGTATTTGATTGGACAAAATGCAAGTAATAACTAATGGACCCTTCAACTTCACAGAATTTTATTTTGGAAGTGTAAAAATAGTTAATTGCTTACATTTATCAAAAAAATTTAAGTATTTATGCGATAAATTATGATTAAATATTTTAATAGGATGCACAAAAGATATATATATATAAACTACTTACCATGCACCTAAGTACTTCTAGCCATCTACAAAATTTATGATTTCCTGAATAGTAAACAAACTCAAACTATGAAAAACTATGAAAAGAGAGTAGCTCCACACAAAAAGGTCCTAAATTATTTATTTAGTAATTATTTCGCTTTTAATTATAGGTTTTTCGTGTTATCCTAAATTATTTTAGTAAAATATTTACCAAATATAATAAAATTTTAGAATCTATCAAAATTTTATATGTATTTATAAATATTTTTTGTGTTTTGTTATTTATAGTAATATTTTTTAGATTAAAATTTTAGTTTCTCTAATTTATAATTAGAATTTAATTTCTAGTTTAATGAAACATTGTAAATAGTCGATGAGTTTCGTAAGAGCTATATATGAAATTATATAAAATCATAATGACTAAGTTTGAATTTTTAAAAACATATCTTACCTCGCAGAACGTGGCCTGGAGTCATTGAAATTCCTGTCTTTAGAGAGTCATGTAATATCCTCAATGTCTTACATCTCACATACTACCAATACGCTCGGAATATCATACTTAAAAAGTATATACACATGTTTCGTTTCAAAGACTATATTAATAGTTGAAATGTTCATAATTATTAGACATATTATTGATATACCAAATTTAAATTAAATAGAAAGATAACAGCTTAATTTAAATTTAGATTTGACATATCAATTAGACCTAAATCAAAGAAAAAAATGATTAATTGAATACGAGAATATTAGAGTGAAAAACAAATTTATTATCAAACCAACCCCTATTCAAAGTTGATTTGTGCATGTGTACAGCTACTGTCTGAATCATCAGAATAATCTCCAAAGGACTATTTATATATATATAGATAGATAGATAGTCATCGTTTTTCCTTCGATTGATACCTAAATTCCGAAGGGCTATATATTTCAGTGCACCTTGAAGGCTTGAACACTCCAAAAGAACATTGATACATATAGAACAATCTACAAATCATCTAATACTATCCACTCATGCATCCAAGAACTTTGAGGTTGTACTCTATTCCATGTGCTCGTCTCAAAATTTGCTTTCCAGTGTTCTTGGTAACTTCTTGCGAAAACACACGGTAAATTACCAAGTGAAGGGGGAGAATTGGAAGCAAATTTCAGAAAATGATAACCAAAAAAGAAGTATGCCATTGTATATCAGTGGTTTGAGATTCCATTCATTTGGCGAAACGTAGCGTCCACTCAGCAGCTATCTCGTCGTGTTTAGCTCTGTCTGCCAGGTACAAGTGAGCAACACCAGGAGCATTTGGATCATCTGCAAAATAAGTAAAATCCAAAAATGAATGTGAGATTTCAAAGTTAACGTCAACTAGATCAATTAGTTGTGTAGAAAAGCATATTTTCATGGAAAACGGACCAACCATCTCCCTGATAAGGATTAGGTTAGGGACCAATAACAAAGCCCTGCATGTTCCTTTTCACAAGATAGTCATCCCACCAGCAATCATTGTAACTAGAATTCTTTTTACTAATAAATACAGTAACTATCTATAGCCAAGCATAGATATTCATGGAGAATTGAAAATACACTAATTCAATTTCTCTACAAATCCTCCATTGGTTCCCCCAACCAATTTAGTTCCTATTCCTGGTAAATTCCTTTCAGTAATCACCAAATCCCTCCCTTTGAAAACCCAACCTAACCAAGCATATATTTGCATCCTTTCAATTTTACACTCGTAGTGCTTCATATGGATAAAAGGTATCAACTCCCCTCTGCAACTTTAGATGGATTGTAATTGTAATTTGTAACTGATTTTAAAGAACTCAATGCAGTGCGAAGCAAAGAAAAAAAGAAGCATCACCTATGTCTCAGTTCACAATTACCAAATGAGAAAAGAGCAGGTTTAGCTTTAGAGAATCCCCAAAAATAGAAAAGCATACGAACTATAAACTACAGCATATGGTGACTTAAACAATGAGTCCAAAAAAAGTGAGGCGACTCACAAGGGTTGGGATTTACGAAAATTGATTTCACTGCAATTAACACCTTTGCGATTGTTAACGCAGGACTCCAGTTATCCTTCAAAATGTCCAAACTTACATTACCAGTGGAATCAACATTGCAGTGGTAGATTCGGGTTTTAAATACAACCTGCAGACCAAATCCTTCTTGGTAAATAAACATGAGCATAAAACTCAAAAACGTAGTGTCAGGTCAAGAATGACCATTTGATTCTCGTGATGAGGGTAAAAGAAAATTTGGTTTTTGAATCCTAAAATTTAAGGATGTGAACAAGAGTACCTTTGGAGGATTAAATGGATAATCACTTGGAAAAATTATGTCCAGGAAAAATATGCCACCTTCATATGGTGTACCTAAAAACAAGACAAAGACACTACTGTTGAGAAAAGCTAGATAAATTTTACCAGCAATTTTTCCTGATATATTCAAGATAGTATTCAAACAAAGCCCTCATATAATCAATAATAAATACAGCTTTATAGACAAATGGCTCGTACTGCATGTCTAGTATGCAAGAGAGAGAAAACCTGAGAAGAAAAGGAAGTGATTCGCTAGGACAAGTTTTCTGAAGTTTTCTTCATTAAACAATATGGTAGATAAACATAACTTATGCAGCATTTGTCCTTTATTGTATTGTTATTGTCTAAAACACTAATATCAGGCATAAACAGCATAAGCACAGCTTTTCTCTCTATAGTCCGCCTTTTAAAGAACCATACGAACATCACTTATGCCTTTTTGCCCTTCAGTGCATTTTTTCTTGTCTAATAAACTAATACAACACACGAATTGCATGAGCTAGGTTAATCTCTCTCTTGTCTGCCCATTCATTCAGTAAGACTCAATAAGGAAGCCAATAAAATACACTGTTTTAATAAAACAATTCACTTGATGCAAAGGAGAAAGGTAATTTAATAGTGACCAATAGCAACATATGACTCCCTGAAATCCTGGCTCAGATTTCATGCACTCATTTCATTCATTTAAGCATATGTGTGTCCAACAGTGACGTGTGGCTATTTAGCAAGAGAACATTCTTCCAAATCCTTGAGAGTTTTGGTATCAGAGAGCATCTTCTCCGATCATTTTGTCTATTTTTGGTTGATATTGAGCATATAGATGAGAATTGACCGTATAACATCGTAGGAAAACCATGGCAGAACCTTGTGTATTTTTTGATGATCTTTCAGCTTCTTGCTCTGACAACTTTAATCAAAAACTTGTTTTTGATTAGACAACTTTAGTCTAAACGTAGTTTCTCTCCAACTCTCACCCCATTAACTCCGCGTGATAACTTATGTCCTAATTCCTTGGCAACTAATCTAATCTTTTATTATTTGCACAAAATACAATGAGACAGAGGAGCATAGCACACCAAGTACTTGAAGGAGCAGATACATGCACTCCTGACTCCTCCAAACACTTTCTTCAGAGTTGTTTTGTATTAAACATTTGCTAGTTGAAGGCAAAGAATATGTTTTGAATCAGGTAATAAAACCCCAATAGAGTTTCAGTGAGCATCCGTTCAGGAATCGAAATAAATGAGATAAACAACAAATCTTTAGATGGTTAAATATCCAGCCCAAAAACTAAAAAAATTTAACAAAGAAAGAGTGTGCAATAGCTCACTGAAGGAAAGTGTAATCCTAACGGTCATAAGAAATCATCGGGCTGAGAAGCAAGAAATCATGGGGCAAAGCAAAAGAAGAACAAAAGCCAAAAACCGTACGAGTAAGTAGCGATAAAGCCCAAAGAGTAGAGTGAAAGGTCGTAACTACCTGAAGGGCCAAAGATGGTAGCGAACCAGTGGTAAAGATTGTCGCCCTTAGGGCCAGCGGAGCAATCGGAAGGCGGGTCTAAGTTAAACTCAGTCATTTCTCTTTGAATTCTCTTGCCCGAAGCAGAGACCGAGGTCGTGGACGCCCATGAAGTTGGAGCAGCTAAGGAGATTGAGGAAGACGATCTTCCCCCACCTAACGGAGGCAATTGCGGCCGTTGGTCTCGATTTCCCACCATTAGATTTCAGATTTTTGAATCCAACACTGACCATCAGTTGATAATAAATTTACTCGCTGTACACGAACTTGCGATTGGAACGTGTAAAGGCCGTCGGAATGTGTCGTGCCGTCGAACTTTTTTTTTTTTTATATATATATATACCCCTAAACCGGGTTGGGTGGGTCAACCCGGTCCTTAATTTTCCAACCCGGTAACTCGGCCCATCTTATTTTTTTTTCAATTTTTTAACCCAATCCAACCCAAAACATAATTTAACCCAATCCAACCCTTACGGTTTGGGTTGGGTAGTCCAGATTGGTCGGCTTACGGTGTTTTTTGAACACCCCTAGTTCAGAGCATGTGATCAAACCAAATTGCAGATCATGATTTTCATTTCTCAACATTACAATTCAGATTTTGCATCCCAATTCGGTAGTGTTATACTTAAAGCTTCACATAATTTCCTAACATTGGTTTTGTGATGTTTAGTCTTTTCATTAACTAAATTAATTAAATTAAGTATATCCTTAATTCCAAATGGAGAGTTCAAATTTCGAATTTAAATACTATGCGTAATCTAATAAATAATCTATACTATACTATTTGTGGAGAAATCTTCTAATCCCATGTTATCTCTTTCCTTTTAATCATTCTAATTGTAGCATTAGAGCTGGATTTGTCAATTTCACAATTTGTTAAATAAGAACTTGAAAGAAATTTTAAAATCTAAAAATTAGGTTAATGTTAATTAAGAAAAGACTTGTGGGTGGAAGTGTAGGATTTTCTCTAAAATAAATTTGAAATTTTGAAAATTTGAAAAAAAAAATATAAATAATAAAGAACTCCATTACAAAAACATTAAATTTAAGACAAGTAAGGATCAAACTTATTTCATAAAAGCATAATTTGAAAGGGGCAATTTTTATTTTGCATTCATCATCGATAAACGAATTTTTGTATCATATAGGTAAAGTGTGAAATTATTATAATTTTTTGTATCAAATTATCACTATAGCATACTGGTAAATAAATATTGGACAACCATAATCTTAATGTTCGTATATTGGTCCAATCACATTTCATTAATTCTATTTATATAATTACAAAGGATTTGTACATAATATACATACTCTGGTACAAGAAGTTCAATCAAAATGTTGAACCTTTGCATCCCTTGGTAGCTTTCCTTGAAACTGCAAGTTGAAGACTGCTCCTTCAATAAATAGCTTAAGAACCTAAAAGTGCTGGCAACTTCAAGTCAAGAGCAGAAAGAAAGCAGATAAAAGCATGGGTGACGACAAGAAGTGAAACTGCCTGGCATCAAGTTTTGAACTTGAACTGGGGGGGAGGAAATCGCTGGAAGGCCCCAGGGTCAGTGAAGGAGTTGGGGGTGAAGCTCCATTCCCACCGCTTGGATTAACACTGGTTACAGATAATACATTGGCAATTCTTCAGATAAACCATATTGCAAGAAGCAAATATATAAAAGCTCTCTATAACGTAATAGCAGAACAACAATAGCATCTTTTTGCTCACCTTCCAGTGTATACACAGGATCCTCGACCTGCAAGAGGGCACCAATATTAGGAAAACAGAATACGCATCCACGACTGTATTTTGTGCATGTGTCTATTATTAAACATGTGGAATGGATAGATTATACTTAAAAGGAAAGAGATGATCAATATTAAAAAGATGTAGCAAATAGCTTGAAACTAGGGGAAACCATAAAAGAAAAGAAAGATGAGTATTATTGTGAAAAGTTTTTTTAAGTGTGCAATAGTTAGGTCTGAAAGTACATCCAAACTCAACACTCAAGTTCCATAGGTGTTTTGATGGTGCTCTAAATCTAAACACCTCTTCATGCATTCTAGTCAATGCAATTCTTTTTCCTGAGGATTGAGAACGAGAACTTTGATAGTTGATATTTAAAACACAGCAATGAAGCAATGAAGGTGAAAGTAATGATTAGGCTCAACGTTTCGGTTGGTTGACTTTCTAAATGTTTAAAAAATACTTTTGTTGTACTTAAAGAATGTGTTTTTAAATTTTAAGTACTAAAGAGAGTCAATCCAAATATTCCTTCAACCTGGTTCATGTTAGTGTAAGTTGGTTCAATGGAGGTCCAACATATTTTGTGGTCAAACCAATAGCTCTATCAGTACAGTTATGAACCCATTTCCCTCTCGTTATTTTCATTCTACTATTTTCTTCATGCCTCGTGAAAATTATATCCAATAGAGGAAAGACAATACATCGTCACAGATAAAGCAAGAACTAGGAGAAAGGAACTTACTTGGATTAGTATTAGTTAACGTTGCTGTGCCATCGAAGTTGCAAGTTCCACCATTGAGTTGCATTTTCTGATAGTAGTCATTATAAGCATAAGAAGCGTGGTTTACAATGTTATCGGGAAGAAAGCATGGCTGCCCTGGTTGAATAGCAGAACAATTAGCTCCACCTTGACCACAAGCCCAGTTCAGACCATTTTGCAACTTCCCAGGATCTGCACCATCTTTTGCCACACAGTAAACAACAGAAGAACTTCCAGCGACTCTGCTGGATAATGAACTCAAACGATATATAGCAGAACCTTTAGTTGAAAGAACTCCCCAGTTTTTCTGTGACATAGGCTCAGGTTTCTGATCTTCACTGAACAACTCATATATGTACGTGTTAACAGGTTTAGTTGGCTCGCTAGGTGGACCGGAACCATTCAGAACCCTACTGATAAGATTGTTAACATATATCTCAGCATTTTGCTTGGTTGCATAAGGTTCATCGGCTCCATCAGACCATGGCCAACCAGACTCTGTGACCACAATAGGGATGTCAGAAAAGTTGAGAGCTTTTATTGAATGATAGGTTGCATCCAACATGGCATCAAACATGTTGTTATAGTGGAGGAGTGTGTTTGGGTCAACAATCTGCCGATTTATAGACAGTGGCTGGAAAAGAGCATAATCGAGTGGGAAATTTCCATTTCCTTTAATGTATCCATGATAAGGATAAACATTTAACATATAGTAGGAGTTGGTCTTCTTCAAAAACTGAAGGAGTTGGTAAATGGTGGAGTTCAATGAAGAATTGAATGTGGCTGTAGAGGGAGGAAAAGAGGTAAGAATGACATCCATCGACTGGGGTGTTGAAACTTTTATTTGAAGATTTAGGTTTGCAGCAACAAGGGCTTTATGAAGGTATTTCATGGCACGAATCAAGACTCGGGCTGCATTAGGGATTGAGGTAAGAACCTCACTGCCTACAGCAATAGCTGTTATATTGGTTGCAGGTGTATAAAGTACAACATTCTTATTAACCCAAGCAGCAGCAGCTGATGGAGACTTTCCAATCTTTAGAACCTCCTCATTTGTAACACCAACCATTACTTCGGTGCTACTATTTGCAAAGGCTTTGAGTAATTGGGCATTGGCATCATAGAGTCTAACATGCGTAAACTCGTACTGTTTGAGCATTGAAACCACATCTGAGGCAGGTGGAAGACTGGAAACATGAGTGCCAATATTTATCCCCACAAATGCTCCTGAATCCCCTGATCAGATCAAAGAATTAATGCATACAAGAATATAAAAGAAACTGGGTACCAATGGAGAGACTGGAAATTGAAGTGTTACAAATGGAGGTAACTGTTAAATTGAATTTTAGCATTAAAGTTAGTGGAAAGAGTTCATAGAAGTACCTCTTACATGGAAAGTCATGACAGACGTGAGCAAAAACAGAACTGCAGGCCATTTCTCATGCATCCTCCAGTTTACCGAAACATCAACTTCAAATATTACTCTTCGTTCCTTCCGGTCGTCCTTCATCAGTTAAGTTTAACCAGCCTACAAAAATTGTGATGAGATGCCATGAAGCAAGCAGAAACAAAATTTCACCAAAACAGCAAATTCATGAGACTTCATAGAATTCACATGTTGACATACCACAACAGAGTTATACCCGTTTCATATGGGAAAGAGGGAATACTTTCTTTAAGGTAACATAACATTCCATGCAAACATCAATAAGAGAGCCTAATCACATCTTACACATAACAATCACAAAACAACAACAAAAACCCTAGCAATTACTTGATCAAGATAAACCCATAACAAGAAAAAGCCTAAAATCAATATTTTGCAAGCAACAAAGAGTTAACCACAGATAAAATATTAACACATGAGCAGAAATTAAAGTAAAACAGAGAACACCAAAAACCCGAACTTTCTAGACTCATAAAGTTAGCTCCATAACAATTAAAGAAAACCCAAATAAAGGAAAAAGGGAAAAACCTTAAACAAGAGCTGAAAGCAGAGTCAAACTATTACAATGAACCATCATGAAACTCGATGCAAATGAAATAAAACTTCACTAATCATCACTCCACTGAAAACGACACCAATGAAGAATCAGATAGTACCTCCAAACACAGAATCGGAAGAACGAAATGGCTGACCAACCCAAAGAACATTACGCATCGAAATCAACGCCATGTGTAAGCGTAATGTTCTTCCGCTTACGAAATCGAAATGTATTTTTAAATTACAAAAAATTACACGAAAAGGAAATTAAATATTATCATATTCAACCCACCAAGAGAAAAGGGAGAGATCGTCCAGTTCATTTCCCTCCAAAATCAGTTCAACTCCCAGCTGAAACGCGCGCCAAAGTCAAAGAAAAAAAAACTCGGGCTACTCATTCGTATGGCCCATGGGTTCTAAGCCCACTCAGCTTCAATAAAGAAGCAGCCCACTTACAAAACGACGCCGCAGCCTTTTTTTGTTGAAAAACGAGAGTCAAATGAAAGAAACCGTCGGTTGGGTTTGTCTGCAGGGCGACTATACGTCTGTCGGATTGGGCTGCATTATTCTATTTTTAGTATCGGCCGACTTGTCGGCCCGTTTTCACACTACTACCCAACCAACTTTCTTATTATTATTATTTTGTTTGCAAATTATAAGTACTTTGATGTGAAACCTCACCCAAATCAATGGTTTCAAATCACTCCAAATTAAGTAATCATTATTTTACATATATTAGACCTACTACCACTCTTAAATATTTAAAAATTTGTAAAACAAACTATTTACCCAAAAAAATAATCACTCAACAACCTACAAATATTAAAAATTAAATAATTTTATATATAAATACAATAAAATTGAATAGTCAATACTAAATTTATCGGTATTTGAAGAATAATATAAGTAATAAAAAAAAATTAAATGGCACATAAAAATACCCAAAATTTAAATAATAGATCTAAAAATAAAATGTTTAGTTTTTCTTTTAATTTTTCTAAATTATTCAAGTTCCTCTTTTCCTTCGTTTTATTAATCCAAACTAAAATAAATATCATAGTTAGAGTTTAACATATCAATATTAAAAGAATATTCATAGAGAATGACAGTAGTTGTAATTACACGCTCAAGTTTAACCCTATAAAATTTAACCATCCAACTTATATGCAATCATTATAACTTTTACGATTAAGTAAGTTGATGACAACGATTCATTATATGAGTACAAAAAATGGGGAGTGACTTTGGTAAATCCCCACTTTTATAAGAATGGAAGAATTAGTTTATTTTGTTAGCAAAGATTTGCACTTTTTGTCTGCCACAAGGGTCACGTTTATGTGTATATAAAAGAATATGTTTGAGTTTGACCTTGACTCATATTCTTGCTACACAAGCTGAGACTTTTCAATTCCAATAACCCTTTTACATTAAACTTGCCTGACAAGTTCAAATTCAACAACGACTAAGACAGATCACTTGTTGGATGGAAAAGAAAAAAAAAATATATATATATATATATGGGTATTTTGGTATTTTTCACTATCATTATCAATGACATTTTCTATTTTAATTTATGGTGTTAGGTTAGCTTGTAGATTAAGCATCATCCAAAGTTCTGTCCTTTGACTATGAGACAAATATAATGTGTAGATGGCAGATTTATATGTGGCGTTGTGGAAGTGTTTTACTTAAAAATAATAATAATAACGAATGATACGACAAATGTGTCAAAATTACTCCCTTTACGGTAGTTTTTAACTTATACTTTATATTCTAAAATTAGGTATGTTCATTTTAATTGTTCGATCATAACTGCATTTACTAATTCTTTCTCATTTCTACATGTAAGTTAACACAAAATCATGAATTAAAAATTGTATCGTTTTATGATAAGAATGTGTTTACTAAATGTTTGAATTTTTAGGCATTGTTTGTGATAACGAAGGTTTATTTTTAAGGAGGAGAAGGATAATTTTAAATTTACTATGACACAAGTAATAAACATTTGAATTGTTGCTTAATATTTGATAATATTTTCATAGGATAAATAATAAAAGAAAGAAAAGAAAAAATTAAGAAGCAGTGGGGAGATAATTATAAGCTTAAAAATTAACAAATATCTTTTTAAATAAAGTTTAGTTCTTCTAAATTTTTTATAACAGTTTTTCATTTTTCTTAAATAAACTAATTGGATTTTTTTGTTAAATTTTGAAAACAAAATAAATATTTTAAAAAATATTTCCTTTTAGTTTTCAAAATTTAGTTTTTATAAAATATTGATAAAAACGAGACAACAATACAATCAAATTAGAAGTGAGAAAAGGTGTCTAATTTAAAAAACGCTAAAAAAATGAAATAATTAATTTATAATTAAACCATCAAACTCATATCAAACAAAACCTAAAACCTAAAATAAAAATGATAGAGACTTCTTCCACCTCTATATTACTTGATTTATCGTATGCTATATATTAATTTTATCAAAATAATTTTAAAAATTTTGTTTCTATATTTATAATTTTGCTACCAATTCAATTCTCGAGAAATAAGTCAAACAGTTGCATGCTTTTTTTTTTTTTTTTCTTTTTCACAACTTAACTTCTAAAATGGTAAAGCCAAAATCACAACAGCTACTAAACAAATATCAGAATAAATTTTCATAATAAATTACTTTATCAAACGTTTATTTGAAAAAGTAAAGTGAATAAAAGTGTAGGTAAAGTAATATATAATATGATGAAAATAGGAGTGAGTATGTATGGAGTATCCGCCGTCCAGTGGTTGTGTGTAATGTGTGGTTGGATGTGGACATACGACTTACAACAACTTCCAAATTCGATATTCACGCGGTTCCATTCTGGTCCACGCACCTCCACTGCACCCAACCAAACCCCCATACTAACGTGTTTTCGGGTGTACGCTTATTTCAGTGCACCACTCACTCTCCTTCCATCACCACCCTCCATCTCATTTTAGGTAACGGCTACCCATCCACACTCGTCTCTTCGTTTTATTTTTTACAAGACAATTATACAAATAAAGCTATTATTAAACGTTATATATACTTTTAAATCACAAGACACTGTAATCACTCCTTACTGTTTACTTGATAATCAATTATTATTAATTATTTATTGAAAATTTTAATTTAAATCTAGCTCAATGTGAAATTTGCAATGTATTATATTGTTTTTATATGTGTATTGTATATTAATTAATTAATAAGTCATTTTTAATAAATTATTATTGAATGATGTTTCCAAAATCATTGAAACATTTAAAATAACTTATTGAATTATAAATACAAAAACATACAAATACCTTTCTTTTTTTTGTTTGTTATCTCTATAAATAATTAAGTAATTGTCTTAGTTTGTATATATGATTTCACATGCTATAAAGTGCAGGATATGATTACGCAAATTGTAAAGAAATAGAGAAAAAAAAAAGGTTGATTAATGTTGTTGGAATATTTTCAATAATAATAATTTGATAATAATAATTTAAAAAAACACGAAGAGATAGACATCATATTATATTAACATTATCACAATTATATATATTGTATCATTTTATTAAAATGTTGACACCACACAACTATTTATATAAAATGCACTAGTGGAGTTAAGAACCAATATTAAAGTGGAACTTTAGAGTAATTGTGTGTGTGTTTTAAGGATTTGTTAGATAGTTCACACACAAAAATTAGTACCTTATTATATACTAAGTTGTTATATTGGTTAAATGAGAAATATATTATCATTCTAGTGGCAGTCGATATTGCACGATAGTTGTAAAATTTGTCACACTACACCTCATACTTATTATTTGCTATTAAACTCATGAAATTAACTAAGCGATGTTTAACTAACAAAAAATGAAAATAGAAACATGTCATTTATATTATCATTCGATAGTCTAACGTAGGTCTCTCGTATCCTTCCTTTTCTATCTTGCAGTGAAGCCCTCAACCTGTCTCCTATCCGAATTCAAATACGACGAGGGATTGAGACTAGAAGGAGCATTGTCCCAATAAAGGAAGAAAGACGGAAATACGATCTCATTCTCTTTCTTATCGAAGAAGGGATCGAGCTTCCTCTTTTTCAGCAAAGCAGAGGTTCATCTAAGGCATATTAGCATGGTGTACTTCTCGTGTTTGAACCGGGGTTTGAAACCAAATTTCTCCTAGATGGGGCGATTCAGAGGAGTCACAACCTGAATACTCACTCCTATCGATAGTTGGCAAGGGAAGGTAGAGTATGGTGAAGCGACTTAATAGGAGAAAGTTCAGCCAGAAAAGCTTATCCTTCGAACTTGCATTTTCTCTTTTTTGTATTCATTTGCTTAAAACGTTCATCAGAGTAGTTGATAAGATGAAATACGGATGAGAGGGAGAAACTCCTCCATGCATTAATAAGAATCTGTTTGTTTCATTAAAGTTTTGGATACGAATTCTACTTAAAGAAGAGTGCGGTAAAAGTAGAAAATTTGAAGTAAGTAGGAAGTGGAATAATAATAATAATAATAAATCCAACAACCATGGAGTGAAGATAGAGCGTTGACTTGTAATATTAACTAAAAAAGAACAAAGTTGACGTTTTCTTTCAAACATTTTGGTAAGCTAAATGACCCAACCACAAAATGCCTAGGCGCATACAATCACGTACGAATGTGTAGGCATTGGAAACGTCGGTGCTGACATGGGCATCATAAACGCGTTTACCCAATCCCACGGATAACGTTTTCCACTCTTCTCTCAACCATGTGGTACGCCCAATAATTGGTCTGTCATGCAAAATCCTTGGTGAGCCTATCACTTCCCTTAAAAGCCTAAATTATATTAAACGATTTTTATACTTTTAAAAACCCTTCTACAAAAATACAAAATAAATAAATAAAAATACATATAATATACATACATACATACATATATATATACACATACATATATATATAAATTCAATTCTTACACCAATAAAAATATCACAAAAATTTAAAATAAAAAAACATTTAGCTTCAAACGTGCTAAAATTATGAATAGTCAAATAAAAAAAATGAATTTGACTATTAATACACAACTTGAATAATTTATTGGTGTTTCTATTACTCTATTTATTTTTATTATCATCCGTACGCTCCTAATCGAAGTGTTCATTTTTCTTTGTTTATTTATTAGATAAATAAATGTAAAAAAGAAATAGTTAATAATAAGAACGTAGGTATTGAAGAATATAAGAATTATTTTTTAACTTTTATAAACTTAATGGTTTTTTTTTTTTTTTTTACATTGTTTAAAAATGTATAGGTAATTTTATTTTAACAATTATAATTACATGAAATTTGAACTAAAAGAGTGTAATGATAATTTAAAACTTTTGGAAGATTTGAAAGAATATATTTGTTTTTATGGAAAGTACAAAATTTGGGAGAAAGGAAGAAAAAGAGAGAGAGAGAAACCCGGCGGCAGGCATGGGATTTGGTTGTGTGAAAGGGAGGTGTATTATTAGCAATAGACAGCATCACGTGGACGAGTAACTTTCCGCCAGGTGGGTGTCAACCAATTCGTACAATGCAGAGTACCCACTCACTATATCTCTCTCATTCATATATATGAAAAAAAAAAAAACGAAGAATATTATTTATGCATGGCAGATCTGAATTCGTGAAACGACACTACTTGTACTGCTAACGATCTGTCGGCTTCGAGTCCCCTCTCCCCTTTCTTTACTCCCAATCATTTCACATTCACATTTCCCACTTAACTATCACTATATACATTTTTTATTCCTAATTTATTATCAAAGATCCGATGCTCTCTCTCTCTCTCTCTCTCTTAAAAAACTAATTAATTAATTAACCTCTTTACAAATTAATTACACTTAACACAATTCCTAATGTCGATTTATACTGCTAATTATTATAAAATTAATCCTCATAATTATTACACATGTCCCTTTTTCTAACTTAAATAATATTAGTTTTATCCTCCTTATTTTATAAATTAAAATCAACTCACTACATGTCCAAATTTCTTGAACGTTGCATGAAAATTTTCTTTTAGATTTTATTTTTTTTGGGTAGAACATGAATTTGTATAAAAGAATGGTTAAAGATCTCATCTTATAGTTTTTTTTTTCAAACCCTAGATACATTCTATGCGTAACAATATAATATCGAATTTACTTTTTTTTAAAAAATATATGTACAATTTTTTAATCTTAATTCTTTTATAATTATATTAAGTGTTGAATGATATATAAATATTGAATGAGTTTAAGTTTTCTAGTTAATTGATAATTTAATATAGTATATCACATTATATGATTTAGGAGTTTAAGTGATGACCCAAATAAATAGTAATTTTTTTTAATATAATTGCAAATTTATATATTTTTAAAAAATGTTTTCAACCTTTTTTTCTTTTAAGTATAAAATGAATTAAAAAAAAAGCTAGTTTTTTCAAAATATATTTTATTTTAATATAACAACGTTAAAAATGTATAGAATAAGGAAAAGGCTATGATTTATGGAAGTTTGTGAAGTAAGATATTGGAGAGTATTAAAAATTAGTACAAAAACCGATGAAGTAAAATAAAATGAAAATCAGAGAATAATGAGTGGCAATAATGTGTACAATGATGATAATAATAAACAATTAGGGTTTGGGACTGCCCAATAATTATAAATATTTAGAAATTAATAGAGTTTGACTTTCACTATTATTATTTCTAATGGAATAATGGTAGAGAAATGACATACAGTTGTCAAAAAGAAAAAAGAAAAAAAAAACCCAAAATAAAAACAAAATAAAAAAGTGAGATCTAACCATATTTAATTACATTATTATTAATATATATATAATACTATTTTTACAGTTCATTAATTTTAATTTAGAGATCCTCAAGTGGGAGATTTGTATAATTACACTACTAAGGAAAAAATAAATAAATACATTAAAAAAGAAAAAGAAAAAAAAAGACTTTTTTTTTCCAACACTTTATTTAATTAATATAGATGATCCATATCAGAAGGATTCCATGTCACACCCTAATTAAGTAGACTTAATTATTATTTAAGTAATGCGTTAAGTAAGTTAAAGTAAAACATAATCACATTTTAAATTTAAACAAAAGTTGACATTTTGAATGACACCAACTATCAAGTTGATGCATATATGCAAAACCGACTAGACTAGACGGTATACAAAAACCAGCCAACTGAAATATAAAACATGCCGTTGATTTATTTACCTCGGTCGCATGTTGATTTATAGACATTGACTTTTGTCGTGGATTGAATATTTTTGTTTAAAAAATTATCTTAGGTAGGTAAGTGTAATTCCATAAAGTGATTTAATGGATAAGCAAATTTAGTTTAATTACATGAAGATGTTTCTTAGAGTAGAATTAATAAGGATTTAAATTTGTGATAATCAATGTGGGACATTTAATTCGAAGGCAATCCGAAGTATTTATTAAAATTGTGTGTATGAGTATAACAAATGGATAAGATGAAGCCACGTGTAGGTCGATGAGACGTGTATTTGTAGAAATTATATGCAGAATCCGAAAACACATATAAATATATATATAGAGAGAGAGGGGGGGAAGGTATGATGACAGATAATAGAGAAGTAAATATATATTAAAATGCATGCATGCCAGCACCAATATTTCTTTTTTTTTATTATTTTGTTCGGATTTTATATATAATCAAACTTTTTAAAATAAAGTTTTTATTTTTCCTAAGTTTTTGTTACACTTTTTTGGACTTTTATGAGACTTTTGTAATGTGTTAGATATTTATATATATATCTTTAATTTCAATAATGAATTTTTTTTCCCTCTCTTTTATGTATAGGTGGAATTATCTTTGTAAAGTAGAGACAAATTTAATAAGAAAATTTGGAAGATGAAACATACCTATAAAATTCAATTTATTAAGAAAACAAAATCTAATCAAATCTCAATTTAATGAATACAAAAATCTTTGACAAGAGCCATGTAAAGATTTAGATATCTTTTTGTAATGAATAATGAAGTAATAATAGCCAAAATTTACCGATTTATGGATTATAATATTTTATTTGGAGTACGTAATATTTTAAGTGGAATTTTTCATTATCGTAAAATGAACCAAAATATAACAATATTTCATATTCTATCGATCATAGACTTCTAATCTATTCTGATAGAAGTCTATCATTGTCATATGTTTGGTATAATATAGAATTTTGCTAGACTCTGTGGAATATTTTCAACCGTCTTTAAGAATAATTTCTCATATTTTAATTTGAGATAAAAGATAGTAATTATTTTTAGTATTTTTTAGCATACGGGCTTTAGACAAATGACTTTGACTGGTTTTATACATTTAGCGAAGCGAATGGATACTTAGGCTCATAAATATTTGTTACAAAATCAACAATTAAGCAATGTAAAGAATGTAAAGATCGACACACATATATACGTGGTTTACTAACAATGTGTTATCAACATCAATAGGTAAAGTGAGAACATATATCGTTATAGAGAATGTTTTAGAATACAATATGACGCCACTAAGTTAGATATCTAGTTTATATATTTGCATACTTTATTTCTAAACCCTAGAGTCAAAATCGTTAATAACTATATATGCTCAATTATGAAAACTAAAGAACTTTCAGAGACGTTGTGCCTTCAAAACCCCCACTATGACACATTGTCCCTGGACCTAATCAGCTAGACCCCCGTACTAAGTTGTTCGTCGAATCACATGACAATTCAAGATAGATTTTCAACAATATCTCGTTGGATAATTCATGAAACGTAACTAATGGGTTGTTACAATTCAAAACGGTACAATACCACAAGTGCAGTGGATATCCCATCTTCAAATATATCTTCAAATATTACATAGTTTGAAAAAGAAAAAAAGAAAAAAAGAAAAGAAGACTATTTACTTACTCAATTATCATTAAACTCAAATTGGAAAAAAGGAAACCCACACTACAATTGAATGAAAATTTGTGAGATATTTACAACTCTTGAAATGGGTGTGTGGATTAATTTTATACTTTGAGACATTCCTATCATTTTAAAAAGTTTGAAAATCATATACTTAATTTGAAGGAAACTCAGTATCAAACCACATGTCCTAATTCTTTCAATGACACCAAAACAATTGGAGTATATATAATTTCAAATTTTAACTTTTATTTATTTATTTATTTTAAAAAAAAAGATATGAATCTTTGTTGGTAGGAAAGAAATAGGGAGGAAACTTCTAACACTTTCACAAGAAAAAGAAAAAAAAAACATAAAATCAATTCATTTCTATATTTATAAAACTAAGAAAAAAAAAGGACTTTATAATTACAAAAGAAAAGAAAGGCATATCCATCCAAAGCCCCTCCAGCTCTGCCAATATATAATCCAGACTCCATTTTGACTTTTAATACACCAAAGATTTTTGAATTATATATATATATATATATATATATATATATATATATGAATGGAAATTTTAAGGAAATGTTTGGGTTTGGAAAAAGAAGAAAGAAATGAAGACAAAAGCTTGGGAATGAAGCTAATCTTTGTTTGGTATTTTATTTACCAATTACAAAGGAATTTTAATTAATAGTGACATAAGCAATGGCGATTGTGATTTACCAATAACTACTTTTCTTTTCTTTTCTTTTCTTTTCTTTTTGGGTTGGAGGGACCCAATGGAGGAAAATAATTTTTTTTAAAAATAAATTATATAATAATAATAATACTGTGTAGAAATGAAAAGTACTTTCCAAAGAAATTTGAAATTGTCAGAACTTTATTTTAATTTCCTACGAAATTCATCTTTTAACTTCACATACAAGCTTCCCTCTTATTAATGTCTCCATCATCACTATTAGTTAATTAGGTATTTACAAACTTAATATATGTTTCAATTTTTAATATTCTATGTTTAATTGGACATTATTGATATAATCTTGAAGCGAAGAAAAAAGTACGCACGTTAAAATGGTATTGTGTTTAATAATTTGAGAAATTTCAAAATACTTAAATAGATAATTGGAACTTAATAAATTGGTACTAACACACGCGTTTCTTTTTTTCGAGAAAAGAAAAACCTAACTAATCGATGGGTACAAAATAAAAATGCTAAAAACATACACACGTTTTTAAATCAAATAAGCTTTCTAAACACAAAATGGAAAACGTAAAAACTTATTTGGTATACTTTTGGACTTTAGAAACAAGAATGAGAAAAAATCAAATACGGTTGTACGATTTGACCGTTTGTTTAACTTAAAAATAAAACAAGAATGGAAACCAAATAAGCTAACAACATTAAATTTTGATCATAGTATGATAGTTTGATTGTGTGTTTGTTACAACCCACAGCTAAGTTTGAAAGAGACCAAATGAAAAAGGTAACTGAAATTAATAAATATGTAAGTGAGGATAATAAAAATAGGAAGTCAAAGTACACATTGTTGGAATGCAATTGAAAAAGAAAATGAATGCAATATGTTTATATATATATATATATATATATTGGGAGTGGTGTGGGCAGTCCTATATAAACCCCCAAAAGCTTAGAATTATTGCCATTTTAGAATCATCGACTTTCCATTCTTCTCTCTCATTTGCGATTCAAAGTTCCATTGCACTTTCACTTTTTTTTTTTCTTTCTACTTTTTTAATCGGACCCCACAAGCTAACACAGCAAACCCAACAATTCCGACGACGCCGTTAGCCGCCGGTACTTACTCATTTCCGTTCATCGTCAAGGTCTAGTTCCTCGTCGCTTTTGTTTTTCAAGGTCAGTACCCAACATTGCTGATTACTGTTTGAAATCGTTTTTTTTTTTTTTTTGTTATGGGTTTCTTTACGTTGTTCTGTTTTCGTATGAGTTCGTGGAATGTAACTTCTCTGTTTGTTTGTATGTGTTGATAGTTAAAATGGTAGTATGCTCTGTGTTTTTGAATTTATGATTGAGTTTCAATGAAATGGGATTTGGGGCTGCTATTTTGATGGCTTCACTGGGCCGGCGGCGGCTGCAAGGGAGTTTAAAAAAAAAAAGGAAAAAAGAGATGGAGAGAGATAGAATAATGGTATTTTTTTGGTTAGGCAGATCTATGGTGATAGTGGAATAGGCATTGAATTTTATTATATCTGGATCTCTTTTGCTTTGCTTTTTGTGATCAATTGGATTTGGAGCCACTTTCTTTGAACTGGATAATTTGTCGCTTTCATTAGGTGTTATTAGTTAATAGTTACCCACAGAGATCATTTTTCAATTTCATAGTGCTGTTCCTTGCTATGGCCTATAGACTATAGATAGACATCCTTTCTGATACAGCGTCTTGTTCTTACAGGTTATTAAAGGATCTTATTATGCCATATGGGTATATCTAGTTCCTGTCCATTTGCAGAGTATATTGATTTGGGGGATAGTTTAGAATCTATTCTGATAAAACCCACAAGTTTTGGAGATGAAGAGAAAACTCTACTGCGTTCTGTCAGCAGAGATTCAGAATCAAAAGTGTTGAAATCAGTAAGTTCTCGAAATGTATCTTTGGAAGGATCTATTAGCTTCAAAGGGAGAGGTTTGGAGAATCTGTCCTCAACGGAGACTTCTTCATTAGAAACAGTAAATGATGGAGATGTTGCATCGATCAGCCCAAAGAGTGTAGAGTTTGATAATCAATCTCTAAGTTCAGACAATGATATGGAAAGATTCCAAATGTTACCAGCTTTGGATCCAAACAATCCCAAACATGCTGCTGCTCTAAAATTGCAGAAGGTGTATAAAAGCTTCCGCACCAGAAGAAAGCTGGCAGATTGTGCTGTTCTTGTCGAACAGAGCTGGTAATTTTTCTACGCTTCTCTTTTTATAGGAAATAGTAGTCATGCTGCATTTTTTGTGTAGGCTATCTTTGTCTTATACCATTGTTTGTTAAACTGGTAATATCTGTAGGTGGAAACTCTTAGACTTTGCTGAACTCAAGCGAAGTTCTATATCATTCTTTGACATGGAAAAACGCGAGTCTGCCATTTCACGCTGGTCAAGAGCAAGAACTAGAGCAGCTAAGGTGAATTCAGACAAATTCCTAAATAAAACCTGTGAACAATATTTGGCCATATATCTGTTTCAAAAATCTAACCAGTCTTTTGTTTTTATAGGTTGGAAAAGGCTTATCCAAGAATGCTAAAGCTCGAAAGCTTTCTTTGCAGCACTGGCTTGAGGCGGTAAGTAAATGGGCTTTCAATCAAGTAATTTTAATATATTAACTTCAATTTGTATTGATGTAATGATTTATTCTTTATGCATACAGATTGATCCGCGACATCGCTATGGCCACAACTTACATTTTTATTACATGAAATGGCTTCACAGCCAGAGTAAAGAACCCTTCTTTTACTGGTAAAATTTCTTTCTTGCTACACAAAATGTTTTTTAGTACCGTTCCTTCATGTTTTTCTTCCTTCACAGAAATTGGAAACATTATGTTTAGACCTTGGACTCAAATAAATCTCTGTTTCTGAATTCAGGTTAGATATAGGAGAAGGAAAGGAAGTAAATCTGGTCGAAAAATGCCCGCGATGGAAACTCCAACAACAATGCATCAAGTATTTGGGTCCTGTAAGTAAATACTACTTGGTCCAATCGTCCTTCACTTCCACTTTTTTTTAACTTTAGCACCAAACTTAATTTGTTTCTGTCTTATTTTAGATGGAAAGGCTTGCATATGAAGTAATTATGGAAGATGGGAAACTCGTATATAAACAATCAGGGAAACTCGTCCACACAACTGACGAAGCTAAAAATACAAAATGGATTTTTGTCCTAAGCACTTCAAAGACTATGTATGTTGGAAAGAAGAAGAAAGGTACATTCCAGCACTCAAGCTTCTTGGCTGGAGGAGCTACAACTGCTGCTGGGAGATTGGTTGTGGAAAATGGTGTTCTGAAGGTACCAACTCTACAAACATAAAATCCTGAATTGTTTTCACCCTCCAACTACTGATCCAATTATCTATTACCTATTACTTATCATCACGCTTCTTTGACAGGCTGTTTGGCCTCATAGCGGACATTATCGACCCACTGAAGAAAATTTTAAAGACCTCATGTCATTCCTTAAAGAGAACAATGTGGATCTTACTGATGTGAAGGTAATATTGCCTGAAAAATGTACCAAGATTTTATGTTTTCTTCTTCGATATCATTTTTAGAACTTCAATTATTTTAGACGTCGCCTGAAATATGTCTTTTATTCCATTCAGACAAGTCCAACTGATGAGGGAGATGATTATCTAGACAATCAAAAGAGTAGCCGCCACGTCAGGAACAACTCATCAGAGGAGGACTTCATAGAAAAGCTGAATGGCTTTGAGAGTGAAGAGAACAACACCGAAGAGTCGAATGAAGGAAAATCTGATTCATTTGTACAGTCTTCCATTGAATTATCTGATTTAAAGCGTCGCAACATTCGGAAAGAATTGACCAGTCTTGAGATACCGAACAGGGCTGAAGTGATTGGGATGTTTGAGAAAGAACAAGAAGATGTGAGAACTAGTGGTAATAAAGGTTTCCTATTGGATTCCCCTGTTGTTGATGGTTACAAATATACGGATAATTATTTCTCTCCAAAGCCAAACGTCTCTGATAAAGAACAAGGGAATACTGAAGTGAAGATCATTCCCGAGGAGTCGGTCCTTAGAAGGTTACATTCACATAATGAAGCCAAATCATACCAACTAGGGAAGCAGTTGTCTTGCAGATGGACAACTGGAGCTGGTCCTCGCATAGGCTGCGTTCGAGACTACCCATCAGAACTTCAACTACGAGCGCTTGAGCAAGTGAGTTTATCTCCAAAATGCGCTGCACATTCTAGACACCACTGCTATCCTTACGTTGCCATCGAGATGAGCCCAAGGACAGTGATACCACCAACTTCTCAGACCAGATAACAAGAAACCGTAAGAAGATGAACTGACCATTCCTAGACATGATCCTCTTACCTTTTTTTTCCCTTTCAGAGGAACATAAGTGAATGGGGCAGATAGATTCCTTATATGTTCATTCTTTCTTTTGTATATACAAAAAAGATGATGTAGGAATTCTTCAGTGATTTTTTCCTACTAACCCATTTTTTCTTTTTTACATTTTTGTGTAACAAAGGGAAACTGCACACAAAGTGTTCCCATTCCACGTCTTCTTATAATGAAATAGAAGCAGAAATTTTGGCGTTCATATAAGTTTGGCATTTGGTTTGGTATTTTACTCTTTTCGTTTTCTATATGGTCAGCATTTCCTCGTCCAAAACAGACCGACGGTGAACCCCACTTCAATAATGGCAATTAAATTTGAAGTCATTTCAAACAGATGTGAGATATGAATCATTGAATGTGCAACCTGTTTGCGCTTGTTTGAATGAGCTGTCTAATAATTTGTTGGTGCAACTTAAAATTGCTGTACTGGCTTGCAAGAACTAAAGTAAGGCCTCAGTTTAATGAGAGTCATATATATATATTAACCTACAAGTTTTAAAAACCAAAACAGGATTGAGATTTCGGAGTTTAGAAAGTTGAAGAGTGAAAGGTGTTTAGTCGAAAACAATGAATATTGTTATAATGTGGAAAGTGGAGATTGACTGACAAGAACGATGTAGAAAGACAATTGATAAATTTTAAATAATGCTACAACTTTTTAAGGCGGCTTTTGACGATGTTTAATCAGCGGAATAAGGTCGCCGACCACCATGTTTATTTGGAAATACAAATTGGAACATAACAAGATTAAATTACAATTTTTCTTCGTGATCCCCCATTTCTTAAATATCATTTTGGTCTTTTATTCAATTTTAATCTCTTTTACTTTAGATTAATCTTCAACTTTAGTTCTAATCATTTCTATAAATCTTAAAGTGTAGGCTTTAAAGTTATATTTTACTGAAATCAATTTAAAATATTAATAATTTCATGCCAGAATATACTATGTGAATACAACTTCAAAATTTATAATAAAAATACTTTATTGCAATTGAAAATGTAAAAACTAAAATTCAACAAACTTAAATTTATATCTAACATCAATTATATTCTTCTTTTTTTTTTTTAAGAAAAAAAATGAACTTGTCGAAAACCGAAGCAAACTTGATTTAAATATATATACATATATAAAGAAAAAAGCATTCAATGACACATCATTCGAGACAGACAACATATTAACTTTCAACGATTTCTTTTTTTGGTTTGGAAATGTCAAACTTTATCTCCAATGAAAATTGATCATGTATTTGATGGTCGAGTCCAATTCAACAAAAGTAGCAAAAGTGTCCTTTAGAATATTAATATATTTGACTGTGAATTCCAACCTATTCAGAAGAAAATGGAAAAGAAAAAGAATCCACATTGTATTGGAATGACCTTTGCACCAAATATAGAAAAACTAAACTGAACAGATATCAATCAACTACCAGACCACAAAATCATTCCAGTCCACGTTTCTCTAATTACATGTATAAATTAAGAGACATAACTACACAAAAGTACTATTAGAGTGAAGTTCACAAGCATAAATCTTTGCCCATGTCATCTTAAACCCCAACATTACCTATTTACATTCCTAAAATTTCACACCTCTTTTCCATTAACATTTCATTGGGTGGAGCGTTGCCGTGTATTTCCACCATTCATACAATTAACAACAATACTTTCAAGATCCAATATTAGACCAAATGTCTCCGGGGATCTTTAACCACCTATGAAAACAAATATATCAATTTTATCTCTAAATATCATATTTTGTAAAGTAGTCGGTCAACGAAAAAATGGAAGTTTGAATATAGAAAACAAACCTTAGTTATTGTGACTTTGGTCATGCTCAATAAAGTCTAGAGCATCTTCCTTGGTGACAACATTGACACGGCTCACCCTATTTTTATGGGTTACACCATATATCTTGTCGGCAACCTTTACAAGCTCTGGCCTAAATGTAGTTGTTATAAATTGAGTATTCGCCATGTCTGCTAGCCGACGAATCATATCTAGAAAGTAATTAAGAACATCAAAAAGGAATCATAATTACAGAAAGGGAGCATATGACAGAATGCATAGCCAACGATAAAATATAATAGCAGCCACTCTTTAGAGGGGAAAAAAAGAAAAAAAGCATAAAGAATGATGTGAAGGATACTCCCGACCGCAGTCCTATACTGAGGATCCAATGCTGCATCTATCTCATCAAACAGGTAAAATGGAGCAGGATCGCATCGTTGTATAGCGAAGATAAGGGTTAGAGCAACAACAGTTTTTTGTCCCCCAGACAACTGCTTCATAGACTGTGTCTCTCCTTGCCCAGTAAAAGAAACCTGCAAAAAAAAAACCATTTTATTTGGCAACTCGGGATAGGTCATCCTACTGAATTAGGTACAGATGGTTGGACATACCTTCACTTTCACTCCAATGTATTTCTCAACCCTGCCTCCAGTATCTGCTTCTGGAGGTCCAGCTTCGTCAAGATCATCATCATGCTGATCCCCATCCTGTGTAGTGAATGAAAAGGAAATTTTCAAAAAATAAAATAAAATAAAATAAAATATATTGATGTTGCATTAATTCATAATTATCTAGCCGTGACCCTAGAACACCATTTAGACCCATAAATTTGAATTAAACCACAGATGGCACAGTAATCGTACAAGTCTTAGAAGTGTTATTGTTGGCACAATGTCATACAAGTCTGGTTCTAGCTACAGGTCCTTCAAGATATTAAGGTGATGTTATTGATAGACCCCCACCTCCTATAATACATCAGTACAGCCGTAGAGCAAAGAAACAGATACAAATTAGTTAATCTAGTAGTTACTAACAGTTAGATAAATAGTTAGGCTGTTATAGAAATCTGTTACAGAAACGGTTAGAAAGTTAGCTAGCAGAAAAGTATAAATAGCACATGAATACGAGAGACTAGATGTGAGAAGTTTATGAGAGAAAGTTCCTCTGTTCATTCTTGAAAGACAGAAATAACAAGGAAGTGAGTTTGATATTGTAATTCGTTCATTACTATCAATAAAGCGAGATTACCAATTACTTCATAAGAGAGGGTCCCATCATATTGGTATCAGAGCGTGTCCGATCTGGGTAAGTGGCGAAAGATGGCAAAAAAGGCTGAAGAAAGATTTGAGGCTGTCGAACAAGAAATCATCAACATCCACATGGAATTACAATGAATACCAGAATTAGAAGCCAAGATCACGAAACATTTAGAGAAGATCGATCTTCGGAATGAAAGAAACCAACATCAGCAACAAATGATTCTCCAAGACATAGAAGGGATGATGAAAGAACAGTCAACCTCACGAGAATCCGAAGGATCAATTAGCAAATTGAAAGCAAAAATCATGGAATTAGCCGAAGAACATAACTCGAATGAAATAGAAGGACAAGAGAAGAATAACGATCGGAACAAATTTAAAAAAGTAGAAATGTCAGCGTTCAACGGTGAAGATCCAGATGGTTGGCTCTTCCACGCAGATCGATATTTTCAGATTCATAACCCGACGGATTCAGAGAAAATGCCTTAGTGGAGATGTGAAGAAAGAAGGACCATCAAAGCGACCGAGTGATGCAGAATTCCATGCTAGAA
Source organism: Cucumis melo (assembly GCF_025177605.1). Taxonomy (NCBI): domain Eukaryota; kingdom Viridiplantae; phylum Streptophyta; class Magnoliopsida; order Cucurbitales; family Cucurbitaceae; genus Cucumis; species Cucumis melo. The sequence goes on along the minus strand of NC_066861.1, from coordinate 452,532 downwards.
AAGAAAAGGGCCTTTGCTTCAGATGTAACGAAAAGTACTCCCACGACATAAAAGCAAAGCCAAAGAGCAGAGAGAGTTAAGAATGTATGTGGTCAAGGCTGACAACGAGGAATTCGAAATTATAGAAGAGACCAACTATGAAGAGAAGGAGCTGAATATGGTGAAAGTAGTAGAGGAAGATCAAGCGATAATAGAATTATCTATGAATTCAATTGTCGGGTTATCTAACCCAGGTACTATGAAAGTGAGGAAAAACTAAAGATAGAGAAGTTGTGATACTCATAGATTGCGGTGCCACACACAACTTTATTTCAGAGAAAGTAGCCAATGAATTGCAATTAACAACCAAGGATACTTCACACTATGAAGTAATCCTAGGATCCGGAGCAGCTGTTAAAGGAAAAGGAATCTGTGAAGCTGTTGAATTAATGCTGAACGAATGGAAGATAGTAGCCAATTTCCTGCCACTTGAACTTGGAAGAGTAGATGTGGTCTTGGGAATGCAGTGGTTGTACTCATTGAGCAATACTGAAGTAGATTGGAAGAACTTAACAATGACTTTCCTACATCAAGAGAAGAAGATCATCATCAAGGGAGACCCTAGTCTAACAAAGGCAAGAGTGAGTCTCAAGAATATGATAAAAACATGGGAAGAATCCGATCAAGGTTTCTTAGTGGAGTTTCGATCAATGGAAAGAGGAAGTACTTCATCAGAAAACAGTGAAAGAGAAATCGAAGAAGTATTAACCATAGAAGAATAAGTGGCGGCAGTATTGAAGAAATATGAAGATGTCTTCATTTGGCCTGAAAAATTTACCACCACAAAGGAGCATAGAGCATCACATTCATCTAAAACAAGGTCCAATCCAATTAATGTTCGACCTTATCGATATGCTCATCAACAAAAAAATGAATGGAGAAACTTGTTGAGGAAATGCTGAAATCAGGGATCATACGTCCTAGTAACAGCCCTTATTCTAGCCTTGTTTTATTGGTAAGAAAAAAGGATGGAAGCTGGCGTTTCTGCATTGACTATAGGGCATTAAATAATGTCACTATCGCTAACAAGTTTCTGATACCTGTGATTGAAGAATTGTTCGATGAATTATATGGTTACATGGTTTTCAAAAATTGATTTAAAGGCAAGCTACCACCAAATTCGAATGAGCAAAAATGACATCAAAAAGACAGCATTCCGAACCCATGAAGTCATTACGAATTCATGATGATGCCTTTTGGATTAACCAATGCACCATCAACATTCCAATCCTTGATGAATTCCATTTTTAGGCCATTTCTAAGGAGATTCATACTTGTGTTCTTCGATGATATATTAATCTACAGCAAGGATTTGGAATCACATTTACAACATCTTGGGCTAGCTCTACAAGTACTAAGGGAGAATGAACTTTATGCGAACCAAAAAAAGTGCAGCTTTGTGAAAACAAGAGTGGATTATTTGGGCCATAACATCTCTAGTCAAGGAGTAAAAGTAGACCCGGAGAAAATTAGAGCAACCAAAGAATGGCCTATTCTAACAAATGTTCGAGAAGTCAGAGGCTTCTTAGGACTACAGACTACTACAGAAAGTTTGTGCAACACTATGGTTCGATAGCTGCCCATTAACGCAATTATTGAAGATAGGAGGATTCAAGTGGAATGAAGAAACATTCCAAAAGCTGCAGAATGCTATGATGACACTACTAGTACTAGCCTTACCGGACCTCAATGCTACTCTTGAGATAGAAACAGACGCTTCAGGCTATGGGATAGAAGCAGTGTTGATACAATCTAAATGTCCCATTGCCTATTTTAGCCATACTCTAGCATTGAGAGACAGAGCCAAACTGGTATACGAAAGAGAGTTGATGGTCGTGGTCTTGGCAGTTCAGAGGTGGAGACCCTATCTACTTGACCGAAAATTTGTAGTAAAAACTGATCAGAGATGACTAAAATTCCTGCTAAGGGTGATCCAACACCAATATCAAAAATGGATAGCCAAACTCTTAGGCTACTCATTCGAAGTGATGTATAAGCCCAGATTAGAAAATAAAGCAGCAGATGCTTTATCACGCATGCCTCCTACAGTACATTTTTATAGCCTTACAGCCCCAACACTAATTGACTTGGCAATAATCAAAACAGAAGTTGAAAAAGATGAACGGCTACAGAAGATTATGGCGGAATTAAACACAGGAGAAAACACTGAAGAAAGCAAGTTTTCGATACACCAAGGCATGCTGAGATATAAAGACAGAATAGTAATTTCGAAGACATCCACACTAATTCCCACAATCTTACATACCTACCACGACTCTGTGTTTGGTGGGCACTAAGGATTTCTGAGAACGTATAAAAGATTGACAGCAGAACTATATTGGGAAGGGATGAAACAAGATGTGAAGCAATATTGTGAAGATGTCTGATTGTCAAAGGAATAAGTCCCTAGCTCTCTCACCTGCAGGCCTCTTGCTACCATTAGAAATTCCAAACAGTGTTTGGAGCAATATCTCTATGGATTTCATTGAGGGCCTACCGAAATCAAACAGCTTTGAAGTTATCCTAGTGGTTGTCGATCGCTTCAGCAAATATGGACACTTCCTGATGCTTAAACACCCTTACACTGCCAAAACCGTGGCAGATTTGTTCATTAAAGAAATTGTGAGGTTACATGGGTTCCCTAAATCTATTGTCTTAGACAGGGATAAGGTTTTCTTAAGCAGCTTCTGGAAAGAACTCTTTAAGATGGCAGGTACGAAACTGAATCGCAGAACAGCATGTCACCCTCAATCTGATGGGCAAACTGAGGTAGTTAATAGAGGAGTCGAAACAAATCTACGCTGTTTCTGCGGAGAGAGGCCAAAGGAGTGGACTAAATGGTGTCATTGGGCAGAATACTGGTATAATACTACATACCAGAGATCATTGGGAGCAATGCCATTCCAAAGGGAGGGTCCCATTAGTTATCTGAGTAAAATATTCAATAATTCAGCTTTTTTAGTATGTGGTAAGAAAATGCATGTTTTGTTCTCTTCCGATCTGTTAATGACTAACAAAACCACAGGCTGAGAGTTCTCGACCACTCATGTCTGATGTGTATCCCTTCAACTCTTCCTTGGGCTCGACATTTTGAAAGATAGATTAGATGATCCAATTTCCCCCTTCCGTTATAATTATCCTCATTAGCTTAGAACCATTTCTGGCTGTACAGCCCCACAAAACCCCATGCAAGTATTAAAGAAGATTATTTTTTGGGCTCCACAAAAGGATGAACAGAGAAGAAAATCCTCCATAAAGCTATAATCTCTAGAACAAGCCAAGTGAACACACAACACAAAAGCGAACAGGCAAAGGAACAATATCCCCAGCCAAAAGAATATAACACTGCGATCTCACTACAACTCGAGAGTAAAGCTTCCCCTAGACGATGGAAAACACCTACCCACCCAGTCATGTTGTCGAACAGAGATCTTGAGGACGATGTGCTAGCCTCAAAGTCAGTCTCGAGTTCATCCATAACTCAGTCTAACCATTAAAGTCGGTAAGTTTTTTTCTGTCCTCAACACTTCAGGCGTCTTATCAAGTAGAATGGGAAGGTCTGATACGCCCTTCCTTTTTTACCCTGTTTACTTGAAGCTGTAGAGGAAGTTCCTTGACACATTCAATCAGTTCCTAACCTCCTTCAAAATTATTTAAAAACTTCTCAAGAGTCTTCTTGGTTGAGATTAGTTCAAGAACATAACTCGGGTCCTGTGGTTTAATGCTCTAACAGCTTTTTTGTTAAAAGTCTGATTGGACAGAAATAGGAAACTGACCCAGGAGAGGAAAGGCCCCTCAACAGGAATCAGGGGGCAATACTTAAGTTTCTTCTTTTTGGAAATCCACCATACATTTTTGCAAATTGGTCCGGCAGAGATTATTGCCTTTAAAAGAAAACCTTTTCTTAATGAAAGATACAAGGTCCCAGGCCATAAAATGGCAACCATCCAACCACCTAACCAAAATGACTTGTGTTGTCATATCTCAAACTACCCTCAAGGTCCATAATCACAAATATACAAAATAAATGCATCCAACACAAACAGGAATGCAGGCAATACACTCACAATTGTACCTTTTTCTTCATCATAACTAGATACCCATGGCCACCTTGAACAAGCTCTGAGAAAACTTCTCGAAAGTGCTTTGCAACTCCTTTGAATGTACGTTCAATTGATTCATCTTTCCTCTGATCTAGTACTCCTATGAGCTCTTGAATTTTCTACAAAGTCCAGAAGCATAATTTCTTGGAAAGAGTTTGACACCAAAATTATAAAGCAATCTGAATTGAATCTTATTCAGCGATACCTCATCACCAGCATCCAATTCAGCTTGCCTTTTCTGAAGCTCTTCCCTCTGTTCTGTGAAATTCACATACTGATCCAATGCTTTCTTATTAACATGGCTGAATTGCTGCAGTTGTTCATTGCATCTATGCAACATTTTATACAGTTCCTTGATGTTTCTCCTCTTATACCTAACATTTGCAATGGGAAAGAAAACATAACAAGGATCAGATATCTACCAAGAAAATAAACTACAAATAATAGATCACGGTACCGAAAAGTATTTTCAAACAATCTCAACTATGATCACTAATCATTTGTCAACGACAGCTAAAAATATGACCAAAATCCAAATTCAAAGAAAAGGTTACGTTTCAAATGCATCAGATGGCAGTAGCCCCAAGTCCGTAATTTTCTTTGTATACTCTTCTTCCTTGGCAAGAAGAACACTTCTTTTGCTTAATAATTGCTCCAATTCTTTAGCTTCATCTTGAAGCGTCCTCTCGTAGTTGTCCTCTAAAGTCTGCATTGAGAGGGGATCAACCAAGGAGCCAGCAGTTGACAAGACCAATCAGTGGTTAACATGTCAAAGTGAGATACCTTTAGTTTATTCTTTTCATCTTTGATCTTTTTGACTTCCTTAGACTTTTCGTCCATAGTTTCAGAAACTCCTGAGAAATCACATTGAAACTTCAAATCGCTATAGAATAAAATTAAAAAATAAATAAATAGAAGAGTTAAGAAATAAATAAATAATGAAAAATCGATAATGAATTTGCAAGAAATTTGGAAGTTTCTGAATCAAAAGTCTTGCTTTTGAGCTGTTGAGTCGCTTCCTCGACTAATAATTTGGCATCTTTAAGTTCCTGTCTCTTTAATTCTGCTTCTCCCAGTAAAGAGTCTGCTTCTGCAGATGATATTATAGCTTCTAACTCTTGTTTCCGCCGCTTGAGGTTAGTTGTTAAATTTGTTTCAAGCTCTGCTTTCCTCGTTTCAGTCTACCCAATAGAGAAACACAAGCACAAAAACATAAGTTAATGATATATGACACCAATATAAGCAGACACCAACATACAGACCTCAATACGTTCTGTCTTGCATGCAATAAGCTTCTCTTTCAGCTCTGATATTTCAGGGTTCAGTCGTGATAGAAGATTTTTTTCCTCTGGTGTCAAATGGTCAATAAGATCTGTGCCCATTTCAGCTTGTTTCATGGCCATGTTACCCCTAAGCTGGTCAATCTGATTCCGAACATCAGCAAGTGATTTTTCCTGCATACAGAAATAAGAAATATCAACAGAAGAACTATATTTTTTATCTAACCAAGGTAGATTAATAAGTTACCTAGAACTAGTCCTGAAGATACCTTATTTAAACGAGCCTTGGAAATTGATTGTTTCTGCTTCTGAGCATTGGCAATATCCTGCTTAAGCTGTTCCAGTTCTGATTTATCATGACCCAGCTTGGCATCAAGTTTCTGCTGCTCTGAAACAAGTTCAGTAATTTTTCTGTCTATCTGTAAAATAAATTAAGTAAAAGAAGACATATCTTTACCCAAAAAAGTAGTATAACAAAGAACGCACAAACTGGAGTCCGATTGTCAAGTTTTGATAATTAAGAACATGTTTTCGGGATAAATAAATAATATGTTTTGCACAATATCTTTTAAAAAGATCGAATGCATAAATATCAAAGACTGCTGCTCATGTCAATGAGTATGAATTTCTAGGATAGAAGGTAAGGTTTCATTGAAACACCCAATAAAATCCATGGAATTTAGTCCATTCTTAACTATGTTATTTGGGCTCAATCAAATTGAACCTGATCCATGGAATTTAAAGTCGTTGATTCCCACATGTGTCACAGTGGAGGAAACAACAAAAAGGATATCTTGAAGTGCTGATCTAACTTTTGCCAGGTCATCTTCCTTTATGTTAATGGCTTTGGTATTTTGCATAATCATATTCATAAACTTCAATTTTGAACGTCGGTGATCATAAAATCCCCCTGTCATACCACCTTTTTTGCTAACTTGGTCACCTGTTACAGAGTCAAAAGAAACTTGTCAAAAGAAAAAAAAAACATTCATGGTAAAGCAATCATAAACTGGCAAAGTAAACTAACACCCACCCTCCAAAGTTATACAGTCCAAACCATCCGTACGAGCAACTTTTGTAGCCACGTCTAAATCACGACAAATCACTGTTCTAGCAAACACCTGGGAAAATTTATAGAAATGAAAGTATGGGAAAATAAGCACATCCATAGAAAATATTGCATGTCTGGCTTACTTATTTGCATCAAGCTAAAATGAAAAGCTTAATAGTTGAATATTTATCTCTCAATTTCTACCTATTTGTGCAAGTTTTAATTACTAGATGTATATCCCAAATTCAATTCATCTCCGGTGACACAAAAGTTGAGCAATATTCTAGCCTAGTGTCCCGTGGCACCTAGCCTGTAATAATAAGTATAAATCACGGTTAAGCTGTCAATCAACGTGATAGAACATCGATGAAATGTGTTCTTATTGATGAATATCAATTCTGAGATGAAAATGCAAAAATTAACTAAGTCTCTCTCCCCCATTTCTAGGCTTCTCTATTATTCTCATTTTATATCTCTCTTGTACTTTGAGTTTATTATTAATAATATAGAAGCTTGTCTCCTTTTCAAAAAAAAAAACAAGTAAAATACTATCCTCTCTCTCGAGGAAGAGTGTAGAAAAACTACCCACAAAACTGATCTCCCTTTTCTTCCCTTCCCAACTTCCTATTTATAACCATCTAACTGTCTATATATATATATATATATATATATATATATATATAATTACTCTTATACCCCTGCCCTATACTAATCTAGGTATCTAACACAACGCTAGAGGGGATTTTTCAGAAAAAATAGCAACCACGAAAGAGCCATGTGCCAAACTGAACATTGGCAACTAGTCATTTTTCCTTTAAATAAAACACTGTTTCAAAAAATATTAATTATCGCGTCAATTATTTCCATTGGGGCAAAGCATGCTGCAGCAGCGGCTTAGTAACAATTATCTCAAATGTCCGAGGGATATTCGAGTGTTTCTGTTCTTTTTTATATGAATATATATGAATTATCTCAAATGTAACAATTTGTAAAAAAAAAAAAAAAAAATCTAGTAGGGTAAGTTAGGTAGTTCCTGAACAGTGACTAAGCTCAATTTTCCACCATTCTTACATCCAAAAGGTATCTGCCTCTGTATCACATTAATATTTTATTTGGTGTTCGTAATCAGAATATTATAGTTTTCTTAAATTTTATGTGATTTGGAGGCCTCGCTTCTCACCGGTTCTAGTGTTTGTAGGAGACTTATGTCTTAATATCAAGGGACCTTTTCTTTCTTCTTCATTTCTCTTCGAAAAATTCCTCTCTACTACAAGTAATTCGTAATATGGATGCTGACTAAATAAAGCCAAATACTGGAATATTTTGGAAGTGAGGAATCTTCAGCTGTCGTGGTGAAGGGAAGTAGAACCTATATTGTTTTTGTTTTTCCTTGTTTTCTTTTGTTCAGGATCCCAATAACTAAAATCAGTGGAACATCTATTTTCAATCCAAAAGCATTGGAATTGTTTCCGTAGGATCCTCATTTTTTCTCTAACAGTAATGAAATTGACTCATAAAAACATAGGAATCACAAACCACTCATCCAAATATATGATGTTACTTGAAACTACCTGAGAAAAAGCTGGTGCAAAATTGGGAGAGAATTTTAATTTCTTCAACAATGGTATCACATCAGAACTCTGTGGATAACTAATTCGCGGAGCTTTCACCCTGTTAAGTGGTATAAAAGTAACCCTTCCGCCTTTTGATGAATTAAGATGTCGTATGATCTGGGTTGATATTTCATCATTTTCCACCACCACATGAAATAAGCTGATAAGAAAATGAAGAATACCAATCAAACGTTGATCTTTATTGAGGTGCACAACCCACAACAAGGACACAATTTCTACATAGCCGGCCAATTCAGCTAAAAAAATGTGACCTAATGAAACCTTAAAGTTAAAATAGAACAGAAGAATTTTCATTCACCTGTTTCCAGCCGTAACTTCAACAGCGGTAAAGAATTTATCATCACAATCGAGCAACTCAATAATTGGACCATGCACCCCAGAAATTTTGTACTCTTTACAGATCCTCCGCACAGAATTTAGTCCCCTTCTTACATCCTAACAATATATCAAATAGAATATTGAGGAACTCGGAACTTGGATAAGAAATAAAATCCAGTGATCGATTAACCATACATTCACCAAACACAGTATTGCATAACTATTAGACAGGAGAACAGTAAAACAAAAAACGACAAAATAGTAACCAATACTACAGAAAACAAAACTAGAATCGATTCCCTGTGCCAATCCTTTTTTCTTTTATATAAGAAAAACTTTCATTAAAAAAAAAATAGAAGAATACACGGACATACAAAAACCAAATCCACAAAAAATGGAGACCCTCTGAAAGAAGGGGCCCCCATCTATACAAAATTATGCCTGTAGAATAATTTTGAAAAAAAAATCGAAATCAAAGCTCATTGAGAAACATGAAAAACAGACAAGGGGCCATATTTCTCTAGCTTCCCTGTCAAGTCTGAATCCTCTAAACACCCTCCTATTCCTCTCACCCCACAACATCCAAACAATAGCACAAACACTAGCAAGCTAGAGAAAACAGCCTATCTACCCAACAGCGAATAATTGCCTGTGCCAATCCTAGAAATCATGAACTTGAGTTCGTTCCTAGCCCATTGCCATGGTGTATCCGAATTATTCGGATAAATCCTAAATCAAGGTATGCATATAAGAAAAAATGGATGAGTAAAAAAAGAATATTGTATTACTTGAGTCTAGGGGCTATTTTGACCCATGAGTGAGAGTTTTTTTTTATACATCCGTGAGTGTCCAAGCCAAAACACATCTCGACTAATCTCACGGAACAACCCACCTAATCCTACAACATTTTTGTGTCAAGAAAACTCGTAGAAAATTATTCTTAGATAGGTGGCCACCATGGATTGAACCTGTGGATTCTTAATTAGTTATTAGGACTATGTCTCCCTTTTAACCACTAAGTCAACCCATGATGGTTCCATGAGTAAGGTAACAGAGCGTTACAAAGTTACTTGGTTTGAGAATGAACTGAATAATTGGGAGGAGCGTTCTGGTGGTAGGCTGCACACTCTCAAATTCTCCCTCACTCTCTCTTCTTTCAATCTAAGAATTATAGATACCGATACAACATGATATTGACGCAACGACACATTATTTTTTTCAAAACTAGGACATGACACAGCAAGGATACATTCTTAGAATATACATTTTTTAAAAATTTTATATATCATTTTTATACCAAAAGAAAATTCAAAAGTCGATGCATTCATATGCTTCAGAAACTAAATTTTATGTAATTCACACTCAAAATTTATTATTATTGTCGTATATGTGTCATTTTAGTCTGCTCAACAAGTGTTATATGCATGTCCAACACATTTATTGTACTAACAAGTGCCTGATACGTGTTAAGTACCAGAGTGTCCAAGTGTCCGTTATGTGCCAGACACGAATACGCTTGTCAAACTAAAGTGTCTGTGCTTCTTAGTACTCGATGAACTACCAGTTTTTCTTAACTAATGAACTACCAATTTTTTTAACTAATGAACTACCAGTTTGAATTCTATTACAGTAATATTAAAGCAGCTGGATCCTTAGGGAATGGTGGCATACAATAGATGGATCATTTGGAATCTTAGGGAGAATTTTGCTTTGGAGGAACAAATGAAGCAGATACATTAGGAAAAGAGCCAATCAATGGAATGCAGCATGTATGGTAAAGGGGAGAACATGCTCTAACATATATGATCAGTTGTACGTGGCCTGGTGGAGAGGACAAAGTCAAAAAAGCCTACTAGGAACATCTTTTTATGGCACCAACTGTGATTGCAGAAAATGAAAGTCGGAGATGTCTACATTTCAGTGAGCAGGAACCTAACGCATGGTTGTTTCAAGAAAGTAACTGAGGACCAAATGATTGAAAAAGTGCATACCTTTTGAAAGAGGATTTAGCTCTAAAGAAACTACTCAGGCAGTAGCGTTCCAATCAAGGTTGGGATCTCAAGTCTCCGTTTCTTCTCTTAAACTCTTTATTCAACAAACTAGCACTGAGTTCTATCAATTTTTTGTCCAAAAATATAATTAATTTAGACACACTAGAACCATCTAATTGTCCTGAGGTTGAAAACAATTTGAAACTGAAAGAAACGATGCAATAAAAATTCTCACACCCTAAAGCTGAGACCAGTAAAAAGACACCATTCACTTTGAATGAACTAGTGACAAAAGTGGTCTGTAATTGTGGAATTTTAACAGTTAATGCAGAAAACAAGTAAAACACTATCAAGAAGAAAGGTTATATTAACAATGATGAAGGGGGCATAGATGCATGTCATCAAGAATTTAACCAGCAACATTTTCTGTACTGTCATCATACTGATACCAGCATATTTTGGTTTCATTCTACATCAAAAGGAAAAGAGGAGGTCGGAAAAAAGTAATATTATCTTTAACGTCGAGACAATTTATGAACTAAAAATACACATCAGTTCTACTTCACCTTAAGTGGTGGGCCATAAGTTACAACCAAGAATAGAAAACCGACTATATTTGACAACCAGCTGATACTATGATGGCTTAGTGCTGTAAACTGTCATTCATTTCAGAGGCTTTAGAGCATAATATGGCGGTATCCCACCACATTATTTGATCCATGTCTTGCAGGTATAGTTTTCATAAGTATAATGAGTCAGGTGATTCTTTCAAATAACAAATAAGTAGCTAAAAAATTATAAACTGATCTAAAAAGAAAAAACAAGCCTCCTCTTTTTCTTTTCTTTTTTTTTTTTTTTACTCACTTAAAAAAACAAGCCTCCTCATTAAGAAAATTTCTTAATGAATATAGCTTAAGGTACAAAATAAGGAACAAAATAACGCTACAAAAAAATTATAAACCGATGACTTACACCAGGTGTAGCATGATCAAGACTTTTTTCTGCCTTCTCAACTTCAGCTTTCAACCTATCAATTTCAGCAACAAGTTCACTTTCCTTGCTCCACAGCGACCTATACATTAATCAAGGCACTGAGAAAAAACTGGAAAACTGAACAATTAATTGCGCTTTCCAGATACAAATATTAGTAACTTTCAAAAAACAGACATGAAGACATACTTCCGTTCATCCTGTAGCTTGTCTCTCTGTGCCTTGAAGGCATTAAACCCATGGGACGACTCAGTTATGTGGGACTGCAAAGTTACAATGTCCATTTTGCGCCTCTCAATAAAGGCATCTCGCTCAACTAACTCAGCATTAAGCTTACCAATTTCATCCTGAAGCTTCTGTTCCTGTTGTCAAGAAGATGAAAATCTTTAAGTAAATAAGCAGAAATCCAAAGACATTGAAGTGAGCAACCTCCCAAGATTCCATCATATCCTGAAACACCTTTATATTCCTTTAGGACCAATATTTTCAAGATGGTGAAGAAATCTACTGGCAACAATACCTACCCTTCTCATGGAAAGAAGAATGGAACGAGGTATCATAAATAATAACACAAAAATACCTTGAATAAGCCATACAACTCCAGACCACAATAAACATCTATACAAGATAGGGCCTCACAGTGAATCCAGGGAATATGCCTCTAAGGATACAGAATAATTGAAGAGGAACCTCTTTTTTTTTGGATAAGAAACAGTTTCATTGATTAAATGAAATATCCAAAGATATCCAAAGGGACAAGAGGAACCCAGTCAAAGGGATTACAAACCCAATCAGAGGGTATGCAAAAGGCGTTTCCGATTAGTAATACGGAAAGAAAAATTATGACTATGTATGGTCGGTACATCTTTGCACCGAAAAGAACATTATGAACGCTAGCTTTGATTATGTCATTTGTAGTTTTCTTCTTTTCCTAGAAGATTCCATCATTCCTTTCATCCCAAGAATTTAACATTATGAATGATAGTGTCAATTGAGGAGGAAATTCAAGGCGTTAATTTTCAATTACAACCAAACAAATTATTTTCTTTGAAAGGCTTAACTTTCTATAATTTGAAAGAGAAAATACTAGTGAGAAATAAGGATTTACAAGAAAGAGCTACTGAGGACTAAGTAGCCACATTCACTGATCCTTGACAGGGCAAGAGAAGATGGTACCCATGTTAACATGAATTCAGTAGCCACATTCACTGATCCTTGACAGGGCAAGAGAAGATGGTACCCATGTTAACATGAAAGCAATGAGACTAGCTGAATGGGTCATATCATTTGAGGCTTTTCTGAAGGAAAATTTGTCAGAGAAAGGAGCCCTAAAAGAAAGAAAAAAAACAATAACCTAAATTTACATTTTTTATAAGAAACAAAGATACATCCATTGACAAAACATCAAAAGAGACAACCTAAAAGCCCAGGGATGAGAAGTCTGTAAGCCTAGGGGGAAAAGTACTCAAAAAGAGGCCCAAAATCTATGTTAATCAGAAGAAACAGAATATAACAAAAGGATTTGCATCCTAAAACGTTCAAGTACCAATCGATGACATTATCCAAAGGGTCCAAATAATCTTGCATTCTAAAACGTCCAAGCAAAATGCTTAGAGATTATTTTCTTTCTCAAACTACACTATCCTACTCTATTTAAAGCTTCAAATGCTTTCACCTCAAATGACAACTCCTTCTCAACCTCCGTCTTTAAGAACAGTCAGATTACATTAGTGTTACAAAAATGGAACTAAAATGTGACTCTGCTTCCTCAATACCACAAAGTAGTTCCAAATTTCAGTTGCAACGAGATATCAAATATGAAGTTATTGAATGCATAACGAACTATTTGACACAAAATATCAGTGAAGCTCCTTTAGAAATTGACAAAATGGTAATATTACCTGTCCCATATTTGAAGATAACACTCGTTCATATTCGTCAATCTCCTTCTGAAGCCACCTATCACGAGCAGCTTTACTTGCAAATTGGGTGGCACGACCTTGTTTTTGATAAAGAATACTGAGCTGTTTTTCCCGGTCCATGATTCTACAAAATTCATGAGATGTGCCAAGGTGCAACAACTTAGTTACAGAAACAATTATTCAAGTGTTGACTTCATATATGAGTCGAATGGAGCCATTAACTAGAATTGTAAATAGAAAATGCAAGAACTAAATATAAACTCAATGGCATCAAAGTTACTAAACCCTGATCTGTTATCTCTCCTCTCTTTCTCCTCTTCTTTCTTATTCTTTTTCTTGGGGTAGGGTTCATAAAACAGGACAGGGAACTTAATAGAAGCACTAGAAGAATCTCATAGACAAACCCTTTCGATATTTCCTTCTCCTCTATGACTTGATTGTCGTAGATTGGACTTATTTTGTCAAGCTCATCAGAAGAATCTTGAATTTCTTTTTGTAGCATCTGAAGCTGCCTCCCTGCATCCTCCTGGAAGCATATTGAAATATATAAAGAATAAATAAATAAAAAAAGAATGATTGTATGAATATTTTCAGTGGAAGGATGAGACCGAAAAGTTATAGAAGAAAGATATTCTCGTAATAATAATACCTTAGCCCTCATGTTTCCAGAGATCTTCTCTTCAAGATCTTTGACATCAAGTTCAAGCTCAGTGCGCCTTTTTATAGCTTCTGTTCGCCTCTTCTCCACTGCCTCTTTCTCTTTAACTAAACCTTGAATTTCCTTGGTCAACTCTTTCAATTTTTTGTCGAAGTCCTTGGATTTTTCATGAGCATCCAGAACACTATTATACATTTTAGTTGACGTTTCAGAAACCTTGGCTCGTGCTTCATCTACCTGAGTATAGTTAAATTTTGAAGTTTTAGCCTCATTACATGTACATGCAAATGACAAATGTCAAGCAGATTAACATAGAGGACCACATTTTCAAGGAATGGAAAACCATGGGATTCTAAACCACTCAACAATCCCCAAAGAAAGAAAGAATGAAACGGTGAAAGGGAAAAAAGATCACTGTAATAAGTCGATAAGCATTGGTTCATATTTCTTTGAATCTAAAGGAACTTATTGACAACATAGACAACCCTATATACTATACAGTATTTCTTTAGAAAAATTACAAAAATAATAGATAAATAATGCCTTCAGGGCAGCTAGACACATCATCCACTTGATTGGTGTACATTCTGAATCCATTTGAACATGTATCAGTCAAGTAAATTGCTGCCCACAAGTCACCCCATGAATGAAAAATAAAATACAGACCAACAAGGTCCATTCCAATTCAAAGTTAAATGACAGCTAACCTCCAAAAGTTTCTGACGAGTATCATGAACTTCTTTGTCATAAATAGTGAACTCTAGGGCTTTTCGCTGCCTATCCAACTGCTGATATTTTCTAAGTTCTTCTTTTTCTTCATCAAGTTCTCTCAATCTCTCATCAAGATACTGAACAACTTGAATGATCTGCTTTCTTTTATTGCCTGATAAGCAAAGAGGAAGTGAACACAATTAAGTGTCAAAAACATCACTCGGTTTATAATAACATGGTGAAGACATACTGGTTTCATGCATTATTTTCAAACTTTCCCGCCTTCTCTCCTCATAAACTCGAGTACCACCAATTTCCTTCAGTAAATCTAATCGCTCAGAGTCCTTCATCAATGTCAATGATGCTATCTGTGCACAATTAGAAAGAGAATAAATGGACATTGAGTTATAGGAAATAAGATCAACATTACATTGTACATTTAACATATAATGAAGTTCAAATATACTCCTACCTTTCCTTGTTGCACAACATAGTAAGGATTTGAGCGAGAAAATCCAGCACTTTCCAATAAATTCATAACTTCTGTTTTCCTAAAAATCATTATTGCTCAAATCATAAACAGATACTGTGACAAATCTTCAGAAATCGATAGGGAGGGGAAATGAGAAAGAGGAAAAGTTACTAACGTGATATGTTTCCCATCTAAGAAATACTCATCCTTTTTCAGCCCAATCGTTCGACGCAAGCGCACCTCTTCCTTGTCTACCTTTAAGAAAACAAATAAATACATGTATGGCACATCAGTTAATAATTTGGCTGGAAGTGCAAATGTTTAGTTTGCAATACCATAAAACGGTGGAGAATGAGATGTCCTGCAAAGGATATTTATATATATATATATATACATCTTAAATCGCCGATTGACTTAAAAGCTTAAATTAATGGGTGAAGACAAATTTAATATTATATCATTCAACACTCTCCTTCACTTGTGGGCTTGATATATATGAAGCATGCCCAACAAGTGGAATTAATTTTAACTGGGGAGGAATAGCATTGTAAAGGCTTAAACACAGGATCTTCCTCAAACACATACTTTGTTGCCATCTTAAATCACTAATCGACCCAAAAGCTTAAGCTGATAGGTGAAGGCAAATTTAATATTATATCATTCAACAATAATACATGCACACAAAACCATGAGGGAAAGAAAATATAATTCTGGATGGGGAAAATACAGATTCATAAAAGTTCAAAAAAGAGATAAGCCTAATCTATGGAAACTTGTAAATAGAAAACATTTACAAACCAGAAAGTATAGATTCGTTAAACTAGCTGCAGACAAGCTTTTTTTTTATAGGAAACAGCTGCAGACAAGTATAAATAGAAGGCCAACAGAAAAGGCAATTTTTTTGTCATAAATAATATGTATTAATAATACAACCATTCCACACATATAATAGATAAATAATGTTTGTACAATAGAGGATATACGAGAGAGGATAACAGGAAGAAAAAACTTACTGGTATACGGTTATCCGTATTATCAAACACAATTTCCACAAAAGCAGTTAAAACTTGGTGTCCTGCGCCTTCCTATAAGAAATTTATCATAAAATATGTAAATTAGATAATGAAGGAAATCTACAGTCAAAATTAAAAATATTTATTAGATTTAGAATGTAAACGCATACATGGAGCAAAGCATGCCTATCTTCACTCCTCAAATTTTGGAAGAGGTCGCTCAGTACAAACCGTATAGCTATTCAGACCAAGTAATTAAGTTAACAACCACCGTCATCTTATAGCATAAAACTACCAGAAACTGAAAGATAAATAGGAGCAAGAATGATGATGCTCTTACCATGGAAAAAGTTAGTCTTGCCAGATCCATTCGCACCAACTGCAGAATATGTTCAACAGGGAGATAAGATGTTCATAAATGACAATTCACAAAGTACCGTTAAATTATTGGAGACTCAAAAATCAGCGAAGGAGTTATTAATTTCCAAGCAAATGAGAAGTTTTTCCAAACAAATTTGAAGGAAATGTTCATTTCCATAAATGACATTTTCATGATTGTGATGCTTGGTCCTTGATGAAGTTTCATGCATCACTCTGGGCTTTGACCTTCAAGATCTTTTTTGTAATTACTCTTTATGCAATGTTTTACTTAGTTGGTAATCCTTTCTCTAGTGAGGGGTTATGTGGGCTTGGTTTTCTTATTTCTTTTCTTTTTTTAATACCCTTGTGATCTTTCTTTTTTTTCCCCTCAATGCAAGCACTTGTTTCTAAGAAAAAAAATGAAAGTAACAGATATAGTATGAATCTAATGAAGTGTCGATGACAGATGACGTGACTAAATGATGGATAGAAATACTGCAAAATCTTCTCGGTAGGTATTTGTGAAGTCAAGAAAATTAAAAATAATATGCGGGTTGTGGGGTATCACTCGTGTGGACGGTAATGCCATTAGAAAAGGAGCAACAAGCATTTAAGACCATGCAGAATAGAATCCGGAACCAGTTCATTCATAAAGATCAGCAAAGGGATAAAACTTTGAATAAATGTAAGCAAACACCGAAGATTATTGTGTCCTTACCAACACAGTTTATTTTTGGACTGAAAGGCTCGGTGGCAACTTGCTCTCTATAGCTCTTAAACCCTTCAATAATAACCTAAAAGAGCACTTGATGGTCATTTCCATGTATAGCGGGGAAAAAATATAACGATACGATAATAATGTTAGACAAAATGACGCAAGACAGATCGAGTATTAATCACCTGCTTTATGTGCATCTTGCAGTGGCGGACTACTCGATTTCTATTAGACGAAGGGGGGGAAATATCAGTAACTTTTTACTTCGATTACTCAGAGAACATTTGTAGAACGAACTTGAAACTAATACTGTGTCCACCAAAATGGAATAAACCAAGCAAAAACAAGCTACATCAATGCAGCAGGAGTACTGACACGCAGAAAAAAAACCAGCCCCAAAATAACCATGGAATTAGAAGACAAACCAGTAAAATCGGTAGTGTAGGGTTCAGCTGTAAATCAACTTGAACTTCCCCACGAATTCACTTGCATCCGGAAACGTCGAGCTGTTGAACAGGTTGAAAACAGAAGAACCGTGCAGCGAATTACTAGTTTGAGGCAACAATAAGAGTTGACATACCACAACAGAGTGAAATGGAAACGTGTCTGCTGATGTTATACATAAATTAGAGTAGAAGAATTGGGTGGTAGAGGTGTGGGAGAGTGGAGTGAATCAAATTATGAAGTTACCTTGTGATTTCGCAGATTAGGGCGTCGAAGAAATGTGGTGAGGGCCGCGACGAAGTTGAGAGCGTAGATTCAATTGGGGGAGGGGAAGGGAAGGCGCGAAGAGCAAAAGGCGGCAAATCGAGAGCTGCCGGAATTGGTTGTAAATTAATTGTAATTTACACTGCGTTTCGTTTCGTGTGTGTGCGTGTGTGTGTGTGTGGAACGAACCGAAGCCATTGACCGGTTTTTATGAACCGTGTTTGCTTCGCGACACAAATCCGGTCTATTGTGATTAATTTTTATTTCCTACTTAGATTTTTCTTTGCGGACTTAGGATGGATTTGTGGAGGTAATTAACGTTATTGGTAGGAAGGGCTAGTTAAATCCGGTAGTGGATTTTATTAACCAACCACAAAAAAAAGTTACCGGGAAAGTCCGTTTTTCAGGGTTTAAATGAAAAATTAATGATGTTTGGTGTTTTGCTCGACTAGCCTTTTTCTTTTTTTTTTTAATTCTCTTCTTCATTTTGCACCCGTTCTCTTTTTTGTTCTTTTTTTTCATTTCTTTTTTTCCTTCGATCTTTGTTTTCAGCTCTTCTTTCTTATTCGTTTTCTTTTCTTTTTTTCTTCTTTTTATCAGCATGATTGTCATTGTCTTCTTCTTCCATTTTTATGCTTTCTTTCTTCTTCTCGCTTTGTTTTCTCTCCGTTCTCCAAAAATTTCTTCGTTACAAGGAGAGAATAACAATATGAACAAAGAAAAAAAAAACAATAGAGAAACAAGAAATAAGTATTTGGAACGATAAGTTATTCATGAGCGAAAAAAATACAAGCGATAGAAATTTTGAGCATTTCGTTGGACAAGAATGAGAAGCGAAAAATGGGAACAAGAATAAGTTTGTAGCATACCGATCTCACCCATATATGGGGTTATTTTCGTAAATTTGCACTCGACTAGTGTCATATTAGGTCATTACTCGTCAGAATTTGAATTGTGGGCCACATTTCATTTGAACCTCAATTTGGAGGTCATCCATACCCTGAAAAAAATGTAGCAAACAAAAAGAGGGGGAAAAAACTTAAAATGCCCCAAGGAATCCACTATGGCACAACATGACACATCCAACCGTCTTATTTTGAATGGGAAAAATAACTATAACCAAAATTACGTCCACCATCCCTGAATCAATTGTCACACGAGAAAGGTGGTGAGCAGCCCCATTTGACACTCTATGACATCGAGCAACAAACACAATTCAAGTCGAGCCAACAGGAAAAATAATACTCCTTGTCAAATTAGGCAATTCCACCACGTCAAGATTGATAGCCTCACGAAATCAATACAATCGGGTTCTATAAAATAAAAGGCAAGTGAAATTTATACTTAAGTAAACTTAATGAGCAAAGTCAACCAAACTTTTTTCTTACAATTAAGCTACCAAAAATAAATGTAAAACTCATCGATATATGTAGTAACTTTTAATAATTTTAACTATCTCTTAATCGTACATTCATTTAGATGTATTTTAAAGTTGCATGCTTGGATAAATCCTACGTTGTGTGATATTTCGAGAAATTTTGTTTGTTGGAAAGTATAAAAGGAAACAAGTAGTTCATATGTGAGTCATGAAAGAAGTGTCTATAAGTTATTATTATTATTATTATTGAATGGTTACTTAAATGAAATGTTTTATTTGTATAGATATTTACACGTCATTTTTTTATTTCGTCCATAACCACGAGTTTAATATATATCTTTTGTGTTAACGACGACATAACATATGTCTTTCTCTATATTGTTGGAATATAATATATTTTAGACACAAACTTTCACAACTTTGGTTTTCAATTTTAGTATGAGTAGATGTGGGTCATCATAACATTGAAAATAAAATTTATCAATTATATACGATGAATTAGCTCTCAACTCGTTGACAAATGAAAAATGTTGGGTTTCAATCATAGCTCATCAAAGCATTAATATATATAGTTGCTAACTACGAGCTAATCATCTTTGTACCTAGGAGTGCAACAAAAATTCAAAAAAGAAAAAAACAATCCAACCATCGATCCAGTGACTTGGTTCGGGTTTTAACGTAAAATTAGACGTAATGTATCGTGTTTTTAAAGAATGAAAATTATTAGTTTGCTTCATGTTTTGATAAAAAACCACTTAAAATCGAACTAAACTGAGGGTAGGTATTTTACTCTTCTGGATGAACTTTGATTCAATTGTTACTTATAATTTTACTTTTACAAATTTATTGTGATGTATTATAAAATGGAAGGAAACAAAATGCATTACTATCTAGAACAAAATAGACAAAATATCAAAGTTTCAATAATAAAAAGAAAAAACCAACTTTTTCGAGAGGGAAAATGGGAATACCCAATTGTGGTCACGTTTTGTCCGTGATTCGTTTTCATTTTTACGTTTTCAAAAGTAAAAAAGCACGAAAAAAATAATTAAGAGATTGAAAAAAAACAACACTTGAAATAGCCGTTCATTTTTAAAAACAATAAATCGTCGTTTTTTTTGTTTTTAGATCTTGAATTATGAACATGATATCGAAACACGTATTTTGATTTTTGTCACTGTAAAGGTAAAGGCATAACATGTTCAAAGTGAGACACAAAACAATGTAAAAATGTTTGCTATAGCATCAACAAAAAACCGAGTACATATCAAACCAAATACAAATCAAATTACATCAAACTCAAACTCAAAGGTTAAATTATAATCCTCCCAACCTTTTGAATCAGTAGTTGCATCACACATTCCCAATGGATTCGTTTTTGCATAGTTCACATCTCATACAATTGATACAAAAATAAAAAATAAATCAAAGGAACAAAAAGAAAAGCATATGATTAGATAATTTGATCTAATGTCTAAAGAAAATGGGTCCACCTAATACCCGTTCCCAAAGTATATCATCGACTCGAAACATTGGTGATAAGATACGATTCCAATGGCTGCTTCTTTTTCTCCTACAACACCAATCTCACGCCCAAGCATTAGAACCCTCACTTCCATCTCTTCCTTCAACGTTTCCAACAATTTGAGCACTCGTTCACAACCCCGGAGCATCGTGAAATGCGAATCCAGTGCATCGGCAGCAGACGGCCAGACGCCGCCGGCAAAAAGTCAGAAACTCGAGATCGGCTCCCCCGTTATCGTAATCGAGGCTCCCAAGATGATAAAGACCGCAGCCTCAGTTCCATGTCTCAGGGTCAATTCCGGCATAATCAACCCCGGTGACGTCGGCAGGTGAGTGCCCAATTGTCATTCGTCCTCTGTCTTTGCCATTTCATCGAACACGTTACGTGCATCGTTTTTTTTTTTTTTATAAAAAAAAACTAATTACTGTCTGTTCCGTTGCTTTAACGTGTGTGATTGAACAGAATCGTGTCGAGAAAACCTAAGGACGTGTGGGCCGTGCGGCTTAAAGTCGGGACTTACCTCATAGATGGAAGGTATTTTAGAGCATTAGAACTCGATCAATAGCTTTAATTTGTCCGGAGGCTCTCAATTTGAAGGTTCCGAGCTTCCAAATTCACCTTTCATGGCGACTTCGTTGGAATGCGGCGTGTGTTTGAATCCGTTTGTAAAAAATCATTCGGTTATCGTTGCATGTTGTTCAGATCATCCTCCACGTCTCGATCTTGATACAGCAGATCAAATGCAACTTAATTAACCATGGATTTAGGAGTCTTGTATATTTTATTGCAAATCTGTTATGCATCTTCGTGGAATTCACGATGAAACTCGAACCCTCAATCCCGTTTGATTGTTTCTTTACTGCATGTTTCCATTGTATTTTAAGCATGGATGTATATTTTGGTTTAAGATATATTTCGTGCAGGTTGTGAGTTCGGCTCATTTGACCTGTGCAGGACAGCTAGGTTGGTTCAAATTAGTAAGCAATTAAAAATAACCGTCGAGCAAAATCCGTGTTTGTGCATCACACTAAATTGTCTAACTACTGTTTGTTTTTCTTTTCTATTTCTTTTCTGGAGTTGTTTTATGTGGGCGATGAGAATTGATGCAAAAGAAAATGTGAATCCAAGTACTACCCAATTGATAACTTTTATTGATTCAAATTCAACTTGACACTGTCGTCTTTCCTAACAAACTTATTTATTCGAAATATCATGTTGTTAATGGCTTGATGAAACTTGAGATACCGGTGTCTTTTTACGATTCACGATATAATATTCCAACATTTGACAGTTAGATCATGTGGCAATGTCTCGATTAAATGTGTGTTGAAATAGTCGTTATTCAAATCACGACTAATCATTTATCTATAGCTCAACTAGCATATAAGTTATACGCTCCTAATCATTAAGTTATAGGTTGAAATCTTCATACGGTGCATCGTAATGTTATTTATTCGTTGAAGTTTGATGTGTCATAGTGTTATTCGTTTGTTTAGTTTCAAATGGGTGCATTGTAAGCTACACATAAAATGAAAATCTATATAACCCAAAATTACACTAAAACGCTTTCATATACCTATAATACCACTCTACAAATATTATTTAGCATAAACTTTGAAATGGTTTTAGTTTATATTCGTTAACAAAATTAGAAAACTGCATGCAAATGTGATGCTTACATGACACGACCATCGAACAACAAAAGAGATAAATCAAAAGTTTATCCCCTTGAGCTCCGTCTAGACAACATAAAGACATATATAAATATAAAACAAGATTACATAATAAAAAAACGAACATTCTTTTTTAATTTTAATTTATACAAAATAAACTAACAAAATTAAAAATACACGAACCACAACAGCATATTAAAAACATAGGATTAGTTTGAATTACAAGCTTTGTGATGGGGTCTGTTTTTGAAAAAACAACGTTAATATCATGAAACGGTTGCAAATATAACCAATTTAAAAAATTAAAAAGTGCTGCACAATGAAAAGGTTTTATAGATATAACATAACGTAGATTAAACTCTTGAAAGCCTATCGATAATATAGTATATTTCGTTGTTCTGCTAGGTCGACAAGGTATCAAATGGTGACTTGTTGTACATGACATGTACGAAGATAAGGTAAAACTTTTGAAGTGTCGATAAATCCCCCGTTTTTACTCATAAATTGTATGAAAGTCTAAAAGTAGTCCATGTGGGTGTAGGTATTTAAACTTGTTGCTCGTAAAAGTGTCTATAAGGCTGTAGGAGGAATAGATTTGATTATATTTACGATAATTTAAAAATGTATGTAACTTATATTTAATTATTATAGACTTAAAAAAAAGCTACTAATTAAAAGGTGGAGCCCATGAGAGTGTTAAAGTGAAAATGGGCCGAAGCACGGCCGAAGAGGTTAGAATAGGCCCAAAAAGAACGAGAGGGAGAGAGGTTTATGGTATGGCGAGCAATGCCCCCTTGGAAGTAAGATGAACGAAATTCCAAAAGTGCCCATTATATATAATGAGGAAGTGACATTCCTCGTTTAGCACTTCGCTCTCATTTTGGTTTTTTTTTCTTTTCTTTTTCCCCCACCCCTAACTCTCTCTTCCAAGGCTGCAGAGACCATGACTGTGATGACTCCCGCTCCCGTCGATGTAAACTTTCTATCTCCAAACCTCTCTCCTATTTCTTTCTATCTTCTATCTCTCTCTCTCTCTCTGCAATTCATATGTAAACACCATAGTTTCTTGCGAGCTCACTCAATCTCTTGTTTCCTTCTTCTTCTTCTTCTTCTTCATCTTCTTCATATTCTATTGTAATTCCAAGTACCAATCTTAATTTCATTGTCTGCAACTTGCCTGCTTTTCATCATTTATTAACTCTTCTTGCTCGGTAATCTAGGGCTTTGCGCTCAATTTCTGTGTTTCATCTCATTCCGGTGCAATTTTGTTCTTGTTGTTGCCGACTGCCGCGTCTGGATTTTACAAGATATCTGAACTAATCAAGATTTTGTATCGTGGATCCGATTCCTATTTTTAATTTCTGCTTCTACTTTTTTTCATTCACAGCAACAAGAGGACGAGGAGATGCTTGTTCCGCACTCGGATTTGGCCGAGAATAATCATCAACCTATGGAAGGTTTACTTTCTTCACATTTGATCTGTGCAATTATCTCCCCTAACCAATCGAATGTTTTTTTCTTGCCTATTGATCTAATTGAATTATTTCGGCGTTTGAGATCATTTCGTGGCTGTACGGTTTACTCAAAGAATCTGGAAATGTTTAGCACAAGCAATTTGGCTACTATCGAACTTGTTTGCTTGTTTGTTTATTTTTCTTCTCACCAGGATAGCTTGTTTCTTTCTTTCTTTCTTTTTTCCCCTTAAGAGTTACAACTACATATGATAGACGAGGGTATGCATTGGCATATCAACTGCTACTTTTGGGAATTTACTTGCTCGGACAAATTAGTTTGTTGTTTCTCTGTCGGAGTTAAATTGGAGGTGGTTGTGCTCTTTTTGATTTTTTTCTGTTTTAAATAAGTCTAAAAATGCGTTCACAGTCCAAGTGTTGTATAAAAAGATTTTAAAGAAGTCTTTCGTTTTTTTGTTCCTCTCCCCCTCTGCAAACCATTAGTTGTTCCACAATCGGAAACAGGAAACACAGTAGAGAATCAGCCTGTCGAGGATCCCCCATCGTCAAGATTTACATGGAGAATCGATAACTTCACGAGGCTCAACATAAAGAAGCTATATTCTGAAATCTTTATTGTTGGCGGATACAAATGGTATATATCTCTTTTGATGCTAGTCTTTTAAGACAATACATATGTTATATATCCACGTGCACATGTTTGTATATATACGTGGGCATATTTTTGCACTAAGTAATTCCATCCTCTTTCGGCTAGGCGAATTCTTATTTTCCCAAAAGGAAACAATGTAGATCATCTGTCTATGTATTTGGATGTTGCGGATTCTGCAAGTTTGCCATATGGGTGGAGCAGATATGCTCAATTCAGCTTGGGTGTCATCAATCAAATCCATAACAAATATTCAGTGAGAAAAGGTTCTTTCTCAGTACTTAATTATTTTGGACTAATTTTTTGGCTATCTTGAGGGGGTTATGTACTATGATTATGTTGAATTTTATTATATTTTTGAGATACTGGATGCATTTTTATGTCTAACAGTAAACAAGACAAGAAGATAATGCGATCTTTCTATAGCTGTGGAAGCAATTGTTTGTTACATATCGTGTAATTTTTGTGATCGAAATGTAAAATTTATACAGCTTTTATGGCTGGAATGACTTCCTATTGTTGTCAGAAACTCGGGTTTCTTTTATTACTGCTATAAGTTTTGGTCTTTCACCTCTGTTTTCAATCACCCTATTATGGTCAAGGACTCTGGATGTATATTTAAAAATTTAATTTTGATTTTATTATACAGTGGGGACATCTTTATCAGTGAATAGATATTTCTGTGACACGATTCTGCCAAATAATTGCAGATACACAACATCAGTTCAATGCCAGGGAAAGCGATTGGGGCTTCACGTCGTTCATGCCCCTCAGTGAACTGTATGACCCTACAAGAGGATATCTTGTTAATGATACCTTAATAGTTGAAGCTGAGGTCCTTGTTCGAAGAGTGGTCGATTATTGGACGTATGATTCAAAGAAAGAAACAGGTTTTGTTGGTCTTAAAAATCAGGGAGCAACATGTTATATGAATTCACTTCTTCAAACTCTTTACCACATTCCGTATTTCCGAAAGGTGGGTTATTGTGCTGTTTCTTCGTCCTCACATTATTTTCCAGCTATTGAATGAAATCAACGAGACTGAGTAACCATGTTATGCACCACATTTTTGCTAATGAAATTGATGTACCATCTGCATTCCTCCTTCACCAACGAGACATAAAAAGTCTAACTTGGCATCCTAAATAAGTTAGTGTGTTTGAACTATTATTTCAGGCCGTGTACCATATGCCTACTACAGAAAATGATATGCCATCTGCGAGCATCCCTTTAGCTCTGCAGAGCTTATTTTACAAGCTTCAATACAGCGACAGTAGTGTAGCAACAAAAGAACTTACCAAATCTTTTGGATGGGACACATATGATTCTTTTATGCAGCATGATGTCCAGG
This sequence comes from Cucumis melo, assembly GCF_025177605.1. Lineage (NCBI taxonomy): Eukaryota > Viridiplantae > Streptophyta > Magnoliopsida > Cucurbitales > Cucurbitaceae > Cucumis > Cucumis melo. Next base: position 426,519 of record NC_066861.1, on the reverse strand, counting down.
AACTGAACAGGGTTCTATCTGAAAAACTTGAAGATAAAATGAAGGTAAATAATATGGCCATGTTCTCTTTTTGTCAGATTTATAATTGTATGGCCATGCTTTTCAAGTCTTCCTTATAGCAAAGAAGATTTGACCTGCCATGAAGAATTTTTATGATTGAATGTTAGGGATTCATATTATTCTGAATACTTTATTCATGAATACAGGGAACTGTCGTGGAGGGAACCATACAAAAATTGTTTGAAGGGCATCATATGAATTACATTGAATGTATAAACGTGGACTATAAGTCAACAAGAAAGGAATCATTTTATGGTAATTACTCTTTTGTTATGAATCAATATGAATATGCTAGGATTCCTTTATTATTGGCTGAACAATGGCAATACCTTTCTGATGTTTTGATTTCAGATCTTCAGCTCGATGTCAAGGGCTGCCGTGATGTGTATGCTTCTTTTGACAAGTATGTAGAAGTTGAACGCCTTGAGGGTGATAATAAGTATCATGCTGAACAGTATGGGTTGCAGGTTGGTTGGAAATTAATTTTATGGGACATGGAATATTTTTATCTGTCCAGTTCAATTAACTTATTTTAATTAAATAAACAAATTCTATTTTAGCGACTAACTATGAAATAGACTCCATTATGGATATGAGATACGAATAGATAAGATGCGATGACACGCCAATTTTCAGAAAATTAGGATATAAATACTTTTGAGGATAACTTTTTTTTTGAAAGAATATGGATATGTGATGCTAAATGCAATCCACTTAAAAGCATTAATGTCAAGTTAATGACAATAACAAAATACAATGCAAATATTGAAATACAATACTAAAGACAACATCAGAGATTAGAATAGTCAATAAAATATAATAGAAAAGGTCAATGGTGCTGGTGCATTAGAGTCGTATCAATTAGAGAAGAAGAAGATTAGAGGGAGAAGTATGAAGATAAAAGAACTTCATTGAATTGTTGAAGATAATATAGTGGGTTATCTTTTGCATGACTCTGGGGGACTCATGCATGGAGATGAATGTTACATGAGTCTAGGGTTTGATATTTATTTTTTTATTTTTATTTTTTATTTTTTAAGTTTTGGGTTGGGGTAGTATGCTTTTTTGATAGGCTGCTTATTTCTGGGAGGGAACACTTGTATCCAATATTTAAAAAAAAAGAATATATATGCTAAATTGTGTATTGGATACGTATCTAAGAAGTATATGAGTACAATATAAGTTTCTGATACTCATTCTCTACCTCACATGCAGTATCTATGCTTCACGGGCTACTAAATTTTCACTGACCTCTATGTGGTTTTTATTTCCCTGTTCTATTTAATATTTTATGCTATTCTTCATCTGCACATTCCCATATGAGTAGACTGGCCAATGAACAGTTTTAGTCTTTGGTTGGGTTTTCTTATATATTATATCACATTATATTTTCTAAGAAAATGTGCTTTCATTAAGAAAAATGAAAGAGAATATACAAGGGTGCCAAGTAAAGAAAAACAGCTCCCAGAAAAAAGAGAGTCCAATTCTAACTGCCGAAATGGACCCTAATCCAAAGAAACAAAAGCAAGATCATGATAATAGACTTTGTGGCAGACACCGTAAAGGAGCTGGGGTTTTCATACTGAAAATTGGTTGGATATCTTGAGCTTGATTTGAATGTGGAGGACAAACAGGGGGCATATATGTTTAGATTTTTGTAGGTAGGCTTTGATTTGGTAGTTACTCTCGGAATCATTTCCAGCTCCAAGTGTTTCATATTTTGAAGCCAATAATTTCAAATCGACTGTGGAGAGCAGATTGGGGTTTAAATATAGTATAATAGTCATATTACAATGTATAACAGCCAGTTCGATATTTTTTTTCTTGTCACTATCTGATCTGATCGTACTGTAACTAGCAGCAGCTCTGTTGTTTTTATGAGAATATAGGATATCACAATGCTGATTTGGGTATCGGATTGCATAAATATAAGTGGGTGTGTAGGTGGTTGGACTTGACGTCTGCTCGGAGAAGCTACAGTGCTACACTAGGCTTTGAAGCTTGACTTGAGGGTAATTTTGAAATTGAGTTTGGGGAGCAGGATCTGTGGGAGACTCAGCCCTTCCTCGCTCCAATTTGACCCTAAAAAAGGGAGCAGGATCTGTGGGAAGGAACAGAGAACATAGTAGTTATATTACAATGTGTAATAGAGTAATAGAAAAAAGAACAGGTCCAGAGGGCAACCTGAGAACAGACGGATATTTCAGTATTTCATGACCATTTCGGCAAAGATGCATCTTTGAAGGAAAATTGGATACTTGTAGAGTGTTAGAGGTTCTTGTTGATGTTTTTTCCAACCTCGGATTCCAAATAAAGAAATTAACTGGGAAATTTTGGGTTGTCTCAGACACTATGGCAGAAAGAACATGTGATTATGTGATAAATTGGTTATCTTCTGCTGGTGTTCCAGATTAGTCAACATTTTCATACAAATGAGAAGATATTGGTTTTATAAGAAAGCCCTATGCCGATGTCTTTGATGACAGTGATTTGTGGAGTCCCAGTACAATATCTTCTAAACGAGATATTGTACTGGGACTTTTGTTTTGTTATTATTTTTTTATTATTATTTTGAATTTTGAACAGGGACATGTAGTATGATACTATAGGAAGACGAGCATTGAGTTTATATAAGTTATTTGATCTTTATTCGAAGAGAGTGGGTCTTTCATGTTTAATTACAGATTCTAAGAAATTATTAGGTTTGGATTTCCCCCAGTGGAATACTAGATAATGTATTGGACCAGATTAACATACTTAACATTAAAGAATTGAAAATGTTGGTAAAAAGGGAGACATAATCTCAATATCTAACTAAGAGGTCTCGATTCAATTCATGATGGTCACCTATTTAGGAATTAATTTCCTATGAGTTTCCTTGACACCCAAGTGTTGTAAGGTCAGACAGGTTGTCTCGTGAGTCTAGTCGAAGTGCGCATAAGCTGGGTCGGACACTAGAAAAAGAAAGAATTGAAAATGTTGGTTTGTAGTGGGTGGGAAATTAGTAAATGTGTTCTTTTGGTGATGCTAGATGTTGTATGGTTTTTGTGTCAAAATCTTGTTGTGGAGCTCTTTGATAGCATGCGAGTTTTGAAGAGCGACATGGAATAGTATTCATATCGACGATTGCGCTTTCTGCAATTGCTTTTTGTGATTTCAGATTCTCTTCCTATGTAAAGTTCTTTCCTTTGTTTCATTTACTGAGGTTCTCCCATCTGAAATTTCCTATACAGGATGCCAAGAAGGGCGTATTGTTCATTGACTTCCCCCCTGTTCTTCAACTCCAGTTGAAGCGATTTGAGTATGACTTCATGCGAGACACTATGGTAAAGGTCAGTATCAGATATGGTTATCCTACTGTCATTCTTTTAACCGTTCCTTCAGTGACCTAACAATTATGAAAAGTCAAGTTGTTTTGACATTACAATTGATGACTGCATGGATAGATCTAATAATTATTGGATATTGACCTTTCTTGTTGCTGACTGTGGTATAAGCAGTTAAATTGTTACCTTGTGTCTGATACTGTAGATCAACGATCGATATGAATTTCCCCTTCAACTTGACCTTGATCGAGAAAATGGGAAGTATTTATCACCGGAAGCTGATAAAACCGTGCGGAATCTTTACACTCTCCATAGGTACAATGGATGCCTAACTATTCGCTCATAAGGAGTCAAAGACTATATCTGTGTGAACAGGCCTACTGCCTACCAACTACTTGTGATTAGATTTGGAAATTTGAAGTTTGCTTGGTTCTCTCTGTTCTTTTTCTCTTTTCTTTTTCCAAATAAACAACTAAGTAGTTAGTTATTTCAACTTTTAGCTTAATTTTTGGCAGTTATTTATTTTTATTTTTCAAGTTGGAGGAAAAAAGGTCTCTTCCCACTCTTCTTTTGTTTTCTTAGAACTCAAGGACAATCACTGATATATTGGAAATTGTTTTTTAAGAATAACACATACACACACTCTTTAAATTTCCTTGTTGGTTCTAGACATTTGTGCATTCTTTTCTCCCAAGGAAGTTCCTTTGTAAGAACATCAACTTTAGTCCATCCGTTTTCCTCTTTCTAGTTGTTTTATTCTTCAAGTTTGGAAATTTTATGTCCCCGATGTCTTTTATGTGACTGAAGAATGATACAAGTGAATGAACAGTAGAGGTCTTCACGTTAGAAGATGCTGTATGAGTGAACTTGGTAGATGCATGATGATCAAATTAAAAAGGAACAAAAATGATAAAAGAAAATCTCCTCGCCTGTTTTGTTTATACTTCAATTGGTCAAAAACAAATAAAATGTTCTGTTGGGGAATTATGTGAGCCAATTTGAATTTTGTGGATGGTATTTGCATGCTTTTAATAATTACATCGCTGTTCATCATCTTATACTTGGAGATCTCTCTGTAAATCTTTATTCAGTTCACTCGTAGAGTATGTTATACAGTTAATAATCTCTCTCTCTTGGGTTCAGTGTCTTGGTTCACAGCGGTGGGGTGCATGGTGGACATTATTATGCCTTTATCAGGCCAACCCTCTCCGAGCAATGGTATTTTATGGACTTATGTTACCAAAAATCCAGTCTATTCTTGATTTGCATTTGGCACTTATCCACTTTAATATCTACGCTAATCTGCATTGCTGGGCTGACTCACCTATAAGAAATTTCTACATTGTGAAAGGAAACTAAAACTGTGGAAGTTTATAATGGCATTTTGATTATGTGGTAAATGTAAACTGCATGTGGTCACCTTTTTTGTATACCTTACTCATCAAGATTTTATACCTGCCACAGTCCTTAAGGGGCTACTCGATCTGTTGCAGGCATGCTTATACATAAATAAAATATCGATGTCTTAGTTTCAACCCTTGTAATAATCTTAAAATTGAGAAGTTATATTGGGACCTAGTGTTGAAGCAGGCATGGTATCCATGAGAATAGTTAGGGCAGGTTCCTATCACGATATCCAAGATAACTATTGAAGCGTCTGAAAAGAAGAATTTATGCTCTTATCACTAGAGATTAAAGACAGAAAAATTTGTGGAACTTCGAACAAATTTTTAGTTTTTTTTTTTTTTGTAACAAACTCTCATCACCATCAATTTTTTCCAGTGGGGAAAGGTAGAAAAATTGGTGGAACTTTGAACAACTTTTTGGGTTTCTTTTCGTAACAAACCCTCATCACCATCTGTTTCCTTTAACAAAAAACAAACCCTCATCTCGACTAAGCTCAAATAGTTGAACAATTGGCTTAGGTTAATTTGTGTTGCTATAACATTACATGAACTTTTGGGCTCAGGTACAAATTTGATGACGAGCGGGTAACAAAAGAAGATGTAAAAAGGGCACTAGAGGAGCAATATGGCGGTGAGGAAGAGGTATTATTTCCACGTGAATATTTTCATTAGACTTTAATTTGAGACACATATCTCTGCTTATGATATTCTATCTGGTGGTTAACAGTTACCTCAGACGAACCCTGGATTCAACAACACTCCTTTTAAGTTTACCAAATACTCAAATGCATACATGCTCGTGTATATACGTGAAAGTGACAAAGACAAAGTAATTTGCAACGTGGATGAGAAGGACATTGCCGAACATCTCAGGGTATGGTGCTGTTGTTGCATGCTTCTTAGGCGTGATATCAGACAAATGCTAGCCAAGTAGTAGGATACTTGGTTTGGAAACACTAATTAAAGGATTTTGAGCTTCACTTCTTTATCTAGTAAGGATCTGATGCATGACAGATCTTCTTGGTTACGTTATCTAGTAAGGATCTGAAGTATAACAGGTCCAATCTCGAATATTTAGGTCACTACTCAACCCAAGAGGTTGTTCATAGCGAAATATTGGAAAAAACATGGGTTGAAGTAATTGGTATCCAAAAGTTGTCTCCTCTGTTTTTCCTGCTTGTTTTTGTGTTACTGATCCAACTAGTTTACATGAACTACCTCAGGAAAGGTTAAAGAAAGAACAAGAAGAAAAAGAACACAAGAAGAAAGAAAAGGCAGAGGCACATCTTTATACTATCATAAAGGTTTGAAGTGAAATCATCCTTCCATTAGTTTGCAAGTGCCTTTCAATCACAAGTTATTAGAAACTGAGATGCCTGAGTGTGTTTATTTGATTGGTCTATTCACCATTAGGTTGCTAGAGATGAAGATCTAGTTGAACAAATTGGAAAAGATATATTTTTTGATCTTGTTGATCATGACAAAGTAAGGAGCTTCCGCATCCAGAAGCAAATGCCATTTAACCTTTTCAAGGTACTCCATTCTTTTATTTTTAATTTTATTTATTTGTTATTATTTTTTGGTGTGCTATCTTCAGCAATATTGGGTATAAATCATCTATTTTACTTGAAAATATTCTTATATGGTATGTGCAGGAGGAGGTGGCTAAGGAATTTGGTATACCCATCCAGTTTCAGCGATATTGGTTGTGGGCAAAGCGTCAGAACCACACCTACCGGCCCAACCGACCATTGACACCTATGGAGGAAGCACAATCCGTATGTATCTATCTCTCATCTTGTAAAGGTGGAAATACATTTGTTCTGAAGGCAGGGACAGAGCTTGAACTTGAAATTTGCATTCCAAACTTATTTTGGGATCTTTAAAGGCGCGAATACTTTTTTTTCAGAGACAGGGACAGCTAGAAACTTCTTGGAAGGGGTCAAACTTTGTTTCCAAACTAGAGAAATAATTGTTTTGATGAGTAGCGAAATATTTTGAACATCAACTTTTCTGTAAATGTAAGAGAAGTTAGTGTTATGATTGAGGAGTCCCTCCTCAGTCCTCCTAAAGGAGGGAAGGGTTGCTTTTATATGGATGGCAGGCGCCAAAGTGCGTGTGAGATCTTATGGATCTTATGGGGTGAGCAGAATAGTAGGGTGTTATATAGAACGCTTGAAAATGTCATGGCTTTCTATGCAGTTAATTCTTTATTTTGTAAAATGCACTTATGTCATTAACTAAAATAAAAGCACAAGAAGAGGCCAGAACACACAGAATCAAAATGAAATGAAAAAAAGAGAAAAACTACAGATAAATGATGGGTCTCTTAACAAGAAAAAAAATTGAGAAAGAAGAAAGTAACATTAAATGTTTTGGCAACCAAAAGATGGGAATGTGAAAATAAGTTGTGCCAAAAACTTATGCGGAAGCAGTGAAGTGTGTGCCATAATCAAACATCTTCCCTGTGACACCCTCTTTCGCCCAAGCCAAGTCGTAATGTATTATGCTTTGCCAGGACACTTCCTTTTCTTCAATTGTATACCTTGTGTTTCATTATTGCTTCTCTCAATTTAATTTAAAAAAGAAAAATTATAGCTTCTCCCATTATTGGTACTATGGTGCTGATGGGGCCGCTTTCATGTTCTCCCATGTTTTTTCTAATTTTCTGAAGACGGCCATTCCTATTCTATGGTACATATAGGTTGGACAATTAAGAGAGGTATCAAATAAGGTTCACAATGCTGAGTTGAAGTTATTACTGGAGGTGGAATATGGACCGGTAACTATACTTATCACTCATTGCTTAATTTTGTGATTACTTTCTTGTCCCTCTTATTTATATAATTTTTTTTACAATTTCATTCAGGATTCCCGGCCTATTGCTCCACCAGACAAGACAAAAGATGATATCTTATTGTTTTTTAAGCTTTATGAGCCTGAGAAAGAAGAGTTGAGGTATTTTATAGAATGTTTGATATTCCCCCTTCAATTCTATTCACGTGGATTGGTGATCTGTTGACAGGGTGTTTCACTTGTTTAATCTTTCTACAATTTTAGATATGTGGGAAGGCTCTTTGTGAAGGGTAATGGGAAGCCTTTTGAAATATTGACGAAATTGAATGAAATGGCTGGTTATGCTCCAGAAGAAGAGATCGAACTTTATGAGGTCTGGGCTTCATCCTTCCAATTAATTGTCAATATACGTTTCAATTTCTTTCTCCTATTAATTGGAAATTATTATCTTAAAAAGATGATGTACCTAAGGAAAGGGGTGAGTTCGAAAGATTTATCTGTATGCACAAATCCAGTAACAAAAGATGCAACAATCTAGAACATGCAAATTGCTTTTTCTCATTCTTTGAAATTGACATTCTCATGTCATGTGCATTTTTCTCGTTCTGGATTCTTTGTAATCTTGTTTAATGAAGAAAATTATGGGAAACTGTGAGACTTTTTATTAATCCATTAGTGAAAAAAATGGGGACATGGCGTCAACGTAACAACCTAGGAGGTTGCAGTAAATTTCTCATATTGATGTTGATGTAAAGAAAAAGGATGCATAGAAAGGAAGTTTTTGCTATCTTCTTTATTGACATATATGATCTTTAGTCCTAATAAGTGCTTTAACTTTGAGAATCAGCGTTGGATGTTCTTATGGTCAGTATGATTAAATGCCTTTGTACCACTGTTAATTGGTTGAATTAGTAACCATATCTCTCTTCTTCTTAAACGTCTACGTCGGTTGCGAGAAAGATTTCCTTTGACATTTGAATCTCTTGGTCTTGATATTTTTGTAACAAAGATTCACACTTTAAATTATGAGTATATGACCAATTGTTTTCTGTGGCCGTGGTTAATGGTTCTATTAGATATTCCTAATACTTGGTTTATTCCAGGAAATTAAGTTTGAGCCGAACATCATGTGTGAACCTATCGACAAGAAATTCACATTTCGAGCAAGTCAGGTAATGCTGTTTTTACAAGTGCTTGTGTGCTGATTTTTTGAAGTATTTACAGTACTTAATCTAAAAGTTATTGTTTCTGATGCAGCTGGAAGATGGAGATATTGTTTGCTTTCAAAAATCCCCTCCAGTTGAAAATACGGAGCAGTATCGTTACCCTGATGTCCCCTCATTTTTGGAGTACGTGCATAACCGTCAAGTAAGATATCAACGTGTTTGGTGGAACTGCTGTTGGGTCATATAATCAAATATGCTTGCTCTTAATTTTTTTTGAATTATTAATATATTGGTAGTTTATTTTTATAAAAAAAATCTCATTTAGGGTGTTAAATTAACTTTTTGGAAAAGGAACAATCGGACCTAACTTTTTGAAAGAAGAATGTGAGTTGGAAAAGTCCATTGAAATCCGTCAAGCATTCTTATAATAAATTAGAATGTATTTTCATGGTAAAGCTGTTGTGAGACTGCTAGATTAAAATCGTCTTCATGGTATACTTTTTCAGACCTTTTATTGGCTTTTCTTCACCAGATATATGTTTAAACTGGGATTTTGTAATTTTCTATTTTACTTTCTTTCACTTCCTTGAAAAGTGTTTTTTTTTTTTTTGTTTCTTAAAAAAAGCTTCAAGGCTCCTTACCTCTATGCTTTTGTCCTGTTATGAATGCTGAAGGATAATAGTTTAGACATTGGTTTGTGCATGATTGTCTAGGCACTGATTGGTTGTGGTAATTGATTTGTGCTACTAGGTTGTTCATTTCCGATCCCTAGAGAAGCCGAAGGAAGATGATTTTTGTCTGGAAATGTAAGTGTTACAGATTATTTATTATTGTGATTGCAATTATAAAGTGCTCTCCACTTGAATTACTTTATTACAAAATGCCTGTGACTTGCTGTAAACGTAAATGTTTTTTGGCTCTATGTTGCTTTGTCTTGTTTTCTTAGGTCAAAACTTTATACATATGATGATGTAGTGGAAAGACTAGCCCAACAGCTTGGTGTAGATGATCCATCAAAAATTAGATTAACGTCACATAATTGTTACTCTCAGCAACCTAAACCGCAACCAATCAAATATCGTGGTGTGGAACACTTGTCCGATATGCTGGTTCATTATAATCAGGTAATTATTCCCCACTCCTGAGAAATAAGCACAATTAATATTTCATAGATCTAATGGTTTTTACCTACTGGCATGTACAGACGTCAGATATATTATACTATGAAGTGTTGGACATCCCTCTTCCAGAGTTACAAGGTCTGAAAACTCTTAAAGTAGCATTTCATCATGCAACTAAGGATGAAGTGAGTATATGCTATATACTGTTTGAATTCCAAGTTTAGGATATGTTACAATATAAGTATTTATATATGTATTTCTTACGTGCTTATTTGCATGCATTTGAGTGCATGTGTAACAACTTTTTTCCCAACAATTATATCCCATGCTATCAGGTGGTTATTCATACAATTAGATTGCCAAAACAGAGCACTGTAGCGGATGTGATTAATGATCTTAAAACAAAGGTATTCCGTAACTTCTTTTAATCCAAATCTGTTGTGGGTTGGTAGAAACGTGTCATCAATGCAACCCATCTTTTATTGGGGTAGAGGATTTTACAATATCCCTTTCTTTTGTGCTTTTTTGTCAGTATATATCCTTTGTACTTACATTTTACCTTCATAAATAGGTTGAATTATCTCATCCAGATGCAGAGCTCAGATTGCTTGAAGTTTTCTACCATAAGATCTACAAGGTGTGACCGTGTGAGGTCTTTGCATGGCTATTACTTTATATCGCTGACATTGTTTTTAATTTTCATTCTGCTAATAAGTCTATACAAAAGGCATTTTCTTTGAGAAAATAATAGTTGTATATTACGACTCTTTTCCTTTATTGGACACTGAAGACGAGCAACCTTTCTTCATAGTTTATTTCTTTCATCTGACACAGGTGTTTCCTCCTAATGAAAAGATTGAGAACATTAATGATCAATATTGGACTTTGCGGGCAGAAGAGGTGCATCTCTTATGCAAGGAAATTTCTTAGATTTTTTAGAATGTGAACTCTCTTAGCTTTGTTTACTTTATGGCTTTGTTTTAGCCTCATTTTGTCCTCTTGTTTTCTTACAGATTCCAGAAGAAGAAAAAAACCTTGGTCCAAACGATCGCTTAATCCATGTGTACCATTTCACTAAAGACACCGCTCAGAATCAGATGGTAAGTACGACACATCCTTGGCCAAATAATAGTCATTTGTTGATGTTTGGATATTCAGTATTTAGAATAAATAAGATGGTTGCTGGGTATGATAACCTCTTTAATGACTATGGAGTTTCCTTTGTTATCTATAGCAAATTCAGAACTTCGGTGAGCCCTTTTTCTTAGTCATAAACGAGGGAGAGACTCTGGCTGATATTAAATTGAGAATACAGAAGAAGTTACAGGTTCCAGATGAGGAATTTGCCAAGGTAACTTTTTCGTTTTTTCTTTGTACCGTCTTCTACTTTGGTAGTTGTTACTTCCACATTCTGCTTCCTCTTGGACAATCCTTATTTGCTAAGATGTGTAGTGTTTGCTATTACAAGTTAGGGACGGGCTAAAAGATAGACAAATAAATATCTGGAGCACTCCCGATTAATTTAACTGCATTTTTTGCTGTCTATGTTTTTTCAGTGGAAATTTGCATTTCTTTCACTAGGTCGTCCAGAGTACCTCCAAGACACAGACATTGTGTCGAATCGTTTTCAGGTTCGTCTTGAAGTTTATTTTTATCCAACATGTTAGTTCTTAGCTTTGAGTAGGATAGCATTCTCAATATAATTGTGTGCATCTGGTTTAGAGAAGAGATGTTTATGGTGCGTGGGAGCAATATCTTGGACTGGAGCACACTGACAACGCACCCAAACGAGCTTATACAGCAAATCAGGTGAAATGTCCATATTTTTCTGCGGAACACTTTCTAACATTTAGTATGGATTGAACCGAATGAAATATTCATAAGAAAATCTTGGTGACCATTGCTTTACTGTTTTATATTTTTTGAAAAATTGATGCAGAATCGTCATACATTTGAGAAGCCAGTAAAAATCTACAATTAGTGAAAAGAAAGAAGATAAAGACAAGACAAGACATGGCTGGGGTGGTTGTCTTTGATAGAGGCATTTAGTAGATGAGTTGGAAAACCTACCACACATATGGGTTGTTAGATTGGTGAGCACTGGAGCAGGATTCCATTTTGATTCTGTTGGCCATTTATTCTCTAGCAATGGGATGGATATGGGATATGCTATGGATTATGGATAACGGATGATGATGATGATGGGGGAAGGATGTTTTCTTCTTCTTCTTCTTCTTCTTCTTCTTCTTCTTCTTTCTTCTTCTTCTTCTTCGATGGATGTGTTTGTTTTTAGTGTCAAAAAATCAATCCCCCCCCCTGATCTTTTGTTAATTACAACAGGTGGAGAGGGTTTCTCTTCCCCCCCCTCTTCCCTACTTCTTCCTAATCCTCCCTCCTGCCCTTTGACCATGCAGAGAAAAGAGAGGCCCTCCCTCAGCATCAGTTGAGTTTGTAATCTATAGTTCATAAAACAAGATTTTTTTTTTGACTAAGTAGTTGAATGTACACAAAGTATAGTTGGGGACCTCAAATATTATTATTGTTGTTATTATTAATTTTTTTTTCCCTTTTGTTTTCTCGTTTTTTTTTTCTTTTTTTTTTTTTTTTTGTTTAGTCAGGAATTGGGGGGCAGTCATGGTTGTAACTTCAACTTTTGTCCACGGCTGTGTATTGCATTACTTGTCATCCAGGACAGGCACTTCTTCATTTTGTCTTCCCTTTCTTTTCTTTTCTTTTCTTTTCTTTTTTGTTCCAATTTTACTTGGCTACTTCTTCTATACTTAACCACCTTTCTCTTCCTTTCCTTATCAGATCCAAAAGTGAGTAAATATAACATCTTTTCATTTTGTCCTTTCTCTTTTCCCATTATTGTTTTTAGTTTTCATATTCCGTTCTTGTGTTGGACGTTTAACATTGACTCTTTTTTCTTTTTAAATTAAATTATAAATATATGTGTAGAGAAAACAAAAATGAGAGAGTTAGTCTGATGGTGGTGTAAGGTGCTCACTGGGCATAATTTAATAATTTAATAATTTAATATTAATATTACGTCTTCTTCTTCTTTCATTCACTTCACTTCCCTTCCCTTCCCTTCTCATGTCACTGTTGCTGTTTCTCTTCACCCATTTGTCTTCGCTGCCACCTCTCTTTTCATTCCTCCTCTCCTCATCCTTTCTTGCTTTTTTATGTGTTCTCATTTCTGTGACTGAAGTTTCATAAAATTTATTTTGATTTGGTTAGATGAATGGTATGGATCTTGCATAGTTGATAAATTGAATTGGACCCAGCCACAGCCTCCCTATCTACCTCCAGTTCTACTGTTAGAAAATAGAGGTATGCTTCTTCTAGTGTCACAAAAATCTCTCTCTATGCCTTGTACTTTCCCTCAAGGTTGATATTTTATGAAGTGGAAACGGACTGCTGGAGTGATTCAAGGGGAAATAACTTGATCACAACCTCTCGATACTAAATAGATTTTACCAAGTAAGCACCTTGCACTCAACAATCAGTTAGTCCATTAATGGTCTAACTCGGTCCTTTTGATTCAAATATTGTTTTTGAAGGATTAAATAGACGGGGACTTTAACACGTATTTTGCCTAAAATACATATATATGAACCAAAGGTGAAGCTTGTACAAATATGACGCTGCCTATTTTTGGCTGTGGTGGTGGTGGTTTTGTGCATCAGCAAAGCAGACACCATTTATATAATAATAATGTCTGCGTTGTTATCGTTATGTGCATTTTTTCGTATTCTTTTACATTATTATTATCCTCCCAATAAATAACCATTAGTTTGATTCAACATTATATAACATTTAACAATTAAAAATAAAACGAAAGAAAAGACAATGGATGATATCCGATAGCACAGAAGTATTCACTAGAAAACGGCAGTCTCAGGCGGCTGCCGGCCACCCGCCATTTTCTCTCCTTTAATTCTTCCCTTCTTCCACCTTCTTTTCTCATCTCTTATCTTCTTTGTTGAGCTGAATCTATGGCTGCTCCCGTTGAAGTCGATGAATGCCGCGGTGTCCTCCGCGTTTACAGCGACGGCTCCATAGTCCGTTCTTCCAATCCAAGCTTTAATGTCCCTGTCAACGACGACGGTTCTGTTCTATGGAAAGACCTTCTCTTTGACCCTATCAACGACCTGCACCTCCGTCTCTACAAACCTGCCGACATTTCTTCTCCCAAGCTTTCCGTCTTTTTCTACATCCACGGTGGCGGCTTCTGCATCGGCTCCCGCACCTGGCCCAATTGCCAAAATTACTGCTTCCGCCTTGCCTCCCAGCTTCCTGCTCTCGTCATCTCCCCTGACTACCGTCTCGCTCCCGAAAATCGCCTTCCGGCTGCCATTGATGACGGTTTCGCAGCTCTTCGGTGGCTTCAAGCCCAAGCTGAATCAGACCACCCTGATCCCTGGCTGGCCGATGTGGCCGATTTCAGCAGAGTTTTCATCAGCGGTGACTCCGCCGGTGGGAACATCGCTCATCATCTTGCGGTGGGACTTGGCCTAGGTTCGCCTGAGTTGGCGCCAGTTCGAGTGAGAGGCTACGTTCTCCTGGGGCCATTCTTCGGCGGAACGGTGAGGACTCGGTCCGAGGCAGAAGGCTCTAAAGAAGCATTTCTGAATCTTGAGCTCATCGACAGGTTGAAATCAGATAATGAAATTCGAATTCAATATTTCGAGTTTCGATTACAGTAAAGTTAGTTTTTGGTTTTGACGATTGAGCAGGTTTTGGAGATTGTCGATCCCGATCGGAAGCGACACCGATCATCCTCTTGTGAATGTGTTCGGACCTACAAGCCGGAACTTGGAGGCGGTGGAGATGGATCCGATAATGGTGGTGGTGGCCGGGGCCGACTTGCTGAAAGATCGAGCGGTGGAGTACGCAGAGGAGCTGAAAAAACAAGGGAAGAAGATAGACTTAGTGGAGTTTGAAGGGAAACAACATGGATTCTTTACCATTGATCCAAATTCTGAAGCTTCAAACCAATTAATGCTTCTCATAAACCATTTTGTTGCTCAACATTCACTCTGATTCCTCCTTCATCCCTTTTCCATTCCCCAATCAATCTGCTTAATAAAAATGTTTCATTTGTAGTTCATATGTTCATAAACCATCGGACTATGTTGGTATTTCTTACCAACAATAAAACTTCTTCAATTTTATAAAGATAACCAATGAAGCAAAATTATTAAAAGCTTTCAAATTTTCAAAATCCATTGAAAATCTAAGTTGATTAATTAAGTGTATAATTTCAAGTAAATCACCTTAGAAACTTTTAAAATAAATTTCAACAGTAGCAAGTAAATAGTAATAAAGTTTGCATATTCATCCACTGCACCTCAACTTACAATACTACACGAACTTTTCGACTCTATTTCATATTTCAAAACTCAATGTTATTCTCGAATGCATATAACAAAGACGTAAAACAAAGGGTGTTTATATATATATATATATAATAGTACACAATAAATAGAACCCCAGATGTTGAAGAGAAGTATGATTATCAAAGGAAAAATAATAATAATAATAATGTTTTGACTCATTTAGAACTTCAAAAAAGAAAAGAAATTATTTTGGTAGAATAATAATGATAATAACAATAAATATGCATAATATTTAGAAAAAATAGGATGCGTAAATATATATATATATATATATATATATAGAAAGAAAGAAAGAAAGAAAGAAAGAAGTTAAATGGGGGGGTCAATTGGGACCGAGAATTGACAGAGATTGGTGTTCCTCTCTTCATTTTGGTTTCTTCATCATCCGTACGTACACAAATTCCTTTCATAATTCCAACAGATCAACGGCAACATAGGACAATTTTACAATTCCTTTCTACGCTTAATCTTACGGAATGTTCCGTCCGTAGAGTTTAATTCCCTCTTCATTCCGATTCCCATTCCAATTTACAGCTTCCGGTGGTGACGGCCTCCGATTCGGACTTTAGGGCTTCTCTTTCTTGTCTTGTCTTCTTATGATTTTTGGAAAATTCTCTTCTCTTCAAATCCCTAGATCCTCCTTTTCTACCTTTATTTATCATTACCTCCCACTCTCCCTCTCTCCCTGAAGAACAAGTGATTATTAGCTTGTTTACTGAATCGAGTGCAACAGAGGAAGATTTTGAATCCAACGGGAATGATGGATCCGGAGCTGATGAGACTGGCTCAGGAACAGATGAGTCGCATGTCCCCAGCAGACTTCGCCAAAATCCAACAACAGGTGTGGAGTTTCGTTTTTTTGTTTACTATTTTAGATTTCGATGTAGATCTTGGGGCATTAATTGAATTTTTTTTCTTTTAATTTAAAGAAATGGAAATCATTGCCCCAAAGTTTTGTTTTCAGTCGGTGGCAGATATTAACTCGTGATTTTGATGTAACGATCCCCATGATATCGAGAAGTTTTCGAATTTTATAATCTGTGGGTATTAAGATCACCCAGCTTTACCCCGTTCTATTGTCTGCCTGCGTTCATTCTATTCCGAAAGAGCACCGATGTTTATTTCCCTTTGGATCGTCTCAAATGAAAAGTATCCAGAAAACTTCAAATTGCTATGGAAACATCGTGGAATTGGTTGTATTAATTCAGTTTCTTTTATTAGTACTTTGAGGATTGAACAAACCATTTGCGTGCTCGGCTAGTATTCTGTTAATTGCTTATAATTAATTTAATATCTCATGTACTCGACCTATCTCTGTATAACTGAAATTGCCGAGTTATATAAAATTTCAGATGATGGCTAATCCAGAACTGATGAAGATGGCCTCGGAAAGCATGAAGAGCATGCGTCCTGATGACTTCAGATACGCTGCAGAGCAGTTGAAGCACGCACGTCCAGAGGATATGGCTAAAATTGGCGAGAAGATGGCCAATGCATCACCTGAAGAAATTGCAACTATGCGTACACGTGTTGATGCACAGGCCAACTATGAATTGAATGCAGCTGAAATGCTGAAGACACAGGTAATACTTGGAGGGTTTGATTCAAACACTGCTCTGTGGAGGCAGGGGATGTTTTTTCTTCAACAATGTATTTGATTCTATTGAGAATATTCTGATTGGTAATTCATCAAGTAGGGGAACAAGCTTCACAGTCAGGGGAAGTTCAACGATGCCTTGGAAAAATATTTGCTTGTGAGTATATCATATATTTTATTCTCTCTCTCTCTCTCTCTCTCTCCCTCTCTCCCTCTCTCATCACTATCTTTCTTTGAGCATATTCATGAACTCCCTGTCTTTACTTCGAGATTCTTAGGCTAAAAATAACCTCAAGGGGATTTCATCTTCCAAAGGACAAACACTTCTGTTAGCTTGCTCACTCAATTTGATGTCATGTTACTTGAAAACAAAACAGTATCATGACTGCGTAAGGGAGGGTTCTGAGGTAAGCAGATTTCTTTTTCTTTTTAATTTTTAAATTTCAGTTTACCATATCGATGTGATATTATGTACTCTTAGCTTTTCTTTTTGTATGATATCAACATAGTGTAATATCTTGTATCCTTATTAGTTACTGCAAACATAATCAGATTTGATGTAAAAGTTACTAGACAAGCTATGTGGTCAAGAACTTGTATTCCAGTGTGTCACCAAATAAAATGCACAATCTCGATTCCAACTGAACTGCTTGAATTTTTGTATAAGCTTGGAGTGTGAAGTTCGATGTAGTGGAAAATTTCCAAGCATGGGAGGAGAAAAAGTGAAATTGTTCATTACTTGGTTGAAGGAAATTCCTTGTTTTTAATTAAAACACTCATATTCATGTTTAGATCTGAAAGTCAGCAAGCCCTTTGATTGGGGAGAGATGGAGTCCATGCTTCAAACATCTTTTACATGACATATATACTAAAAAGAAAGTATACTGATTACTGAGTGATGCGCTCTAGTCATGCGCTTTTAGGAATTCAATTGTTTCATGGATTATTAATTGATAATCTCCTATGTATGAGGTGCCAGAATCCTTGTTATTCCGTGGAGAATTTTCACACCTTGACTCTGACCAAGAATTTTTTTTTTTTTTTTTTTTTGCATATGATTATTATTTCAAAGGTGGCATTTATTCAAATGATTGATTTTTTATATCTATGATACCAAAGATTTCACTTACTGTAGGTTTTGGCTTATGATTCAAGAAACGTGAAAGCACTTTACCGGAGAGGTCAAGCATATAAAGAATTATGTCAATTTCAAGTGAGTTTGTGATGATTGGCGGCTAGCTAACTGATTTTAAGATACCATACTCATTCAAATTCTACTATCTGCTGATATTTTTTTGGATTTCATTTTGTTAGGATGCTGTTTCTGATTTGAGCAAGGCACATGAAGTTTCTCCTGATGATGAAACTATTGCAGATGTTTTATCGTGAGTTATTTTTCCCCAAATATTTTACACTACCTGTCTAATCGAAACTCTTGCCAGTCTTTGTGTGGTTCAGATGGAGAAATGACTCACCTTCCCAATTTATTTTATTTTTGGGCCAAGTATGCGTTTTCTCAGAGTTCTGTTTTGTGGGAAGTTCAACTGAGAATTTAACACCTGTTCTTGCATTTGTAATCTATTGTATCACATGTTTTCAAGTGGCTTTCTTCATTCATCTGATATATTCTGTGAAAATAATTGTTGCCACAGGGATGCCAAGAAAAAATTGAACGAACAAGGTGGGAGGAATGTACCTAAAGGTATTTCCTTTTTGCTTCTCCACTGTATTCTATGTACCTTGAGAGCGGTGGGATGAAACATTACGTAGAAATTGAACCTGACATTGCATTTCTATCCTATTCCATAGGAATTGTCATTGAAGAAATAGTTGAAGAAGACAACCCTATATCCACAAACAGTTCTGTTTCAAAACCACCAGAAGTTATTGACAATTCTAAGACTGCTGATACCTACAAGAAGAGTATAAACTCTGAGAGTTTACAAGGATTGAGAGATGATCCAGAAGCTATCAGGTCTGCATGCTTTAGTCAGGATTTTTTAACATAATTATTTGATAGTAGGCGTTGAGCGAGTCATTGAAGTTATTGGCTTCTTTTGGGCTATTCATCGTTCTTCCCCTTTGTCTTCTTCAATAGGACTGTTCTTTTTTATATTAAAAAAATTGTGGTACTTTTTTTCTTTACTAGGTCCATGAACATTTATGAGTATTTTGTCTAGTTAAGTTCTATATCGCTTTCTTCTATCCTTACAGATTTTGTGCGTGAGGATTTATTATTCTGGAAATGAAACAAGATTTTCAGTTGGAGTTTTATTAATTATTGACCAGTGTTTTTATTCTTTTACATTTTCTATAGATCATTTCAGAGATTTGTTTCAAATGCTGATCCCGATACTCTAGCTGCTATGAACTTTGGAAAATCTGGTGGTATATCTCCAGACATGGTTGCCACTGCCTCAAATATGATCAGCAAAATGTCTCCAAGTGAGCTTCAAGAAATGCTTAAATTGGCTTCTTCTTTTCAAGAGGCGAATCCCCTCAACGCAGACGGTCTAGGCCCAAATCTGGACAGTGCAAACATGACCCCGGAGATGCTCAGTTCGGCCAGTCGTATAATGAGTAGTATGCCACCTGAAGACCTACAAAGGATGTTCGAAACTGCATCATCTTTGAAAAGGAACGAGTCTGCTTCTGGGAATGGCAATGTACCAGATTCTGATACGCGGTCAATATCTTTTGAGAGTCAACAATCCAGTATGAGTGGAAGTAGAACCACACGCAACACTAGTTCTTATGATGCATTGTCGAACTTACGGAGCAGTTCGTCTAACTCAACTATTCCAACCTCTTCTACTGACATGCAAGAACAAATGAGAAATCAAATGAAAAATCCAGCCATGCAGCAGGTTTGTAAATCTTAGCTATAAACGATATAATGAGTGAATTCATTTGCTTTTACTATACTTAACTCGCTCTTAATAATTGGTTTTGTGTAATCTGTGTTAGATGTTCACATCAATGATAAAGAACATGAGTCCAGAGATGATGGCAAATATGAGCGAACAATTTGGTCTGAAGCTTTCTCCTGAGGATGCAGCAAAAGCTCAGGAAGCTATATCATCTTTCTCACCGGAGGATTTAGATAAAATGGTACGTCGTTCGTTTCCCATTATTTCCCAAACAGAATTCTTCTCTATGGTTCTGATAAAAACTCTCTTGATTACAGATGCGTTGGGCAGATAAAATTCAAAGAGGTGTAGAAGGTGGAAAGAAAGCAAAGAATTGGTTACTTGGACGTCCTGGTATGATCTTAGCAATATGCATGCTGATATTAGCTGTAATTCTTCATTGGTTTGGAATAATAGGTGGTTGAGTAAGAGATTCGCCTTTACTACTCCTTATTTAAATTTTTGTATAACACACTACTGACTCCCTCAACCTCAAACTCAGGATTATGAAAATTAACCATTTTGTTCCTCCTCTTTCCTTCCCCTTTCATATCGATAAACAAACCTCCAATCTACTGTGATTAGTTATGAGATTTATGAATTCTTTTCTTTCTTATCATCAATTTTATACATACGTGTCTAGAAGAATAACTCATTCCTTTTTTTTTTTTTTTTTTATGTATATATATAAAAAGAAATATTATAAAGGCAATATTAGGCGGTGGAAATTTGGGGGATACACGAACACCAAAATGGACTCTATATTATAGTTTTTGTTTTGCCCACGTATTAAGATTGTGGACAAACATAAACAAACAATGGGAGGGTGGACTCTGGACACGGAATAGCTCAACATTATTGAAATGAATAAAAGGAAATTGGTCGTGGTCTTGGTTACGACTTTGAAGTTAAATAAAAGAAGTGGTAGGGCAGCAAGCATTGAATTGAATTATCTGGAAACCAAATCCACTTTGTCATTTCTCTCCTTACTTTACTATTACTACCGGTGACCTCCAACTTTGTCCTTTTCATTTTCTATTGGAACGATAACGACGCCTCTCCTTACATGAATCGCATATGTATCCCCACATCTAAGATTGATTTTCTTTCTTTTGGTTTTACTTTGATTTTTTTATTATCCTTCCTATCAATTATATGAGCGGACCCCAAATGAGCTTTACCTCATATTGACCTTCATACTTTTCAATTATCAGTACTAAAAAAAATATAACCAGAATATGATGTGATTTAATTAATGAAATAACTCGACTCAAATCCTCAAATCATAAAACATCAAAGAATTTGAAAACAAATTCCTTATTCTTTCCATTAGAAGGAGTCCTTCAAATTAAAAATAACTCAATTCAAAACAAAAGGATACCTTCATTAGGAGTGGAATTCCCTCCGGACGATTTAGTAATTCATATTCATCTGAAAGTTAGGATTTAGCGTTTGTTATTTGAACTGCAATTAGGTCAGAAATGGAAAGCGTTTGCTATTTAAACTGGCAATTAGGTCAGAAATGGAAACTTTGAAAAGAGAATATTTTGTTCGATTTTGTGGTTATAAAATAATGAAATTTAAACCTCTTTTATGTGGTAATAAAATATTGTTATTTAAACCTCTTATGATTTGAAATCAATATTCACATAAGTCTAGTATAAAAGAAAAAAACCTCCCTATGTCAAATAATAAACTAATTATCAAACTATATTTTTTTAACTTTTAAGAACAAACCATGTTATGATTATTAAGTTTGTATCACAAACAAACAAGTGGATAAAGGTGTTGAAATTTTCAATTTGTATGCCAACAGACTTAAAATTCCCTCTCGCATAGTACTGTAATTATTCTTTTAAAATACTTACTAATTTATATTTAGATAAAAATGATGACTTGAATGTATTTTAGTTTGATTTTGATATACTTGAGAATAGTATTTGTTTAGTTACAAAATATTTATAGTTAATAAAGGAATGAAAGAAGATTGAAGTAAAAATATTAAGAAGAGGGAGAGAGAGAGAGTGTGTGTGTGTGTTGAAGGGGTTCGTGTTAGTGTTAGCGAGAAAGTGTTGAATGAGTGGTGGTGGAGGACACGTCTGACCTTTTGAATTCTCGCAAGAAACTATTTCATACTTTCCATATAAATTCAAACCCTCCAAGAAAATAACCAAAAAAAAAAAATCCTCACAAAATTCTGCAAATCCTTTTCCATTTTTGGATTTTTCCTTCCGATTAATCGCATCCTCTTCCTCTCTTTCCCCTTCATTTCATCTTCTCCCCCCATACCCTCCTTCAACAACTCCACAATCAATCCATCTCCTTTCTGGATTCCCATTGCACAGTAATCCAACGCGCTTCATTTGACCAATCCGATTCAATCTATCATGAATCAGGGCGTCCTCCTCCGATCGCCGCCGGGTACTCGCCAACAACCACTACTCAGAGACAAATCAGGCAACATAGTTAAAGAAAAGCGCCGGTTCGCGGAGGTCGCCGGTGGAACAGCAGCGGAGTGCGCGGCAATATGTTGTTGCTTTCCATGCAGTATGATGAATCTTCTGATATTGACGGTGTATAAAGTTCCAGTAGGACTCTGCAAGAAAGTGTGGAATAAGAGGGGAAAACGACGGGAAATCGCAAAGAAAAACGCGGGGGCGGTGGTGGGAGGTAAGGAGTGGGGGAATGATGATCGTGAAAAGGAGGATTGGGGAGAATCGCTTCCGTCGTCGTATTTGTCATCGGAGGATATGGAATTGGAGAAGGAGATGTGGGAACGATTTTACGGAAATGGCTTCTTGAGGACTCCATCGCAAAGAGAAACTTAATCCTACAAAATTTGCTTTTTCTACCTTCATCAATACGGCAACCAATTTTTCTTTAGGGTTCTATATGATCTCACACACACGCACACTCACCCTCATCTATGAACTTCTTCATATTCAAAGATTTTATTGTTCTCTTTTTCAAAAAGATAAAAACATTGTCTTTTTGCATTTTTCCTCTTCGTCTCGAGTCACGTTAAAAACATTAGAAGACAAGATAAGATTTTAAATGTAAAGTCATTTTTTTATAATTGCTCATCATCTTTTTTTTTTTTAGCATGTATGTTAGATTGGTCTTGAAACACAAGATCTTCTCCTTTTTCTTTTATGCTCTTATATAATACACATATACTTTTATTGGGTCTATACAATTTGGTTCGACCCTGTTGCCATTGATAGCCTCTACTCGTGTCCTAGCTCATCTGAGAGCTAAATTTGCCTCGATTGTTTGTCTCTTGTCCTGAGCTTTCCTCAAGTTGGCTTCCGCTATTTCGAGAGTTTGCTGAGCTTCTTGTGGATCAATGTCACTAGCCTTCTCCGCATCATTTACTAAAATAGTGACTTCATTATTGCCTATTCTAGCAAAACCACCGATCAGAGCCATCGTTAACCATCCATTCATCATTAGGAGTAAGGGGTATTTTCAAAAGAGCCATCGTTAACCATCCATCATTAGGAGTAAGGCGGCGTATTTTCAAAATAGCTTGATATGGTAATATACCAATTTGGCCACTATTCGTAACTAAAATGATTTCTTTCACTTCTGAATCCCAAATAATTCGATTCGGAGTCGGGACACTAAGATTTAAGGTCATTTCTTCAATTTGCTCTCCATTTCTAAGTTCGTGTTACCTACCAAAGAATCTATTGAACAAGAATAGACTTTTATCATTGAGTCGTATCGGTGCTGTGGTGATCTATAAAATTGATAGAAGTTTATCTATGATAGATTTTGTATATTTAAAATTCTTTCACTTGATTGTTACCTATTATAATTATTCTTCTAATCAGGTTGTAGGGATGATAGGAGAAACATAACTAATAGGGATAGCAAGAGAAACATGACCATACAAATCCTTTTGGATTCCTTTTCGGCCCTGCTTTTACAAATAAGGAGATTCAGTGCCAACTCTTTTGTTTTTTTGTTTTTTATTGTTCCTAATCTCAATCTTTTTAAACAAGTACTTCAACTTTTTCTTATAATGTTAATATATGTTCATTAATTCAAAATAATTAATTAAGTTTCATTGTTTTAGAAAACTATAAAAATCAAATTTAAAATTTCAGTTTATAAACATGAGTGCTCAAGGTTAAAAATGAAAATTTTGAAATAAAAAAACTGAGATGAAATAAAAATCGAATCCAAGTATTAAAGATTAAATACATAACATCTTAAAACCGTTTTTAAATCAAATGAAAACTATACTATACCCCAAATGTAGGGAGCATAAATTTGTTTTCTTCAAAAGACAAACATCTAAAGCCAAAGTTGCAAGCCCAGAATACCCACATGGATGCCACAGCAACTAGAGTAACCATTCTCTTCTTCTTTATCACTAAATTTAACTCAAATTCCAAACACTTTACAACTTGTTATTGTTATAACTAAAATCTGCAAGTAAATGTTTTTGCATCAAATGGATTTGCCTGTCTTTTAACTCTCGGATTTGTATATTGATCACCTACAATTGTTACCACCAAACAAGCAAAGAATCCAATAACAATTTAATTAGTATAAGAACTAATCATGAAGCACCACCATAACACTCGAAAAAACGGATCCTAATGATTTAGGACTGAGGGAAGAAGAAATTGCTTTGTAGAGTTTGGTTGTGTATTACGTTGTAGTCAAATTGCATTGTAGTGTAGTCTAATGCTGAGAGTTGAAGCATCAGGAGGAGATGAATCATAAGGATTCGCAATCGGATTATGCATGGCAATGATTTCTCTCAATCGGAAAAGATCGACAATGTAAAAGGACATGAAAAAAAAATCTTACACCAGATCAAGAACGAGACAAAGATTAACAAAGAAGACTTGTATATTTGTCATAAACTCTTACTTGATACAAGTAACAAACTAACAGCTCCTAATTAAGCTATAAATGTACCAAGTCGTTATCCTCATAGACAGTCTCAACTCAAAACTCCACATCTTTTTCTACAAAAATTCATGCTTCGAGTCCTCTATCTACAACAATTATCTATTCTTTTTTATACCGAGAGTGTCTGGCCAGTTACGTGCACTTCGACAACTGACCTAATCCTACTATATAAGAAAATAATTTCTAGGTAAGTGACCAACTTATGACTTCTTAGTTAGTTATCGAGAAAATTAATAGTTATATAACTGTTGTCCATCTACTACCGGTATCTAACCTACAACAACCCCAATTAGCTAATCAACGAGAGATGAGAGGTGAATGAGGAACCAAGACTACTACTAAACATGAAAACCCACAATAACAGTGTCACAGAGTTCATCAAATTCAGTAATTTGCACCAGAGATATTGAATTGGAGGGTAGTTCATTACTAACTGGTTCATCAAAATGAAATCAGTTCACAACTCACAGAATGGCCATGGTTCCATAGCAAACTCTAATGATGAAAGATAGCTTTTATTTAGCTATTATCCTTGCCCCATTTCCTTGACATTCAGGAGCAAATCGTTGGAATTGGTTCAATTTCTAACGAATTTAGAGAAACTTAAGCTGTCAGGAATAGATAGCCGACTTAGCATACGGAATAATAACATTGATTCACAGTAAGAAGATGTAGGTCACTGCAAAAAACCCTCAATTTAAATCGAGATACTGAAGAACAATAAGAGGAAAAAAAACCCTAGAAATTTAGCTGTTGCATTACTCTAATTCGTTTAGGACTTTAATTCCCATGCTATTGGCAGTGCCGATAATGGACTTACAAATGGATTCTAGTGGCATGTACTGGCAATAAGGATCAGATTGCTTGACTTTGGCGATCTCGTAAATGTGCTTGACTGAGAGCGTGGAGGCGACTACGTGGCCTGGGCGGCTGCTCCCAGATTCGATCCCGGCAGCTTTCTTCAAGTACCAAGTGACTGACGGTGATTTGACGGTGAACTCGAAGGTGTTGTCCTTGAAAGCTGTAATGGTTACGGCCATGGGTGTGTCAGGTTTGTACTTTTGAGTCCGGGCATTGAAATCCTTGCAGAAAGCCATCAGATTCAGCCGGTATTGACCCAGCGCTGGACCCACCGGTGGCGCAGGGCGAGCTCCACCGGCAGGGACGGTGAGCCTGATGGTGGCAGAGACGGGTCGTCTGGTGAGAATCTCTTTCAAGGTGGCCATAGCTGTTCGCCGGAACTTCCTTTCCCTGTGAAATAGAATCGAGGAATGGGAAGAGGGTTTATATTTTATATATATGACCCAAGCGGTTCGGACGATGCAACCCTTCTTCGAACCAAATCGATCGGTTTGTAAAAGTTTTTTTCCAATATGGTCCAGTTTTTCAAAATTGTCGAATATGCCCTTTAAAATAATTATGAAAAAAAAAAAAACAAATTATTTACAAAACCAACAAATATTTACGTTCTATATAACAGAATAAGAAAAGTCGTGACATCATTTTTCATAAATTCTATATATCACCTGTGATTTATATTTTCTTTGCAATTTATTATTGTTCAATCATTTCGTTGTAATTAAGGGTTGAGATCGACTAACTAAAAGCATAAGTCTTTCATCTCGTGACATCTCGAGGCAATGTATGTCTGATATCGAGCAAAACAAAGATAGAATTCTCTCATCTGTGGCCATTTGGGTGTCACTAAAGCCCAAGATCCAACAACTAAAAGAATAATTCTTTCGTCCCATACATCTCGATGCATTATATACCCGAATCGAATAAATTAAAGGCAAGATTCTTTCATCTTAGGGCATCTCGGTGCAATTAAGGCCCGAGATCATATATCATGATCTACACAATCGTTTTAATTTAAAAGTCATTGTTTAAAATAATGAAATATAGGATTCGTGTAGATATACGTTTCTATCTTTCATCTCTAGCATTGCATGCCCGAAATCGAATGAATTAAAGTCATAATTCTTTCATATCGGAGTATGGTATGCTAAAGATCGTGTAACAAAATTGACATGATCGTGTATAGTGTGTGTGATCGATTTATCGCGTGTTGGTTGAGGTAATTTGTTATTTTACATTGTGAGTTTATAAACTTCTTTTTGTTCTTCAAATTGTTTTATACATTTTAAATATTTCATCAGTTTGTTATATTTTTGTAAAACAAAAAAATTATTTTAAATTACAAAACTTCCTCAAACTTTAAAATATAACAATCTAAAAATAATTATATGATTTAAATTTTAAAAAATAAATATATGATTTTTAGAAGTTACTCAAACATAAAATATTTTAAAAATCTTTTAAACCTTATTTTAGAAAGTTACGTTTTGAAAACTTAGGACCAAATCAGCTTAAGATTATAAAGCCGAAGAATAAAAATATTTATTTTTAAAATTTTGAGACAACCCATGTTGATTGAAATATAAGGACCAAAAGAAAATATAATTTGTTCATATATATATATATATACACATATATAATTGGTGTATTATAAGTTAATATATAAAACTTAGGAGAGTTATGGCTCTAAAATTCATGTTTTTTTTTTGTATTTTTACATATTTCCAATTACAAGTGTAGGCTGAAAATTGGAACAATTTGACGAGGGAGCGTTGAAGTTGGTGGCGGCAAGAATTTGGGGGAGAGAGAGAGAGAGAGTGAGGGCGATGGCGACGAAACCACTTGTGAACGCATTTTCAGTGTTGGAGCTCGACGCTGAAGACGATCAAATTCCCGCTCTTTCTACTTCCTCCAAAGATGACGCTACCGTTTCTTACTCTTCATCAACAGGTTCCCTTCTAACCTGATTTAACCTCTTCTTCTTCTTCTTCTTCTTCTTCTTCTTCTTCTTATTAACTCTCATGTTTTACAACTAAGGTTGAAGATTCTGATAACTTCAGGAATTCGATTGCCTTCCGTTGATACGAATTTGACCCAGATAGTCTCTTCAGCTGTATTAGAATTTGAAACTATTCTTGTTTGTTTGTTTGGTTGTTTGTGCCTGCTTGCCTGGTTTTGATTTCTGCGGCTTCCTGGATATTGACAAGGCAGAAACCCCATGAATCTAGGCTGCCAAACTAATTGAAACAGTGTATTGGCATATAAGATAGTTTCTTACTGTAATATACTCTTAGTTTCTTCACTTAATATTTAGGTATTTTTGTTGCTTGGTTTTTCTCATTGTTGGTTCTGTGATAAATTAATCTTTCACAGAGATGTATATTGTAATAATCCATCTTTTTTTTTTTTTTTATGGATAACACCATTGACGTTTCATGTACAGTGAGTAGGATACAGTACTTAGTTGTTAGTATGGTTGATGGTCCTGAGCATTTCTTTTTCTATAGGAGATCCACTACCTTTTAATCCTTGACACTGTTGTTTGACTAATGTATCAGGAAAAAGCAAGAAGGAAGTTAATATATCTGGTGATATTCCGACGGGAGAAAGACAGAAACAAGGTCAACCAAATGCAGTTGCAGAAGACTACAAGTTTCCTCTTGTCTGGATTGACTTGGAAATGACGGGTACCTAACGACTATTGCTAATCGATATGCTTTATACTTGTATAACATGGATTCAGGAGTGGGAGGGGATTATAAGCACTTTTCCTGTTTTCTTTGCTAGGTTGCAGCCTCCTTTTATTAATTTTTATCTTTTATGCCTTGTATTCTTCATTTTTTCTTAATATAAGGTCAGTTATTCATCATATTTCTAAATTCTACACTGTGATAATGCCTAAGCCTATACGCGATGGCACTGTTTGCCAGGGGAGGCTGTTGGAGTTTTATGATTAGATTTATCTTCACCCAAGGTTGAACAGAGTTGATATTCAACTTATCGTCTATAGGTTTTTATTACTCTTTTTTTGTGGAATTTTTTTCTCCTTACATTTCTTTTAGTCTTCTTTTGTGCCAATGACATTGACTTCATTTTTATTTTTCTTTTTGGTAATTTCATACTTCAATGAAGTCTATCCCCACCCCCTCCCTAAAAAAGAAAAAAAATCAAAATCAAAATCAAACTATAACCACTATAACTTTCAAGGTTGGTTTTTCTGTGTCTGCCACACTCAAGGCTTTGAGGCCAAAGAAATTGCAACCAACAAAAATGATCATTTAGCAGCATCTATATTTTTGTTCAAGCTTATCTGTACCCTCTAGTAGGTGAAGTTATGTTCGAGTTAAACTACATGCATGTTTTTCTTTTCTTTTCTTTCTTTATTTATTTTTAATGTATTTTCTGACATCCCAAAGAAATAAGGTTTCTATTTTCTTAGTCAGGTGCAATCAAAATTCTAGTTAGACTTCTGTTAGACTCTGTTTACTATTCGATGCAACATCTTTGTCCAGAAAAGAAGGTCTATTGATTGTTGATCAATTATAAGATCTTATTTTTAAAAGACACCATGAGCAGCCTATAAAACATTTGGGTTGGGGAGTTGAGGTTTAATGCCTCTAACTGGGCTTTTCATTTCCAAACAATTTTAGAACGGTCAATTTGAGTGTGTTAATGTGACTTTCGAGATCCGTTTCTGTCTCTCCGTAGTATTTTAAAATATTGAACCCTTTTTTGGCTTATATGCAGGTTTAAATGTTGAAACAGATAGAATACTGGAGATAGCTTGTATAATTACCAATGGCAACTTGACCAAATTGGTTGAGGTATTTTTGCCGTTTGCTATTCAACAGTGTTTTCCATGCATGCATTCCCCCCTGTTTGTTTGTGAGATTTAATTTTGTACTCTCTTTGACTTCACTACACTATTGCCAAATACTCGTCCCTGTTTATATCTGATCCGTCAATAACTTCCTTTTGTCATTAAAGTAAAAAGAACAAAATACAATATTTTTTTTGTAAGAGAGCAAACTAAATAAAATATAGGTTTGAAAAGAATCCTGACCTCTGTATGTCACTGTCAGTCTTTGCGGCCTAAAACAACTGAGAGAAGTTCAAAAGTTGCAACTTACAACCTTAATCTCAGCGCTTCTTTATGCTTTGTTATGATTTTTATGTATTCTACTTATCTTTCTAGGGTCCTGATTTAGTGATTCACCAATCAAAAGAATGTCTAGAGAAAATGGGAGAATGGTGTCAAAGTCATCATGCAGCCAGTGGTAAGAACCGACAGGCTTAATCAATAAAGCACTTCATCGTGATTTAATACTTTTTTCTTGGGGATGAAACAAATTGTGATTTAATACTTTCGTGATTTAGGTTTGACAAAAAAAGTGCAGCGAAGTACAATTAGTGAACGAGAAGCTGAAAAACAGGTATTTAAAAATTTATCTGATGCTTTTGCTTCTCCCCTCTGAATTTTTTAATGTTTGTTACTCGGTTTATTTACTAATATATGTCATTTGATCCTTTTTTTTTAAAAAACGTGTTCTTTCATTTTATCTCAAGAAAAGTTTTTTTTTTTTGTTCTTTTAATTTTAAGTTGTCATTTGATCTTTATATTATTATAATAAATTTTGGGTTTAAATCCTATTTGGTTCTTAAATTTTCAATTATGTTCTATTTTGGTCTTGGAGATTCTGTTTGGTCCCTTACTTTCAAATAGGACCCATTTCCCACTTGCAACGAAGATTCTATTAATGGACTAACAGATTTGTGGTGTGTCTATAACCAATGGAATGAACAGCTAATGCTAATTTTGACGCCAAAACCCTACCTGATTAAGACCCTAATTGATCCGTATGTGTGACGGGTCAGTTAAGCCACGTAGGAGGCTGATCATTTAAAAATATACTACAAGGCATAAATCTGTTGGCTGGCTCACTAGTAGAATCTTAATAGGAAGAATCAAAATAGGCATTATTCAGTAGCGTTGAGACCTTGGCCTAGTGGTAAAGAGGGGGCTGATAGTCAAAATAACCACTAAGCTAATGATAAATATTAATAATTAAGTACTTTTCTTTATATATATTATATAAATACGAGAAAGTTGAGGGGGGCAGCCCCCTGGGCCTATGCTAAATCCGCCGGTGCTAAGAGGTCATGGGTTCAATCCATGGTGGCCACCTACCTAGGAATTAATTTCCCACAAGTTTCCTTGACACCCGAATGTTGTAGGGTCATGCAGATTGTCACGTGAGATTATTCGAGGTGCGCGTAAGTTGGCCCGGACACTCGCAGATATAATAAAAAAGAAAAAAGCATCGAGACCAAAACGAATGTGTTAGAAGTTCAGGGACTAAAATAGGATATGCACTTACGGTGCCATAAATGTGTGTGTAATCTGGTTATCTGTCATTTTGGTGAAATTTTATGCACTAACATTTGTAATTCTGCAGGTCATAGAATTTGTGAAGAAACATGTTTGTTGCGATAAACTACACTTGGCTGGAAATTCAGTTTATATGGATTTTATTTTTTTGAAGGTAGTCTCAAAGCAATCTTCTTTATTTTCTCATAATATCATGCACGTATAGTGTGTTAGTAGGTAAATGTTTCTGTTTAGAAATTCTTTCTCCTGGGTTATCTGTTCTTCAGCAACTTTTTGCTGCTTTCATTTTCTTATTGAAGATCATGTCACCTTAAAAATGAAATTTGCATATTACTTAACATTCAACAATACCTCATTAAGTTTACGCCAGCCTAATCCATTAGAATTATTGAAAGTTCCTCTTGAATTTGCCAACAAGAGTTTAGCTCAATTGGTATCCAAGTATTGTATTAAACTATGAGGTCTGTAGTTCGAATACTCATACCAAAAAGAAAGTTTCTCTTGAATTCTATTATGTAGAATTTTTGAGATTTTTCTTTGAAGGATCGTGATAGGAATATTATTAGAGTATTGTAAGGGTATATATTAGTAATTAGTTAAGGTGGTAGTTATGGTATTAGGTTATAAATAATAACGAGTGAGAAAGGCAGAGAGTGCATTATTTTGGTTAGTGATTTAGGGCTTGAGACAAATCTCAAAAGAGGAAGGGTCCAAGTACCTCAAACACTTGGTTTATGTTGTACTTTGGTTATCTTTTATGTTTCAGTACCTTTGGAATCTCTTGGTGTTTCACTTATTCATGTTCATATAATGTAACCAAAAATTTTCGTTGTAATATGTCATCATACCTTCTTCTCCCTTTGTCTCTCTTTCTATTCAATATCCTCCTCTTGGGCAGTTACAAAAGGAAGCGGGAAATGCATATCAACTAGGGGAATAAAATATAGCTAGATATAGAATCTCTGCTGAACTTCTTTTTACATAAGCTCTTGTTTCTTTCTAACTATATTCTTAAACTAAAGCTCTTTATGCATTGTGTCATGAAGTTTTGGTCTTTTTAACTATATTCTTAAACTAGAGCTCTTCCATTTGCAGGGCAATGTACAGTTAAATTAGGGAACAAACACTTGCTTAATATTTTTTGTATCAGAACTCTCATCACGTAATAGACTTCGAATGAGGAGAAGAGAAAGGCCCATGGTTGCAAAGAGAGGCAATAGAAAAGAACCTTCCATTCTGCTGCTTTTAAGCTGAGCAAATAGCAGCTGGGAGTGGGATTTAGAACCAAGTTTGGCATCTAGAAATCTGTTTATGTTCACTCCCACCAAGCCAAGATCCCACGATTATTGACAGGAATTTCTTTTCTCTTGGTGCAACTTACATTCTAAATAGCATCCCTGAGATACATCCTTAAAGAATAGGTTGGTCCCAAGAATTCTTACAATGATGGTGTAATTGAAAAGATTCCAGATTGCAAAGCTTCCATCCCCTTTTACTCTGTTCCCTAATTTAACTGTACATTGCCCTGCAAACGGAAGCGATTTGAGGAGCCCCACCCGCTTATCCCAAGTTTAGATTTCTTCCAGCCAAAATATTCTATGAATCAGCGGTCTTCAATAGTGTCAGCCTTCGGAATCTCTGTTGAAGTGTTTGACTCCACCTAAGTTTCATGCCAAGAGGATGTTCAATCAACTCTTAGTTAACTGTAGTGAATTCTCAATGTCCCCTTAAAAGTTAACCAATTGTCCATCCAGGATTCTGCCTGCCTACTTGATTTCCTTCCTCTGGTAAACTTACCACCTTTCCACTTTCATAAATACTAGTTTGTGATTTAGTATCACGGTTGGTTTGCTAGATTGTTTTGGGAACTGCCAAAACCATTTTATTAAAACACCTCATTCCTTTCCTTACGGTTATAATGCTAGTTTACCATTCCAATTAACTAGGTGACATGATACCCTCCTTCTTGCCTACTACCCAAAGTCTAGGACTCTTGAGTTTTCATTCCACTATTTGAGGCTGAGCCACTTTAAATTTCTATTATTTCTCTCTTCTTCTTTCATACGACCCTTCCCACGTTTACTCTTCTAAGAAAACTTGGAAATTTTGCTGAATTAGCATATAATATGTTCTTTTGACGTGGTAACCTTACTGCTTCTATAATTCACCAATTTCTTAGGTAGTTGCACGTACTCTTCTTTGTTCAAAGATATCTTATTCATCTTCTATAATTCTTTCATAAATACTGCTTTCCAATGTTTTATGTTCTAACGGCCTGTTTATTCCCTTCAGAAATACATGCCAGATTTGGCTGGACTTTTTTCGCATGTGCTTGTCGACGTCAGTAGTGTAAAGACTCTTTGTGATCGCTGGTATCCAAGAGGTAAAGATCTTGACAACTGGGGTGTTTTGGCTTTTGAGAAAAATGACGGCCATGTTATTCTGAATTTTCTGTTTCTTATTAAAAATAACAAAGGTAAATGTGTATTATTTTCTTGCAACTATTGGTATGTTATTGGAAACCTATACAACTATTCTTGTTCAAAGAGATTGAGAAGAAACCAAAGAGATTCTGATATTGAAGAATTTGGAGTTCTTATACATTGCTTGTCCACAGTCTCCTAATCCCTTAATCCTGACGAAGGAATATGGAAACTTTGAGTTGTTCTTATCGAGTTATCACACATAACCCATTAATTCTCATGAAAAGCCTCATAGAAGATTTTCCCATATGGTTTTGTCTCCTCAATGTTGTTATATGTGCAAAACAATCTGAATCTCAAGGTCAACATTTGGTCCCTTGTTCATTTGCTAGATCTTTTTGGAACCGCATTCTCTCTACGTGTAATTGGCAAGCAATCCTCTTGGAAGATCCTAATTTCCTCCTGTCATATACCTCTGATGGCACCCCTTCAAAAAGGAGAAAAGATGGTTTGGGAAAATTTTATAAGAACCTTTGGGCCCTTTGCTGGAATTTATAACCAGAAAGAAATAGAATAGAAGACGTTTCCAAAATAAAGAAATCCCCCTCTGTTGATATTTTTATGCTATAGTTAATATGGTTGAGTCTTATGACCTATGTTCTCCTTTATTTCACCACTACAACTTCTTTTGCAACTCCAGGGGGTCTCCCCTTCTGTAATTTTATACCATCCATGAAATTGTTTCTTTTACCTAATAATAATGATACCTATTGCCTCATGGAGGGATTCTGAGTTCATAGCCAGCTTAATATCATCTTTGAAAGATATTGAGGCTTTTAAATTTTATTAGCATTATTCTCCTGCATCAAACATTTACTTGATTCATAACAAGAATAATGGTTCTTAGCCTCTAATGGAAATCTCGCAGGTGCCTATGATATGTTTAGTCTTTTTGTTGACTATCAGTATTATCGATTTCCTTTATAAACCAAACATAGACTCAGCTTAGAACATTTGGTTATTCAATTACTTGTCCATATATTAACAACCCATTTCCTTTCCAGATCGGAAGAAAGCCCCGCCAAAAGAGAATAAACATAGGGCTATGGATGATATCAGAGAAAGCATAATGGAACTCAAATATTACAAGGAAAATATATTTAAGAATTCAAAAAAGTGATGCAAGATGAAGCACCATAACCAGATGATTGCATGCCTGAACGGTACGGAGATTTTACTTTAAATTTTATGTCTATCATTCATCTCCAAATTCAATTGTGTATAATGTACTATCTTCTGTTATCGTGGATATTCTGCTGTTAAGTGGTGTTTGGATAGACTCGTACATCTTACCACTTTGTAAATTATAACTCTTTAAGGTGTATACTAGTATTAATATAAGTGATGAAATTTTTATTTCTATCTTATCTGAAAGTTCTTTAGCTGAATAGTTATCGAAGTCTGTTTATTTTGAGTGCAGTTGCTGGATACATTGCTCGGAGCCTATATAGTATGAGAAGATTTTGTGCATATGATATCTCAAATGAATTTGTAAAATCCAGAAATATTATATTGATACTAAAATTTGCCATTGTTTAAGGGATTTATTTATTAACATGCGTGGTGTGTACTAATTTTATTGAAATTAACTGTTAAATGGGTAGGATATGCTCGTTCACAAACTATACATCTTGATTCTTGAAGCTATTTCTTGAGTACAAGGATCAAGGATGTTTATTTGTTATTTTCTTTATATTTAAGGTATTTTTTTAGATGAACACCTAGTAATTCGAAGATGTGGCATTCTCTGTCAAATTAATGGTGGAGCTCGAGATTGGGAGAAGAAAAGGGGGAAAAGGGTGAAAAAAGGAGAGATGATTTTAGTTAGAGTTGGAAGGGGGACTGGGAAAAAATTGATTCTTTAGCATAAAAAGGAAGGGAGACAGAAGGCATCGTGAGAATGGGCCACGTGGTTAGGTTACAAGAGTTTGATGTTAGATCAGCCAAGACCTTTTGAAAATGGCAAAATGGTTTTGGTTACTAAAAAATGGCTAAAAGGTTTATTGGGATTTAGTTTTAGATTGTAGTGTTATTTTTTCCTCTCTTTGATTATTTCCTTTTTTTTCTCTTTGCATAATATCAACAAAAAGTCTTTGTTTCTGTTTCAGAAAAAAATACTTGAAAGTTTTTTATTTCACTACTCCATTTCACTCCATTAGTTAAAAGAAAAAATATATATTTTCATTTTAAATGAACATAGAGCAGCTTGATTGAAGCATTTGATCCTTTTATAATGTTTTTCTTTCGTTTGATCATCTTTCATTTTCTTCCTCTGATATCGTGAAGATGGACTAATCAATTTCATTAATGTGGTTAGGTTTGGAATGAGTTTGAAGAGAGAAGAGGACTTGAAGAAGTAACTAATCGTAGTTGATTGTATCTTAATAACTCTATTGTTGTTAATATTAACTTTTTTATAAAAGTTGTTACGTACCAACATGATCAAGTGATTTATGATTTGAATTTTCTCCATACTAAAAAGATAGCATAAAACAAATGGGAATTATGATGTTTTGGGACCAACCCTTCAACGCGAGAGTGGTGGAAGTAGAGGTGGGGTTCGAGGCCAAGCGAAATCCATTGCCTTAATATGGAGGAAGCCTATTTTCGCCATTCTTGTTTCTTTTTTCTTCCTTTCATGGCAAGAATCTTTAACTCCAGTATTTCGATAACATTAAAATTCTACCATTCTTGAATAATATACAAATCATTATTTTTTTCCTTTCAATGTTTTGATAATGCTAACATTCTTTATGTCTCTAACCTTTTTGACAAAAACGTAGCTTGAACTGCCATGGAGATCATAGCACCCTTTTATTCCTAACACTAAGATAATTATGCCAAATGTCGTTCATATGAAAATTCAAATTCCTTATTATTTAATAACAACTATGAATATATGGAGAAAGAGTAGAAAAGTGATGAGTCAGCTACTGGATTATAAATTTTTTATTAATTTAAAATTATTTTTTATTGCGATTAATTCAAAGATGAAATTATCACTATGATTCCATGAGATGTTTATGAAATGTTAGAGAGGCGAGAGATTTGAGTTAGCAACTCCTCGATCTTCTCATCGCCTCTCCTCTTCACAATCTCACTCATTTCTCTTACTCTCATCCTTATTTCTTCTCTGCTTTTTTCAACCACTACTTCTTTGATCAGTTTTGCAACTTCTTGTCTTTGAATTTTGCCGTCATGATCTCGTTTGGCCTCCACTCCGATCCCTGCTTCTTCCACTACTCCGGCGTTAAATGGTTGATCTCCGAACAACGGAACTCCGATTATGGGAACGCCAGACACAGTACTTTCCAAAACAGAGTTCCATCCACAATGGCTTACAAATCCCCCAATGCTTCCATGCTTCAGTATCTTCCCCTGTGGAGCCCATCCTTTCACTACCATTGCTCTTTCTCCACCCTTCTCCAGCAATTCCCTTCTCTTGATTTGTTGTTCTTCGTCTCCTTTTTGATTAATCCTTTCAACCCATATGAAATTTGCCCCACTTTCTACTAACCCTTTTACTATTTCTTCCTTTTCTTCCTCCGACGCGTAGCTTTCGCTTCCCAATGACGCCAGAACCGTTGACAGAGCTTCCTTTTTGTCCAGCCAATTCTTGATTCTTGAATAATCTTCATCTTCTTCATCCTTCTCATTTGGTTCGTACACCAATGGCCCAACTGGGATTACTTTCTTTTTTGATAGAAGGGAGATATAATCCATGTATTCTCCCTCCACCTCTTTGAAGCTATTAGTAAGAATTACATCGCGAGATGTATTAAGGCATTCGAAAAAAGCTTCTTTGACGCAGTGGGCGTGTTCTCGAAGGGTAGAGTTGTACTTGGAATTCCAATGATTGTGAAGTACAAAATCTGAGATTGGGAATTTAGAACCGGGGCGGTGAATTGAGTGAAAGGCATAAGAAATGATTGAAGCGCCAGAGGTGTTGAAATTGATGGCGGGAATGTTAAGGGAGGAAGCTAAGCGAGGAGCCCAAGACTGGAAACAGTCATAAATGAGGAGATGGGGAGAAAGTGTTTTTAAAATTGTCTCAAAGAGTGGGGCGGCGGCAGCGAAGGCTTGGTGGAGGGCGGGCGTAAGGTGAAGGGGGAGGGCTTTGGTTGTGTGAAGATGGGGAGGAAATTCAGGAGAAGAAGGGAGATGAAGCTCCACAAATTGAATGGAAGGAGAAGGAATAAGCTTTGGTTTAATGGAGTCAAGATTAACAGGAGTTGAACAGAAATAGATGAGGAAGTTTTTCCTGCTAGAGAGAGCTTTGGACAGCTCCAAGTAAGC
Organism: Cucumis melo; assembly: GCF_025177605.1. Lineage (NCBI taxonomy): Eukaryota > Viridiplantae > Streptophyta > Magnoliopsida > Cucurbitales > Cucurbitaceae > Cucumis > Cucumis melo. Next base: position 388,781 of record NC_066861.1, on the reverse strand, counting down.
AGAGAGATGGCCATAGCGAAGCCATGGAAACATCAAAATGGTAGTGGTGGTTGGATCCGAAGCTTGATGGGCGTCCATGGGCTTCTGAGAGATTGGGATGACAGAGCTTTGTTTTTGTAGTGAGAGTAGGGAATTGAGAGTAGCAGATCTGTTACCACGTGCAGCACGTGGTATTGGTAGATCTAATTTCCCTCTTCTCCAGGGGATAAATAAAAGATGATGTGATCTGAAAAGTACAAAGAGAGGATTTTGCTTTCTTTTGTTTTCTTGTTCTCACCATAAGTTACAAATTATTTCAACAAAAATGCAAATAATGGTAGTTTGAAGTTGGTAGTGACGGTTAGAGTTTGATCCATAGTAATATCAAAAGTGGTGTTTATAGATAAGCCAATAAAATTGGAAGATGGAGACCAATGATAGTTATTGACATTATAGTAGAGATGAATATAGTAAAAATGAAGTTGACGTTTTTGTAATTTAGGAATTATACAAATTAGAAAGAGACTACAAAACCACTTTATGATATTAGAAAATTATTTTCATGCTCCCTTTCTTTTGTAAGTTATTCAATTAAACTTCATCACGTGCCAAATATTTTTTAAGAGAAAATAACTTGTTTATTGTTACAAAAGAAGATGATGAGATCATACTATTTATAATTGATGTTTATTAGTGTGTTTAGTAGTCATAGTCATATGTTAAATCCATTTATCATCTAACACTCGTGCAGACTCTAAGTGGTCAAGTAATATCACATCATACGTGTCAAGTTGCATATAAATAGTGGTATTTGATGGATTTGTAAATAACAAACATTATAGGAGAAGGTGGAGAAATCTAAAATTTTTAAGATTTTTCTAATTTTTTTAATTTATTTACTATAGTATTATTTTAATATTATATTTTCTTGTTTTCTGTATTTCAATTGAGCATCATTTTTAAGCTCCAGTCGTCTCCTTTGTCAAAGGTAGGTCGTCTTCTCCGATCGTCCTAAGAGTATGTTGGTTTTTCCCTACTCGTTATAATTAATAAAATAAATATTTTTTTCCATTTTTTATATATATTAAATTTCTATTATTTGATACTAATAGTAATAATTATTTATTATGAAAGATTGATACACCCAAGTGTCGTTAAGAATATGATCATCATAAATCAACCAATTGGAACAATCTCATTCCATAAAGTGAATGTTGTGAATTTGACGATTGTTATAATCACAATAAAATAAGAAGTAATTATTTTTCATGGTTGGTTGTTAATAATCATCGAATTAATTATTTTTTGTGATTGGTTGTTATAATCATCCAAATCTCAAAAGAACCACATGAAATAGTGATCATAAAAGAAAAGTTGTACAAGGAGAAAAATGTGGAGCACAATCAATACGACAAATTTGAGTCTCCAGAAGAGATTGACATATTTAATAAAATAGCAAATGCTTTATTTATGAATTAATATAGTAACAGATATTGTTCTTTTATCTTTCATTTTTTCTTTATATATTCTAAGTTTTTTTTAATTGTAATTATTTAGTTTTACGAAGAAGCATGTAATTTTCTTTAAGTTGAATAACTTAAAATGAGCAATGAGAACATATAATGCAACCATAAGCAATAAAATATTTAGAAAAATCTATTAAGAAAAAACCAAATAATAGGAAGAAGGAGACGAAAAGAAGGAAATTACATAAATGAATGAGTAAAGCCTAAATAGAATGACATATCCTACAGAAATCGACACTAAACATCACTTTTAAAAGGAAGAAATAAAAGAGCATGAATTCTTGATTCTAGATTGAAACTTAAATATATAGTGGAATATAACCTCACCCTACAAAATGAGTTCCTTTTTATTTTTCTTTGAATGTTTGAATGTGAATGTGTAACAAATAAAGTTAAGGAAAAGTTATGATTTTGATGCTCGAGGAATCAAATTTGAAGAACTAAGATGAGAGTTATCATATAGATATGGTTTCAGTTAATTAGTAATCGGAGAGGGAACAATGATAAGTAAAATGAGTTTCTTTTCTATTTTTCTATATATATATATATATATATAAAAAGATGTTTATGAAATGTTAGAGAAGCGAGAGATTTGAGTTAGCAACTCCTCGATCTTCTCATCGCCTCTCCTCTTCACAATCTCACTCATTTCTCTTACTTTCATCCTTAGTTCTTCTCTGCTTTTCTCAATCACTACTTCTTTGACCAGTTTTGCAACTTCTTGTCTTTGGATTTTGCCATCAGAATCTCGTTTGGCCTCCACTCCGATCCCTGCTTCTTCCACTACTCCGGCGTTAAATGGTTGATCTCCGAACACCGGAACTCCGATTATGGGAACGCCAGACACAATACTTTCCAAAACAGAGTTCCATCCACAATGGCTTACAAATCCCCCAATGCTTCCATGCTTCAATATCTTCCCCTGTGGAGCCCATCCTTTCACTACCATTGCTCTTTCTCCACCCTTCTCCAGCAATTCCCTTCTCTTGATTTGTTGTTCTTCGTCTCCCTTTTGATTAATCCTTTCAACCCATATGAAATTTGCCCCACTTTCTACTAACCCTTTTACTATTTCTTCCTTTTCTTCCTCCGACGCGTAGCTTTCGCTTCCCAATGACACCAGAACCGTTGACAGAGCTTCCTTTTTGTCCAGCCAATTTTTGATTCTTGAATAATCTTCATCTTCTTCATCCTTCTCATTTGGTTCGTACACCAATGGCCCAACTGGGATTACTTTCTTTTTTGATAGAAGGGAGATATAATCCATGTATTCTCCCTCCACCTCTTTGAAGCTATTAGTAAGAATTACATCGCGAGATGTATTAAGGCATTCGAAAAAAGCTTCTTGGACGCTGCGGGCGTGTTCTGAAGGGTTAGAGTTGTACTTGGATTTCCAATGATTGTGAAGTACAAAATCTGAGATTGGGAATTTAGAACCGGGTCGGTGAACTGAGTGAAAGGCATAGGAAATCAAGGAAGTGCCAGAGGTGTTGAAATTGATGGCGGGAATGTTAAGGGAGGAAGCTAAGCGAGGAGCCCAAGACTGGAAACAGTCATAAATGAGGAGATGGGGAGAAAGTGTTTTTAAAATTGTCTCAAAGAGTGGGGCGGCGGCAGCGAAGGCTTGGTGGAGGGCGGGCGTAAGGTGAAGGGGGAGGGCGTTGGTTGTGTGAAGATGGGGAGGAAATTCAGGAGAAGAAGGGAGATGAAGCTCCACAAATTGAATGGAAGGAGAAGGAATAAGCTTTGGTTTAATGGAGTCAAGATTAACAGGAGTTGAACAGAAATAGATGAGGAAGTTTTTTCTTCTAGAGAGAGCTTTGGAAAGCTCCAAGTAAGGAGTGAGATGGCCATAGCCAAGCCATGGAAACATCAAAATGGTAGTGGTGGTTGGATGAGTTGAAGCTTGGTGGGCGTCCATTGGCTATGCAAAGAATGGGCCGAGAGATTGGGATAACAGAGCTTTGTGTTTTGTAGTGGTAATAAGGAATTGAAAGTAGCATGTTTGTTGCCACGTGCAGCACGTGGTATTCGTAATCGGAAGATCACAAACCCAAATAGATGGGATCTTGGGATCTTAAACATTGACTTTGAAGTTGAAGTTTTGATTGGATGTGGGCTGTGGTTTCTTGGTTCAATCACTTTTCCAACAAAAGGTCTAGTTTCCCTCTTCTCCAACTGATTGGAACAAGATGATGTGATCTGAAAAGTACAGAGAGAGGATTATTTTTTTCTAATTCTTACCCTAAGTTACGTGTTATTTATATATAGAAACACAGATAATAGTGGTGGTAGTGATAGCTAGAGTTGTTCGATAGGTAGTGTCCAAAGCGGTGATTGTAGATAGTCATTGAAGTTAGAAGATGGAGAGCCACGATAGTCATCGACATCAAAGTAGAAATGAATAGAGTAAAAATAGAGTAGATGGATTTTGGGACGTTTTTGTAATTTATATATTATACAAATTAGAAAGAGACTATCAAACGACTTTATAATATTAAAAAAAAATACTTTGATGTTGGCTTATTTTTGTAGTTTACAAATGAAAGAGACTATCGAACCACTTTATCATATTACAAAAATATCCATGTGCTCCCTTATTTTTGTAAGTTATTCAAATAAACTTTATCACATTGTAAATATTTTTTTAAAAGAAAACAAATTTATTATTGTTATTTTTTCACTATGTTACAAAAGAGGATGATGAAGATATTTTGCATTGCATCCAATAATTATCATTATATTATATTGTTCTTTTACAATGCATGTCAATGCTCCAAATGTTTAATGTATTAGAGGGGAGCAGTTGCTGTGGGAAATATAAAAGTTATATGTATTTGATTCTCACGATCTATTTCATTAAAATAATTTTTTAAAAAGTTTATAAAAAAAAAAAAAAATCTTTTTAAGAACACAACGTATTATACTAATTTAATATATATTTTTGGAAGAAAAAAACTTGGTCAAATTTTTTGTGTTGAATTATTGTCAATTCCAGCAATATTTTATGAGCCATTTGTGTATAATTGAGCTAAAGAAAATTTCAATATGTGAAATTAGCTGTAAATAAATTAATAAATGAAAGGAGAATTGTCAAATATGTTTGTTGTAATTTGCCTTTACTTTAATTTTATTTTTGAAATGAAATGATGAGATTCAAATGCATGAAGGCATATAAGACTTTATCCAATTTATGGCAATTTATAGCAACAAGTGCATCGCATTTAATATGCCCTATTCTACAACACAGTTTAATATGTACTATTCTATAACACAATTTAGTGGGATTTACCATAATAACTATAACTTGATATACATTTTATATATAAAATTGAAGAGACTAGAGCCATGAAAAGAGTTCACATTTATCCACGAATTACAACAAATGTCTGACCTTGGTTCGTCCGTCAAGAGGCTAAATAGTCCGAGTCCCATAATCGATAAATTTGAAGCCTTGAAGTTGACAATAAGATGAGATAATCTAATATTATAATGGCTGCCTGCTTTCCAACTCAATCGTTTTCTGTCTTTCTCTAGCTACTTTCTTGTTCCTGTTCTTGTTTTTGTTTTGTACATACACTTCATTTGCTGGCATTTCATGTTCTGTCCATTCACCTTCTTCCTATAAGAACTTCTTCTAATTGTTTCTTGTAATTTCAGAGCTTAACTAATTATTCTTACTGTCATATTGCCATGGATGTTCAGAAATCTAGAGACACACCCACAACCATTTTGATGCTTCCATGGATTGGCTATGGCCATCTCTCTGCCTACTTGGAGCTAGCCAAAGTTCTCTCTAAAAGGAACAACTTCCTCATCTACTTCTGTTCAACTCCTGTTAATCTTGACTCAATTAAACGAAAGGTAGTTCCTTCTTCTTCTTCCATTCAATTTGTGGAGCTTCATCTTCCTTCTTCTCCTGAATTTCCTCCCCATCTTCACACAACCAACGCCCTTCCCCCTCGCCTTACGCCCACCCTCCACAAAGCCTTCGCTGCGGCTGCCTCACCCTTTGAGGAAATTTTACAAACACTTTGTCCGCATCTCCTCATTTATGACTCTCTACAGCCATGGGCACCACAGATAGCCTCCTCCCTCAATATTCCCGCTATCAACTTCAATACGACCGCAGCTTCCATCATCTGTCATGCTCTTCACAATATCAACTACCCTGATACTAAATTCCCACTCTCAGATTGGGTTCTTCATAATTACTGGAAAGGCAAATACACGACCGCCGATCCAACCAATTCAGAAAGAATCCGCCGAGTTAGAGAATCGTTTCTGTATTGCTTGAGTGCTTCTCACGATGTAAGTCTGATCAATAGCTGCAGAGAGATTGAGGGAGAATACATGGATTACCTCTCTGTTCTGTTGAAAAAGAAAGTAATCGCGGTTGGTCCTTTGGCATACGAGCCAAGAGAGGACGAGGACGAGGAAGATGAAGATTATTCAAGGATCAAGAATTGGTTGGACAAAAAGGAAGTCTCATCGACGGTTCTGGTATCATTCGGAAGCGAATACTTCCCGTCGAAACAAGAAATGGAAGACATTGGGAACGGGTTAGAAGAGAGTGGAGCTAATTTCATATGGGTGATTAGGTTTCCGAAAGGAGAAGAGAATAGGAGGGTTGAGGAGGCGTTGCCGGAGGGATTTGTGGAGAAAGCGGGAGAAAGGGCAATGATACTGAAAGATTGGGCGCCTCAGGGGAAGATATTGAAGCATCGGAGCATCGGAGGATTTGTGAGTCACTGTGGATGGAATTCGGTGATGGAGAGTATATTGCTTGGAGTACCTGTAATAGGTGTACCGATGCATGTGGATCAGCCATATAACGCCGGACTAGTGGAAGAAGCAGGGCTGGGAGTGGAGGCGAAGCGAGATCCCGACGGCAGAATTCAGAGAGAGGAAGTAGCAAAGCTGATAAGAGAAGTAGTAGTGAACAAAAACAGAGAAGACTTGAGGACGAAGGTAAAGGAAATGAGTGAGATTTTGAGGAGTAAAGGAGATGAGAAGATTGAAGAGATGGTAGCTCAAATTTCTCTCTTGCTTAAAATATAAAAATATTCACAATCCAAAAAATGGGTAACAAAAATAATAAATTTTTTGTCACAAAATAAAAAAAAAAAAACTACCCGAAGAAATTTAAAGAAACAAAACCAAAAGTTAATTCATTATATTATATGCTTTAATAGTTCGATAAAAGTGGTTAATTCGTTATATTATATGCTTTAATATTTCAATAAAATAACTTAACTGGTTCATATATTTAATATTTAATCATCTAACCTTCGTCCTCAATTCAAGTATAATTTCTTTTAAAAGATGATGTTTAGATCTTCGTTATTTTGATATTTATTATGTCAATAGAGTTGATGGTAAGGAATATGTTCGATGGTTCAAAATTCTCGCCCTTTGTTTTTATAACAAATATGTATGTCCTACTTTATGACGTAAGTAACAAAATCGTATCCTTAGGTGGTAATAATAAGAGTGGTAGATGGAAAATAGTTAGTTAATAGTAATAGTATTGATTAATAATTAAAGGAAAATAGAGGGAGTGAAAGGGAAAAAAAGGGCTAAAGAACACAACATTGGTGGATGTGTCGGTTGAGGAAGCCACGTTTTTTCTTATGGACGGAGTCTTTCAGGGACTTCCTCTTCTTCCTCCCCTCTTCCCGCATAGCTTCCATCCGTCTATCCATATCACAAATATAAACATAAATTACCCACAAAGCCCTTCAATTTTCAAACACAAATTATTTCTTCTTCCTTTCCTTTACTTTTAGAAGACTTTGGCCAAGGTCGAAGAAGATGTTATAAAAAAAAAAAAAAAACTTCCCACAAGCAAAATCTTCTGATTCGATCAACAAATGGTTTCTGAGTTCATAGCATCACAGGTAGAAAGAAATATGAAAAATTAGAGAGACTACCGACACGAACAGACATGCCAGACTACAGATATCGTTGCAGCAAAGAAACAGGATACTGAAAAAACAGTACCACAAATAATAATGGAAACGAGAGAGAGAGAGAGAGACAAACTTAGATAGTAAAACAAAATGGAGACAACCTAAATGGGAAAACAAATGAATATCATCAACTTATCTGCCCATATCCCTCTTCATTTTCAAGCAGATTAAGGTTTAAGGTTTCAGTTCGATTGATTCTCACTTGGCCATCATGACTTTGACAAATTCCTCATAGTTGATTTGCCCATCACCGTCAACATCTGCCTCACGGATCATTTCATCAACTTCCTCGTCTGTCAACTTCTCACCAAGATTTGTCATTACGTGCCGGAGCTCAGCGGCAGAAATGAACCCATTCTGATCTTTATCAAACACGCGGAAAGCTTCCTTGAGTTCCTCCTCTGAATCAGTATCCTTCATTTTTCTTGCCATCAGATTAAGAAACTCAGGGAAATCGATGGTTCCATTTCCATCAGCATCAACTTCATTGATCATGTCTTGTAGCTCAGCTTCAGTTGGATTCTGGCCCAGTGACCGCATTACAGTCCCCAGTTCCTTGGTGGTGATGCAGCCTATAAAAAATGAAAAAAAAAAGGTAGTTATTATTAAATTAAGAACAATAGGATGGACTCACCATCTGATTATTTATCTAAGCAGAAGCAGTGACCAGTAGTTGAGAGGAATATGTTTCAGCAAAATGGAAATTTCAAAGATAATGGAGTAACTGAGAATGGCAAAAAGTTCGACTGCATGTGGCTGAAACATGCGGTAAGTATAAACTTCCAGTAATATAAAATGCCAACAGGTCTAGGCAATCAATTCTAAACAAAAGCAAGGTTCAAACCCACGTCGATCATATAATTAGCCAGTAAATCAACTACTGCAAGAAAAGAATACAAAAAACCTAACCAACAGAAATATAACAAACAAAATACAAATCACGAAATAAGTGTAAAGCTTGACATACAGAAACAAACCAATACATGTTAGTCTTTTTTAGGATGAGCAACATGCCACATGTGAGGGTGCGAATTTGAACTTTAGAATAAAGAAATAGGGGGGAATAATTAGTAGGAGTGCTTGTTATGAATAGCATATCTCAAAAAAGTAGCAGGCTTGGACTAAATGTTGTAAGGAAGTCAAACAATCCCAGCAAAGTCATCATTTTATGTGGAATGACCCACTTGGATGGTGGGTAGAGTACCAAAAAAATTCCTTCTATGGTTACCTCCTACAGTTAACGTTCTTGGTTTCTTAGTGGGAGAAGACCAATCTAGTTTGTCCACTCAATGTTCCTACTGTTGCAAATGTAGGGAAAACATCATTGTGCTCATTGTGAACCGTTCCAGACAGCTTCGGTTCTCTTACAGACCAACGAATGTATCTAATTTAACCCATGCTTAACAATTCAGACTGGAATAAGGAGATACACAAACAAGATAAGTAGGCCAACATTCGAGAGAGATTACCACTCAGTGGAATGTGCAAAATCAATTAGTGTCTGCTAAACAGTATGCAGGGAACATGATCAAATTCATAATTTTTAAACCCAATGGGAGACTTCAGATGTCTTAGTCGCTGATTCTACGTACAGTGAACACTTCTAGACAGAAAACAACAAAGACACCTAAAGAGCAAGTCAAACCCACAAGATAACGAAGCAAGAGAAACTAGAAGGCTGCAACTGCTTGCTTAAACAACTCGTACAGCTATGAATTCGTTAGACAAACTTTAACATAGACAAGTTCAAAGGAAGAAATTGTCATGATGGGTTAGCGTTGTTTGTATATCAACATTCTCTAGAAATTGAAAATATGCAGCTGATTTATAATAGAATGAAGGACGGATGATAAGATTACAGGGAAAAGTCGTGTAAATGAGGATTCGACATAAAATTCCGGGCTAATTGCCAGATTTGCTGATCATACCATATATGTAATAACTAAATGAATTCCAAACCTCCATCTAACTAATTGACATGTCTACCATGTTAATGCTGACGTGCATACTTATTAAAGATATTCAATCAAATAGTAACATATATGGAGAGCAAACAAGCAGCCCATAAACGACCCGTTCCTTACGTAAACCGCCTCAAAAGTCAAAAGATACAGAAAAGCAACGATCCACGTGTTATTTCCACTGCCCGACGAGGCGCAGTAGTAATATATGAACTAAAACGTAAATGTAATTATGTAAGCATGAATCATATCCAGATTCCAAACTATGATACACAATCTAAGAAAAATTTCAAAACATCGACATGGCATCCAATATCCATCCATCCACGATTACCAAGCTTCCTAATCAAAGAATGCTCATCGTAATCAACAATCCAATAGAACAAAACAAAACGGATCAAGAAGACCCAGGACAGGAACACGAAACAAAAAACAAATCGAAAAAGAAAAGGAATTAATAATCCTACGATGGGCAATGGAGGCATGATAAATAGAAATTCCATGAGAAAGAAAATAGATCTAAAATAGGTATGGGGGGGAATGAAAAAGCATTAAAAAAGAGAGAGAGGAAGAAGGGATCTGAAAGAAGCAAACCATCGCCATCCTTGTCAAACAAACTAAAGGCCTCCTTGAACTCGGAGATCTGATCGTCGGTGAGCTGATCAGCCATGGAAATTGATGAGGAAGGGAAATGAGAAAGGAAAGGGGAAGGAGGAGGATGAAAATGAGAAGGGAGAGATCCAGACGAGGCGGAAGTCAGAATAGTAAAAGCAGAGAAGGGGATATAAATAGGAGAATCATAAACAAGGAGGAGAAGGAGACGGAGGTGGTCCAATCTCGCGGGCCATTTGCTTTTATTCTCTCCTCTTATTTTTTATTATTTTATTTTTTTTCATTTCCCACTTTCTTTTTTAATCCTATTTTCCATATTTTTATTCGATTGTTTTTAAAATATAGAAAAATTTGATAAATTATCCCAAAATTTATTATAATAATATTTTTTCAAATGTTCTATTTTTTACGACTTTTTTTATCATTCGTCTTCTTTTTCGAAGTTAATTTTCGGACATCTTTCAATATATATATATATATATATATATATATATATATATATATATATATATCCTTTCCATACTGTATTTTCAGCTTTCCAAATGTCGCTTTACAAATATGCTTTTTTAAGGGAGTATATAATAAATAGTACATTTTGTTTGACTACCCTCTATGCAAACTTGCATATTCCAATTTTATATATTTTTTTAAATAATTTAATAATTTATAGTTTTCTAAAATGTAATATTTTTAATAGAAGATATATTATTTTCTTTTTGTTTAAATGAATAATATCTATTCTTCTCAAATAGAATATGTTTTATTAAACGAAAGTCGGATCTCACATCCTAAAGTCAAGCCATAAACAATTAACAAAAATCAACTCAACAAACAACTTAAAAAAATGGTCTTAAGAGAACAACCCACTTGGTTTCTAGTGTTACCCACTTCAAACACATACAAAGTAAGTTTGTTAGTCTTTTTAGCGATTTAAAGTTGATTTCCAAATAAATGAAAACTTGACTATATTTTGATTAGTTGATTTTGTTGTCAATCTTTAGTATAAGTTCAAAAAGCCCTCTTTAACTTTATACCTTTTTATATTACATACATATAGAAAACAAAATCAATACCAATTTTGAAAGTTAGCAAGCTATCTTCCGGTTCCCTCTAAATCTAGGTTTAATCCTAAAGAAACCTATAAACTTAGAAAAATAATTAATCAAAAAACTTGAAACATTTGTTATGAGGGTATGAACAATAAATCGCTAATAATTACATTACGAATCCAACTAAAGTAAAATAAAAATCCAACTTTTTTTTTGTTAATTAAATATACTGGATTCAATCATAATAGATGGAAAAGAGATATATCAAGATAAAGGAAAAATACAACTAAAAAGTCATAAATTCAATCTATAGTAATAATCTATTAGAAATTAAGTTGGTCGGACACTCGCGGATATAAAAATAAATAAATAAAATACAAAGGAGATGTAATGCAAAGGGTGTAAAGGTTGAGAGGGTATTATCGTCTTTTGGAGGAAATCAGCGCCATTAGCCGGAGTTTTCAATTTTTGAGCTCAAGGGGTAGTTTTGCAAAAAGAGAACTAAGTGGTGTCTGTTTTCCAAATCCAAACGGAGGGAAAGTGAGTGGGAAACGGAACGGAGACGACGCTTACTAGTAGTTGATCAGAAAATCCCACTACAACCTTGTATTCAGTAGATCGCTACTGCTTCCCACCGATCGCCTCCACCTTCAACTTTGCAATCCACTCCTGCAATCATGGGTTCCGGTCTCTCATTTTCCCATTCTCCTTATTTCACTGCTTTCTTTTGTGTTATTTCTTTGATTCTACCACTGCTTAGGGTTTTAGCAACTTTTTCGACTTCTTGCTGATCGACGCGTTTGCATTTCCTAGCCATTTTGTTTTTCTTTTTTTTAATCTGATTAGTTTCTGAATGTGTAATTAAATGATTGAAGATTTCTGCATCATTTTTGGTTTGAATTATTGTCTTACGCATGGAAACCTACCGGTTTCTTTCATCTTAGACGGGGGAGACGATGCATATAGTTTATTTATCATCATTCGATTTGCTTGCTGTTGTTACTCATTCATAGCTTATCTCTTAAACATCACCCGGGAAAGAAATGGGTTTGTTTATCAGTTTATGTACTAATTAATGTATTAAACTGCGAGGGCAGATGCGGATATGGAGGATTATGGTTTCGAGTATTCGGACGATGAACCTGAAGAGCAGGACGTTGATATTGAAAATCAATACTACAACTCTAAAGGTACCTGGAGTGTTGCCTCCAAGCCTTGCAATCACATTCTTTGTTGTTGTATTTTGTTTTCCTATTTTTAATAGCATCATTTGATCCAATTTGTTAATTAATAGGGTTGGTGGAAACGGACCCCGAAGGAGCTCTTGCAGGGTTTGCCGAGGTGGTACGCATGGAACCCGAGAAGGCAGAGTGGTAAGTGTGGTAGTGAATTCCTTGTTTCTGCTTGCTAGATACTTGGACACAAATTCTATGCAGGTTAACTATCCAATATACTTTTTGTTCACTCATTCATTTTGGATATTTTGGTAATAGGCTGTGTTTTATAAGTTCTTAAAGTAGTGGAGTGATTATGGTAGTTTAACTTTATTTTTGAAACAATAGGGTCGAATGGATTGTTCCGTGAAATTAGTTGGGTGCGTGTAAGCTGGGCCAGACACTCGTGGATATAAAAAGAACACTTTATTTTTTGGAAAAAAAAACTTGTAGCTTATCTTCTCGATGACTGGGTTTACATGCTTTCTGAAAATAGAAAGACTTGGATCGAAGGAAACATAATTTCTTTTGTTGATTATGATCCTATGTGGCCTGGGATTCTTCATAGTAGATGATATGTCCCCTTAGATTTTATCCTGATTCAAGCACAGCTCATTAGTTGTTTGAAATCTTTGTTTGACAACCTCGATATTTTATATTCAATGCTTCTTCTGTGAATCACTGTTACCTAGAATTGTATCTCAGTTCTACCTCTGGTGTTGTCAATTTGTTTTCGTCCCCTTTTTTGATTTGCTAGGGGCTTCAAGGCTCTCAAGCAAACTGTCAAGCTTTATTATAGACTGGGGAGGTATAAAGAAATGATGGATTCATATCGAGTGATGCTTACCTACATAAAATCAGCAGTGACCCGTAATTATAGTGAAAAATGTATAAACAATATCATGGATTTTGTATCTGGATCAGCAAGTCAGAGTTTTGGTCTCCTGCAAGAATTTTATCAAACCACTTTGAAAGCCCTTGAAGAGGCAAAGAATGAGGTTAGAAAATGATTATGGTTTTACCATCTCATGCATTCTCTAACCATGATGCCTTACGTTCTGTTGCTCTCTTGTGGTGCAGAGGCTTTGGTTCAAAACTAATTTAAAGCTCTGCAAGATTTGGTTTGATATTGGTGAATATGGTCGCATGATTAAGGTGACTCTCTTTTCCTTTCCTTTTTTTTTCCTGATTTTTCTTTTTTGCATGTACATGATTAATCAAATTCATTTTTACCTCAGATTTTGAAGGAACTTCACAAGTCCTGTCAAAGAGAAGATGGTACAGATGATCAAAAGAAAGGAAGTCAACTTTTGGAAGTGTATGCCATTGAGATTCAAATGTATACTGAGACTAAAAACAACAAAAAGCTCAAGGTAATGATCTGGCAATCCCTTTTTTCTACTGCTAGCTCTGTGTTTCATTTCTTAGTAAAGAATTGCAGTTCACTTCTTCTTCAACCTTTTTTTCCTTTTTCTTTTTTTTTTTTCTCCTGGGGAGTGTGGGGGGGGGGGGGGGGGGGAAGAAATTTTGTTGAGACAGTGGATTCATCCTTGGTATAGAGATCTCATTATGGGTTGAGAAGCAAAACAGATTCTTCAGTTAAGAATAAGATGGTCATGGGAGGATTGAATTAATGAAATAAATGAGCAAAGAATGAATCCAACTTGGTTTAATCATCCTAATTACATCAAAATTATCGATAGATTTCCAAGAAGATGAAATAAAGACGGAGCATCTGCACATGGTTAACCTCTCTCTCCACTGTTCTAAAGTTTTATTCAAAATTGGTATAATAGTAGCCTTTATCTGACGAATGTAAATTTTCTTCTCAAAGATCTTCTTAGAGTGGTAGAGCCACAACCACAAACATAACAAAAGGCATATTAAGCAGCTTGTTGCAAGCCCAAGCGATGAGGGATAAATGGCACACAAGGAGTCAGCAGTTTCTTCTCTCTCTCTCTTTTTTTTTTTTGCAAACAATTCTAGTAAGGAGAACGAAAATGGTCTGAGTTTTGTCACCTGTATTAAAATCTCCCAATGTAATGCTGGAACATCCTTTGGAGGAGACATTACCTGGATGGAAAGATTCAACAATGGACTGACCTCTCAAACAAACTCTATAATAATTTCCTAAAGACCACGATGATGCTAATAGATGGATCTGGGTTCTATTTTCTATCCCTTTGTTTGGCTGTGTGGTTCCTTGGTTCCTCATAGTATCTTTTGGTGTATGTGTTCTTGTCCCTTGAAGCTGGTGTGTTATGCTATCAAATCCATCCCTTTGCCAGTTTTGTTAAACATGAGTCTCTAAAGCAGCAGCCCAACAAAAGGTGTCTCCCAGAATTAAAACTAGACTAGCTATACAAGAAAAGAAATAAGAGTTATAGGTTAGCAATTGTAGTGTTGACTTCCTATATATTTTTCCCCCTGTTTTTCTTCGTTTGACATCTCTCTCTGTCTCTATCTCTGATGATTAGTTGAACTCCCCAAAATGCTCTTCTTTGGCAGTATGTAATTGCTTTATTTTGATCTCACCCCTTGCATTTGCTGGTTATTATGGTGCAGCAATTATACCAGAAAGCTCTTGCAATCAAGTCAGCAATACCCCATCCACGAATTATGGGAATAATTAGGGAGTGTGGAGGAAAGATGCACATGGCAGAACGTCAATGGCCAGAAGCAGCGACTGATTTTTTTGAGGCCTTTAAGAACTATGACGAAGCTGGGAACCAAAGGCGTATCCAGTGCCTGAAGTATGCTCTCCATTTTCTTATTGTTCTTACTCCTTATTAAGGCCAGGATTCAGAGTTATATCAAAACTGAATTTAGTGGAATTTGTAGATTGGACTCTGGCACCAAACACACGAGTACTAGGTTCATAAATAACCAATGGTTTTTAACCAACTCATGTGCAACACTTACAACTAAGCACTCTAGAAAACTCATGATCAATACAAGCTCACAGTCAATACATTTTACAGCTTGCAATTTACATTTTCTGGAAGGAAACCAAATCTTTCGTTGATGAGATGAAAACTACGTAGATGTAGTAGCAACTTACAGCTATCAAAAAATTTAACTCCCCATTTATAATATTCAGCAAGATGGTACTTCTAGTGCCGGAGTTCATCACCTATGGGTATCGTTAGAAGTTAATGGGATCCTACTAGTCGTGCTCAGGTTGTTAAATTTATGTTGCATTTAAGCAAACTAACATATAGAATTGTGAAATGCTTTCTAATTTTCATTGTCATGCTGTGTCTCTGGCATTCATTTCATACCATCTAATCATTCTGGTGCCCCCCCACCCCCATCAAAAAAACAGATATCTAGTTTTGGCTAATATGCTGATGGAATCCGAAGTCAATCCATTCGATGGTCAAGAGGCAAAACCGTAAGTTTCAACCATTGAGCTCTACTTTGAGTTTACCATGTTCTCTCCCTGATATCTAGATTGCAGGTATAAAAATGACCCCGAGATTTTGGCAATGACTAATCTTATTGCAGCATACCAAAGGAATGAGATACTTGAGTTTGAGAAGATTCTCAAGGTAAATTTGAGTAAGAGAAGTATATGTATGCATTTTTCAGCTCTCTTCCCTTTCCTCCCCCTGGTCCAGTTTGGGAGTCGTGGTTTATTTATATTTATTTATTCTTTTTACAGAGCAATAGAAAGACAATAATGGATGACCCATTCATTCGAAATTACATTGAAGATCTGTTGAAGAATGTCAGAACCCAAGTGTTACTTAAACTTATCAAGCCTTACACAAGAATCCGGATTCCATTTATATCAAAGGTGACGGCTTTAGTTGCTTGTGTGGTTGTCTTTCCTATTCCTTTCTGAGACCAACTTGCATAATTTTTTGATATCTGGTGTGGGGTTGAAACTTATCAAACTTTGCACAACTTGCAAAGTGTCATGTTTGTGGGGTTGTGAATGTGATGCTAATCCCCCACCCCTCAGATAGAACAAAGAAAAAGAAGGAAAATGGGGTTTTTCCTCCTAACTTGTCCCTTTTAAAGTCTTGCAGAATGGGGTTGTTACCATTGCTTAGATCCATTCAGATGAACTGAGAATCTATTGCGAACACCTTTGCAATTGTAGATAATATGTTATTAAGATTAATTCAGATGCATCCTTTTTTAATTCTAATAGACGAAATATTAGAAAAAACGAATTAATTAGTCCAGATTGTGATTGGAAATTGTTTGTAACTATCAGGAACTCAATGTGCCGGAGAAAGATGTTGAGCAATTATTAGTTTCACTAATCCTGGATAATCGCATTGATGGTCACATTGATCAAGTGAATAGACTTTTGGAGCGTGGTGACAGGTATGTTCTTTTTGGATATTTCAATCTCATTCCATCAAGTGTTACAGAAAGTTGAAGAATATAACGCGTTCTTGGTAACCCCTGCAGGTCAAAAGGAATGAAGAAGTATACTGCCATAGATAAATGGAATACTCAGTTGAAATCCCTCTTTCAAACTGTCAGCAACCGAGTATATTGAATCTTATTGCATAACCTAATTGTTGTTTCATTTACGTCTTCACAGAGTGTTGAGGAATCTCCGAGTCTAATTTTTTTGTGTTAAATTCTATGCGTTGTCTGTTTATGTGAATGACACTGTAAACCCAACTGTTCTTTGGAAGCTCTATCAGATATCCCCAGTTACCTGGAAACGGCCACAATTATCATCAAAAATCATCCAGGTAAAGTCATGTATAGAAAAATTAAACTTATTTTATAGGACAAGAAGGGGTTCGTGTGCAAGTCTAGATGTAATGGTTAAGGACTGTGGAAGTGTTAGACTTGGAAATGTTCTTGAGGGATAAACAACTTGATTTGATATGGTATGGTATTCGAGAGCTCCTTGAAACAGTAGGACCATAACCAAGGAGCACCAAATTTTTTCAGGACTTCAAAAAAGAATATACAAATAATGCATTGCCTTGTGATTTTTTTTTTCTTGCATTAGTTGAGGAAAAAAGCCCAAAGAAGAATTTTGTCATTTTCTTGATTACTGAGGTGTTTACTTTGTTAGCTGGTTTCTTCTAATGCAAAATTGTGGCCACATGTTTTGGCCACTTCAATTGGACCAAATTTAGCTTCATATCCTTGTTTTGTTTTGTTTTGTTTTGTTTTGTTTTTTTAAATTAATATCATATTTATTATATAGGGAATGTGATGGAGGCTATGGAGTTGTGGTAGAAGGTAATGATTTTTGGTTTTAGTTTAATTTTTAGAAATTTTGCTGTTTTAGGTTTTCAACAAAAGAAATTTGGGAAACTATGGATCTTAGTCCTGAAATTGGCTTGTGCTATATTTGATTTTTTGTTGGAAAAAATAATTGTGCAAGTTGGTAATTTCTATATTTAGGACTTGGTGGGTTATGCAATAAAGAATATGCCCAATGCATAATACTGCAACTAAATGTTTGAATGTGACACGACAAACTAAAACGTAGGAAGAAAAATAAAATTAAATGGGTTTCTAAAACGTATAAGGTTATGAGTTATTTATCACCACATATTTGGTTGAAACACGTGTCTTTTTCTCCACCTCTTGATTCTCAATTTGTTTTTCCCTTTTGGCCAACCATGTATCTTCATTTCTTTAAATCCAAATTTGTCACTTGCTTCAATTTTGTTCTTTTTATTCAAATTTTACTTTAATTTGTGTACGTTAATTAATATTATGTCTAGTCCATTATTAGTGAACAGTGCTGCTTTTGTCGGAAGAATTAGCTTGATTAAATTGACTTAATAAATAAGCTCCCATTCCGATGAAATGTCATTCCTCAAATTGACATATATGTTAACATCATGTAACTTGTAGGCTCAATTACAAATTTAGTTCATATAGTTTGAAGAAAGTTAACATTTTATGGTGATTTTGTCCAACTCAAAGCATATGTAATAAGTTGCAACTTTTACTAGGATCAAACTTGTAATTCAAAACTATCTAACCAACATGCTCAATAATAATTAATGGAACTTCATATGATTTGAGGAAATCGGCAAGTAGGGGTCACATCAGTTTGTTAAGTTTTTGCATTTTGTTGTCTTCCTTTAGTTTTATTTATATAATTCTTATTTGAAAATAGTGGGACACATGAGAGGAATCCCAACACTACTTTACTAGAGAATGTAATCAGAAAACACCTATTTCAATAATGCCAAATTTTTTTTGAGATAGTTAATAAAATGTACATGAAACATACCGTATTTTTCATTAAACGTTAATTGTTGTAGATGACAAAATTATAAAAATATTTTCAAAATATAGTAAAATTTCATTTTCTATCGACGATAGACTTATAATTAATTGTATGGATTTTTTACTGTACTTTGTAAATATTTTGGTTCGTTTTACTACAAGAATGTTCTAAAGAAATAAACAAACAAACAAGAAATTACAAAAAAGAAAGAAAAAAAATGAGCTGCATGTGGAGTGACTATGCTTTTACAGTAGATTTGTCTGGATGTATGTTTCGAGATCTTCGTCTTTTTGTATCACATGAAGTTTTTTTTTTAAGTCCAAATGCAAAAGGTTGAAAGGTTTGGAAATCTTGACTCGGGAAAGAACATTTTTAATTTAGTTGATTTAGTTGAGTTACGTAAATTTTAATAAAAACAAAATATTACTATACATATAAATTAGTATCTAAACTTTGAAAAAATTTAATTATATTGGTGAGTTGAAAAGAAAACAATAGTAGGTCCGTTATTTAATATTATCTAATTTTACGGATTTTGTAATAAAATGCACTTTATGATAATGAATAGAAGTAATGCCATTATTCTTTCCACATTACCAAAGTAATAGAAAAAATTTCAAGTATTAAAGAAAGAAGAAGAAGAAGAAGCTCTGAAGTAGCAGTAGTATATAGTATATAGTATATAGTATATAGTATATAAGTATATTCAATGATGTTAGTCAAGAGGATTATATATATTATTTGATTAGGCACACCAAATAGACAAAATTATTTAAAAATTGCATGGAAGGTACAATTAAAAAAAAAATAAAAAAATATATATATAAATAAGAAGAGAGGGGCAACAATCGTAAATAAGTGTTTTATTTGGGGTACAAAAACGTAAATTCAAGGAAGCCGTAGTGAAAAAAAATGGGTAAGGTCAGATGAGGACAAAATAGAGAAGACATCGCGATGTCGGCTTTTTGCCACTGAGTTTCCTAATTTAAACATCATGTGGAAAAATTGAATTTTTTCTTTCCTATCTTTCTTACGGTCACAGCTTGTTCTTATCTAATCACTTCTAATTCTCTGTTATTTGTGGGAATTTTTTATAATATTTAATTCATTCCCCTCGTTTTCCATGCAATTTCTTCCTAATTTCCACTAACTATTATGTTACTTTCAATGAAGAATGTGCGAGCTTAAACTCTGCTCATAATTCTGAGATGGAGATTAAAACGGCGTATACCCATCTCTGAAAAATGTGTGTATCAAGTTAAACCGATGGTGTAGGACCCAATTTCAGCTAATAAATCTTGTACCAAGAGAAGTTAGTGGTGATCAAATCTTCCAGAGGTGAACCACCGCCTAGGAAGAGTTTACGAGAGGTATCCTGGTTTTCTCTTTTGTATTTTTCTTTTCTTTTCTTTGTACAGTGTTCTTAGACGGTGGTCCAATCAAAGGGACCATTGTTGTTTGAACTGTGCTCTTTTTACTGTTTGGAGAGGGAAATGTGTTCTCTCTTTCATTAATTTGAATTGGGTTTCTGAGGAATTTTGGGTTTATTTACTTGATGATGATGATTTTGGAGTGGATAGATATGAAGAAGGGATGTAAAGGTGAAATGGGTAAAAGGGATAATTACGATCATGTTCATGTTAGGAGGAAGTTGTTTGTCTGCTTCCAATAATCTATCTATCAATCTATTTGCCTAATAAGTCCAGTGGTTGAGCAGGTGAGCTCGAGCTTCTCTGTCTTCTGCTTCTTTTCTCCAGAATTTGGCCTTTCAGCAATCTCAGGGGTCGTTAATTTCTGCTCTGAAGTGGCTACATAATTTCTCTTCTTCATCCTTACTGTCCGTATGTTATCTCTAACTCTCTCTGCCTGTCAGCTTGTTGTCTCGCTTCTCCTTTCTCTTTCATACCACATATGACGTTGTTAGATTTCTCTCAAATTTCTTTTCTCGATTCCTCTTCTGCTGTATATAGATATTTATAACTTGATTCATTGATAACCCAATACCCATTTGTTTCGTTTTTCTTATTCTTTTATTCTTTTCGACTTTCAATAAACTCTCCCTGATTCGTCTTAGATACTTTGAAGATCTTGAGGTTGCTTTGGTGGTTTCCTCGGATCTTGCTTTTTCTGGTACTGGGGCGTCTTGATTTGATCTTGTTTGGTGAATTTCTTAGTTTTTAGGAAGTGGGCTGATAACTACATGTTTGGTTGTATAATCATTAGTTTAACATTTTTTTTCCCTTTGATGATAGTCTTAGACTTTAGTTGCCAGAAAATAAAATAATCCTTCCCTTTTCATTTCTTTTCTTTCAGGAGAGAGTTTGTACTCCAATTTTTTATTTCGTTTTTCCAATTTCCCACATTTGAACCTGCATAAGCTGTTGGTTCCCAAAGGTTAAGGACTGCTGCGCACTGGTGATTATTGAGTTGAAGGTGAGTAGTTATTAGTTTCTATCTTATTGTATTGTTTCTTGACCTCACTGTCTGTGGGGGATATCCCTGATTGCAGAAACTGATCTCGATTATCGGGATTACCATATTTAACTTTGTTAGTTTTCAGTCTGCTTCTCATCCTTACAGCACTCACTTATGACTAGGAATTGATGCAGGAACTTTGGAGTCTGTAGTTTAGTTTTTTTACCTGATATGTGTAGTTGTTTAACTACTTTGATGATCACAACTGTTGTCAAGAGTAAATTCTTTTGGCCATTTAGTTTCCAAGCACTTTACTGATTGGTTAATGTGGTAGTTTTAACAATATTGAAGTACCTGCCTTCGCCAAGAGTCGCAAGTTATGTTATGTTGCTCTCTTGCTCTATTATTGTTTTTTCATCCGAGGGAATGAACATGCAGACAAGAATAGCAACACAGTCCCTTTTT
This sequence comes from Cucumis melo, assembly GCF_025177605.1. NCBI lineage: Eukaryota > Viridiplantae > Streptophyta > Magnoliopsida > Cucurbitales > Cucurbitaceae > Cucumis > Cucumis melo. Next base: position 367,362 of record NC_066861.1, on the reverse strand, counting down.
TCTTCTTGTTAGTACTGTCTTAGGATTAACTGATCTCGTTGGATTGGTGACAGAGATTTAGTTAGGATCCAGTGACTGTGGCTCAAGGATAGAAAAGCAGCTTCTAAATATCACCGATGATGAAAGTGTGAGGGCCTTACAGTTCTTAGTTGGAACTTTTTCTAGAGAATGAATACTATTAGATAGATGATTGATGTCAGCAATCTTGAAGACCTCCTTTCCAATAAAGAAGTTATGCTGGCTTGACATGAAGAGGGATTTGTCAAACTTCCCAGATGAATGCACAGAGCACGGTCTGGTATGCCCCTCGCCAATTCCAGCTGATATGAGGAGTTTTCTCTTTGGACTTCTTGGAATAGAACAGTACAAGAGCATGCATGGGTTTCTTTGAGAATTTAGTTAGACTTCGTTGTCTCTACCCCCAATTACCATTTCTGACAAGTGCATGGGTTTCTTAGCCATTTTCGGAAGAAGCTTTGGAAGGGATTGCTAGAACATTACTGGGATATATTAGCAATATTATTAGGCTATTAGTAGTGATGTGATGGTAACTAGTTAGTGGCTTACTAAATTGTGAATGGTGTGCTATGTTGTTGATTTAGCATGTTAATATATGTGCAAAGCAAGAATGAGGATCCTCTACCATGGTGATATATATGCAAAGCGAAAATGCATAAGCATTCGTAGATCATCAGAGCATTTTGTTTTACAATTAAACACTATCATAATACTACCTACATAACCCTTCCCCCAAACACAAACTATCATAACACTAGGTTTATTATTACACTAACCCTCCATAACCTAACCCTTCCCCCAAACGGCCCCTTAGTTTTAAATGAATCTTCCTTCCAGTAGGAAGTAAGTGTGGCACTTTCTAGCCTAAAATTTGTTTATTGCTCATCTTTTTGCAGACCTTATGCAACATTTGGCTGAACATCACTGTTCAGAAAAACATTGCTTGTAGATGATCATATATTTGTAGTTTGCTAAAAATGTAGTTGACTACACACATCTATTCCTCTCAGTCTATTTTTCTGTTTTGTGTGTCAAGCATGGGAATACAATAGGTACTAGTTAAAAACTTAAAATCACACAGCTATGATCTGTTAGATTCTCTTCATTCATTTATTAGTTAAACAATGTTATGTTTAAATTATTAGTAAAAGTCTGTTTATCCCTCAAGCAACTTACTCCTTTTAAGTAATATAGAATACTTATATCTGATATGCATTTGTTTAGAAAGAGCATTAGAAGATTCTACATCCATGAGAAGATCAGGTGTAAACCAACCAAAAGTCAAGCGCCTTGTTGGAAAATATGAAATTGGTCGAACAATTGGCGAAGGTACATTTGCAAAAGTGAAATTTGCCAAAAATTCGGAGACTGGGGAACATGTAGCAATAAAGATCCTTGACAAAGAGAAAGTTCTGAAGCACAAGATGGCTGAACAGGTTTTCTTATAATTCTTCATGGTTGTAAATTGTTCTGTATTTTCTCTTCTGGATGTTTATATAATAATTAAAATCCTAATTGTACCGGAAGAGTTGTTGATGTCAATTAAGAAGATCAAACGAAGATTGAAAATGGATGATTAATAATTGACTGTCACTTGTTGTACTGTGTGCTAATCTAGAACCCACAAGAAAAGGGAAACTTATATCCACATTTTAAGTTCTTTGGTTTAATTATAGTTTAGCAATGACTACCTCCGAATCAGTGAGCTCTATTATGTTGGTTGATTGACCTACAGATCATAAGCTTCCTTTGTTCTAATTGTAGATCTTTGTTTCAACCTCTTCTGCCACCCCCAACCCCGCCCTTTCCCAACAAAAAGAAAAATCAACATCCAAAAAGGAAAAAGAGAGTAGAAAATAAAAGAAGTAAAAAGGAAAAAAGGGTGTGTAGTTTGATTCCTCATCAAAAGTCCCTTTAGATATAGGAACGTGTGAAGTTCAGAACAAAGTTAAAGGTTCTTGTTAATGCTTATACAGATAAAGCGGGAAATTGCCACGATGAAACTAATAAAGCATCCACATGTCGTCCAATTGTTTGAGGTATCTCTCTCTCTCATCTTCAACAAAGCTTCTTTTTATTTCTTGTTCTGTATCTGCTAAAAGGCTAGTCTAGAAGGCAGATTTTTCAATCTGAATGTGATAATTGAAAAGGGAGAGTGCTCTATTTTCTTCTGAGGCCATTTTCTTAGCACACTTTTCAGAAGTGCTCTCAGCAGTTAATGTCTGATACATATTCTTGTGAAGCTTTTTTCCTTAACAGTTCTTTCTATTTTCAGGTGATGGGGAGCAAAACAAAGATATTTATTGTTTTGGAGTTTGTTACTGGCGGAGAACTTTTTGATAAAATTGTGAGTGTTCTTTTTCTCAGAGTATCGATTCCAACCTCTTTCTATTAGCTTTAAGTTTTTCAAGACCTCTTATCCAAGGTGGTAGAAACTGTATGTTCAACGAAAAGAGACAAAAACTGTAGGGAAGAAAGACGACTAGAAAAGAAGAAAGAAAGAAAAATGTTGTTGTGCTATTGGCAAACTGATCCAGACCCAAATTCACCATTCTTTGGGCCTTGGTATTCTGTTGACTTTTAGTTAAACTCAATATTGAACCTTCTGCATTATTCTTGAAGGTAAATCATGGACGGATGAGTGAAAATGAGGCACGGAGATATTTCCAGCAGCTTATAAATGCTGTTGATTATTGTCATAGCAGGGGTGTTTACCACAGAGATCTTAAGGTATCATTCATTTCATGTTCTACTTTTCTGAAATTGAATACAGAAAAATGTCAATCTGTAGTTAATTACCTCTGTGATGGTTCTATTTTGCAGCCAGAAAATCTACTGTTAGATGCCTACGGGAATCTTAAAGTGTCCGACTTTGGATTGAGTGCACTATCACAACAAGTTAAGGTAAGTCTGACCTTCCTGCTTTGAACGTAAAGCTCTCTAGTCAATTTGTTGATCCTGATGTTAAACTTGATTGATGTCAAATATGTCAATTGGAGTTTTTGATTTGTAGACTTCCTTTTCTTTTGGTTGAAATGCCTTATAACTCCTCTTTTGTGGGGTTTTTTTTCCGGGGGATATATAATTTTAGTTTCCTATATTGACCACACACGCACGTGCAAAATAAAAAGAAAAAGCACTTGAGTCATAATAATTGAGTGTTTGCCTAGGTGCAAGAAATGGGGAAAGCATGGACAAAATGTCGCTGCCAAGTGAAGCATTTAGTTTGCTCTCATTATTGCTTGCACAGCAGAGACACGATGGAACATTTCATGTGCAGATGCTTGGTTTCTGTATTGGAGCATTCACAAAGAATATGGTCCATGGTCCATTAAGTGCCACAGTAATAGCAGTGATTATATATTAATGCAAAATATCGAAATACAGAATCTGGTGCCTCCCATTTGGGAAGACATCTTTCTTCACAATATAATTTCAGAACTTTCCCAAGTCAAAACCTCTTAACCTTCCAACTCATGTTGAACGAGCTTACCTTTCGAACTAACCTAAATTGATAACCATAGCACCTAACAGATGATTATCACAGATTTCAATCTAACCAAATATGTTCAAACCCAGTAAAGGGGTTTCCAAAAACCTGCTATCACTTCAGCATCCTGACTCATGTTGCAACTTGGAAACTTTATAACATAATTGTTCATAACCATTCAGGAATATATGTATAAATACAGGACTTCCTATTAAATGATGACACATATTATTGCTTCCCTTTCCTTTTCATGGAATAATGATTTGTATCTTGTGATGAAATGGAAAGAAAAAATTCAATTTGTTTGATGTTAAGGTGTCCTTGGTGCTCGAAAAGAATCTTTTAATTCATTTCTTAGAACATTTGATTGGCAGGATGATGGCCTGCTTCACACTACTTGTGGAACTCCAAACTATGTTGCTCCTGAGGTGCATATGCTTCATGAAATTTTTATATGTGCACAGCATTACTATAAGTGTCATAACTTTTAATTAACGTTTTGATATTTAGGTCCTTAATGATAGAGGCTACGATGGTGCAACTGCAGACTTATGGTCTTGTGGAGTCATACTCTTTGTACTGCTTGCAGGTTACTTGCCTTTTGATGATTCTAATCTCATGAACCTTTATAAAAAGGCGAGCATTTCTTTTTGACCTTGTCTTTTTTTCTTTTTTAAAATTAAATCCTACTTCTCTTCACATTTGCATTGTTCACTTCTATTATATGCAGATCTCGGCTGCTGAATTTACTTGTCCTCCATGGCTTTCTTTAGATGCCATGAAATTGATAGCTCGAATTTTGGATCCCAACCCAATGACTGTAAGCAAACTTTATCTGTGTGTACACTACATACAGTTGTTTGACTACCATGCTTTTCGTACCTTTGATCACAGTTATTTGGATTGGATTGCATGTTTAATTTTCTTCTACTACAGCGCATCACTATACCAGAAATTTTGGAAGATGAATGGTTCAAAAAAGATTATAAACCCCCTGTTTTTGCGGAGCCGAAAATTGCAAACTTGGATGATGTAGAAGCTGTCTTTAAAGATTCAGAAGTATGGCAGATTTGATTTCGTTCTGAGCGTTTCTGACTTCTGAGTATTGTAATGTCGCTTATGGTTTCTCGATGTTTATGAACTTTTCCCAGGAACACCATGTGACAGAGAAGAAGGAAGAACACCCAGCAGCTATGAATGCCTTCGAGTTAATTTCAATGTCGAAGGGGCTCAACCTGGAAAATTTGTTTGGTACAGAACAGGTGTGCACTTTGCCAATTATGAACGTCCAGTATTGTTTGTTCAGTTGCTACAGTGTGTCCCAGCGTAAATTGATTATGAGGGGGCATTTTCCCAGACATTTGAGAGAACCAACAGCATTTTACAAATTAATCTGCTTGATGCTATTAAAAGAGGAGAATAAGACATTCTAAAATAATAATTCGGTAATCACCTTTGGGTTTTTGGGCTCTGGCTTTTATTTGATTCTATCAATGAAATGTTTTTATTAAAAAAAATTAAAATTAAAAAAGGACATTCTAAAATAATCATAATAAAAGAAGTTGTAATACCAAGAGAGAGCAAGATTACAATAATATGACCCTGAAAACTGAAGGATCTCCCCATGATTTTCCATGTGCTTACATTTGGAAACTGTATGGTTCGTTTCCTTCTTAACACACACACACACTTCTGTTTTACATGGAGCTCTTAGCTGGGTCATGCTTTAAAAATATTTTTGTATTATAGGCTATGGATTTGTATATTTTCACCATGAGTTGCACATGGCAGGAATTCAAGAGAGAAACAAGGTTCACCTCTAAATGTTCAGCTAATGAAATTGTAAATAAGATCGAGGAAGCTGCAAAACCTCTTGGTTTTGATGTACAAAAGAAAAATTACAAGGTGAGCTAACTCTACACAATAGACTTACTACTGAATGGATTTGAATCACGAGTTGCATATTTTCCTGCTAATTGATATTTTGTTTAAAGAATAATCATGCTATTTCTCTGTCAGATGAGGCTTGAAAATGTAAAAGCCGGTCGGAAGGGAAACCTTAATGTTGCGACAGAGGTACTAAATGATGAGGCATTGTGTACTTGAGAGGCATTTGTGTACAAAATGAAATCTAACATTTTCTTCTCATTTTTGAATAGATTTTGCAAGTCGCGCCTTGTGTCCATGTGGTTGAGATGCGAAAAGCAAAGGGAGACACTTTAGAGTTTCACAAGGTACTTCCTCTGCTATTATGAAAAACCGTTCTTCGTCTATATACAGTATTGATGATACATGTTTAGAATCATAATGTACTCAACTTGATGCTACACTAGTACAAATACTAGTTCTTTGGCAAAGTTGGTTAAAAGAAGTTATTTATAATGTTTTAATTGAAGTGAAAGATTAAATGATACAATTTATGGGGGGTTTTTTTAGGGATGAGAAAGAGCACTCTTTGTTTTAGTTTTGTAATAGTTACTCGTTCTTTGGAACTTTATAGTTATGTATCATCTTTGCAGTTCTACAAAAACCTTTCCACCTCTCTGGAGGATGTTGTTTGGAAGACTGAGGAAGACATGCAAGAAACAAAGTGAAACTCGATGCAGGTCGAATTGTGAAGAACGAAATGTTGTAAATGCTCCACGAATACTGTTTCCTTACACTCAAGTTATCAACTCTCGTGTTTGGTTGATTGTTTTCCGTTTTATTGTAGGAAAGCATGGAAAAAGCTCCCAAAAAAAAAAAAGAGCTATGACGATGTTTTTGTTCTTACATGGGTTCTCAGTGATAGCAAAAAATGTTTGCAATTCTTTTAGTCATATTATATGCTTTCGTTAGTATTTCAAACACAAAAGTGGATTTCTTAATGCTCAGCTGTTCTCTTAAATGTTTCAGTTCGGAGCAACCTTTTATCTGCTGTCAACAAAAGAAAGAAGTTGAAATATGTTGGGAAGTATAGAACTAGATGGAATTTCCAAAAATGTACTTCAAAAAAATAATAAATAAATAAATAAATAAATATATATATATATACACACACACATAGACATATGTATGTATATTACAAACACATGTACATGTAATAAAGGTTGGGAAGTTTGGCTAAATCTGCCCTTTGGCTTTGATTGAGTCAAAAAAATTGTTCTCTTGCTCTTCAGATGACTGGGAAAGTCAAATGATGATTAAAATAAGTTTGTCAGTTAATTTATGTTGCTAAATTGAGAAGTTGGCTGGATTTTATTTTTAAAATCATCTTTTGGAAATTGAAGTGTGAAAGCAAAAGATAATATTTATTTTAGCCCAAATTGAGAAGGACTAATTTTTAAAAGCATAGGAATAAAAGGTTATCATCTTTAAAGGTTTGTAAATAACAACGTTGTAATCATGTCATTCTTACGTGAGAATGTACATATTGTTTATTTATATTAATGATATGTAAAAGTAAATTATCCTTCAAACACTATCTTAAATTTTTAGGTGAATCGGTGACTTGTATTAATATTCTTTCTTTTCTTTCGTTATTAAGTTTAAAGAAACAAAGTTTTATCTTTAGATTTTGAGTTTGTTATTCTATTTTGTAAGCACTAAAAGTATAATTTTTTGTTTGATTTTTTATTTCTTTTCTAATTTTTTCAAAAGAACTCTAATTAAAAAATAAAAGGAGATAGAGAAAAAGAAAGTATGTTAATATAAACATTAATCTAATTTATTTATCATGTATTTAAATCTTCAATTACAAATTGTTAAGCAGCAAACTTAAAAAAAAAAAAAAAAAAATTAAAACTTAGCTCAGCTGACATTATCGGGTGTATGCTAATGAACAATGGATTTATGGTTAAACCGCAGTCATCCCTAATTGTACTAAGAAAAGATTTTACATACATATACATACATACACATGCATATATATATATATATATATATGGAACTTTAGCAGGAAAAAATAAAAGGGGAAAGGAAAAGTCAACGATGTGATATTGTGAAAGGGAATGACAATGACGGGAGAGTAAAAGGGAAGAAGTTAGTGGCGTGACTGAACCGTTGCCACCACCTCCCTAGTGTTTTGAAATTTCAACGCAGATTTTTTTTGTTTTGATTTTCAAGAAATGATAACCACAGCATTCAAACAAAAATTGGAGGCAGTTTTCAATTTTCATGGTGGCCCATCTTCTTGGAATTTTGGAATTATCATTATCTAACACACATGGAAACATGGAGTTCCTTCTAGCTTTGAGTTATTCAAACGTTGAACTTCTTCGTTGACTGTTGAAGCTAAGCTGGATGAGAGAGATGTTGATGATTGAGGAACACTCTCTTCTTCTTCCTTATATGTATTTATTCAGTCTTTTGACCTTCCCCTTCCCCCCCTGTTTTTTTCCCATCTCATTCTTCCTCCCTGTCCTTGTTATCATCATGGGAATCTGCTGCGCTAAACCTGCTAAGCTTGCTCATGCTTCTTCAAGCATTATTTCTGGTGAACTCTTCTCTTCCTTTCCCATCCATTTTTGTACTTTTGTCCGCGATCGGTAGATTATTGTGAATTTTCATAGCAATGCGATTGGAAAGGAAGCAATTCTCTTGCCAATTATCAGATCTTCATGCTGTTCTAATTCGGTTCTCTTATATTAATTTCTAAAGTCTGTTGCTGTTAAGTTACTTGCTGGATACACTAACATTTCTATTTATATTGTTCTAGCTTATATTTGGTATTGTGTTATTTGGATGTGAATTTATTGTCTTTTTTATGTTGAGATTTCCTCAACTGGATCATTTTTCATGGCAGGAACGGATAACCAAAATAGTAAATCAAAAGTGGAATCAATCAATTCTAGTTCGAAAACTGTAAATCTTATCTCTAGTGTGCCTGTCATCAAACCGAAATTTGATGTGTCCGGTGCCTCTGCTCTCAAATCTTTTAGCTTCATTGATCTCAAGAATGCTACCAAGAACTTCCGTAGTGAAAGTTTACTTGGTGAGGGAGGATTTGGATGCGTCTTTAAAGGATGGATCGATGAGCACTCTTATCTTCCTACTAAACCTGGAACTGGAATTGTAGTAGCTGTCAAGAAACTCAAGCGAGAGAGCCTTCAAGGCTACAAAGAATGGCTTGTACGTAAACTATGAATTCTCTTATTAATCATAATATGTTTTCCAGATAATTCACCTTAACTTTGTTTGAATCATATCATTTCAGGCGGAAGTGAATTATCTGGGCCAGCTTCGCCATGAAAATCTCGTCAGGCTCATTGGTTATTGCTCAGAATCTGATAACAGACTTCTAGTTTATGAGTATATGCCAAAGGGAAGTCTGGAAAATCACTTGTTTAGAAGTAAGTATGCAACCCCATCACCACCTCTTCAACAACTTTCTTCTCTTGCTCAATTTTAAAGCTGTTGCCTTCTATTCATATCTAGATTAGCGTTTTCCTCCTCCAATCTATAGCACTTCAAGTCTAGCTATTAAAAATTAAGAATTGTCTAAGAAATGCATTATAAGGAACTTTCGTCATTGAAGCATTGTTTATACCGAGCATGACTGAAGGAAGAAATTTTTTGTTGATCCCCGGCGATCAATGGAGCTAGGCTGTTTATAGTGGCAACATCTTAAGTGGCACTTAGGCTGCCAATATCTAACAAACGTCTAGTATCGGTATTTTTATCTGGGAATTCGTAATAATACTCACCTTCCTCTGCTTTTACAGAAGGTGTTACACCTATTTCTTGGCGTGTTCGAATGGATATTGCAGTTGACGTGGCACGGGGATTGGCATTCTTACACAGTTCTCGACCTAATGTTATCTACCGTGATTTGAAGGCTTCCAACATTCTGCTTGACTCAGTGAGTGGTTTTTTTTTTTTCTTTCTTGTCAACGGGAAGAAAATCCCTTCTGAAGATACTCATCTCTCTCTCTTTCTGTCTTTCCTTTGAAGGAATTCAATGCGAAACTCTCAGATTTTGGCTTAGCAAGAGAAGGGCCTACAGGAGACAAGACTCATGTTTCAACCAGGGTGATGGGAACTCGAGGCTATGCTGCCCCTGAATATGTAGCAACAGGTTGGCAGAATTCATTTATTTCATCCTTTAATGTTTTCTTAATTGACGAAGTAAAACCAAATATTGAATTTCAGAAAGTACCAAATCTATTTAGTTCTTCTTAGCTCATGTATGAAATGGTTGAATTTATTCTCTCTTGGTAAAAATTACTGAACTAAAAATTAAGAGGCAGAAAAGAAACCAGGATCCATGATGAGAGAAATAGCTTTATACTACATTATGACCATCCAAAAGTTCAAGACGTTTGAAATGTACACATTGGCCAAAATTCATTTCTTTTCTTCTATGTAGAACAAAGATATTTTTATTCAGGAAATGATGCATTAATGCAAGGGTACTGCATTCATCCCTAACTTTGCTGGGTGATGGTTTGATCGACTAAAACAGGTCACTTGACTCCTAAGAGTGACGTATACAGCTTTGGTGTTGTTTTACTGGAACTTCTCTCAGGCAAGCGTGCATTAGACCAAGAGAAAGTTGGTAGAGTTGAAGAGACCCTTGTAGATTGGGGCAAACCACTCCTAAGCGATGGTAAGCGAATGTTGAGGATCATGGATACAAGGATGGGCGGTCAGTATTCAAGAAAAGAAGCACAAGCTGCAGCTTCGCTTGCACTGAATTGTCTTCATACGGATCCAAAAAACAGGCCATCTATGGCCGAAGTTCTCGACGAATTGGAACGACTACATGCTGCAAAGGATGTTTTGGGGACCCCAAATGCTCATGCCATCAGACGAACTCCACCTAGATTTTAATCATAATTTGTCTCGAATTGTTTCACTTGTCATCAAATGCACGTCTTACCTACTACACAAGATGTGCGCTGTACAAGTTTTGTGGATATTTCAAGTAGAATGTACACCCTAGGAAATGTATGCAACACAGTTACATTTATATATAGACCTTTGTGAGTCTCCATATGAAAGATTATGAAACGGCATATGATTAAAAATGTGCACAATCAATTGAAGTAAACAAGATCACTCAGAACATGCCCCTAATAAACAAGACTACTCAAAAACTAGAAACTATAAGAGAACAAAACATTCAATTAAAAAAAAGAACTCTGAAGGTACATTATGATTTCTACGGTTCTCAGTCTTCCTGATGAGCTGCCAAAATATTAGATATCTCATTTACGGGAAGGTTTAGCTATAAGAAACAAAGAATATTTTGCAAACGCTTGTACTCACTGTTCACAATTGATCTAATCTATTAAGAACAGAACTAAAAGAACCTAATTTCTCATTTTCTATTAAACATTGTAATGAAAAATTACAGGAAAAGCTTATCCACTCGTACATACATTGATTTTACGAAATCAGCTTAAAAGAACCAATGGCTTAACTCTAACCATTTCTATGCTAATTGGTGCTGCCAACTCATCTCTGGCGTGATAAATTATACTAAGGAGGTGGAGGCTGGAAAAGCCTAGTGCATGTTTGACCAATTACGCACTCCCCAAAAGGCAAATGCAATTACCATCATACTATTGTTGCCATCCATATTGTTGGTTGCGGTTTCCGCCCATCACATTAGAGCCACGACCAGTACCAGAACTACCAGGATATGGACCATTCTGTGGGTAATTTGGAGCCCCCACGCCATAACCACCACCACCACCAGCTCCTCCCCGAGGACCAGCACCAGACATGCTACCAGACCCATAGGGTGCACCACCTCGTCCTTGAGCATATTGTGTGTTACCATAACCACCTTGACCACCACGACTTGAGTGGTTGTATCCAGAAGGGGGATTTCCACCAGGATACCTACCAGGACCTGGAGGTCCACGAGGCTTTCCGAAATGATGGCTAGGCCCTGCAGCAACTGGTTGTTGAGACCCATGAATAGGTTGGTTAGGTACTGGTCGCATTTGTGCGTGTGCTTGTCCAGACTGCTGAATAGGTGGAAGGCGTGCATGCTGTGGGTGTTGCAACTTCTGTCGCTTTGCAGTTTCTTCATGTTGTCGTTGCTGTTGGCGCTTCTTCTTTGTCTGGAACTCGTGTGATGATTCATACTTGGGCAAACTGGATACAAAGAAAACCTTTAGATATACATTGAAGATTAAACGTAAATGATATGGCGCCAATTAAGTAACTACTTACCTTTTAGGATCACAAGGTAATGGATCTGTCCAAAAATACTCTGCATCTAGGGCATCCTTGGCAGATATCCTCTATATTTATAGTGAAAAAGATGTGCAAGAGTCAGGATGCAGATAAAGAAACCCAGAATATGGATCAAATAGTAATAGATGAGGATATATTGAATAGCTTTTTGTAGCCTCCGGACCCTTGCCTAAATATATATTTACATCCCCCATAGCTATTTGGTATATGTGTTACTATACTAACAGTAATATAGACATTGACGGTTCTGAACCATACACTACTAATAAAAGCATTAGATAATTAGTCACTCACGAGTTTGTCTTATTGCGCACTCAGTCTACGAATGTATATTCCTGCCCATGGGGTTCAAGAATTATTTGAATAGCACACAATAAAACTAAACTTCTTATGGTAGTTTCTTTTTCTTCCTTTCTTAACCAAGGGCCCAAATAGCCCCTACACGAGCATTAGTTCCACCTACGCATGCGACCACCAAGGACGGTGCAGCACATCATACTAAATTGTAATAGCAAGTTTTGCATTTACGATTTGTCCCAAAATTATATTGATCTGTAAGTGGTCAATATCTATACCAAAAATATCAAAAATTAAAAACAGATAGAGAAAAAGATAGACCAAAGTGATACCTGAGAAGGATCAAGTGTAAGCATCTTCTCCAACAGTTCTAAAGCATGACGATCAAAACTACAAACAAAAATATCAAACCCATAAATTAAAATATTAGGCTGATGATATGAACTGCAACGCACTAAAAAGGTAAAACAACAGCTGAACTTACTGCCGGAAAACTTCTCTAATACGTCTCTTCATTGGCCTCGTGGGTTTGAAATTATTGTACCAAGGGATTTTAGAAACCCCAGGCCAATTTACTTCATCCGGAGCACCACACAGCTCAAAAATCTTATTTAATTGTTCCGGCTACAACAATTAACAAAAGGGCATAAGAATGCCTGTTTTAACAAGCTCATAAGAACTAGACAATTTGAGGCTTTTTAACTTTTAAAGCTCGAGGTGCAGAAAAGGGTGTAGATCCATTTCAAAAGGGCACCACATATAAATATATATATATATATATATATATATGAATTTAGATGTATATATACGTAAAAATAAATATTCATGATATTCATATAGAACTTGCAGACAAACAAGGTTCAAACTTTCTAAACTTGATAGCAAATTTGGGGAAGGACAGAGAATCATAGAGATGGGCAGGAATCAAGATTTGAAATAGAAATGTGGAAGCAAAAAACATCAAACTTAACATAAGAGTTTCCCATCGAGGGTTAGTAATTTTTTTAGAAGCCCTAGGACCACGGCTCAAGGGCTTTTTGAAACTATATTATTTGTTTGAGCCACATTATATTTCCACGTGCCTGATAAAGAAGTTTGACCTTGTGTACAGGTAATAATTCACTCAAACAATCAAAATAAATATGAAAAAGGGCAGATTATGACAATATTGAGTCTACTTTTCTTTAAGTATAAAAATTGCCCGAAAAGCCCATACCTCATCCTTCCCAGGGAATATTGGCTTCCCATGTAGAAGCTCTGCAAAGATACAGCCAACAGACCACATATCTACAGCTGGCCCGTATTTGGTCGACCCAAGCAGCAGTTCAGGAGGCCTGTAAGTTAATGGTAATTAAAACTATGTGCAACCAAAATCCTTTTATTTGAAAGTCACACTTCTGGTGATTGAAAGTTGAAAGAATAAATGTATGTACGAAAAATGCAGAGAACTGTAGATGATATGATAAGAACAAGTTTCTACAAATTAAAGTAAAACTTTTCATGATTAATAGAGCTATATACCTGTACCATAAGGTAATGACACGATTTGTTAGATTTGCATTATGATCATTAGAAAATGATCGGGCAAGCCCAAAATCTGCAAGCTTCAGATTTCCTTCGTTGTCAATAAGCAGATTTGACCCTGCAGCACAGAAATTAAAATGATAAACTAGGCAGCAAAAAAGAATAAGAAAGGAGATATCCATAAATATTGACCTTCAAATTACCTTTTATGTCTCTATGGAGTACTTGATTTACATGACAATAGTGAAGCCCTGTGAGAAGCTGCCTCATGTAACACTGTCCAAAAAAAACACAGCCGCCATAATGCTCATGTACCATAAATAGCTATTGTAAGAGGAAGAGGAAGAATCTCTTTGGCTAATACCTTGATTTGAGGAACTGAAAATCTCATCCCTGGACGATCAGCCAGGCCAGTCAAATCATGGTCCATGTACTCAAAAACCATGTAGATTCCACCTTTGTACTTGTTACCATCTGCACAGCACATTCATTACACTACAATTTAAGAAGGATAGTTTGTACTGATACAACTAAATTCTGTTAAAATGAAATATATCGAATTGAAGGCATGCTGCAAACAATGATAGAGCACATGCCTGGCTTCCCTTGTTCATCCTTCTCAGGACCTGGAAAACATCCCAACACTCGTAAATTGTAAAAATATAATAACAATAAAAAGGGGCAAAAACCTGCAAACCCATTAAGTATAAGTCATAACAAAGCAGGTGAAATGTTAAATTGTACCTGGAGATGTCACGATCTCTTTCAACTTGATTACATTTTCATGATGAAGCTTCTTTAAAATTTTGATTTCTCGTATTGCAGTAATAGGGAACTACATGAACAAATGAACTGAACGTTACATCACAGAACAAGCAAATAGCTTAGATAGAAGTTTAACACTAACGAAATATTTTCCTTGTCAGGAAGAGTTATGACGTAGAGAAGCCATCTTGAGGCTACAACTTAAACAAAGTGATCATACATTTTTCAAATTTTCAATTTTCAAGTCTATAAAAACCAGCACCAAAAATTTCAGTATTCTTGTATGATCACTCTTGTTATCATACACCTAAGCAAGATGGAAAAAAATAAAGTGAATAAGAAGCATACCCCCTCCCTCTCATTATCCATTCTTATTTTCTTCAGGGCAACAATTTCCCCTGTTTTCAATTCTCTAGCCATGTAAACTTGACTGCAAGCACAGAAGAATGGTACCACAAATTACTCCAAACATTTTTTTATAAAAACAACTGCTACAACTACCAAGAAAAGATAACCGATCACTGACTTTGCACAGAAAAGCTATTAAAATGTTTAATTAGACAAGGGGAAGTTCTCAGATTGCCATGAACATTGTAGTCAGAAGCATGCATATAATTCATATCAAAGTGAGGAACCCACCTTCAAGGAAATTATTGCACGCCTAGAACATGTGCTATGTCTAAAGTAAAATGGAACTGGACGTAGTTAAGGAACTATATAGAACATTATTACCTTTAGCTGTTAAGTCCAGGAGAGTTTGGTTTGATGGAAGGAAACTTCTTTTTACTTAGTCTGACCATACTTTCAGTGATCAATAATGGTACAATGTGGTGTTTGTTGAAAGATCTTTAATATTCTTAGTCCATTGCCATTATCTATCTATGTGTATGTGTTTCAACATGTTACGGCTTTCAATCTAAGAAACAGAGGTCAATAAGACACCACAACATGTAGACAGAAAGATGTTATCATGTTACAGTACTAGTTCAGAACTGAAACGGCGTCTTTTCCAGATTGCATTCTTATCATCTTCTTCGACCAGAAGCATTAATTCAATGAAAACGCATTTCAAAATTATACAAATACGTGGGAAGCCGACAAATTGATATGAGACACATGAAAAAAAAAATGCAAGCTTGTGTTCGATTCGATTTTCATTTCATAACTCAAATTCTGGTACACAAGAATTGTTTCCCAACCACGTAAGGGCATGGAGGAATATATCAGTAAATACATATATACAAAAAAAAAAAAGAGAAAAAAGAAAAAGAAAAAGAAGCGATCAAGGAGGTATGACATAACAAGAAACTGGAAAGTAAGAGCCAAGAAAGATTTTCAAATCCCAACAAGAAATGACTACCGCAGCGGATAAATAAAATAAGGCGGAAAAGGGTATAGGCACAAATAGCAGACCCATAAGTGCCTTCACCAATCTGCTCCAGTTTTTCAAAGCAGTCGACACTTCTAGATCCCCAAGAAGGAGATTCGTTCACGTTGAGCTGCCCTGGGGCTGTTACGGCCATAGTCCTCCCTTGGACCCGTACTCTCCCTTCCCTGAAGACCCTACTACCGGATCAAATAATCAGCAATCCGAAAGTAGCATTAAGCCTAGAAAAGGAGCGATAACACAATTTTTTTCAACTTAGCATCTAAAGGGAGTAACCTCGAACCAAGATTTGTGGGAAAAATAAAGTAGAAATCACCTGAATTGGGAATCGAAGTTAGGAGTGAAGGGAGTAGCCAAAAAGCTGGAGAATAAAGATGGTATTGAGAAGCTCCGTACGCAGAAGAGGAGGAAGAAGACAGATGAGCGAGGAGAGGCGAGCCCTATGGCAGCCTTGGCACCAAAGATTCACCCACAGAGTTGGCGGCGTGAGGTCGAAACAGGGATAGTTAAAGAAAGAGAAGAAAGAGAAAAGGCAGCGGCGAGGAGGGTGATCGGAGCGTGGTGCCGGAGCAGCAAAAATGGGAGAAGGAAAGAAAAAAGAAAGGGTGTGGGAATAAAGATGGAGGGTTTTTCCTTTCCCTTCTTTTCTTTATTTGAGGTGGGAACCGTTGGATTTTGTGTTTCCGATTTGGATGGGAATTATGAAAGAAAAAAAAATATCTTAAGACTTAAACAAACTTCTTTTCTTTTCTTTTTTCTTTTTTTATTCCTCTTTTAATTGCAGTTTTAGGTTACTTTAATTTTTTTCTTCCTACAATATTATTTACTAATTTTCGTAAACATTCTAAAACTACCTCTTCAAATATAAATTCTTTTTTTTAAAAAAAAAAACACCAAGATTGGGATCTAAAATGGTAATGAAGTGGTTGTTGTCTCCATTAAGTGCTAACTCCAAATTTTTGAATAAGTTATTCCATCTTGATTCGTAAGAAAGATTTAGTTGGACTTTAAAATAATTGTTATCAATTAACCCTTAATGAATAAGATGTAATTTTGGGATAAAACAGTATTTGACCTGACCAAAATTACGAACAATCGATGAAACTTAACTTATGTTGATATAAAATATATACCCAATGAGTAAAATACAACTATAGACAATCCTTTTAGTTATCGAATGTTAATTAACTAAGTTAAAAGTATTTAGTTGATTAATCTCGAATAGTTAGAAATTTAGATTTTTGAGCGTATTAGACCCTTTCGTAACTAGTTACAAAATTAAACTTAAAATAGTGTGAAGAATAAATTTAAAATATTTGAATTGATTTAGAAAATAAGTTGTTAATAATATTGAATGTGGTTAATATATTACCATTTGATTGAAAATTTATATTTAAATCCAAACTATTTAATAAAATAATTGGAAAATATGGATTTTAGGAATTCCAAATTTAAAAAATGCAAAGCAATTTTGAAAAGTTGGGGTGGGGAAATATAATAATTAAAAAAAAAAAAGAAGAAGAAAGAGTTTTAATTGAGATTAGAGAGGGAGGGGGCGATATTTCCCGCCGTTTTGAAAGAGGATGATATCCTTCCCCAAACTTCAGTGAACTGCCGGCTAACTCTCTCACAATTTTCCTCACAAACTCACTTCTTCTCTTCTAAACTTTTGCTCCAATTGAAGAACCCTTGTTTGAATTATTTTTTCCTTTTTCATTTTCTTTTGAACATTTAGTTGTTTCTGAATTAGGGTTCACAATGCCAGAACTGAGTTGGAGACATCACACTCTCATTCAATCGCTACTCTCTCGCGGCCCTCTCAGAGAGGATCAGTTTCATTTGCTGTTCAAGCGAATCACTGGAAAGACTCCAGGTTCTATATATATATATATATTCTGTTCGTTATCCAAGCTCATGATTTAAGCCTACGAATTCCTGCTCCATTCTGTCTTACAAACGATGTAGTATGCGTTTATTAACAAATGAATTTAAATCCTCATAAATTTCTATGCAAATGCCACGTTACTGTTGTAATCAAATGGGAATGCTAATGAAACCACTTATTGGAAGAAATTTAATATGGGTTCATATCCGTGTACGCGTTGGAATTGTTTATCCTCTTCGGAGGTTGACCCATATAGAATTTATTGTTTTCAAAGGCGATAATCAACACTCTTATAGACATTTCTCTATCCTTAATCCACCGGCTGATTTAGTGTAGGCTCAGGGGTTCAAGCCCCCTCAACTTTATTCTATTTATATACTGAAATAATATTAGAAACAGCAGCTGGCTCAGTGTTAACACTGTCCTCCAGTCTCTCTCTAAACCTAGGTTCAAGCCCAGTCCTTACATTTTTTTTCAAATTATTTTTCCTTAACTATAAAGTCTCCGTCAACAAATTTTTGTATTTGCCGTTGCCTTAATCAATAGCTTTAGCCATTTTAAATGAAGAACATCTTTAATTGATAATTTTCTGGGAAACAATATACTAGTACTACTTATTTAGGATGATGGTGAAAGCTTATGTATGTTTAATGTTTGTTTCGGTGCAGATAATGACCAGCAGGTTTTTAATAGTTACCTCCTGACTATAAATAAAGCACTTTCTTTTGCTCAGTTTGAGTTGAGAGGCTGCAGAAACCAATATGATGGACGTGTTTACTATGGCTTGGTAAATAATGTATCTGACGACCAATCCAAGCTAGGAACAAAGTATTCAGTTCCACAGATTGCCTTTTTTAAAGCCATCGTGAGGTTCTTCAACCTTTTCTTCCGTATTTACAGTTCAGATTTGGATATCGATCAGATATCTGTTAAATAAAGATATTGAAGTTGTCATCGTCTTTATTCTTATTGGATTGGCTGTGAATGTATGCAAGTGGATCAAACGTGAGATTCCAAAAAATGTGAAAAAGATAACCTCCGTATTAGCCAAATGGTTGCAAACAACTCTCTATTAACTGTTCGACTGTCAAAAGAAAAACGGCTATAAAGCAGCTAAAGAGAGTAAAGAATCTAAAAATGGGATACATAATTCTATCAATAGTTTGTTGCAAAGTATAGGAGGCTTCCTGGACGCTCATTTCCAACCCAATAACCAAGAAGATTGCACCCCGCCTAGAGCCTCCAAAATATAATGATCTTATCAATGAGTGCATTACAAATGATAAGTGGAAAGATGCCCTCTAAATTCTGATCATCTTGGGTTTATATTGTTTGAAATATGTTATATGTTTTTCATCTCATACTAAAAAAGGGAGATATAGTCTTAATAACTCACTAAGAGGTCATGGTTCAATCTATGGTGGCTACCTACCTAGGAATTAATTTCCTATGAGTTTTCTTGACATCCAAATGTTGTAAGGTTAGGCGGGTTGTTCGGTGAGATTAGTCGAGGTGTGCATAAGCTGGTCTGAACACTTACGGATATAAAAAAAATGTTTCTCATCTCTTGTAATGATTTTTTAATTGTAACTCAAGTATTTTGTTTATTCTATCACTGTTATAAGCCCATATTCAGTTAAGTTGTTTTAAACATTCCCACTCAACTGACCACTCATTTGCCAACTCTCTCTGAGAATTTTGAGAGAGGAATGAGGGGTAGCTTCTTCAGAAATTTGATTGTTAACTTAATAGTCAACGATGGGAGCTTAGTGTTTGCATTACATGCTTTTTTTTTTTTTTTTTTTTTTTTTTTTGTCGCTGCAGTATTTGTTAAAAACAAAAGGAATTGCTTTGTCAGGTTGAAGCAATTGCACAAGATCCATCTGCTCAAGGTGGAATATCAAATATTTCTGCTCTTAATCTGCAGCTGGAAAATCAGGTTTCTCTTGTTGTCTTTGACCAATTCTTCCATTTTGTCTAGCCCAATCTACTGAAGTGTGATGCCAGAATTCTTTTTAAGTCCATTGTCAAAGTCGGCTCCACATTTAACTGAACTTGGCTTCTCTGGTCTCTTGCTTTATAAATATGAGTATATGACTACCTTCAGCTACTATGTGGTATTACGTACTGTGGACAGAAACATTTCACATTTTTCACGTTTCTTGTGGAGAGATTTCTTTGGAATGAATTTCACAAGGGTATAAACTCATATTTAGATTATACCATTTATAGATTCTTGAATTATGATTTTATGCTAGCTTCATTTTTCTTAAACTTAGATATTGAGAATGAAGTTTTAAGAGTTCTCTACATGGTAAAGGCTCGTATCTTATCAATCAAATTGGGATATTGGAACTGTTAGTCTGACAGTAGCATGAATGACTTTAGTAATTTTCTACATGCATTCAATTATTTGCTATGGAGCCACTCTGAAATTTGTTGTTTTTACTTCTTTCTTTTCTGATACTTGAATGTGTATAACTGTTAAATTTCAAACCAAGAGTTTAAGGCCGCTTTTAAATTCTACACGATTTGGTTGCAAGGCTTTTGATTTGCTAAATGTCACCATTGTGGGTAAAGTTGAAAAGAGAACCGACAAACGTTCCAGCCCCTTGTATTTGTATCAATGTATGCATTTATCTGCTTCTTCACATATTTAAGGATTCTATTGTATAATACTCATGTGCATTGTTTGACTATTGCTGTTTTTAACTGCCAGCTGGGGGATACAGGGCCCCAGTCCCAAGTCATACCAGCTGCTTTCAAGAATTTCTCAAAATCTCACAAGGAAAAAACAATTGCCGAGCTTGCTCAGGATAAGTGGCTTGATTGCACCCCTGAAGGCTTCGTAAATTTGGGCGTCCGATCGTTTCTTGATTTGCGAAGTTGGTTCCGCAGCAATGACGTACCTTCATGTGAAGTGTGCAATGAAGCTGGTGTGAAGGTTCTCTTCTTGATTGGAGGCCTCTCTTTTTCCTTTTCTTGTGGGCTCTGTTTTTATGTCCTTTCATTCTCTCCTTCTTTATTAAAGAAAATTCAGTTTCACATAAAAAATAAGCTTTGTATGCTGCATTATTTTACCAAATTGCCACACTGATAAGATAATCTGAACATTTTGATTTATTTATTTATTTATAAATGTTAGCAATGCAATCGGGTTTAGGTTACAAAGTGATTATCATTTTATCTCAAATTGTATAGCTGCATTATTTTACTCAATGCCCCCACTGATAGAAGAACCTAAGCTCCATATAGTTTTGCTGTAGAGACTGATAAGAAACTTATCCCCACGATGATTTATATTTTTGTTGGGCTTGTCATTCACAGGCAGAGTTGTGTAGTAGTGAAGTTTGCACCGTCCGTGTCCATCGGTATTGCCTTAAGAAAATGTTATCCAATAAAAAGGTAACAAGAATATGATGTGGTACCTCCTATTTAAATTTTTAATCAGTAAAATCTCTCGGGCCTAATAGTTCTTTCATTGACTACTATTAGAGTAAAAGGGCCTGTCCAGGTTGTGGCACTCGATGGCAATCTACAATGTCCAACATAGAGTCCAAGGAGGAAGTGGATGAGCCGGATACACGCACCCAAGATCAACCATCATCACATAAGAGGAAGAAATCCAAGTTGAACGTAGATATTGATTTAGGACCAAACGAAGACAGTACTGCAGAAGCTTCCCAACCTCCTCCAGATACAAGGAGAGCAACACGAAATTCTACACGCCAGCGGTAGGTCTTGGAATGAGGTACTGTTAATTTAATACCGTTTCATGGATCCTATTATTAGTTTAGGAGTTGTAAAGTGTGCAACAACTGCACTTTTTGATGTCGTGTGTCAAAATTGTCACCCTATTTAGATTTATTTGAAGTGTCATTTTAAAATCTTTATACCCAGAACCGGAATGCAAAGTGCATTACGCTACGTAAGCCAGAAGTAGAAGTTTTTTTTTTTTACCTCCCCTAAACTGTAGCTTTGGTTCTCCTTTATGTTCTCTATAAATGCAAGGAACCTGCTCTTCCTTTGTAAGTATTCAATTTTCTTTTTGCCTAAGATAGTTTGATTGTGTGGAGCAGAATTACTATCTGATTGTTTACTTCAAAGAATAAGAGTATAAATAGGTATCTTCCCAAACAACCTAAACTTGCCTCTTTATTCAACAGTAATTTTGCTTTTCAATTACGTTATGCGGAATAGTGAAAAATGATATCATGGATTCTGGATTGCGCAAAGATATGCAGTTCAATGCTGAAAACTCATCAAACTCACCATATTTAGAGTTAAAAGTCGATATATTCATTCATCTTTGGCGTAGAATAGAACAGATTATACCTAATTACAATCAGACTCTTCTAGATTAAGCTGTCTAAATAGTGAAAACAAATCACAGCACTCAAGAGAAGTTATAATGACAATGATATGAAAGGAAAAGTGGTGTCTTTTAACTTTGTAGAATAGAATTGATTTATGTAAATCATTATGTTTTTAGAAGTCATAATTTTCAATT
This sequence comes from Cucumis melo, assembly GCF_025177605.1. NCBI lineage: Eukaryota > Viridiplantae > Streptophyta > Magnoliopsida > Cucurbitales > Cucurbitaceae > Cucumis > Cucumis melo. The sequence goes on along the minus strand of NC_066861.1, from coordinate 345,299 downwards.
AAGCTTTAGATGGTAGGAAAGTGTAAAAGAAGGAAGAAAATATAGTTACAAACTTAAATCTGTCTTTCTATGTAATATTAATGTCATTGTGATTCGATTGAAAATTTTCTATACCAAATGAGTATAGCTCAACTGGTATAAGTGTATATGATCAAGAGGTCTGTAACTCTAACCCCTACTTGCATTATATTCCAAAAAATTTGAGTTATTTTTATTATGTTGATTTTCCATTTATCGATTGTAGTTACAATTTTGAAGGATTTAGTAAGTAAAAAATTTCTCTAGGGATGTTTGACTCAAGAAGTTGGAGAAAAATGAGTTGAAGGAAGTGGATTGGACGTATGAATCATACTCTGTGACACAATAATTTCGTGGATCCTACTACTAAAGAAAAACAATAATTTTATATCTTCTATTCTCGATTCAATTCAAATAGAAAAATGAATACAAATTAGACCAACAAAATCCAAAATGACAATGAATTTTGTGTTTGTTCCATCACATATATATATATATATATATCGAAGGTCTCATTATTTGGGGCCCGCCCCAAGTAAATTTGTAGAAAAGGAGGTGACATCTGAGTGGATGCTTTGCTATCCTAATTCATAAGCTTTAGGGCACATACATACATTACATAAATATATATATATATATAGCCTATAAGGCTTATTAGCTTTCGAGATTCTTTGCTTTGCTGTCATTTCCACAGCCTCTGTTTTAAACCTTTTTCCCTTTTCATTCCCTCTTTGAACAGAATCCCAATTTAAAGTCTCAATTCAAAGAATATTATATTGCGTTTTTGTCACTTTTCTCCATTTCATTATTCATTTTCCTAACTCAAAATAAACAAATAAATAAATAACATTTTTCTCACTTCTATTATTTTAATTATGAATTAAAAGGACTCCAACGTAACATGATTGTCAAGTCTTATTAAATATGCATTCTACTCTTGTACTATCTTTTTTCTTTAATTTAAATGTGCCGACTATTACCGTAATAAAAAAAACACATACACACATCGATTTTTGTATTTATTATGGTGTCCATATTTTATATATTTACCAAAAAAAAAAAGAAAAAGAAAAAAAGGCCGAATCTTCAATTTTAATTAATTACACAATAAGAAGTTGAAAACAAACTGTGAGGGTCTTTTGTTCGAGGAAAAAAAACAGTAAATCAAACTTAATTTGTAAGCTTAGTTCTAAGTTTGTATTTATTTTATTCCAAACTTTCAAAAGTATTATTTTATTTTATTTTTTTTATTAATTCTATCTTATCTCTTCTTATCATGATTTCATATTTCTTGAATAAAAAGTTTCTTAAAGATTGTTTTTTAGTTTTAAATTTAAGCATAAAAGCAGATAATAAAGCAAAACATCTGAAGCTAGAAGAAAGGTTTATAGACTTAATTTTAAAATAAATAAATAAAAATTGATTGATTATCAAATGCCTAAATTTTAATTTGTGTATAATAAATGGATGAACATTTCAATTGAATGTCTATAGTAGATTTTTACAAACTTTTTTTTTTAATGAGATAAGAAACTAGAAATTTTTAAAAAAGTGATTGTTTTACTTTATATAAAAAAATTGTCTATCTAATAAAATTTTGTATTTATAAAAAAGAATTCGTGGATTTAAAAAATTCAAATACTTACCGACAAAATTTGGTAATATTTGGAAGTTACAAAGAGATTTAGTTAAAGAGTTGAAAGATAGGGTTTGTAATTATTATGTATTTATTTATTATTGTTTTTAAGGAGAAGTGTGGAAAAGTTACCTTAGAGGTTAAAGCACAGCTTTTGAAGCGTGAATATTACGCGCCAATGGATGTGAGAAAAGGTGTGGCCTTTTTTTGCTAAGTAGGACTAAAAGGGCTCCACTCTTCAGCCTCCAGTTCCTCCATTTTGCATGGACGCCACCGCCCACATTCTTCATTCCTCTTTCTCTCTCTCTCTCTCTCTTGCCGTTTATCTTTTGAGTTTTCTCTCTGTAAATAAAAAAAAAAAAAAGAGAGAAAAGAAAAAAAAGAATAACCGAAATGAATCGAATCCCATTTTCTTAAACATAATTCCTTTTCTCCTACTTATCTACCGCTTCTCTCTCTGAATTGAATGATTCTACCATGTGGGTCTTCTCTCTAAACTTCCTACTTTTCTTTTTTTCCTCCTGTTCATGGCTTTCCTCTTCTCTGGTATGGTTCCCCTTTTTCAAATTCCTTTCTTTTCACTTTTCTGTTCTGAAATTTACAGCTTTTTTCGGTTTTTTATGCACTTTTTCTTCTTTTTGAAGTTCGTTTTAGATTTTTGGATCGGTTCTTGATTCTGTCTCATAATTGTTGATACTAGTGAGTGTGCTTTCGGTTTTTCGTTGCCCTGAATCTTATCTATTTTGTGTTTCCTTCTGGTTACGATTGTTTTTTATCCTCTCTGTTTCTACATAGCAATTTGGTTGGTTCTCCAATATTCCCTATCTTTAAATTTGATTTGCTTTTCTGTAAGTTTTATTTGTTCATCTGGATTTAATGCTCTTATATACGGAGTTGAATCCTTTGTGTTCAGGGGAAATTCTATTTATAGTTATGGTGGCTCTCCCCTGAATCTGCGTGGACATTCATCACTTCCCTCGATTTTTTTTTCTCCCTTTTAGGGTTCATATCTTTTGTTTGCTACTCTTTAGTCTGGGTTGGCTATCCTTTATGTTTAATTCTTTATTTGCTCTTCATGCTGTTCTGTGCGACTTTCAGTTTGAATTCTCCTGTATTCTATTTGATTCTCACTCCACTGCTTTGTAGTTCATGTTCTTGATGTTAGACGTTATGTTTTTGCTAAAGCTGGCAAGTTGTTTTGCACTGTCTTGTCGACTCTGCTAGTTTTCTTTAGCTTGGTTTCTTAATTTTTTTGGAAAAAAATTGAATGAAAAACGATTTAACAAGGAAGCTCTCTTCTATTTTCTTTTCCATCGTTGGTTCTCTCACTTGTCACCTCCATAGAGCATCAGTGTATCTATAAACTTAAAACAATCTTTTTAGATCCTTATGTTTTCCCCTTGTAATTCAGTTGTTCTGTTTCTCTCCCTTGCTGGTTAATTTTTTTTTTTGTTGGCCAACGATTGCTGTGTTTGTGGCCTAAAATATCAATCCAGAACTCGTGTCTTAACCAATGATTTGTGCACTACAAATTCTATTTTATAGTGTTTCTTCTGGGATGTTTGTTCGTTTATATGCTTATCCTTGAAATCTCATGAATCTTTTTTGCGTGCCCATTTCCTTCATATCTTTGAACCATCTGCCATTAGGGAAAGTATCTTGTTAGCTAAGAGAGTTTCTCTGTTTCATTTATGAACATCTTGTTTGATTATCACTAGTACTTGACAATAGTCATTAGAAATTTCAGGGGAGTGCAATTGAATTTTAGAGTTGGAGTTTCTAAGTTCTTTCAATTATCTTTTTTATTTGCTGGTAAGGTATCGTTTGTTCATTAGTTTCCACAACATTTCTAAGAATTCTTTTGTTTCTTTTGCCATTTTTCTTGTCAGTCGTTTTGATGGGGTGGGTGCAAAGTTTGAGAAATTGGTTGCTAATATCATTTGATTCAAGAAAACAATTTAAATGAAAAGACATAGCATCTTAGTGCTGTTAGACTTTATTTGCTGCTACATGATTTCTTATCATATTATCTTTGACTTTCATTTTCAGGATGAGTGTACCGTCCAAGTTCTGTTCTAAGAGGGATATCCAGTAGTGAGGTCAACGGATATGGGAGCCTCAAGTTCTAAACTAGAGGAAGATAAGGCCCTGCGACTGTGTCGTGAAAGGAAGAAGTTCGTTAAGCAGGCCCTTCATGGAAGATGCTCACTTGCAACAGCCCATGCTGAATACATTCAGTCACTGAGATGTACAGGGACTGCTCTCAAGATATTTGTACAACCTGAAGGTCCAGTTGAATCACCCTTATACGCTTCCACTTTTGCAACCCCTGAGCCCCTTGCTTTTACCGAGAAGTCTGCATCTCAATTTTCATTTTCTTCTCCATCCTTCTCACATCATATGGATACTGCTGGTAATCGTTCTCCATCACCTTCTCCTCCTACCTCAAGTAGGTTTCAGGCAAATCATATGCAATTCAGGGGTAGTTTTGCTCACAAGGTTGAAGAAAAATTGCCCTCGCCTGTTATTGGAACCGTAACCTCATCAGACACTCCACCTAGTGCCAAACCTCAAACCTCTGAAAGACCTCAAACACTATCATTTGAAGGCTCTTCTGCGCCTCAGGAAGGAACTTGGGATTTCTTTTTTCCTTCAAATAATCATGAATTTTCCTTTCACGATGGGCACGGTGTGAATAATGGAGGGGTTGAGTTTGAGAATGCTGGTGATGTAAGATACTTCAAGGAAGAGGATGGAAATTTTGAATATGGAGATAAAGAAGGGAAGAGCTCTTTACATGGAGAGGAGGAATCTCAGAACTCGGAGGACGAGTTTGATGAACCTGCTTCTGAAACTTTGGTGCGAAGTTTTGAAAATTTTAACAGGGTACACGATGATGGAGCATCAAATACTTCTCCTACTATGCATACTGTGAAAAGTGTAGCTTCAGAGCCGGAGTTAGTGAATCAGGGGAAGAACCATTCTCCTGGTTTGTCACCTTTAAGAACCACATCTTCATTAGTTCCATTAACATCTGTTTTTGGTAAAGCAACTGCGAAGGATGAGAGCATTGAGAATCCAGCTGTTCCCAAGGACTTATTTTCAAGCATGAAGGAAATTGAGATTCTCTTTATAAAAGCTTCTGAATCTGGCAAAGAAGTTCCAAGAATGCTTGAAGCAAATAAGTTGCACATACGTCCAATTTTTCCTGGAAAAGAAAGTAATTTCTTACTCTCTACCTTACCCTGTTCTTCTGTGTGTGGTGCTCACATTAATCTCAAAGCTTTGAGCTTAAGGTGAACTTCATAGATTTTCCTGTAATTTCTTAATTAATAATATGAGCTACCCATAAACAAGAAAGGTATCAGGAATTTACCTAATGGGGTGATGGTGCTTCATGATTTGTCATGGTTTTTTCCTTATTTCAAATTATGCAGTTAAATTATTTGGAGAAATTGTGTAGTGATCAGCTAGGCAGCCTATCACTGACTTTTGTAATTGCTTTTAAAGAATTTAGATGTTCGAAAGATTATTTTTCTTTGTCTCGTGAGTCATGAATATCATGCTGAAATATCTTAACTGGTTTGGTTTTCCGCCTGTGCAGACCCATCATTATCATCAACATTGTTGAAGTCTTGCTTTTCGTGTGGAGATGACCCAAGTGTTGTTCGTGAAGGTATAAGCACCTTTGTTGGTTTGTTCTTTATATATTATGAATCAAGTCTGTATATGAATTACCTAGCCTTTTCAGTTGATCTGGGGGGTCCAAACTCACTTTATTAGTTAAACTCATGAGGTGACAAAACTTGTCAATGTTTATTTGATGAAATGTCTGAATTTCCAATGTTGATGACTTCCAAAACATTATTTCACATGTCTATAACAGTCTATAACAAGAATTGAGTGGGATCCATCTTAATTATGATAGATGTTACCTGTTAAATTATAAATTAAAATTAGGATAAATGGAACTCGTAGTTAGGTTTAATGTCTTCTTGTGTGTGTCAATTACTAGGTTTTTCTGTAATTATGTTTTTTGTAATTATAAAATAAATCTTATTCTTTTGGATTAGTCTCATCTTATAGCTAGTTAGAGTTCAGACTGGCTTGATCTTTTGGATGCCCTTGTAAATATAAATTTTTAAAAACGTGTGTGTGTATATATGGCTATAGGTGAAGGCTTAGGTTACAAATATGCACTAAAAGTAAGTGGTAACGTACTACTAATTAATTCTTTAAACCTAAACAAATGAAACCTAATCGATTCTTAAAACCTAAACAAATGAAACCTAATTGATTCTTAAAACCTAAACAAATGAAACCAGGATATTTGCTGCATTTGAGTGAAAATTGAAATGCCTTCTCAATCGGTGTGTGTGTGTTTTCCCTTCCTTCCAAGTTCCGCTTTACGTGAATAAGGAGAGGGCTTTGTCATTTTCTCATTTTTCATCATCATTACTTAAAACATTCTCAGTGAGAGGAACATATTGTTGATTTATTGTTGAGTTATGTTAGTTGGTTCTTAAGATGCTTTTTGCTAAACACAATGGGTTGAAAAGTACAACGAACAAGTTTTTATGTCTTAATTAGTCTTCTAGTTGAATGGGCATATGAAAATATGCGCTGCAACGAAAGCTGCCTACTTCTCGTTCTTTCATGCCTTTGAAACATGCTAGTCCTGTTTCCACCAACTTCATTGAGATGCATGTGTTACTCAGTTGAAATATTTTATGAGTCCACGTTTCTGTATTGATAAGCTGTGACTGGATGATAAATGAAGTTGATATCCAATCTGTTCTCTGGAACTATTCACTATGATATCTTCATTAATCGGTTGTCGTTCTTTGTCTTATCTTAGAGCCGGTTCAAACTGCAACGAAGTACTTGACTTGGCATAGGACGACATCATCACGTTCCTCTTCATCCAGGAATCCTTTGGGAGTTAACTCAAAAGAGGATGTCGAGGACTACTCTAGCAACTTATTCGAGAACTTCTGCATGAACTCTGGTAGTCATGCTTCAACCTTGGATAGGCTTTATGCATGGGAAAAGAAGCTCTATGATGAAGTTAAGGTACTGCATTTTGTGCATATTTAGATTTCAGAAATTTGTCACATCGCATGTCAAGGCAAGTCTTTAAAATAGGTTTTGTTTTGTTAATTACAGGCTAGTGAGATGGTCAGGAAAGAGTATGACCTCAAGTGTAAAATGCTACGTCATTTAGAATCAAAGGAAGTTGGTCTACCAAAAATCGACAAAACACGAGCTGTTATCAAGGATTTACATTCCCGAATCAGAGTGGGAGTTCATAGAATAGATTCTATATCAAAGAAAATTGAAGAATTGCGAGATAGAGAGCTCCAACCGCAACTCGAAGAATTAATTGAAGGGTTAGGTCCTTTTTTGCTGTCATCATGCTTTGTTTTTTGTTTCACAGATTAATTTTAGAATATGCAGATTCTGTTTGTTGCATCTTTTTGGTGATAATTAAGTTATTTTGATATGTTGGCGTAATGATTAGGTTAAGTCGGATGTGGGAAGTGATGTTTGATTGCCACAAGAATCAACTACAAATCATCAAAGCAGCATCATACCACGGCAACATGAAAATCTCGATGCACTCTGAAACAAGGAGGCACAACACCATTTATCTTGAAACTGAACTCGCATCTTTATCATCAAGTTTTATGAAGTGGATTACAGCACAGAAGTCGTATCTGCATTCGATAGATGGATGGCTTCTCAAATGTGTGACTCTACCTCCATCCAGGGGAAAAAGGAGAGCACAGACTCCATCCATCAAAACTTTTGGACCACCCCCTATATACATTACATGTAGTGTCTGGTTGGAAAAGATTAACGAATTACCAACAAAGGAGGTCGTAGATTCGATAAAGGATTTGGCAGCTGAAACTGCCCGTTTTTTGCCTCATCAGGAGAAAAACCCAGGGAAGGGGAAGGTTGCAAAAAATCTTTCAGTCTTAACATCGTTTAAGGGTAACAATGACAGTGAGTCAATAGGGAATAATTTGTTACAAGGGGAAGCATCAGAGAGCTTGATCTCTGGTTTTGATCATTTGAGACCAAGCTTGGTTAAGTTTTTTGAGAAATTGAATAACTTTGCAGATTCTTCTGTGAAAATGTATGCAGAACTTGGGAAGACCATTCAAGAATTTAAGAGTCATTACGAACAGTGGAAAGCCCAGAGAATGGAGACACAAGCGGGAATCTGAGTATGAAGAAGAAAATGCGAAGGAAAAGGTAAGAGGGGATTTGTATATGAAAAACAAAATAAAGAAGGCTGTTCTATGTCTTACCAAAACCTGGAAGCAGAAAATAAAGGAGAAGCTGATGCAAAACAAGCACATATAAATATAGAAGTATATATATGAAGATAAGAAGATTGATGTTGGAAGGTGTAATTACGAGTGTTTTACATTTACACGTCAAAATAGAATCAATTTGCAGAGTTAATATTAGGGGCATTGTACAGTTCTATTTCTCCATATAAAACACAAGGACACACCTTCTCTATCTTGTTCTTAGTTCATTCATATGAAACTTCATCACATCATTCATTCTCAGTGTTGGATAGTCTGTTCTTTTTATGAATGAACTTGAATTTTGTCTTGTTCCTTCAGGAGGTGTTTGGCTCAAAGTCAATTTGGCGATGGATCAAGTCTTACAAGTGTTTCTTAAGAACTGTTTGATAGAGTTTTAAATTAAATAAATATTCATCACTTTGTAGCAACTATATGATGGTTTAATTATTATGGAGGAGACTTATTGTATAGATCGTAGTAGTCTATACGTCATAGTTTTATTGGATTTGCGTTGTTTTGAAATATCTTCCCCCTTTCTTGTCTGCACGTAGGCAACATCTGCTTTCTTAATTGAAATCTACTTAAATTTATTATTATTATTATTATTATTATTATTTTGGCTCATTTTACAAAATTAGGACTAATTACAAAATATTACAAATAAACATCAAAGTCCTTATAATTTATTTAATTTTTTACTATATTTTTTAAATGGTTTTTCTCCTAATTTTCTTTTTATTCATACGAATAAAAACGAACAATAGTGGGGATACAAATCATTGAGCATATACTAAATTAACTTCTTGTCTTTAAAAGTTTAATTAAATTTTTTTTTTCTTCTAATCATTTAGGTTCATCTTGTATTATATTTATTTGTGCATATCTAATTTTACGTAAACACAAAGTTGAATACGCGATGTATTTTTATAGGTCACTTGCATCGAAAAATATCAAAATATTATGAAAAGAAAAAGAAAAAAAAAGCAAAAATTGCTCTCCTAAAAATTAGAATTGAGAGCCTCAAACCGAACTTAAGAAAAAGGAAATTACAAAAAAGAGCTCTCATGCAATCCCACACAGCACGCACATGATTTAAGTTTTTATTTTATTTTATTTTTTATAAAGGAAGAAAATTGAGAGGAAAAGGGAAAAAAAAAAAGAAAAAAAAAAAAGAAAAGAGCGGGAAGGAAACGTTTAATGCAATCAGTATGGGAAAAAGGGAAAGTAACGAACCTGGATGGATACGGATAGTGTTTTTCTACCACAGCTTCATGCTATGATCACACTTTTCCTCCATCACTTTCGTCTTTCCCATCACCTTCTTCACCAAGATCTTGCATGTTACTTTCCCCCTAATCCTCCATCTCACCTTCATCCAGTACAACTTCATCTCTATTGGAGCTCTCACGTCCACCTTCAGTCTTACCCTCCCTTCCTTCTCCCAATCCTTTAATGCTTTCCCCGTACTACTCGACAATCTAATACCAGATCCTTTCATCTTTACTGCTATTACCGTCACGTTGCTCGGCGGCTGGTACAACAACGGCAATGCACCTTCGCACAGCATCACATCCGACAAAGACACGGAAACGATGCTGTTTTTCTCGTAGTAGATTCCGATCTTTTTGTTATGGTTTTCTGCTCGTATTGTGACATTAAGTTGGGGAGAGATTGAGGTGGTGTTCGATTTGATTCTACTGATGGATACAGCGAGAATGGAGTAGCGAGGAAGGTCAGGTTGGAGGATTAAGAAGAAGAGAGCGGAAGTAATGGCCGAGAGGAAGAGGAGTAGGAGAATGAAGCAGAGGAAACGGCGGCAGGAGGAGGGGCGTTGGTTGTGGCGAGTGTAGAGGTTGAAGCGGGCGGCGTTTTCAGGAGGAGGAATTCGGTAGACTTGGTCCTTGGGGATTTGGATGACGTAGGTGGCAGAAGGAGGGCCTTTGGGATTATTAGAAGCGGAGTCAGGGTTAACAGTGGGGTGAACACGGTCGGCCATGGAAACTAGAACACAGTATAGAACAGAAATGGAGGAATGAGAGGGGAGAAGAGGAAGGGCGTAAAAGAGGAAAGAAAGAAACAGAGGAGAGAAAGAGAAGGAAGAGGTGAGCCACTGTTTTGCCACTCTGTTTTTGTTTTCTACGTCTTTTTTTTTTAATCATGACGTGAAGTCGTGACTGCATATCGCCTTCTTTAAAAAAAAAAAATGAATGAGGATATTCTGTCATAACTTCACAACTACCTTTTGTTTTTTTTTTTTTTTTTTTTTCTTTCCAATTTTAGTTTTATTCTTTTTTACAAAAACAAATAGAATTACTTAACAGTTTTTGCTATTCACTCACCAATTCCTTTCTTTTGTATTTATACATAAATAGAGATTTATAGCTCAAAAGTTACCTGCCAAGAAATCAAGTATTTAGTAATATATCAACTGGTCAAATGACTCGTTAATTAAAGCATTTCCGTTTGTTTAAAAGAAATTGAAGCAAACATGTGTTGTGTCCTTTAATTTATCTCATTCTCTGCAAGCGGTCAATATTGCTCAATAATTAATGAAATTAAAATAAAAATATGGTCAAATTATGTGATCTGTTATGCTCATACATACATACATATATACATACATATATATATATATATACTCGTTGACATGACCTGTTGAGATTAAAACAAGGCACCTTCTTTTGAAGTCACCTTTAGGATTAAATTTATGCTAAAATACATATATATCAAGGATTAAGATTAATTTTATGCTTTAAAAAGGAATGAATATGATTGTGGTTTAAATACCACATCAACTTCAAAAAGTTCAGTTTGTTTGTCGATGGTTCATGGTGTAGAAACCCAAAAGAACGTTTCTAAAAGTAATCGAACCAATATAATCATTTAAATTTAAAAACAGGATTTAGGAACCTGAAAATTCATTGAAGTTAAAAAGCCTAATCTATGTCATCCAAAGCCACAAAAAAGTACAAAAAGATTATAACACAGTAGGCACCAATTAGTAGGCTTAGATTGAAGCAGAGATAAAATAAAAGACAATTTTCAAGTCTCTGCTCTGCCAAGGGAGGCAGGCAGTCCAAAGCCCGCAGCAAGGTGACCCGCTACTCACTATACGATTGTGCTGCTTAGTTTCAGAGGATAATAAAATCAAAGTGACCCCTCTACTCCTTGCTGGCTTCTTCTATATATATATACTAAACAAAGCCAAAGCCAGGCTAGCATCATCACAAAAATAAAAATCAAAAAGAGTTTTGAGGTTTGTTTTGTACTTCAAACACAAACGGACGAAGGACGAAGGGTGCCATTTTAAACCACAACCACTCCCAGATTCGTACACTAAATATAAGGTCCCCATCTTACTATTGATGGACAACAAAACCTACCATCTTCTGTGCACCAAAATTAGATACTAACTTACTACCTTCCTTCAACCCCATCTCCTCAGCAGAAGAACATGGAGTTGCAAACCTTCTCCTGCAATCTCGGCAGTTGGGGCACAGGAACTGCCCCTGCACTCGTCAGCCCGCCATCGCTCGAGGTTGTCTCTGATGTATCTTCAAACTTAATAAACTGCCCAATCTGGGTGGCTGCCAAATGAGCGTAGCAGACCGGAGCAACTGCAAAAATGACATAAGAGCACAACATTAATTAGTAAAGCCACAAGCCAACTTTTTGGTTTGGTACTGTCATGCGCTGCTATGGACTTGGAACATAGACTTACCAACAGAAATTGCTGTAGTACTTCTTTGGTATCTAAACAAACAAAATATACAATGATAAGAACAACATATTATGAACCCGTGTATGAAGAATGTGATTCATTTCCATTAAATATTTACTTACACGTAGGATAGAGAGTGCACTAGTTCTTGCAGGTCATCTGCAGAAAAACCAACTTCATCTAACAGAACGTGATAATGAGTAGGCCTTGTAGTACCCTAGGAGAGTGTAAATGAGAAATAAGATTAGCAACCAAACAAAAGGAAGGAATGGATCTGAAAGAAAGTTTCAAACAAAGTACTCACAATCATTCCAGCATGAGCACAGAGATAGAAATCATTGTTTCTTGGATGACAAATTTTGTTGTCAATAATAGTACCTAACCAGAAGGGTCAATGAGTATGTAGTCGGGTAGAATAATTGCAATAACACGCCATAAAAGGCAATGTGAATACCGGGTGGAACGTTGTCAGGAGATCCAGGCTGAAAGAACTTAGTGTGATGGTTCTTCTGGGCCACGATCACCACAAACTTGGGGTTCCAATTTTCATCAAGGAACTTGCAAGACTATAAACATTTTTCAAGAATTAAGAGATCATCTAATCTTAGACTTCAAATTGAGGAATTATAAAAGATTTCAAGAGTTGTTTAACCACGCTGTTCACAAAACCTGGATAATCTGATCTAGTTCAACATTTAAAACTTGGTTAAATTGGGATTCACTGACACCATCCCTGCTCAGAAACAAGCATAAAAGCAACTTTTAGAAGCATTCAAAATATAGACAGGAAGCTGCGCATTGCTAACAAATAACAAATGTGATATCTGAAACATAAAAAGTCATGTTGAACCAAATGTTGTAAGACCATGTAATACCACTAAACCATGACCCTCTACTACTGTCCAAACCATAGAATTAGTACAAATGCTTGCCTGAATATGATAATCTGATCTGGCTTTCTTTTCCCTGAACTAGTATAGAAGTCAAGTAGAAGCTCCCTGAAAAAGTGAAAGCGAACTTCTGAACAACAACCCACAAACCATAAGGCATAAAGCAATTGTTTTATGCAGGAAGATGCAGAGATATATACAGTTATTAGTAAGTTTAGAATATGTAATATAAGATTGTACTTGAAACACAGCTGCCTGACTTGACAAAATTTGGGTCACAGCCCTGGATCCTATTCTCCGTAGACTTTAGGTGCTTTCAGCATGAAAAATAGCCAAAAAGTATCTTGAGAAAATCCGTAGAGTGGCTTTTGAACCAAGCATTCACAAATTCACATTTGCTAATTATTATATGTGGAACGAATACTAGGTGAAATTTCAAAACCAAGAAATAGACTGTTAACCTTGGTTTTTAAATTTTGCCTCAAATTTTGGAATAAAGAAACATTAATGCAATCAGTATACAGTCAAATGGGGACCCCAACATAATACAGCCATATATTGAGTTCAAGAAACAAAATAAAGCTATCTAACCTCATTATTCCATCATCTTCGGTTTCAGAAATACGCTTGTACAAAGAATCAATCATCTCCACTTTTGGAGATTGGGTACGTACTGCAGCTCGGTAACGAGAAATCAATGGCCACTGTCTAGAACTGACCACCTACAGAATATGTAGAAAACATTTCAATATTATGTTATTGAATAAATGATGGTCAAAGGTATCACCCACAATTAGATAATATTAGAAGGCATTCTCAGTAAAAGAGAGCCAATAGGGTCATATAATAAGTATGAAATCAAGATAGTTACCGCAGCAATAGACGGAATATCTGACTGTCCTGGAGAACCATGTGAAACATCCATACCCAGGATAATTGTGGGAACTTTTGAAACCATAGGAATGGATGGAGAATGCTCAACTGCTAATAAGGAATTAAGCCCACCAAGCTACAAAAGATGCGAGGATTTAGACAAAAACATGCAACATTTAAAAACAGAATCACCAGGCATATGGCTTACCCCATGTGCCAGAAAAGAAGTGAAACAGGGAAAACAAGAGATACCAATAAAACAAACGCAAAACATAGACTTACCTTGGCGTTGATCTTAAGGAGCACATTTGTGAGGTATTGGTCATTTACCCGTGTAGGAGCAATACACTGAGTAACAATTCCAAATTCTGCAAGATTCTTTTTCTTCCAAGGACCTAAGTAATGACAATAAAATTGTCAACTTCATCCTGGAAAAACCACCATATTTAGAGTGCCTAAGTAAACCTTACCATAAAGATCAGAATTCTTTCTCTCAGGCAGTAGACAAAGAAGAAATTGTGGTTGTCCAGGAAGTTTAGACTGAACTTCCTCAAACATCTTCTCCACTCTAACCATAGGTGGGGCACGTCTGAACTGTGGATTTTCTTCAAAAACATCAAAAGGAGCCTCTATTGCCTACACAAACCACCACAGTAATTCGATCAGTATCTAGTATTTGTAGCAATGAAGTATCAACCTTAGCTAACTTACGATGCCTTTCATATCACCGCATTTGATAAGGTCTCTGACAAGGCCACGTGTATCACAGCGCGCCGAGAAGTTCACCACAGCCCATCGCTCTATTTTAGTAGGTTGAGCCAATTTCTAAAATTCAACAACACTGTAAATTACACAGAATTAATAAGAAATTTACAAATTGAAAGAAACACCAACCTTATTATTGAAATTCCACCGGCCATTACGAGGAAAAAAATCTTCCCCATTGCCAACTTTTAACTTCAAAATTGAAAAATTCATTAGATAACTAACAAAATTAAGTGGTCAAGTAGACGAAACAAGCGGCCATTTTAGAAGCCAAATGCAAGTAATACCTTGGGTGCAGGTAGAACACGGCCTTCAACTTGAATGAAGCTTGAATTAATAGCAATTCCACATGACCGTAACATTGGCTCAGCATCATATTTGTTCCTTCTCAATGACTGCATCGAACTCAATGATTCAGTATTGAGAATGAATAAAAATAAAATTCAAATGTTGCATGAGCAAGACAAGACAACTTTTGCGTGAGAAAGACGAGACAGAACTCAAATGTTGCGTTAGAAAGACAAAACGTACATCAGACAAAACCCTCATCCTTTCTTGTGGCTTTTGCCTCGATTTCTCAACAAGTGAAGCTCTTTGAAATGTGGACAGTGCTTTTGTGTATCGTTGCAGTGATACCAAAGAGCACAACTGGAAAAGGAAGAGAAGCATTCATGAGCAAGAAAGCAATCACTAGCATTATAATCTTTCCAAATCTAGGAGGGCGTAATCGATCCACCTCAACAGGGATAAAAGTGGGACGCTTGGGCTTCCCCACATTTATACAAGGAAGATCTGATGAATATCGAAGTTCAATGTTCCGATGCTTGACAAAATAATCATAAACAGTGATTTCAATGCAGTCTTCATCACTTCCACCTTTCTGTTTCAATGTAAACCTATAACATGCACCAAAAATGAAGTTATATATCCAAATAAGAAAGAAGACAACATCTAGGAGTGAAACTAATATCATTATTTATTGGAAACTTAAAAAGATGAGGAAATGGCAACTAAGTAACAGCAAGAAAACAATACGTTTGCTCTTTACAGGGCTTTTCGCTTAATCCAGTTATCTTGTATTCTGCATTGGACGGGCTTGCTTTAATCCTCAAATTCTTGAGTGTCCTTTTAGCCTGTTATTTAATTAAAACTTATGAAAAAAGCTGTAAGGAAATGAAAAAACGTAGCAAAGATAAAAATAAATCAGCCGTTGATCACCTTGGTCCAGTCAAGTGAGAAAGGATCTCTGACATTCTGGTTTGCAATTAAAAAGTCCACAACAGGACCAGGCTGTATAATCATAGTAGTTGAAACGTCTGAAGGGAAAATAATATAGAATCAATTAAACTAATAGTAAATCCAAACATATGAGAACGAGTATGATGGTGAAGACTTGCCAATATTCAAAGAGAGGCCACTCTGTGTTGTTCTAAAACTAGAATGGAAGCCTCTACAGCCCAGAACGCCTCCGCCTACATCAGTACAAGAGTTTGGGTCATTATGGAAAAATGACTGTCTGACAAGTA
This sequence comes from Cucumis melo, assembly GCF_025177605.1. Taxonomy (NCBI): domain Eukaryota; kingdom Viridiplantae; phylum Streptophyta; class Magnoliopsida; order Cucurbitales; family Cucurbitaceae; genus Cucumis; species Cucumis melo. The sequence goes on along the minus strand of NC_066861.1, from coordinate 329,547 downwards.
GGCAACCTCTGCAATAAAACAGGTTTGTGTTAGAAAATGTATCAGAATAATTCAACAATCAGATACAGTAGAGATGATATTTTCAGAATGAGCAAACCCAAAAAGTTGTACTTACTGCTTTGATGCATTCTGCCGTAGGATAATATCCAACACCCTGATTGCCTCTTGGAAATTCTCAGATTCCTGACCACGTAAAGCACTTGCTATAGCCTGCATCGGTATCTTAGCAGCAAAGCTGATTTCTACCTTGAATGATTTTGAACGATAGGGTCGTTTCATCCTTTTTCGGTCTCCATTATTGGGACTTCCATGCCCATCAGGACTACAGTTTCCATTGTTCCTGTAGGAATTAAACAAGATGATATAATGACAAACTAACAGGTTTGATTTGACTGATTATACTCAAGTAGGTTCAACCATAACGAAGAACAATTATAATTATACCTGTTTGACGTGATATCCTCAAGAACAACAGTAAATTCGAGTTTATTCCTGGGGAGAGGCCCAACAGTGAATAAACTCTTTTCTCCATCGTAAGCAAAATCTTTGCCTGCAAGTTCCGAATTATATGTTTCATGAACCTTGTCAATAACCTTTCTTCCTACGCCCTTTCCATCAACTGGGCGACCATCTTCATATGAAAGTGCAACCTACAAATTGTCAATGATGTTTAAAAATGAATATGATCGTAATAAAACTACCGCTAGCATAAAAATCATTTAAATTCAAAGCAAAAAACGCTGAATAAGAATCCAGAGAAACAAAAAATGGATATGAAGATAAGAGGATATTATAGAGAAAGGAACGTACACTGTAGTGGAAAAAGTGACCTTCTATATTGGTCACATTCACTTTAAAATGATTCGTAAGCAGAGATATCTTCTGGCCTTTTGAAGCAAGGCCACGTCGTGCAATAGGAACCCGCACAACCTTTTTCTTCACAATTTCGGGAGCCTGCTCTAGTTCAGCTTGAATTGGAACGACATTTGGGGGAATTGGGGGAGGCGGAGGTGGAGGAGGCAACCCTGCATCAGCTCCATTTCCATCCGGCTCATTTGAACTCATCCTGAAGTAATTTACATACTAATAAGGCACAAGACTAGACGAACACGGAACTATTAAGATCAAAATCCCACAACTCATACTCATACGCCAACCCAACTACCAACAGTAAAATCCAAATTCCCCATTCAAATTGGAGACAATATAACAAGGACTTATACAGAACCAAGAAATATTCAAAACAATGTAAGACTGAATGTAGATAAGTGTAATTAACCATAGAAGCCAGTCTCAGCAAACTTCCAAAACAGGCAAACCATGTGAGAAACCTAATACAACCAATTAAGTTTCTGAGAACTACACCAGACGCACGAGTTATTCCCAGATACATCAAAGTAGAGCACGATATGCTTGGATAAATAATGATGACGTTCATGATAATAACACTAAGGGTCCACTAAAAGCAATAATGCGCAACAGAATATACCATCAAAAGGCACGAAAACGTTAAAAATGCGTAACCCATGGTTTCAAGATTAGACAAGAGTATCAAGACGTGGAACAACGAATCACAAAGAAGCCTGACAGTTTAAAGAAACGTCAGCAACAGATATGTGAATATCCTAATTCCTATCCAACGAGGCGGAGCAAAAACATCAAGCAGCTGGTCCAACAAGTAAATTAGAACCCATAAGAACATTGACAATCAGCATGCAAACACACATGCACAAGAACTTTAGCAGATAGAACTTACAGTAGTATGGATGATCCACCATCACTTCAAAACAGAGCCCCCACAATCAAAAATAAGGACAAATCAAAAATTAAAAAAAATAATAATAATAAATAAACAAACGACGTCGCACGTGGACAATCGGCCGAGAAACTTAAATCATTAACCGATCACCACTAATGTTTCTTCGAAAACAAAAACAGAAGGAAGAAAACAGCAGAAAATTACACAAACTAGTATGATCGGGAAAAGAAAAACACTACTCATTCTCCAGAAAGACCGAATTAGGTACGAATTAGAAGAAAACGTTGAAAATACAGCAGTCTCAACAACAAAAAGAAAAAAAATAAAAAAAAATAAAAAGAAAAGAGGAATCATCTTAAGAAGGTTCTAAGAAAGAAGAATAATCCGGAAGAAAGAGGTGAAATAAAACTAAAAGAGAAGCGCATTGTAGAGTTGACAGTCGAGTGTAGCCGCATTCTCTCTCAAAATGGAAAGAAGTAAGAAAAAAATATATAGATAATAAGCAGGGAAGTGACGAAAAGGATTCAGAAGCCATAAAAACATGAGAGACAGAGAATGAGGTAAGAGTTAGAAGAATCAAAACAAGGAAGCGATGATGAAATCATTACCTTAATCAGAGAAGCGAAGAGGAAGGAGAGAGTGTGAAAACCCTAGAAACTGGAAATACGAAGAGTATGAAGTTTAGCTCAGTCCGAGTCAAACACAATTCGGCCTCGCGCTCTCTCTCTCTCTCTATATATATACACACACACACACATATATATATGTAAATGGATAGAGAGATGAAATCAGCTCCGAATAACGACGTTATATTTTTCACTTCCTCTGTTTCATTTTTATATAAAAAGAAAAAAAGAAAATAAAATAAAATGGGAGCTAGGAGTTGGGTGAATCGTAACCGTCTCCCCCAGGATCCCCCTTCGGATGAAAAGATGTGGGAAATGGACGGTCAGAAATTCATGGTGGCGTCTTCGGAAAACGTGACTCGCGTAGCTCAAACTTCTGGAATTTGCCGCGTGTTAAACAAACCCTACTCTTAAACTGACTTTTTTGCCACCGTTAAAATCCCAAAATGGCGGCTTTGTCCCTCCTCCCACACTTTATGGTGCGCGGGTCCCATCTCCCTACTCCAATCGACACGCATAATTTACGTTGCGGTAAATAATAATAATAAATAATAAATAATAAATAATTTATTACGCATTAAATTATTATTTATAATAGGAGGACACTAGGTGGAAGGGTGGGACCCCCTTCTAACCAATAATATAATATAATCAAAACCACCATATTCTATGCTAATATTTAGAAACAATATTTTATATCCAATATCAAGATTATCAAAATCAACTATTACTTTTGAAGTTGTTTTACATCCTCTACTTTATTATTATATATGTCAAACTAATTGTGTGATCTTAGGTTTGGATCGTATTTTGTTTTCTACATGGTCAAGATTTCGTTTAACTTTTAATAAAAATAATTTTTAATTAAGAGTTATATGATAAATTGGTGGTTGTCATGAAGAAGCAGACATTTTCTCAAATTTAGTGAACAAAGCAAGACAGGATAGTAAGTTAAAGTGATTAAAATAGGATTTGAACAAACACAGTAATGGTGCACTAAAAGAGGTAAATAAATAATGGAAGTGGATGGACTAGGAAAAAAAAAACAATAGTAGTGGGTAGAACATTTATCGAGTACCGGCGTGGTATCCCATCCCATTACACTTAAAATAGTAAACTCAGTTCTTTCATATCATTTTTCTTTTGAACAAAATACTTTTTTAAAAATATTTACACAAAAATTAGTAAAAATTTATACTATAATATACTTCTGCATTTAAAATAAGACACCGTAAAAAATGAATAAATAAAAATAGGTAAAATATTTCTATATTATTTTAAAAAAATACTATAAAATATGTATTTTTCTAAAAAAAAATACAATAGTGAATATTTTCTCTAAATGGAATGTGAAATTATCGGAATTTAATATTAAAATCGTAAGATTGTTTGGGTTTGGAACTTTCCTTAAATGCTTTAATGGACTTCTGTGAGCTGCACAGTTTTAAAGTAATAAACAGTTTACTAAAAAGCAAATTTGTGAAGAAAAATAAAACTACATAACAAAAGTAATAAAGTAAATGTCAAAAAGGTTGACTAGATTAAAAGCCATACACAAAAGGTGTTTTTTTCTAAGATTAAAAGTAAAATGAAAAAAAAATATATGTTAAATCTTACTATATTTTTATCAATTTTACCGTTTACAATAATTTTTCGGTCTTTTAAACGTTAAGTAGAACAATTTTATTAAATAATCAACCTATGTATATAGACATAGACAATGAAAAATGAATATATAAGGAATCTTTCTATATGCCATAGGAAGAGGAATTTTTTCTTCCCATTTTTGTAAAGATATTAGGGATGGGAAGTTATTTCTTCCAACATCTCCATGAATGTTTTTAATTATATTAGTAGCAATTCAGTACAAATTTCTTGAAATGAACTCGATTCCATTCTTTATTTTAAATATTGGTTTGAAATTATTTTAGAATAGAAAAATTATAAAACAAAATAGATAAAATATTTACATATATAAAAATTAAAAGTGTTACGAATTTTGTTTTTAATGGTTTTCTTGTGAATAATAATATATATATATATATATATATATATTGAAAGTAGAACAGTAATATAGCAAAGCTTATAATAACATATTTTTAAATTTCCAAGTATCTTAAAGACCAAAGTGAAACGAACTTAGTAAGAAAAAAGTTCTGAAATTTTATTCTCTGCTCCCTTTACGACACTTTACAATTTCCATTCTACCATTCAATTTATTATTTTTATTTTCTCTAACAGATGTAAAAAATGTTGAACCTCTGATATTAAAGTTCTATATCATGCCAGTTGAGTTATATTTATTAAACCATATGTAAATATTAAGACCATTAATTACTTGAAATTACCTCATATTTAAATAGGATTATTACTTACTTGAAATTACCTTTAAAATAGCAAAAATAGTTTTAAGGGATAGATTTGATGACTGCCCATGAAAAACAACATTTAAAAATTAATTTTGAATAACACTCTCCAAAAGAAAGGTCTGTTTTTCTTGTAAATCAAGATCATTTTAACACATGAGGATGCCAAACCAACAGATAAAAAGTAAATAATCAGCCAACAAAAAATAAATTTTCTTATTATTCAATTTCCATAAGGCCTAGACAACAATTTTTTTCCCCTTCTCGCTTATCCAAAATTTCCTCTTTTTTTTCTTCCCTATTTACAATGTTACAGTCCAGATAAAAACAAATGTGACTAACAAACAACATGGGGATCTCTCTTCAAGCTTGCAAGCAGCACCAAAATGAAGGCATAAACCCCAGAGACAGCCTCTCAACTCAATTGTATGTAACCTCAGCAGCAGCCATAAAACAGAGGCATTTTTTACTTATATAATGTACAGAGCCATTTTAGCCTCAAAACCAAACTTGCTCCTCAACTCAAACTTCAAGTTGTTAGAAATGTTGTTCAAAATTGGAATGTTCGTCTCATCACTCTAGTTCCCGTCCTCTTTTGTATGTGCTGCCTTCTCTTTTGCACGGAAATCATCCAAGCTACGGTATTCCTCCCTAAGTAACTTATCCAATTCCGGATGTTTTCTTAGGGGTTCTTTCTGATCTCGTTGTCTACGATAGTGGTGGAATGCCCTGCCAAGTACACATAATAGATGATCTGACCCGTGGCCAAAGATAATCAACATAATGTGTTAAGACAATCAGCTGAAAGAAAGAGCAGAAGGGTTTGGAAATTCAACTACTTTCAACATATGAACAGTCTGAAATATAAGAATTAGGCATGGGTCAACTTTCCAACGATCAAAGGAGCTTTATATCATATGATAGGAAGCCAAGCATAAATTACACAAGACAGCTTTCCTCAATTTATTGCTTCCCATCACTAAAACCATCTGAACAAATTTTTTTTTAGTACAGGGGGCGGGGAGACAGAACCTCCAAGGTCACATCAATTATCACTGCAGCTCACTAAGCTCATCTTGGCCACTGAACAAAAGTCTCAGTTTAATGTTTGACGATTTCCTCATTAATGCGGCAATTTACTTGCGAATCTTGTGGTAGATGAAGTAACTTAGATAGATTAAATCATTCAGTAGGTTATACTTAATTTCAATACCTTGAAAATAACAGAAAATGGGTAAGAACTCACCAGTATTTCTCAAGGCCGTAAAGATTTCCTTTCTGGAAGAACTCAAGGGTAAGCTGTTCAAAGTCCGTGTATAGCTCCTCTCTAAATTCTTTTTCCAAACCATAACTGACACCAGAAAATATGGTCAAATTTATTATAGCAATCCAGAAGGTTATATCTCTGGACTTAATTTTCATTCATAACTAGTTCTTTTTAAAAAAAGTGAGCATTACAGGCAACGGACAAGCTGAAACTTCAGGAAGTTAAGATCGCAAGTAACCAAGAAAAAAGTAAACAATGGATAGAAGGAAACGAAAGCATGATTTATCATCAATACCTGTAGAACCTGAAAAGGCACTCCATTCCATAATTATAGTTGGAAGCAGCGTCTTCCAGTGCATATTTTCGGAAGTCATTGTACATTGAATCAACAAACATGTCTCTAAGAAAATAAGACCAAAACCGATATAGAGTATTCATTTCCTGCATAAATAGATCACTTTAGAGAACTTATATATAAAAGGTAAATGTAAAACATTGGCAGCACCAACTATGTAATAATTTAACTTTAACTCCAAAAGCCGGGTGTGTTGTAAACTTATAACCATGAAGGCAAAGAAAACCTTTAGCAGTTAAGACAGCAGGAGTTAGTAAGAAGGAAGAATAGATCTGAAATGAACTTAATAGATATAAGCTAAGGGCGTTATAAGCAATGAATAGATCCGTTCCTCATTTCACCTAAGCAATGATTAAAGAAATGAAAGATCTTATATATCAAATATAATTTATAAGTTCATATTAATATCTTCAAGGAAGATTCGACACTACAGATTAAATATTCGAGAAAACTGGGCTTTAAACATAAAATATATAAAAATATAAGTAAAAGGCCAAATGATAGAAGCAGTTTATGGAAACTCCATACACATGCATAATTTTTTGTCTGAGAAGCAATAGAGATGATGAGAAAGGAATGTTAAGGAAGAAACCCCACCTCACTGCAACCGATACCCAACTTCTTTCTATCACTCAAGCACTTTTTGTAAAATTTAAGGTACCTAAAATGAGAACAATGAACAAAATTCATGTCACAAGCCATCCTAATATTTGAGCAATTTATAACACAAGTAAATGACCGACTCACTTCTGCTGCTTAAAACCATTCTCTTCTAGAAGTTGGTGACTGGGATGCTGAAAGGGTGGAAAAGACTTGGGAAGGGAACCCACTGGTGGACTATTGCCAAGGAAGTTTCCATGAGGAGAAACACTCAGTTTCGACGGCCTGGAGCTGTAAGTATAAAATTATACTTGTATTAGCCTCATAAAAGTGTGGGGAAATCAATTCAAGTATGATTTATTTGTTTAGCAAACTGAAAGAAAGTAAATTTAGTCCTGCAAATTAACTTCCTTTTTTGCAATAGAGAAATGTGCATGTTATGGAATTTTACACACAGGTAGTGGCTCTTTCAGACTAACCTTGTACTATCAGGAGGGGTAGAACCAAAGAAAAAACCTACAGAATTACTAGGTGGACTCTCTGCTACAATGCCAAGAGAGTTCCGACTCGTTCCATGATTTCTAAAGTTGCTGGAGAAAAAGCGTTGCTTATGTGAAGATTGTTGTTTAGGGAAGGTTTTAGTTTGTTTCTTCCTGGGACTAGCATTCCCAATTTCATCCAAACCACAGTATCCAGCAGAATTTTCACTAGGTTTTGACCGTGCTGATCCTGTAGCACTGCTAGATAATCGTGAGGTTCCCTCTCTATTCTCTGAGTTGCACTTGCTCTTTTTTCGATTAGATCGCTTTTTTTCCAGTACCTTAGCATGTTAAAACAACTTTAACAATCATTCAAATTAGGGGAATGAATTGCATAAAAACAAAATAGGATGCATGGTAAATTCTCAACTTGCTCGTAGAAGTAAAGGCCATCATTTATTGTTGAAGCAAGCTCTTTAGATATTGATTTTGATTCCTTGCCTCCATTTGTAGACCTTTTTTCGGTGGCACGATTCTGCAAAACAATTATAGAGGAAAAATTGTTTTAAAATAAATCCATAAAAGCAAAACGATTTTGATTCTGCACGCAAATTGTTTATACATGCACAGTTTCTGGATGAATAAAAAAGAAAAAGAAATTCAAGAATTGGCATCAGCAGCAAAGGGAATACAGTCTCATAAAATACAAATAAAGAACAGTATCTGTCACTAAATTCATTTGAAAGTATGTGTTATCTTAAATTCATTTAATTAGCTACTATCACAACTGCTTTTTATCAGAAACAAAAAATTCAACGGAATAAAGATGACAATGCCACAGTATTAGATAAAGGGTAACTACAACCAACAAATACACCGATAGTTTTATTTCCATTGAAGCAAAAAATTGTCTTCCAGAACGCAAACCAAGCAAACCCTCCGATTCAAAGAAGTTGGAACAAAAATTTTACTCTGACACTTCTCAACAAGAATATTTGAGTGAGAGAATGAATCGAGGTTTTATTTTATATAAGAATAACGACTTTCGTTGAGAAAAAAGAAAGAATACACCGGCATACAAAAACACCTCCTCCAACAGGAAAGGACTCCAAGTATGCAAAATAACACCTATAGAAAAGTTACAAGGCATTCGAAACCAAAGGCCACAAAAAAATTAATGTTTGTAAAGCAACCTGCAGTTGCTCAACCTGGAAGCAAACCATTTTTCCCAATAACATCTACCTGAGTGACAATAATAAGTCTCTGAACATCTTGATCATTGACAGCAATCTCGTCATCATCTTCATCAATCCTTGGTGGATGATACAACAAAGATTTAGAAAATGAGAACAAAAACAAGCTTCAAACATTCTACAAATTGTATCACAACATCAACGGATCTGGAGTGAAAAGATGTGTGTGCGCATGTGTTAGGTAAAACAATGGATCCACACAACATTGGTGTGATCCAGGTAGATACATCGTACGATAAAATCTATAAAACTAATCCATGCAAGACAACAAAATGAGAGAGAGAGAAAAGATAGATTTACCGTTGATGGAAGTTATGCAGGGAAGAAATGGAGAAATTAGATATGAAGAAGAAATCAAAGAGTTGGTATGTGTGTGTGTGTGTGGGGGGGGGGGGAACAGGGGAATAGTAAGAAAGCCCCCCCCCCCCCCCCCCCAAAAAAAAAAAAAAAAAAATTCACCATCTAGAAAATTCTAACACTTAAATCCTCTGGTTTGTTTTAATTTTTTCCCCAAAAGAAGCTGCACAAAAAGATTGTCCACAAACCTTTTGTTTTCCAACAAAATGATGTCTTAGCGTATATGAATGAAGAATTTGACCAAGTGAGATTAACAGATTGAAATCCCTCCACCAAGTGACCAAGAACAATAAACAAACAAAGATGGATCGATCCCATACCTATTTATGAAGACAAAATCTTTTTTTGTTCCATTTTATTCTCTTATCCCAACAGTGATGATACAAGGAAAGAAAAAATGAAAACTACCAATCACTATATACCTTCCGTTTGAAGTCAAATCGTCTTTCTTTATCGCTTTTTGTTCGATCTCTAGCTCTTCGTCGAGCATAAAAGTGCTTGAAAATTGGCTTGAAAGGTCATCAGCATCATGTCCACCAACGTTTGATGAAATCTTTATACCTTGAGGAGGCAAAGTTCCACGAGAATGTTCTGAATAAAGTTACAATTAGCACAAAACCAACAGACGGTTATTAAATTGACCTCCCCTTTATGTACTAAATTCATAGCAATACTTTTTTACTCCATCATCAAGCTGAACAATCAAACTATCACCTTCCACTATGTCTAGATTAGCTACTTCTGGGCTGTCCCTGCTTGAGAACTGCTCCCGAGAACAACCTTGAAGTATTGAAGATTTGATATTATCATTCGATGCTAGCACCCTAGAACCATCTGAAGCATTCTCGTCCACAAAAGAGTTGTTACTTTCATCCACTGGATTGGATGAGGTCTCAACGTTTAACGTTGATTTAGAGTCTGCAGAAACTGGAACCCACTTTGACCAATCATCACGTTTTCGCACCTTGTCTCCCTACATAAGATTAAGGTTGTAAAGTAAAATGAATTTCATTTTATTACAAGCCCTTGTAGTTTCTAATTCAATTTCAATACTTGAATACTCTTTGGATCCTTCTTCTACAAGTACATTTGCACACACAGAGTACAGAAGTTGTATTGGAAATGCAGAGGGTATTCAAATGGAAAGCCCTACATAGACGTGTCACAAAATTATGCTACTGTTTAAGTACATGATCACAATGGACTATGATTTTACTACATGAGACAACACATTGATATTTGAGGTTCACATTATTCAAGCACACATCTAACCAATCTGCCTAACAATCAAATGAATACTTTCAGATTTATCCTTAGATCACAAACGAAACACTAGTTTCACTTCACTTCTGCTCTATCTATGCATCCTCTACAAAGTACCTAGCTTAGTAGAAACTGGTGAAGCGAACACAAAGCACAATTTCATCACTAAAAATGAAATCTACAAAATTCATCCTTATGAAAAAGGACCAAACAGAATCTCAAACACCAAATTCATCAAAAGTACACTTCTCTCTTCTCCTATCTCTTCATCTTTCTACTCTCTTCCTTTCCATTGTCCTGCGTCAATTTGGTATCTTTAATTATCACATTTGAGTATGATCCACACCTAACTTAAAAACCAATGCAGCAACTCCAAGAGAAATAAAACCTTAGTAACACTAGGAGCAATGTTTCATTTCATTAAAATAAATAAAACAAACAGAATGCTTGTACAAGTTCAAAATGTAGCCAAGATGCCATCCCAACAATCCCGCTATCTTAAAATGAGAATAAAAATGAGAAAGATATTTAATTTCTGCATGTGTTCAGAAGAGTTAGGAAGTACACATTAAAATGTAAAAACTGAAAGAAATAAAAATGAAGATATAAAGGCATTGTCAAACGACAGTATGTAAAGCTGTGAACTTTTGATACCAATCGACATGATAGCATTCTAGTTAGATAGATTTCTCAACACGACAGCATTATGAAAAGAGTGTTGCAGAAAGTCAAACATTTTTAAATTTCATCATTCCAACTGCAGCACTAGAATCCTTGCAGTCTCAAGGTTTTCACTCAAAGCATTTTATAGGATCAATTGAACTAAATACAAATAGCAATAAAAAGAAGAAGCTTGTGCTCCGATTCCTACTAAATCAAGAATTAAACAACCTAAAATGCATGGATGAAATAGGTGGGTGAGTTGCTTTAAAATAAATTCATTTGAATGAGCGTGATTTTAGGTGAAAATAAATAGAAGAGAGTCATTTCAAGCCAACTGAATATATTTTGCATCCATCTTAGAGGGGAAAGAACTGGCAATAATATAGCTACGAACTAATATTTTTATATTCTAAAAAGTAACTTTGAGGAGGGGGGGCAATTAAAAAAGGACAAAGTTAAGAAGGGGATATATTAAATTCCGTACATTAATAAAACCTATTGTCATCACATTTTTTGAGTCTATATTTCCCCAGCTAGCTCATATGAATTCCCTCTGCACCATAAATACAGAAACGAACAACAAAGCCATAAAACTAAATAATAAATACCTGAACTTCAACATTTGCAGATGAATGCAGAGAATCAAGAATAAACGAAATGTCGGTGCTCATTTTCTTGACCTGGAACCAGATTTCCAAAAGAAAATGTTAATGACGAATAAATCTTCAAATTGATAGGACGTGATAAATGAAATGTGAAATCTCTAAGCCAAATATATTGGCAAGGTACAACTTTTGAACCTATTAGTACACAACAGTGTTCCATTCTATTGTGACTATATATAACATGAATCCATGAAGCAGATCTTCTAGATGGAAAAAAAGGCTCATGTCTGAAACACTCCAATAAATATTAAGACTATACCCTTTTGAATTCAGCAATGGCCGATATTGAAACCCATCCATGATCATCCATCAAAGATATTAGATAATGGTCAGTCTTCAGATTTTCATCGCTGCAACCAAAATATAAAGAAAAATGCAGGATTAGCTGAAGGCAGCAATATTAGATAAGGAACGAAAAAATATCCATTGATGAGGGGAAAGCTACAAATAGATGAGTAATACTAACTCAGCCCGCAACAGAGCTGTCAAAGAGCTGTTTGGAAGGTATCGATCTTTATTAAGAAGAAACTAGATTGTACAATGTTCAACCCTAGAGTATAATCTCAGATGCTTGTCTCGAGATGGCCTCCCTTCCCCAAACTCTAACTAATTTCCCTCTCTTTTAACAAAAGCTTATATAATCCCCTTCTCTCTCATTCCCTGTGATCCCCCTATGATACATTTTTTTTTCCATTCTACCCTTATTGCTCCACTCATATTGATACACAAATGGAGGCCTAACACTGTTCCAATGGGAATTAGAAGGCCAAACGAAAAAATAAATAACAGGGTTCAATCAATGTGAATGAAATACTGGTCTAAGAGTAATAAAAGAATCCAGCCAAAAATAAACAATAGGTTAAGCATAAACATTGCCAAAATTCAGGTATAAAAAGCATTGACATTGAATATATAATAAAAGAACTGGTATTAACATGTATCGAAATCTCAATATCCTCAACTAATAGGAGGGAAATCTCTTTCTAAATTGATGCTTGACCTACCTAAAATAGTACTCAATTTGTTTTATTATGTTAGTCCGAAGTGCTAGCATATCTGGGGGAAGCATTGAAGCCCTTGGATTGATAGGGTGTGGAATAAACTGAGGTCTCCCAATTGCATCAGGAGGTGGAACCGGAACATAGTACATAGGTCCATGTCCTGCATCATAGAAGTCTTTGGCAGTAACTAATGCAATCGATAATTTCACATTTTTTATGATGAGATGCAATAATAGTTTCGTGTTAGTACAGTCCAACCATATTTATATTTAGAGCAGTTTAAATATTTGTGCAGCAGATTTTTGTATATAAAGAATAATGGACAAGGAGATTAAGATTAATATGACATATCTCAAGACACCTCAAAGATTAGGATGGAATAATTACCAGGAAAACTTGGACCAACCATGAAGCCAGGAGCTGGAGAGAAAAACGGTGGTCGTATGAAAGGGCGTGGTCCAGCACCATGTTGCATGGAAATGTTGTCTCTTGGATTGAATCCCCGTTGATGATGCCAGCCATGGTTCCAATGAACACCAGACTCCTGCATATTAGGTCTTCTATTATGAATACCAACAACATAACCACTCGGATCACCACGTGGTGGAGGCTCAACAGGTGGAACAAAAGCTTGTACTGATGTCTCGTTGCCAGGCTTAATCATATGTACTTCAACACCAGGTACGGGACGAGGCTGGTAAGCATATCCCGGAACAGCGAGATGTGGAGGATGTAATATGGGTGGAAAAAGTGGAGGCATTTGTGGCTGATGATAAGGTAATGGAACAGAAACATGAGGAGCACCATTTGGATTGCGCTTAGAACCTGGTTTTTGATGATGTGATTGGAAATTCTTGTGCGAATAACTAGGATTCCGAGAGGCAGGTGACTTTTGTGCATATCCTCCCTAATTGAAAGCGTCATATCTCTCACTTTAATTATACTCAAGAGAAAAAATAAAATAAATTGGATAAGATAAATTAATAACTAGCAGGAATGTACGAGAGTCGTTAACAAAATCTCATAGCTATAGGTGATGGACTTCGCCAGGATATTGCTTAATTGAATTTTATGCCAAGCACATGCATGACATTTACAGGAATATTGAACTATTAATAACTAGTTTTCTACCCGGTGAAACATACTGGAATAGTTTCAAAATTGCACCAAGAGTTACATAGCAAATCTTAGTTTCTTAAACATTACACTACTCGTTTGTGTTGACGTACACAGAGATTTTATGTCGCTTTCAGGTCAAGAAAACATGATAAGCAATAAAGAACATTAACAGAATACAAGGAATTGAGGGCAGCTGGAGAAAGAGAAAAAGAAACTGAAGTAAAAGATATTTCCAAAAATAGACCGGAAGGCTCCCTGATACTCGCTCAGACATCTCCATAGATAGCATTATTCACCGGAAAAATGATTGGCCATCATGCAGCATTACATTTATCCAAATTCAGAGACCCCCCAAAAGCGGGTGGAAGGGGAGAGAGAAAAAGGAGGAAAACATGCGAAAACCCAATCCACCATTCAATGGCATGTCGCAGCTGAAATTGAGCACACTAGTTGAACAGCATCAAGCCAGTGTCTAAAAAAACAAACTCATCTCACGACCACTAAATGAGGGTAAAAAACAAAACCGTCGAATGAAGCTAAAATCAAACTCCTATAAGAAACATCCAAAGTTGCTCTAACAAACTAAAATAATGACTCTTTAAGTTAGAAAGGATGATATCAATAACAGTTGCATCCCAGAATAATAAACTTAAGCTATTTTCTGGTACGTTATATGCTAAAACCACAATTTCGGTTTGTGGGTGTGTAGTGTATTAGGGGGAAAAGTTAACCTGAGCTCCTGAAGAAGGAGACTGAAGAGCAGCTACTCCATCAGAAACCTCCCCTGAATCAGAAGACTTAGCAGAAGTAGTAGCATCGAGACTTTTGGGGCGCTGGGCGTCAGCAAGTGCAGGCCAAGAATCAGCTCCCATTACAGGAGCATCCGTGTCCTTGGCATCGACGGCAGTCGGGGTCTTCCAAGGAGACTTACGGCCATTAGTGTCTTTATTGTCGTCAGTAACCTCGGTATCCACCATCACCATTCTGAGCAGCAGATTCCAAGCAAGACCCGGATTTCACGGAGATTATAGGAAGTGAAATAGAAAGAGATTTGAAAGGGAAAATGAAGAGTGATTAGAAGTGATTTTTGGGTAGGGATTGAAAAAGGGAAGGGTGGGTTTTGAGAAAGAAGTGGGGGAACAGAGAAGTGGGGTATTAGTATTAGGGTTTATGAAGCAGCAGAGAGAAACAGTGGGAGAGGTGTGTGTGAAATGAAGAAGAAGGTTTAGGGGGAAGCAGAGAGTGAAATTGAGTTGGGAGAGAATTTATATAGGAAGGGCAAAAGAAAGAAGGAAGGAAGGGAACAAAGACACAAAGAGGACTACGACTGAGCTGTAATTCTGACTGTGAAGTGAAGTGAAGTGTGTGAGATTAGAGAATCGGTCCATATCTTTCTCTCTTTCTTTCTTTCTTTCTTTTTTTCTTTTTCTTTTGTTCTTTTTAATCTATTTGGACGCTTTTCATGAGCTTCCACTCAAACTCCCCCACTTCCTTCTTCTCTATCTATCTATAAAAACATTTCAATTTCTTTGCTTTCAACTTCTTTCTTTTTCTACCCATTTCTCTCATGTGGTTTTTACAAAAACGTTCATTTATAATCATTCTAAACAATAATTACACTACTTTTCATAAAAATCTTTAAAAACGCCTTTCAACTATCTAACTTTGTTATAGATAATTTTCAAGTCAAAGCCTAAAAATGTTACTATAAGAAGAATTAAAAAAAAAAAAAAAAAAAAAAAGGAAAGATAAACGAAAAGAACGATGAACTGACATACCAATAGAAATAAATTATCTACTACAAAATAACAAGCTGGTCCAAAGCCATTTAGCCCTCAAGCCCTCAAGCCTACCTGGATATAGAGGCCCATCACATATATTATCTCATGCATGATGTGTATGAACTAACATGGATCAGAAGAAGGTGGTTAACTGAGTCCAAATCCAATTTAACTCGATCAAACATGTCTTCGACTGGGAGACATTTAGAAATGTTGTTATAGGATAACATTTAGAAGGTTAGGAAAAAATATTACAATGAAACAAGGTCAACCTTACAGCAAATGAAAGAAATTAAAAGTCAGTGAACTAAGTATCGATCAAAATGTTGGTTACAAAAAATATTTTTATGTTTTCTTATTTGAGCATAAATCTTAATGCGTTAGTAATATGAAGGTTGTTTTTTAGTGAAATTTATTTACTTGGTCTTAATAAAAAGTAATTAATAGTAGCAACGTGACAATATGTGAATCACAAGGATGAATTCGAAATTTCAAAACCCATAAGATTAACTTGTAAGATAAACCATCAACATAATTGTAATTTTTAGATCTAATTTTGGTTTTTATTATTGTTATTATTGTTCTTTTTCTTAGAAAAAAAAGGTTTTAAACATTTGAATAAGATTGTACCAAATGTCTACTTCTACTTACTTTAATTGGAAGTGACAAGTTACTTATTTTTGCTACACTACTATGATTCTGCATACTTTTTTTCATCTGATTTTTTCAATTTTACCTTTTACTTTTGTTTTGAATTTTGGCTAATTGGGTAGCTTTGTTTCTTTTTTCTCGAATCAAAATTGTTTATGGGTATATTGAAAATTGACATTTTGATTCTGATGTATTTTGTTCAAATAACAAATACATAATAATGAAAACTATAAAAGGAAAAAGCGAAGTCTATTGTTTGTTCAACGTATTAAAAGTTTTTTAAAGTTTCAAAGAGTATATTTATTTTTATTAAATTTTCAATGAAGACTGAACATCCCGTAACTTTTTTTGTTATATTTGTATACCACGTGTTCCAAATAATATGAAGATATCGAAATGTTGACGTGACAATTTATGTAACCTAAATAAGTTTAAAGTAACTATCGCGTTAGCTTGATATTGATGAAATAGCAAAGTTGCTACTCAGGTGAATGTTAAAGCTAACTACAATCTATATATGCCAAAATGGTTGACCTTTTTTTAAGTTAGAACAATGAAATAAAACTATTGAAAAGCAATACAACAAATTTTCTTTTAGATACTTGGGACTAGTTTGTTTAACTTGATGGGTTTTGAGATAGATTTTTCAAACAAATATATTTCAACTTGTACAATAATCACTTTTGAAGACGTTAAGAGTATAACGTCAAGTAACTATTAATCAACGATTACTATTTTTCAAATTTTCGAAAACTTGTCAATGTAATCAAACCATTTAAATATCCAACAATCCTATCAAACCCTACTCTCTTCAACCCTTCTCTACAAGTCGTGTACTCCCGAAAAACACACATATCATCTTCTAATTAAAAGTCATACACAACAAATTGTATTTGCTTAATTGTTTTTATCGTCGCACGAAGAATAATTGAACCACGCCATAATTCATAACAAAATTATATAGCATTTTCGCTTATTAATTAATATATTCGGAGTTAATTTATAAAAAACTAATCAAAATTTAATTAAACGCCTATATCCATTTTCAATCTCTCATGTAAAATTAATTAAATAATTATTTTACCAATAGTAATGTCGTAACTTAAAAATATCACTACTTTAGTACAAGATTTTGAAGATTTGAGTATCATTTGTATGAACAACAAGTAGATACAAATAAAATTAGTAAATAACTACTAATTTAAGAATAGATCACTTTTTGAAGTGTTTTAAACACGAATATTTAAGAAAAGAAAACTTGGATGGAAAAAAGTATTAATTAAAATATATGCTCATATGATATATGGTTTATTTTCAATAATTACTAATATGCACCGTGTATTACAAAAAGAAAAAAAAATCAATGATAATATACATATACTATAAAAAGAAAAAGAATAATAATAACTCAAAAAACACAAATAGTAATTAAAAATAGAAACAAAGCACCGTACAAAAACGCCGCCGGTGTTTTAATTTATAGCCGGAGCTTGAACTTGCAGCTACTGTTCTTAATGACGATATCGCTATTCGCCGAAACGCTATCAACCAACAGTCTGCACGTCGCCGAGAATTTCACCTTCATCAGCTTCAAGCTCCCCAACTTTATCCTCACTGGCTGTCTCACATTCAGATTCAACGGAATATTTCCAGTCTCTTGATGCTGCTGCTGCAGCGTCGTGAAAAGCGCGGTCGCGTTTTCTGTCACTCCCACCAACGGCACGTTCAACACCGTCCTGTTCCGATGTCCTTGGTAAAATTTCGGTAAAGCCCCTTCGCAAAGCTTCGTTTCCGTGTACCACGCGCTTATATGGCTTCCTCCTTCGTAGTAGATTCCGATTTTCTTGTTAGGGTTCACAGTGGTCAGAGTTAGGTTGAAAACAGCGTCCAGTCGGTCGTTTCCGCTCAACGTAAACTGCGATACTTTCAATCTATCGATTGAATACTCCGGAAGCTTCGGTCGGAACACCAGGTACAGGATTCCGATGACGATTCCGATCAAAACCAGAAGAAGGACTAAAATCGAGATCGTCCAACACAGGCACCTGCAGCAACAACTTCGCCTCTTCTTTGGTGGCTTCGAGTGCATCACCGGAATCGTGCGCTGAAACGGTGGATATTGAACTGCAGTAGTAGTATCTGCAGCATCGGATTTCTGGGTTCCACGTGGGACCAAGGGGTCGGTAGGAGCCGCGGGTGTGGGCGATGGTGCCTCAACGTCGTGGACTGGATGTATCTTTTGGTGCTCCGCCATGGACCGGCCGGCGACTCGATACGAAAGTGGTAATAAATTCTATGTAGAAAATGATCAAAATGAAATTAAAACAAAACGAATTGGTGTATGGAAATATATGTGTTGTTATAGTAACACGTATATATATATATAGATATATAAGAATTATAGAAATTTGGAGGATGGTATTATGCTAAGTCGTGGAATGAACATGTGATGTGAGACTTTTTAACATTCAATTTTTGACTTTTGGTTTTGGGATGTGGCTTTCTAAGAAGGGAACTTCGAATTCAAGAAAAAGGGGGAGTGGGAAAGTATTCTTATTTGATTTTAGTGATTATATTGTTTCAAAATGTTGACTAATAATTGATTATTATTGTGGAAATTTCATTTACGATTTTTTTGATGCGTACATGGTGAGAACTCACAACAATATTATCCTTCTTTTTCTCCCAATGTCAATTTTATATTTCAATCTAATGGTTGGCTGTTAATTTTTAGATTTTATTATTATTATTATTATTATACGAGGGAAGATTATGATCTTTTTCACGAGGTGATGAATTATTATTTATAAAGAAAATAGTTGAAAATATTTACCAAATATATTAAATTTATCTAAAAAATTTATCCTTGGTTCATTTTGCTCTTTATTCCAACTTTAAATTAAGAGAAAACAAAATAATGGACAAGAATTTAACTAATGCCAAATATTATTTCTAGCCCAATTATGACTTGAAACTAATGTATATACTACTTTTACAGTGTTTAAATCTTAAATTATTGTATCAATGCATGCAGTTCAAACCTTATTTGGAACTTAAAACTTATAAAGATTATTTTCCAAAAAAGATAGAAATATTTGCACAATAAAAAAAGATATACATGTTTATAGATATGATGGACCGATTATTATCTTATATTAAAGTTGATTCGTTTAATTTTGTTGACCATTGGAAATAGGAATAGAAGAATTAAGTCAAACAAATAAACGTAGACGTAGCAAAACAAATAAATCTGTATGAAAAAACCTAAATTACAGGACGAAGAAAGGTATGGTTTGAGTGTAAATCAATACTTAAATACTAACAAATTGAAAATGGATTTGTTGAGAAAATAATTAATGATAATAATATTTAGGGGGGGGGGGGGGGGTGCGGTAAGCATGGGAATAGTTTAGTTGAAATTTGAGAAAGATTTGTGAAAAAAAGAATACATTATATAATTGAAAAGTAGTTCACCGAAGAAATGGTCTTTTTTGTTTGCGTGTTCTCATCTCTCTTATAATAATTATGTTTGTTATATATTTCAAATTTTGAATGAAAACTATACATCAATAAAATATCTTAAACACTTAACAGGTGATATTTTTTTTAAAAAATAAAAGCAGAAATTCTTGAAGGCTATTTGGAAGTCTATTTTCCCGATTGAGAAGCTACTTGGTGGCGGTGTTCTAGAAAACATAGCTACCATACTTACTCTTTTATTATTATTATTATTATTAGAGTGTTAGTGTAATTATTTCAAATATTTGGTGAACGAGGGAGGATGAGCCGCGGAATTAACGGTGTCTAACTCAATAACGGAGTATATACAGAGAACTAAAGTCAATTAAAATTCAATGAAACCATAGGGAAAAAATTAAAAAAAAAAAAAAGAAAAAAGAGTGTCAATTTTATTCTTCTGTTTATCTTTAAACAAATATTTATTTTTTTTCTAAATTTTATAGTTTTGTACCGATCTATACCTTTATAGTGGATGTATAGTGGTAAATTATGTTAATTGAAATAAAAATATGAAAACGAAAATGAATTAATTTAGACGTGGAAGGGAATGGGAAGGTTTTTAGTTAGGGAGGAGACGCGTGTGAGAGATAAAAAGTCATGAGAGGCGGCTCTGGAAAGCTTGTTTTGAGCTAAATAAATAATAAATAATAAATAATAAATAATAAATAATAAATAATAAATAATAAATAATAAATAATAAATAATAAATAATAAATAATAAATAATAAATAATAAATAATAAATAATAAATAATAAATAATAAATAATAAATAATAAATAATAAATAATAAATAATAAATAATAAATAATAAATAATAAATAATAAATAATAAATAATAAATAATAAATAATAAATAAATGTTTTGCCTTTTTCTTTTAGTCGAAATAATGTATAGAAATAAATGTAAATTTGAGTTTGCCCAATAAAAGTTTTGATCACCTAATATATTTGACTTCAGGTAATTGGCTTGGCCCTGGTAGTGTTATGGGCACGCCATTCCACACATCTCCCTATCCAAACTACAAATGTATTATATGTTTATGTGACTAAATTAGAGAATGTGTAACAATATTTAATTACAACTTGACCATACCATGACCTAATTCATGTATCACTAAAATTGAAATTCTTGGTTTAATTAAACGATCTATTTTTATGGTTATTTCGGTGTCAATTAACTACAATATTTAGGTATTTTTTTTGTAATGCGGTGAAACAATTAATCATCAACTAAAATTTAATATGGGTTAATAGTTAAAAAATTGTGGGTTGAGTTTTTCTGTTTAAATATGAGAAGTCCTTCTGGAATGAAATAGAAATTTCGATCGGACATAAAATGAAGAGGGTGTAGAGAAACTCTTTTCTACCCTACACTACATGCTCTTTATCTATTAAGTTTACTTAATGTTCAAATTTTAATTTTTTTTTTTTTTTTTTGAGATCAAGAAAAGTAAACATTACGATTATTATATCTTTTATCTTTAGGTATTTTTGTTTTTTTTTTTAGTACAAAATTTTGCAATATTTTATTTGAATGAAAAGTGGTATTGGAAATGGACCATTTAATAAATGTGATTTTAGAAAATTTATTTGGTTGAAAATGAATTTAGAAATCGTTAAAGAAAACAAATTAATTAAAGAAATGAAAAAAGTCTACCCTAATGAAATTTGTGGGAATGGAGATTGAAATAGTGGAGAAGGGACAGCGACACCCTCCCCGAGAAGTGATATTTACTTCCACGATATTGTACAGAAAAGGAAATGAAGTATGAATATTAAATACGTTGGCTACTCATTTGCCTTAATTTACTAATTTAATTTTCCAATACAAAAATTTAAATCTTAAATTTTATAAACTAAATTGAAATACTAACACAATAAATTATAACATCTCTGGATAGAGAGAACAAATAAATAAAAGAAAGAGTGAGTAGATGAAACTATATCCGCACGTAATCTATTCGAGTGGATTCACCGGTTCGTGCCAGCCATTCGAGCCGGGCCCTCATCGGCTCGCACCATCCACTGGAGTCGGATCCTGACCGGTTCGTACATGGAGGTCTGATATGGGCCCCCAGTTCTCATCAAACAATTCGGTGAGTCCATTCAGCTTCAGCGGTGGAAATTGGTTTCCTTCTTTGTTCAATGTTCTTTCCTTTCCTCTCTCATCTTCTTCACTTTCCTCTGCAAATCCCTAAATCCTCAACTTATCTCACTTCTTCTCTTCTCTTCTCTTCTCTTCTCTTCATCCAACAAGGATCGTCTGCTCCTTCTTCATTCTTCCAGGTACCCTTTGTTCTTCTTCGCTTTCGCATAATCCTCATTTCTCCCTTTGTTTTTTTGGATTAGGAATTTAGGATTAGGATTTCCTCTCCCAATTTCTCTTCTTTTTCTTTTTGCAGCTCGATCCTTGTTGGTTTCCTCCCATTTCCTCTTCTCTTCGTTTTCTCCAGGGTTTATTTTTTCCCATTCTATTGTTGGGGGTTCTTTTCTTTTGGTGTAGATTTTTTTGTCGAATCTTCTCTCGAATTTGGTTTATATTTTTTCCTTCTAGTCTTAGGTTCAGATTTATTTTATGGCATTTGAATGCCAGAAATCTGCCGGGATTTATAGAGATTCAAGGGTTATTGGAAAAAATTATTGTGAGAAACCAACCACTGGATCAAGTTGTTTCAACCTAGAAGCCGAATCAGAGGGAATTGAATCTGACGAATCGGAGAATATTGCCTCCCTCACTTCCAAACGTTTGCTCTCTATAAATGCGCCCGTTGGTTGTCGGTCAATTACCGACCTTCCTCCTGCAATTATATCTGAGATTTTGAACTGCCTTGATCCAAAGGAGCTTGGCATTGTGTCTTGTGTGTCTACTGTTCTTCATAGCATAGCATCTGAACACCATGTATGGAAGGAATTCTACAGCGAGAGATGGGGACTTCCAGTTCCAGCTCAATCGGCACCCGTGGTTCCTAATGGACTTTCCGATGAGAAGTCATGGAAAGATCTTTTTGTGGAGAGAGAGTTTAGAAGTAAAACTTTTATGGGGCGATACACTATGGAGGTTTTGCATGGGCACACCGAAGCAGTTCGTACAGTTTTTGTTCTGGCTTCTGCAAAGCTGATATTTACTTCTGGTTATGATTCGATTGTGAGAATCTGGGAATTGGAAGAAGGGTTATCCATTGCCTCATCGCGATCGCTTGGTTGCACCATTCGAGCTCTTGCAGCTGATACAAATCTATTGATTGCTGGAGGGACAGATGGCTTCATCCATTGTTGGAAGGCAATAGAGGGGCTTTCGTACTTGTTTGATGTGAAAGGCCCTCTAAATCACAATATCGAATTCCGGCTTTGGGGACATGAAGGACCTATAACTTCACTTGCTCTGGATCTAACAAGGATTTATAGTGGTTCGTGGGACATGACTGTTCGAGTATGGGATCGGTTTTCGCATCAATGCTTAAGTATCTTGAGGCATGGTGACTGGGTTTGGGGATTAGTCCCTCATGATACGACTGTTGCCAGTACATCAGGCTCAGATGTATATGTTTGGGATACCAATAGTGGGGAATTGGCTACTGTCATTCATGATGCTCATGTTGGCTATGCTTATGCCCTTGCGCGAAGCCATACAGGGGATTTTATATTTACTGGAGGGGAAGATGGTGCTATTCACATGTTTGATATAACCAATCGTCATGTTGATACAAGTGCTCAACTGGTTGGATCTTGGATTCCTCATTCAGGACCAGTTTACTCTCTAGCATTTGAGTTTCCATGGTTGGTTTCAGCTTCAAGTGATGGGAAACTCTCACTGATTGACGTGCGACCGCTACTAAGGACCAAGAAACGAACTCTGTGGAAGAGAGATTCGAGGGGACAGCATGTTCAGAGTATCAGTGTGGAGCCTCCACAGAGAATGTTACATGGATTTGGTAGCAATTTGTTTGGTGTGGACATCGGTATGGATCGTATTGTTTGCGGAGGAGAGGAAGGGGTTGTGAGGATCTGGAACTTCACGCAAGCTCTGGAAGCCGAACGAAGAGCTCGTGCTCTGAGAGGAATTAGGTTAGAGAATAGGATGAGACGGCGTAGGCTTCAAATAGAAATGAACACCAAAAGTGGTGGTGCAAGGAGTGATCAGTGCTCGTTTGCAGCAAAGAAAACACCGATGAACGGTGGTGATCGTGTTAGTGTTTGGCACAACAAACGTGGGGTGAGTGGGAAGCTGAAAGCTTAGGTGATGGAATCATTTGATTATCTGTTTCCTCAATTTGAATTTGGAGTGATGATTAAGTAAAGCTGATAACAGTGAATTTTAGTTGTTAATTCTGTTTCTCAATTTCAAGTACAGGCTAATTGCTAATTGCCTGATTCTGTTACCTTCCCATAAGCTTCCAAACCTGCCCATGTTGCTTCATTTGTATGTGATAGAACGTTGTTATATAGAAAACCTCAAAAAACGAAAGATCTTCTTTCAACTATTCTGAATTCAAGCTTTAGTTATTTAGGGCCTGTTTGGTAACGTTCTTGTTTCCTGTTTCTTGTTTTTGTTTCCATTTTCTAAGAAACAGAAGTGTTTGATAACGTTTCTTGTTTCTCGTTCTCAAAAAAAGTAGAAACGTTTCTCATTTTATAAAGAATTATTGGGAACAAAAAAAAGTAGTTTCTTCTGTTCCGTTTCTCAATTGCTTTTATTGGTTTCCTTTTTCTCAATTTATTTCTATTTGTTTCCTTTTCCTTTTTCTCAATTATTTTTTTTCCTTTCATTTTTCTCAATTATTTTTATTGGCTTTTTTCTTTTTCTCAATTATTTTTATTGGTTTCCTTTTCATTTTTCTCAATTATTTTTATTTCTTTTATTTTCCTTTTTCTCAATTATTTTTATTGGTTCATTTTTCTTTTTTCAATTATTTTTATTGGTTTCCTTTTCCTTTTATCTCCATCGTCTTCTCCAAATAATCATCCTCTTCCTCTTTTACTCATCGTTTTTCTTTGCACACTGTCTTCCTCTTCACCTCTCACCGTCTTTCTCGACAACCCGAACTCTTCCTCTTCGTCGGATCCATAGTTTTTGCCTGATTGTTCCTCTTCGTCGGATCCATAGTTTTCATCTTTCTCTTTGTGCAAATCTGGATTTTCGTTGTGGGTTTTTCTCTAAAGCATCATATGTTAAGAGTTAAAGGTTAAATTTTGTTTTGTTTCTTTCAATTCTGAATATTGAAGACATAATAACTTACTTTAAAATTAATATTAAATTCTAGATGTCACGAAATAACGATGAGATTGTAGAAATTGATGGATTAAAAAGAGAAATTGCCTGAGTAAGAGATGATATTGCCAATCAAATTTGGTAACATTTGAAGGATAAATATAATTTTATGTTTATGTTATTATTTCGTATTAAATGAATAAACTTTTGATAATTTTATTTGTTATGTTTGATGGATAGACCTATATTTTTGTTTAATGTTTAATTGAAGTAGATGTGAAAAATAAAAAATAAATCTAGAAGAAAATCAATAAACAAGAAACAGTTATCGAATACTTTTTTTGTTTATGTTTCTTTTTTTTTTCAAGAAACAAAAAATAGAAACAGTTATCAAACGCATTACTGTTTCTTGTTCTAAAAAAAGAAGAAACAGGAAACAAGAAACAAGAAACAAGAAACAAGAAACAGAGAATAGAAACGTTACCAAACGGGCCCTTAAGTGTTCTTTTAGCTCTCTCTCTCTCTCTCTTATTTAAACTTAACTTTTATTTTTTTTTTATTTAATCTATGATAAGAATTAGGTAAAGGGGCATTTTAGTTGAAAAAAGCTTCAAACTATGCAGCTTTTAAATTAAGATTGTGAAGGCTTTACGCGGTAATAGATTTATGGCAACCAATAAATTTTAACTCAAATCATTTCAATCTTATTTAATAACCCTTTGTTTTTTTAGTTAAAAAAAGGCAGTTTAGAAAATTTTATTTAGTTTTAAAAAGTATTTTTATTATCATTATATTTACTCAATAAGAGATGCAACCCACAAGAGAAAGTAATCTTAATTCTTATTTTAAAAACACCAAAAAATATTTTAAAAAATTTTATTCGATGGATAGAAAAAGAAAAGGAGAAAGTATAGGATTTTTTTTTTCAACCTTACGTTCAAAAAGTTAACAAATGAAAAGAATAAAAGCGAGATTATTCCAAACTTTAGAGGCTTAGACGTAGAGTTAAAAAGTCAAGAAAGATTCAAATGCAACTTTAGGTCAAAAGTGTGATTTTTTATATATTCAAATTTTATATAGTATTATAATAAATAATGATGCAAAATTTATCATATAAAATATATGAATAAATTAATTAGTAACGAGTGAGATTCAACATATAACTATTTTCGATAGTCATGCTTATTGCAAACAAAACCTTACTCTCTAAATCCTTACCAAACACATACTTGAAAAGAACATGAAATAAATACGTGTGATAGAAACATTTATTTTAAAAATTTGCAATATAAAAAATGGTAATCAAAGCAATCAGTTTCTCATCCAATTGGTACTAAGAGTTAAACACCAACCTTAGCTCATGCAAGAAATGATTAGAAACACCAAAACTGAACTCAAAGATTAATCAGAAACTCATCGCATCAATATGGGTTTGATCTTCATTGCTCATCTCATCCTCTTGATTAATACAGGTGCAGCTCTTGAATCCAACGTCACCGCCATGTTCTTGTTGGGAGATTCTTCTGTAGATTGCGGCTTCAATACTCTGTTTTACCCTCGTCTCCACCGCAATTTCTCTCTTCTTCCCTGTGACACCAATGCCACTTCCTCCCTTCTTCCTTTTCTTCTTGGTTCATCTCTTAACCCTTTTTTTCTTGATTGTTTCTTTTACTTTCTTGTGTAATGTTACTATTCTCTTGCAGCTGACAAGATCGGCCTCCCGCATGCTCAACCTTGGTACAATCAGAATGGATCCCTCGAAGCCATCCTAAATGGCCTCAACTTCGGTTCCCCACAAGCAACGATCATGAGCAACGGGCAAAGCTATCAGTCTCTCAACCAACAACTACGCCAAGTCCTCGATGCCATTCAACTTTTACGCTTGCAACTCGGGCAACACGCTGCTCGCCATTTCATCCAATCATCCCTCTTCTACCTCTCGTTTGGTGAGGTTGATTTCATCAATCTTTATCTTTTGAAATCGTCTGCACGTAAGTATGGTGGTGAGGAATTTGCTCGACTGCTAGTATCGCAAATGGTGATTGCCATAAGAAACTTGCAGGAAGCTGGAGCGAGAAAGATCGTATGCATGGGAATACTGCCGTTGGGATGCAGTCCTCGAGTGCTGTCTGAATGGCGTGATTCCCCTGTGGATACGTTTGATAAGAAGGGGTGTGTGAAAGAGATGAATGAATTGATTGGGAAGTACAATGAAGTAATGGGAGAGGAAATGGTGAAGCTGAATGCAGAGTTCGAAGATACTCAAATGATATTTTGCGACGTTTACAAAGGGATGACGGAGATCATTGGAAATCCAACTCGATATGGTATGTGCAATAAAATGTGATTTGGGTTGTTAAAAGTGAAATATTGTAGTTTTGAAATGACGACAAATTGTGTACTGCGTGTAGGATTCAAGGAATCAAAGAGTGCGTGTTGTGGGGTTGGCTGGTATAATGCAAGCGCAGTAGGATGTGTGGCAATGGAGATAGCGTGCAGGGATGTTAGGAGATATGTGTGGTGGGATTTGTACAATCCCACGGGAGTTGTAAATTCTTTGCTTGCGGATTCAGCATGGAGGAATCAACCCTTCTCCACAATCTGCCATCCATCCACTGTTCAAGATTTACTACTCACATGAGTTTCCATAGGGCAAATTTTTGTACTTTTGTTGGGTTGTTTTCATAATTTGACCTAAAAGAATCTATATTTTCCTAATTGGGTCTTCCTACTAGTTGGGTTGGTTCAGAATGCAATCACTCAAAGTTGTGAATAATAAAATAAACAAAATCCAATGTCCTTTTCGTACTGCCAAACTGGTAATCGCAATCACTCAACATCCCATTAAACAAAGGTTTCCCAAAAAAGACTAGACGGCACAAACCTAAATCCTTCCGCCTTCATTTCCAGATCTCAACTCCCTTCAATGGCTGCCCGTTGCCTCCAAGGTTTCTCCTCTCTTTCTCTAAGCCCTACTACCACACACACTCCATCCTCCCGCCCTCCTTCTCTTCTCATAACCTGCTCCTCTAAATCCGACAATGCCCCTCTTATTGGCCGCAAGCTCCGAGCTGCCGTCATTGGCGGTGGCCCTGCGGGATCTTCCGCTGCCGAAGCTCTCGCAGCTGGTGGCATCGAGACTTACCTATTTGAGCGCAGTCCATCATCTGCCAAGCCATGTGGCGGCGCTCTCCCTCTATGTATGCTTACTGAGTTCGACATCCCTGCTCACCTCATCGATCGCCATGTTACTCGTATGAAAATTATTTCGCCGTCCAATCTCGCCGTCGACTTCGGAAAAACCTTGAAAGCCCATGAGTTCATACCCATGCTACGCCGCGAAGTGCTTGATTCCTTCCTCCGTTCCCGCGCTCAGTCCAACGGTGCTAATCTCATCCAGGGCCTCGTGCTGAATCTCGAGCTCCCTACCTCCTCCAAAGCACCGTACGTCGTGCATTACACAGCTGAAAACTCCCGGAAATCCTTGGCCGTGGATGTGGTGATCGGTGCGGACGGCGCCAACAGCCGTGTAGCAAAGTCGATCGACGCCGGAGATTACACGTGCGCGATCGCCTTCCAAGAGAGAATCAAATTACCAGAGGAGAAAATGGAGTACTACGAGAATCTGGCGGAAATGTACGTAGGGAACGACGTATCGCCAGATTTTTATGCTTGGGTATTTCCAAAATGCGACCATGTGGCAGTGGGGACGGGGACGGTGTGCTCAAAACAAGACATAAAGCGTTACCAAAGAGGAATAAGGGAAAGGGCAAAGAGGAAGATAAGCGGAGGGAAGGTGATGAAAGTAGAGGCACATCCGATACCGGAGCACCCGCGAGCAAGGCGAGTGGTAGGGCGGGTGGCGCTGGTAGGTGACGCGGCAGGATACGTGACAAAGTGCTCGGGCGAAGGCATATATTTTGCAGCGAAATCGGGGAGAATGTGCGGAGAGGCGGTGGTGAGAGCATCGGAAGGAGGGGAGAGGATGATCGGAGAAAGGGATCTGAAGAGAGAGTATTTGAGAGAGTGGGATACCAAGTACGTGGGAACGTTCAGGTTCTTGGATGTGTTGCAGAGAGTGTTTTATGGGGACAATGCCGGAAGGGAGGCATTGGTGGAGATGTGTGGGAATGAGTATGTGCAGAGAATGACATTTGAAAGCTATTTGTACAAGAAATTGGCTGAGGGAAACCGATTGGAAGATGCTAAGTTGATGTGGAACACCATTGGAAGTCTCATCAAGTGTGGAATTGTTGGGAGAACAGAGACTCACAAGGTTGCATCTTTCCTCTAGCTTTGTTTGTAGTTGTAATCTGCCTTACCTTTGTTTTTGTGTGAAATCATCAAATCAAGTTCTATTCCAAACATTGATATACTCCATTTTATTAATGTGGTTCTTCGTTTGGATGGGTATACATTTTAATTTCATGAGATTGGATGAATTGAATTAAATGGGGTAAATAAAGTAAAAAGAGTAAATAATGGGATTGGATAATTTGGATTATTAGAACTGAAACTGCATTTGGGAAGTGTAGCCAATAGTGTTGAGGTAAGCTGCCATAGCTTTGTTCATGGGTGGTGGTCCGCACCTCAAAATCTGTTGCAAAATGAAGAACATTGCCTTCTTTTAGCGCAAAGTCTCTCTTACAGAGAATGAAAAACGAATGAAGTGTCAAGGGTGTAGTAAAGCAAAGCAAAGCAAAGCAGAGTACACACCCGGACATTAGGGGATGGCGCAGGACAGTGCAGCCGTATCATTTCCTCAGTTACAAAGCCAACACCACCATCCCATTCTTCTGGAGGCTGTACAGTGCAGAGAGCAGAGAGCAATTACAAAAAGACATAAAGAAACTGCAGAATGTATTTGCAAAACCCCCAAGTTGTTTACCTGATTGAGGACATAGTAGATAGAAAAACGGGTAGGGAACGTAGTTGCAAGACTATCCAATTCTTCCTGCAAACACAAGTAGAATAGAGGGTATACGTGGTTTAATATAGGGTAGTTCCAATTTCCAAATCCAAATTAAGAGACCAGAAAGAGCACCTTCAGAAGAATGTCTTCATAAGTAACATTAGCATAGATAAGATGCACGTTGGTGCGATCCACTGGATTTTCTAGTATTGCTCTTGCAACCTGAAAATGAAAAATGAAAAAGTTCAGCAATGTCGAATATATTTGTTTGTTAAGACAGATAGAACACAAATACCAATACGAATCTTCACTCAAAACTTAGCCCGTGCTCATACCTGGAACATAGGAGTTATGCCTGTGCCTCCAGCAAGCATTCCAAAGGCCTCTACTTCATTAGGTTCATACTTGAATCGTCCCTACAACCATTTGCACACACAGACAGAAAACAACTCTATAAATAATAAATAATATGATTCTGAGTATGACAACGTGCGCAAAGGCTAATTAAATGCTTTCTTCTCTATAATTTTTCAAGTTGGGTAGGGCTGCAGGGGCCATATAAGCAAATGATTATCAAGATCAAAGATTATTAGTTACTTGGATAATAAAATTAATCAAGGAAAAACAAACTTCGATCCACTCTTTCATCGGAACTAATCGCACGAGTCTCTTGTCATGGCTGTACTTGAATGTAAATTTATGTACTAAATAAAGAAATATAGTTGAATGCAAATAAGTTAGTTAGTGGTATATAATTAAATTTATCTTCAACCAATTGCTTAAGCAAGCTTTTAGGTGAAATTCCCCTACCTCACAACCCTTCACAACCCTGCACTCGGAACACCCCCATTTCAAAATTCTGAACCTTCTTCCAGAGACCATATAACCTTATGGCATTACGAATATCATGCCAATGGCCCAAATCCAAGATTCCCTGGCCCAGTTTTAGATTTTTCCAATTCAAAGGTAAATAAATCAATATTTAAAAGCACCTCGCTCCTCGAGAACTAAAAATTTGAGATCAAAACTAGTTGACTGTTCGATGCACTTCCTCGAAGTTCTAATAACCTAATATTGAATGATGAATCCCCCAGAAAGAAGTTATTTTTATCCTAGATGGTCAGTCTTTGCCTTCATTTTTTAATTCCATTCAATTCAAACTCTAAGACTTTAAGTGGTTAAATCAATACCTCCTTAGATGAAATAAATAACTAATAAACATTACTCACATACCAATCAATAAATCACCTAAAACTCAACAAATAAACGACTACAATCGAGCCAAAAACTTGTGTGAACCAAAACATTAAAACAAAAGAAAACAACTCATCAACTCAGCAATAGAATACTTTAAACACATCTAAAAAGCATCCAACACCACCATAGAAACTAGCACCCACAAACATATCCACACCCAGTCCAGCCATATGTGTAAATACTCGTTTACTCATAGATATTTGGAAAAAAAGAGAAGAAGAAAACTAGTCTAATGAAAGGTATTAACTGACTTATTCAAGCCAAATATTCAATGTTCAAATTAACAAATTCTACTTAATGTAGTTGCTGCTGAAGGACAAGTTAGCAATACCTTTGGACCTTTCACAGCCAAGTAATCACCTTCACGCATCTCACGAAAGTGATGGGACATCCTTCCTTGTGGATACATCTACATACAATCGTAGTTGTAAGCCAAAGTACCAAATGTTAAAAACTACAAACTATTGCATATTGGAAGTTTAAGGCTATACCTTAATGACCAACTCAAAGTATCCAACATCTGTGTCCAAAGTGGTTGGGGTGTAAGGTTTCACAACATCTTCACCTTGGCTATCTTTTCCTCTGTACAACAACACATCAATAAATCGTCTGAAGATTCATAACATTCCATAGATGAATCTTCACTCCACTATACAAAGTGGAGAGAGTTTCTTCTTGAATCAAACGAGTATTAAAGTGAATAAAACCTGCAGCTCATATGCTGCCCAATCGGCAGCCCCAAGATTGAGGTTGGAGTCGGAAGAGAGAATCTGAACTTTGCTACATTGTGGCTAACCTGTGTGCGTTTAACTAGTTTAAATTCCTTGAAGTTATCAGGGTCCAAGCAACCTATCATAACAGAAAACAACAAATCAAAAAAAGACATCGAAAACATCTTGAAGTAGCAAGAAATCGCAAATAACAATAAAATGAAACAGGGTTGGAAGGGTTTGTTCCGGGTATTCTCAAATCCCAATACTCGGAGCTTGGTATTCTCATCAAGCAAAACAACAAAGAAAGGCACGAGTAGAAGGAACTGCAAAAGAGAACAAGAACCTTTGGATTTGGATTTCTTGGCGACGTAGAAATAGTAGGCAGTGGCAACGCCGACAGCAACCACAGCGACGGTGGTGGTGAGAAGCTCAGGCCTGAAACTCGTCGGCATTTGGGTAGGAAAAAAGAGGAATTGGATCACAAAGCTTCAATGGTTGCCGTACTCGGGAGATGCGGATGCAGCCGAAAAGAAGAAAGGGAAATACGGAATGAATGAATCAAGGGATTATTTTACTTTTCGCATAAATCAAATCACAATACGCTTTTTTACAACCCACTACCACTCCCATTACTGAACTGACTTCGAATCTTCTTCCGATGGGATTAACATTTATATGAAATTGTTCCAACTCAAATTTATTCCATTCCACAACTTGTTCCTATCCTACATAACTTATACCTTCTTGTCTTATTCTTACAAATTCAACCGACCTATACTAAAATATTAGTTTTAATTTTAATTTTAATTTTCTAAAGTAATTTATTTATTTCAGTAATTCGGATTAGTTAGTTATTAATTACTGTTGAGTTTGTTCACTTTGGTTTAAAATTTAGTTTCATTCTTTGATAACTTTTTGTTTTAGTACAATAGGAATAGATGGATAGTTTAAATTCTCTTTGCCCCCAAATCCTTCCCAAAGATAAAAGACCACTAGGAGTGAAGTCAACTCCATTCCCTTAACTTTTACTTCTGGGGACAAACATGTGGTTAAAGAGTTGTACAATTAAGTTTAGATCAAAGGAATATATTCCAGTCAAAATGAGTTTATCCTTGCAACTGTTGTAAAGAAAAGAGAAGAATATATTCTAAAACTCGCATGATAAATGAAAGTTGTATTTATTTATACCTATATTTAACTGGTTTCTCTCTCCTCCCCGATTAAAATAAAAATATTGTAGCAGTAGCTGAAGTAGTGACTTAGAATTCGAATGTGAATAAGGGAAAGTGAAGAAGAGAAGTAAAGAGGGTAAATATAATAATGAAGAGGAGTTGGCATTCAATTACAGGACACTGGGCACCAAAATGAAGGAAGATTGCCTTCTTTTTTAGCAAAGGAATTCAAGTAGAGGTGCTGATCTGGGTCTCTAACACAAACAGAACAATCAGATAACTCATTGGAAAAATTCGTCCGAACCAAAGGTTTTAGAATACAAAATGTGCAGATGTTTGCACATAAAATCTGGCATTTCTCTCAACTTGTTTCAGAATCACTGATTGGCTCCTCAGTTTCTTCTTGGATTTTGCTTGCAGCTTCAACAGTTCTCAGCTTTGAGACCTGAAACATGGCCAGATGGATGTCCCCTGTCAGCAAAAGAAACATCACAACGAATCGATTCAGATGAGTATCAAATGAAACAACAAGTCTTTTCCTTTGGAAAATGTAAACAAAATGCAGAAACAGATTGAGACCAGCAATCTTTATGTTGAATTGAAGAGGGTAAAACAACAAAATGTAAAACTCAAGAAATGGGAAATGGGGTAGTCTCATAAAAGAAAAGAGGGGAGAAATTATAGTACCAAAAGTAATGCAATTGCCAGATGATACAGCAGCAACAACCCCAGGGTTAAGCCTCTTGTCGTCGATGAAAGTCCCATTGGTGCTATCTAGATCTATGACCAACAGCTTGTCTTCTTGGTTTTTGATACGAGCATGTTGACCCGAGACTGCTTACATTTCAGAAAACAACTCAATGAAGTTAATGCCAAAACAAGAACCCAGGATTTAGATTAGGGGAAAATTAGACCTGTAGCAACCGGAATTACAATGTCAGCTTTATCAGGAAGGCGGCCAACAGTGACCTCATTCTGCATTAACCCCAAAAAGATTTTCAGACCAGAGGTGGCTCCACTAAATAGAGACTCGCAATGGATTATTATTCGAACTCACCGACACAATTTCGAAAGCATCTGGCATTTCTACTTTTGAACCTATATGCTTCCACTCTCCATCGCCTGTGAACATAATAATTTACCAAATCTTCAAGTAAAATGATGCAACAGAATAAAGGTTAAGGAAGCGATGTGGCTGACCGACGGGTACCAGAAGCCAGCGGGAAGAAGCTTGTATATGTCGAAGAAGCGATCGTCCCCTTGGCCGGAACTGAATGCTGAGACTGAGACGGGGCAATAACGATGGCGAAAGGCCGGAGAGTGTGCTTCGATGTAGGGATGGGGTTGAGGAATTGGAATAATTGAAGAAGGAAAGAGAGGAATGGACGGCCAACTCCATAGCTGTGCAAATTCTGCAGAGGTTTCAGGAGCTCAGTGATTCGACAATGATCATCATCTTCTGTGTGGCCGTCATTTAATGCTTTTTACGGATAACTCCATTTGTTTTATCACTGGCGACAAATGATATGTGTGTGTATATATATAAATTTGTCTCATCACTCCTTAAGCAATATAAAGTGATTTATAAACTTTCAATTTACATCAATGAGATGGTTGAATTTGATTCGAAAAAGGTAAGGTTGTATAGATTGTTTGTAATTCTCAAGAATCTCCTAATTGCAACGAACAAGTGCCTTTTAAAATTAAAATTCACTGAGTACCACCGAGTATGGAGGATTGCCATTGATACCGCATTTTAATTCCTTATAATTTTAAGGGTTTTTTGTTTTATAATGTTCTTTCATGTTAACAAGGAAAACTTTCCTTTTTTAGAAAACATTAGTTAGTAACAAAATTAAAATCCACATTTTGCAATTTAATGCTATTTGGATCCATTTCTAGGAACGAGTAAGTAATAAACTTGTTCTGAAACTGGAATCATGTATCTGCTTCTGCTTCCGGTTTTGATAAAATTTTTAATCGCTGTTACCAAATATGAATTATTTGTCGAGAAGTTTATTCCAATTTCTAAGAGGACATTATTGATTGTGGACAAAAATGGGCAACAAAATGTAATTCCAAAACGCTAGAGACGATCGATCTCTTTCAGAAATCGGTTTCTTTCAAAATAATTTGATAAAGGAAAAAGAGTGAAAATTGAAAGAAAAAAATGGTGAGTTTTAGGTCCAGTATTAGTCAAAATTTCCGTGGAAAAAAATTATGCCGCGAGTTGATCCGCGGTATCCATTCTAATCTTCTCAAGTTGCTGCTTCTTCTCCTTCTTCCTCTTCTTCAATTTGGTAGCGGTTCCGAGTATAGGTTTGCTATGATCAATGTACTTTCCTCCAAAGAACTGGCCAAGCACCTTGCCGCATCCCGAACAACACCTGTCAACGATGCCAAAACAATTAAAAACACAGAATCGATCTCAACCAAGAGACAAGTTACGCATAAATCAAATACGAACAAACAATTAATATCCGATTTGCCAAAGGCTCTTTACGTCACTGACGCGGTACAAAAAAAGAAAAAAAGAAAAAAAGAAAAAAAGAAAAAAGAGAGCGGATTACTATTAGAATTAGAGGAATGGTAATCCGAAGAACAAATCAGATTAAAAACGAGAAACAATGAAGAGATCAATGTGCGCAGAGGATAGAACACAAAAGCGAAGAGGATCGGAGCGGATTCTCACATGAAATCATCGAAGCGATCGGGTTCCCGATGTGTGAGGCAGTGAGAACAATGCAGCATTGAGCGGGAGTGGGAGCGTGAAGGAAACGAAGCTTCCGGTTGCAGAGAAGCGAGAGGAAGAAGCAAAAAGAGAGTGACGATGTATTAGAAAAGAAATTGGGGGCGGAAGATGTGTTCGTAATTCTCAACCCTAACGCGTTTTTTTGGCTATTTATATGTTCGATCTACCTTCTATTCCGTATTCTTCATGGACTTAATATATTTGCTATTGGGAAATTACCCTTACCTTCGTCGTTTCTATACGGACTTTATGAAGTTTTTCGAGGCTGGTTTGGTACTTTTACGTCTCCTATGCAATAATATTTATGCTATTCTTTTTTTGACAATTTCTCTTAAATTTATTTCTTTTCATTCAATTACCCTAAACAAAACGTGATAGATCACCCGGAATAAAAATCGCGGGTCCCATAATATGAGTTTTGACTTCGTTTGTTCTCTACTTGTACTTACTCAAATATTTAAATTTGTAATCAAATAACACAATTCGATTGATTAGTTAAAATAATTGAATTGATTATTTTAAAGTGCTCATGTTCAAAAATTACGTATCATGGTCAATGTCTTTGTAGTCATAACTACCATTGTTGTGTTACTATTACCATTAAAATAGTATCAATTTTGATACATAATATCTATTTAGTACTATATTTACCATTAAAGTTTAACGCAATCCAATTAATAAACTTAAGATGCTCAATTCGATTGCATTTAAGAACTACTTATCATGACTATTAGCATTGTAGTTATTGTTATAACTAACACAATTGTTCGAAAAATTATCAATTTTAACATATTTATTGCTATTGTTTACTTTCAGAACTAGAAATAGAGTAGTGATAACTATAAATTTGATCACAATTTCAAATAAACAAAATAAAAACAAATTCAATTATGTTTATAATTCAAGTTATCCATCAAATTTCTTTACAATTATATTAAACTCCCGGTAAATTTTGTTATGGCCTGAATTTCATTATTGTACTTGGATGCAATACAAATTATAAGTCACCAATGTTGAATGAATCACTGTGAAGGTTGTTCCACTTCGACAGGCATGATGGGGCTCAGGCTCCTAGCATACCAAAGCAACAATAAGGCAGATGGCAGCAAAATAGGCAAAACCAACTTTAGGAACACACAGGGAATCGTCTCTTTTAAACGTTGTCCCGTTGAAATTGTCAACTTTCCGTTGTTTTTTGGAGTGTCACTGTGTGGTTCGTTGTGGTTGGAAGCCAAATTAGTTTGCTTTATTTCTTGATCTTCCAAAATAGGATTGTGATGAGGTTGTTGTTTGGAGTTGGACTGGTCCTGCTGCAATGGCTGGCGGACATGAAGAATGCCACTCTTGTATTTGGCAGTAATGTTAGCGGTGTTGCAGTTTGACGGGATTTCGAACTCTTTGTAAAAGCGCTGC
Organism: Cucumis melo; assembly: GCF_025177605.1. Classification (NCBI taxonomy): domain Eukaryota; kingdom Viridiplantae; phylum Streptophyta; class Magnoliopsida; order Cucurbitales; family Cucurbitaceae; genus Cucumis; species Cucumis melo. The sequence continues at coordinate 292,394 of NC_066861.1, read as the reverse complement.
ATTGTGTGCTTGTTATTGCTCTTCAATGCCCGCTCCCCACTAATCCTCAACTTTCTTTTTGAGGATACTTGAACCTTAATTTGCTCCTTTTCGAAACCTACAGTAGTGTTGAATTTTGAATTAGTCACACCACAAAATTAAATCAAATTAAATTTGGCTACACTCTGTATTACATATCAATTAGGAGTATTTAGGCCGGCAAGAAGTTGGAAGAACCAAAATGGAGATAATAATTAGGGGGGGACAGGATTGGACAAACCAGGAATGTAGAGGGTGAGAATGATGCAGCCGTCCTCTTCCGACCGCTCCACCGGAGGTTCGAAATCTTCATAAGTCCGGTGATGTTTGTTGGATGATGCCATATTATATTAGTTTGTTTTTGTTGATTTGATGAATGTTTGTGTGAAAGAAATTATGGTTTCGGTTTTATAGAGATGGAAAGGAATGGTTTTATTATATTTCTTGATGTGGGGGAAGGTGAAGGTTCTTTAATTTGCTTCTTTGGGGTGTATAATGTATATACCTTTACCTTCTTTTGCAATCTTAAATTATATTGTGCACAGAATCATTTTACAGAGTATGTTTGTGTTTGTTTTCTCTTTTTCTTATTGAATTCGCCACCAAGCTTTGGAATCTTTCTTCCTCTTCCCTTTCTGTTTTCCTCACGTTGTTTCTAAGCTAACATTAACCACTCAAGCTCCTTTTTGGAAACATACCCACTCAAGTTTAATTCAACATGATTGTAGACTATACATTTTATATAATATATCAAAACTGCACAAAGAATATTTATAAATAGAATAAAATTTCAAGCTTATTAGATATTATCGGTGTTTAGAGGCTATCAATAATAAATGATAATTTATTATATTTTGATTCATTTTGTTATATTTGAGAATATATGATAGTAAACTTGAGGGGTTAGCTGCTGTGCCTACGCTAAATCCACGGGGGCGGCCAGGTTGCATAATTTGAGTTTGACCATGTGACTGATATTGGTAGTGGAGTCGGACCACATGAGATTCAGTTTCTTCATTTGAGTCTTGAGATGTTTTTTTAAAAGAATAAAGAAAGCAACAGGTAAAAAAGGAAGTTTGTTATGGCTGCTGCAAAGGCTGGAATTACCGAGGCGGTGAAGTGAAGCCATAAATATCAAAGGCGACAGCAGAAGGAAAAACCTAAAGTCAGCCAATAACGCCAAACCTCAATTTCACCATTCATGGCAGATAAAAGCGACAGACAGTGCACATGCCAGGACACTCGGGCACGTTTAGTATGATTTTTTGAACTCTGTCATTTCAATTTTCAACTCAACTTAATCCAATGTCTCTGTTTTGGTTACTGGGCCATTCCCAAATAAAAACAAATTTCATCTGGAGAAAGTTTAGAAAAAGTAATTATTAACTTTCCAAGTTTTCTTTTCCGTAATGAAAATGAAGATCCACCGAGTGGAAAGGGAACGCTTTTTAAACAAGCTCATTGCAAGAATTTCAATGCGTAGTATTATACTATCAATCGATTGGAAACACAAATTTCATGTTCCCAGAAATTGGTCTCAATCACCCGAACAAAGAGTCATATATAGTCTCATCTCTACTGCCGCTTCACTTCCTTCCCCATCATCCACTCTACAATGGAGAGGCATCCCGACAAAGCATCTCCCCTGCTTTTTGCTGTTAATCAACAGAGATATGAGCTCTCCTCTGTAGACCCTTCCACTACTTTGCTCCAATTCCTTCGCCAACATACTTCTTTTAAGAGTGTCAAGCTTAGCTGTGGGGAAGGTCTCTCTCTTTCTCTCGAATTACTTCATGTTCCTCCAAATCATTACTTGGGGTTCTTTTCACGAAAATGTTGATTTTCTCTCTTCTATTGGTTAATTGCTTTTAGCTTCCTTTTGTGTCTACTGCAAATTAAGTATCAACACATTATGCACTTTAACTATCTGTTTCTTTGGCTACTATACTCGCCGTTGCCTCTTTCACAGTTCCCCCACATGGTTACCTTGTTCATGCCTTTCATACTTTTCTAACTACTACAACTTGATCCTATATATATCCTTGATAGTTGCAAATTTATTTCCGTGAACCTCAGCTTTGGATATTCACTCATTCATATTCCTTTTTTGGTAAATATATATCAAACGACTTTTACTGTTAAATATGATTACCGGAAAGCGTATGTTAAAAGGTTCTGTTTGAACATGAAGATGATGTTCTGCTCAGGCAGCTAGGTCCTTCTTTTACCAGGGAATTGGATCACTATTTCATTTCTAACTAATCATTGGTTCACTATTCGATTCTGCAAGAATCATTCTATGGAACTTGCTCAATCTAAATCTGTTGACGTGTTTGGTTATTTTGAAACTGTAGGCGGTTGTGGTGCTTGTGTTGTGCTATTGTCCAAGTATGATCCTGTGTTAGACAAAGTCGAAGATTTTACAGTAAGTTCATGCCTCACGTTGCTTTGTAGCATACAAGGGTGTTCAGTTACAACCAGTGAAGGTATTGGAAATAGCAGGGATGGCTTCCACTCAATTCATCAAAGGTTTGCTGGTTTCCATGCTTCTCAGTGTGGCTTTTGTACTCCAGGAATGTGTGTCTCACTTTTTTCAGCCCTCGTCAATGCTGAAAAGACCAATAGACCCGATCCCTTATCAGGATTCTCAAAGCTGACAGTTTCTGAAGCTGAAAAGGCCATTTCTGGAAACCTTTGTCGTTGTACAGGATATAGGTCAATTGCTGATGCTTGTAAGAGTTTTGCTGCTGATGTCGATATGGAGGATTTAGGGTTGAACTCATTCTGGCCAAAAGGATGTGGCAAGGAAGTGAAATCGAGTAAATTACCTCTTTATAGTCAAAGTAATAGCCTGTTATCATTTCCAGAATTTTTGAAAAAGGATCTTGGGCCTATCTCTTTTATGGACTCTAAGGGGCGTACCTGGTTAAATCCAGTTAACATCAAGGAGGTAAGCAGATTACTAGAATGTAATGGGATGGTCAACACAAGTAAAACAAAGCTCGTTGTTGGCAACACAGAAGTGGGATATTACAAAGAAACTGAACAAGTTGAAAGATATATTAATCTTAGACACATTCCTGAGCTTTCAGTTATCAGAATAGATTCAACAGGTATAGAGTTTGGTGCAACAGTGACGATTACAAAAGCTATCGAGGCCTTGAAAGATAATAACCATGAACCATCATCCATAGGTGAGATGGTGTTCCATAAAATGGCGGTCCACATGGAGAAAATTGCTTCTGGGTTTGTACGAAATACTGCAAGCATTGGGGGAAATTTAATGATGTCGCAGAGGAAACAGTTTCCTTCAGATATAGCCACAATATTTCTTGCTGCAGGTTCCATGGTAAATATATTAAGGGGTTCCAATGAAGAAGTGATTTTGTTAGATGAGTTTCTCAAGAGACCTCCACTGGGTCCTAACTGTGTACTTTTAAGTGTTAAGATCCCAAATTTGGATTCACTTAGACATATTTATCCAAGAGATACTACCATATTGTTTGATACTTTTAGAGCTTCGCCTCGGCCTCTTGGAAATGCAATGCCATATCTAAATGCTGCTTTCTTAGCTGCAATCTCTCCGTGTAAAAATTCCAACGGTATCGTATTAAATAGCTGTCACCTAGCTTTTGGAGCGTATGGGGCTAAATGTGCTATTAGAGCAAGAAAGGTTGAAAATTTTCTAGCTGGAAAAAATATCGACTACAATGTCATATATGAAGCTGTCTCATTGATTCGAGCTACCATACTCCCTGAAAAGGGCACATCATTTCCAGCTTATAGGACAAGCTTAGCAGTTGGCTTTCTTTTTGAGTTCTTAAGCTCTTTGGTTGATGGCAGTGTTGCAATAAAGAGTGATTCCCTAGATAGATGCACAAATACCTCGTCAGCATTACCTTACAACAAATTTAGTTCAAACCATGACATATTCGATTATAACAAAACTAAAGCTCTACTATCATCTGGAAAGCAGACAATTGAATTAAGCTCAGAATATCATCCAGTTGGAGATACAATTATAAAATCTGGAGCTGCTATCCAAGCTTCAGGTACTTCATACTTTTAATAATATATAAACACAAACTTTTAGTTTTTATGATTTTGTATATTTTATTATTATAAAGATGAAATGAATTTATCTTAATAATCCTGATGAGTCATCTAGCCCAGTCTTCGTCTTGAGTTAACTAAAAGAGGTTAATTATTCAAGTTTCAAACTTCATAAAGTCTTCTTTAGCAAACGTAGTCTGCATGGCCGGTCTTGTCTGGGTTGATACTGTTGCATGCGGGTCTTCAAGCTCTAGTCAAGTTGACAAATTTTTCTCCTCTGTTTGTATATATATGAAGAAGATGTATGTACTGTTATACTTCCAATACTGCTGTGCACTTTAGGATTAGGCTATTTGTTTGTCATGATTTCTTATTCTTAGATCAGAAAACCAATGAACATTTGCAAACGAATATTTTAGGTGAGGCAATCTTTGTGGATGATATTCCTTCACCAACAAATTGCCTACATGGAGCATTCATATACAGCAGAAGGCCCTTGGCACGGGTGAAGGGACTAAATCTTTCTCATGAACCTCAACCAGAGGGAGTTATAGCTGTTATTTCCACAAAAGATATTCCTGTGGGTGGACATAATGTTGGTGCTAGAACTATATTTGGCGATGAACTTCTATTTGCAGATAAGTTGACCGAGTGCGTTGGTCAACCAATTGCTTTTGTGGTGATCCTATTGACTCGCGATTCATTTATAGCAACTTTGGTATCAGGAATCCTTCCTTGTTGATGTGCTTATTTTCTATCACGTTTGTTATTAGGTAGCAAATACGCAGAAACATGCAGATATGGCTGCAGACCTTGCAGTGGTGGATTATGACACAGATAATTTGGAAGCACCTATTCTTTCAGTAGAAAATGCTCTTGAAAGGTCAAGTTTCTTTGAGGTCCCTTCATTTCTGTCTCCAGAACAGATTGGAGATTTGTCAAAAGGAATGGCTGAAGCAGATCAACATATTAAGGCTGCTCAGGTACCCTTTGCTATGATATGGTTGGCCTTAATATTTAATGATGATATTTCAACCATAAGGAAAAATATGGAATTTGTTTGATTTTGACCATCACCCATTTAACAATTTCTCATACAAGTTAGTTTCTAACAATACTTTTTTACAAATGTTCAAATTTTGAAGTCATTTCTTCTAATATTTTGTTGTTATTATTTATTATCTATCCGAAATTTGAACTTGTTTCTTCTTATATTTCCATAAATTTTTACATTCAGATCAAACTTGGGTCACAATATTATTTTTATATGGAGACACATACTGCACTTGCCATTCCAGATGAAGATAACTGCATGGTAGTCTACAGTTCAAGCCAATGGCCAGCTAACGCCCATTCTGTTATAGCAAAATGCCTTGGTGTTCCTGAACACAATATCCGTGTAATTACTAGGAGGGTTGGAGGAGGCTTTGGTGGAAAGGCCACAAAATCTATGGTTGTGAGTATTTACTGTCAACTCTAACTATTTTCCCAACCAATTGTTTGATGTACCTTTTTGAACTTTTAAAACCCAAGATTTCTCACCATTGTTTGTGTATGTCCGTCTTTTTTTGTTTTTTTTGGATTTACTAGTGATGATGTTTTCTCAATTTCAATAGGAGGCAAGGAAATTTTAAGTACATATGTAATTTTGATTACTCCTACAATTTTTGGATGCCAATGCCAAAACGACATGCTTTTGTTGAAAAATTTATGATGGTTACAATTGTGTACTTCTGTGTATAGATAGGGGTAGGATGACAATTCATTAAATAAGATTCTAAGATGACATAGTTGCAACTAAAGCATTGAGTGAAGCTGTTTGATTCTTCAATTGACATCAAAGCATTCTAAAAGTTTTTCTAGTTTCCGGAGCACAAGGATGCATGTTCATTTGGAATCTGAGCGGTTGTTTTAGTGTATCCAAATATCTTAACAAGTCATGTTGGGACTTGGGTAGATCCCTAATTACAAATTAGATATTTTCCAATTGGGGCAAATGCATCCATAGTGAATGCAATGGATATCTTGTATTTAAAAAACTAGCAGTTCACCCTGACAATCTTCTTGGGCCTAAATGACTCAAATTTCCCCCGTTACAGATAGAGTATTTTCAACTTCTACTACCGCTCATATTTTAGCTTTCACTATTGTCTTTATCAATATTGATCATTAGACAGTAATTAGATTTTTGTTTTAAATTCTACCAAAAGAAGATGTGTCAGAAGGGAATCTTTAGCTAACTATATAGGTTTTAATAGATTTGGGGTTATGCAGTGAATTATACCAGTCTCATGATTTATGTTGTATTCCATTGATCTATGTGAAGTATACTTTATTCTTGCACCCCTCTTTAACGTCTTTGCTCACATGTTTTTAGCGGTACTGTAAAAAAAGAAGTTTTATGGAATCAACCTACAGAATGAGATAATTGTGTATCTAAGTTAAAGCATTTCCTGATTTAAGATCATTCCATTCTTCATCGTTCATGCATGCTCAACATTTCTATTGTTTGAATTTGGCCTGCCTTGTTTTCTTCTTCTTCTAGGAAGCTCGTTATTAAGGTTTTCCTTATTCTCTCCAATGATGAATAGTAAACTTTAATAAATGAGTTAAAACCTTCTAACAATTATGTTTTTTTAGGTTGCTACGGCATGTGCACTTGCAGCTCACAAGTTACGCCGTCCAGTCAGGATCTATCTTAACCGGAAGACCGACATGATAATGGCAGGAGGGAGACACCCAATGAAAGTTAATTACAATGTGGGGTTTAAATATAATGGTAAAATTACAGCATTGGAATTAGATATATTGGTTGATGCAGGGATGAGTTGTGATATAAGTCCAGCTATGCCACACAACATTGTCAATACACTTAGGAAGTATGATTGGGGTGCTTTATCTTTTGACATAAAAGTATGCAAAACAAACCACACAAGCAAATCTTCAATGCGAGCCCCTGGAGAGGTACAAGGGTCCTTTATTGCTGAGGCAGTAATTGAACATGTAGCATCTACCCTTTGCAAGGATGTGGATACTATCCGAAAAGTAAACATGCATACTTTTGACAGCCTCAAATTATTCTTCAAGGATGCAGGTGAACCTCAAGAGTACACATTACCTTCGATTTGGGATAGGTTAGCCACATCTTCAAGTTTAAAACAAAGGACTGAAATGGTAGATAAATTTAATAGCTACAATAGATGGAAAAAGAGAGGCCTTTCTCGAATTCCTGTCACTCATGAGGTTATTTTGAGACCAACTCCAGGTAAAGTGAGCATCCTAACCGATGCTTCTGTTGTTGTGGAAGTTGGAGGTATTGAACTTGGCCAGGGGCTATGGACAAAGGTAAGGCAGATGGCTGCGTATGCCCTTAGCTCAATTGAATGTGATGGAACCAGTGACCTGTTGGAGAGGGTGAGAGTGGTTCAAGCTGATACCATCAATTTAATACAAGGAGGCTGTACAGCTGGGAGTACTACCTCTGAATCAAGCTGTGAAGCAGTTAGACTTTGCTGCAATATACTGGTAGAGAGACTAACACCTCTAAAGAAAAGGCTGGAGGAGAAAATGGGTTCGGTCAAATGGGATGAGCTCATATGTCAGGTTGTAGAACATTTTGGTATTAAGGAACTACGTTTTCTTGGTATATTTAGTATTTTTCTTTAGTTTGGAGTGATTAATTTTTGTAGTGTTGCAGGTTCTCAAGGTGTTATTGATGCATATACATGATTCTGAAAATTTAATTTTTAGGCACTTTAAGTTTAGTTTCTATAGAAGTACCTTGTGATAATTTGGTTCTAATATTATGCAGTAGGATCTATTATGCATTTTAGCTTTTTAAAAATAATATTGTCCTTGGATATTATCATAATTTGCTAAAAAAAAACTGTCTATTCTGTTTTTAGTTCATCAACGTTCTTCACATTTTTTCTAATGCTTACTGGGACTATTCCCCATTACACTTTTCAACCTTCATGCAATACTTTTGTGAAACCTGCTTTTGGGTCAGACTTATGATCAAGGACTTCTGTTTTGGGTTTTCTATTTATTTATAAAATTCAGTGGTAGCCACATGGCTTGTTCTTTTAGTCTGGTGGTTGATTCGTAATTCTGCTTGGTTAGTACCTTTGATGAGTAGTTTTCTTATCTCCTTATAAGAATTATTTTGGCTTATGACCAAGGACATACATTTGGGTTTATAACACCATAGTCATTTCGTTATGGAAAAAGTGCAGGCAAACTTGCAAGCAGTGAATTTATCAGTTAATTCTATGTATATTCCTGACTTCGTTGCAATGAGATACTTAAATTATGGAGCTGCCGTGAGTGAGGCAAGTTTACAACTAACGCCTCCCTTTGTATTTTATGTTGTATCAACACTCTCATATTTGACCACTTCATTGCTCGTGTATCTCACTGAAAAACGAAATTCACAAAACTCATGCTATGACAGGTGGAGGTTGATCTTCTCACAGGAGAAACTACAATTTTGCGTGCAGATGTTATCTATGATTGTGGACAGAGTCTCAACCCTGCTGTGGATTTGGGACAAGTAATTATTGAATCGTTATTCAATCTTCTAAAATTTTGAGTTCGTTTTCTAATTTTCTGAAGTTATCACTTTCCGTATTTTTTGAGTTTTACATAGCTACGGTTCTATGAGAATATATTGATGAAATCTCCAAACAGAAAAACCTCTTCCTCATTGGGAATTGTTTTTTGCAGGTTGAAGGAGCTTTTGTTCAAGGAATTGGATTTTTTATGTCAGAAGAATACCTTACAGATCCTGATGGACTAGTGATTAATGACAGCACATGGACTTACAAAATTCCTACCATTGATACCATACCAAAACAGTTCAATGTTGAAATTTTGAACTCCGGACATCATAAAAAACGCATTCTCTCGTCAAAAGGTAGGTTAAACTGTATTATTTTCATTCAAGATCTTAATTACCATTTGCTTCATTAAAAATCAACGGCTCATGCAGTATTGTATTTATCCATCTTTCTGATCTTGGCTTAACATAGAAATTATAAATTATAAATGAAAGACATAGCATCTAACCCAGTGAAAGCAATTATCTTTACAATGAAATTAGAAATGAAAGAGATAACATCTAACCTAGTGAAAACAATTATCTGCACGCGTCTAAATGGTAAGAAAGTGAAGCATAAATAGTTGAATGAGCTTAGAATGCAATAGAAGGCAGATGTAGTTAGACTGAGAGGTCTGTGAATTTTGGTGTTGTACGTGGGTTATTTGAGGTGGGATTTAATGAAATAAAATGCTTTTTTGCAGCTTCAGGAGAACCACCATTAGTTCTAGCTGCATCCGTTCACTGTGCGACAAGAGCGGCTATTAAAGAAGCACGAAAACAGTTATGTACATGGCGCCATCAACTTGAGTTTGATTGCTCGATAATATTAGAGGTTCCTGCTACCATGCCTGTTGTTAAAGAGTCATGTGGGCTGGACTGTGTGGAAAGTTACCTAACATGGATCAAGGAATCAAGAAGCACTAGGATCTGACGTGAAATTTGGCCTCTGCAAACATAGGTCATGCCAATTACTCATAATAATGCTCGTGATGTAAAAAGAATATCAGTCTTTGAGGTGATGCACTTGCTCATTTTGTCAATTTATTATATGCAGTAGAAAAATGAGTAGAACAACAGAGATCACGGATCATTGGGGAAAGTAAAATCAACCACTTACCATACCATGTTTTAACAATATAAAATGTCTGTCACTTTCATTATGTTATTGCCTTTTCAAGTGAGGGCTATCAAATGTTTTATTTTCTTTTTATTCTCTTTTCTGGCAGTCTGGAGAGTGTTGTGCCAGTGCTATAAAGGTTTTTGTAAAAGCCAGTATGGTTTGTGAGTGTTTGGCTTTTAGTTAGTTCGACACAAAGCTTATGGCTTTTAGTGATATGATTGAGGAGTTATTCCTCCCTCTGTCCTTATGAGGAAACGAGTTTTTTTTAAATGAAAAGTTGGGTGTGTGCTTTGAGAGGGAATCTTTTGATGTTTGGTTCTTGTGGAGTTAGTGTTATCTTTAGGCATCAGCAATGGGTTCCTTTTGCAATTATTCACTAGGTCTCATTTTCCTTTATTGGAGTTCCTTTTTTAGGATGCTTGGTATGTCCTATTTTTAAATTTTTTCAGGATGGAATTTGGTTTTTAGTTTTAGTTTTATTATTATGTTTTTTAATAAAAAGAAAATATGTACTCGAAAGTGTTTTGAGGTTAGAATAGCGTTCCTTTACTAGTTTGTTGTGAAAGCATCAACTATAGTTATTGCCACTCAAAAGTGAATGGATGGAGAAATTAATATAAAGAAAATTTAATTGATGTCAAGTATTAGGTAGTATTAAACTGCCAATTCACACAAAAGCTTAAGCTGGTGGTTGAAAGTGCAGGGGCTTGAACGCAGGACCTCCCTGGACTACCTGCTCTAATACCATATTAAACTGCCAATTCACCCAAAAGCTTAAGCTGGTGGTTGAAGGCAAATTTTAATTATATATCACCAACAGGTAGTATTCTGATGGATGGTATAAAGACATCTTATATCCTGATCATCCAATGCCATCTCGTTGATGGATTAAAATTGATTTTTTGGATTTTAACTGGGTTAGAATTAGTGGGCTTGGCCCAAGGAAGGATTTAATCTAATTTCCTTTCCTTTTTTTATCATGAGCATGTTGTCTATTTATTTCCCCCTTGTATCTTTGGTTAATATGAAAAATTAATAAGAAACTCAGATCGTGGTTTTTCTCCCGGTACTCGAGTTTTCATGTAATCGGTGTCTATTTTCTTGACCTTTTTAATATGGGATCAGAGCGGGGTAAAGACGAAACCTGAGACACGATTGTTGATAAAATCCAAATAGATACGAATTAGACAGCGGTGGCCGCCTTTGGGATCAATGCCGCCATCGTGTAAAAGTTGCTCCACTAGCTTCAGAAGCCGTCGGTGATCACAATGGGCCCACCCTCATAGTCAGCTGCACTGCCTAGTGGAGGGAAAGAACTACACGCGCCACATTTGTCGCTAGCACGTACCCCCACGTGCCGCCGTCCATTGTCTTTGTAGTTTAGTCGGCTACTCCCAATCGTGGCCCTTTGCCCAGTTGCAACACCTTCTTGGTCAGTCGCACATCCACATGCCGCCGCTGTTCTCATTTCACGTGCTGCCCTCTTTTCACACACCGTTGCATTCTGGTCCTTTACAGCAACCACACTTCCATGGTATCGGGATTGATCAAGCCTATAATAAATCAAGGTTTGAAGTTGGTGAATCTTCGGCACAATCCAAACCAACCGACTTGCCGTGTATTCTAAGAACCGAGTAACTTTGTTCTTTACTTTGTCCTCAAATTATATAACTAGTTCTTTGACACCATCTGCAGATGTCTTTCCAGGAGAGACGTGAATAGCCAGAACTATTTTTTCTGGTCTCTAACAGTCAAAATGTTTCTTGAGGGCATCACCAATTTGGTTTTTAGACGGGGGAGACTCTTTGCCCCCCATTCAGTGATGCCCAGGAACGTTTCTGGAGAGGAGAGGACTCTTTGCAGATGGAACTCTTGACAGAGACAAGGCTAGGTTAGTTGCAAAAGGGTTTTTACTCAGACTTATGGTGTCGATTACTCTAAAACTTTTTCCTCATTTGCAAAACTAAATGTATTTGCTGGTGTGAATAAAGACTGGCCTTTATATCAGCTAGATGTTAAGAATGTGTTCTTGAATGGAGACTTGGAAGAAGAAGTCTATACGAGCCCTCCTTTAGGGTTTGAAACCCAATTTGATCATCGAGTTTGCAAACTTTAGAAATCGTTGTACAGACTAAAACAATTACCGAGAGCATGATTTGATAGATTTACTATCTTTGTCAAGTCCCAATGGTACAATCAGGGGCACTCTTATCACACCTTGTTTACAAAAGTCTCTAAGGCTGGAAAAATTGCCGTGTTGATTGTTTATGTTGATGACGTTGTTTTATCTAGGGATGACATCGCTAAGAACGTCCATCTAAAAAGGAAGATGGGTGATAAGTTTGAAATTAAAGGCTTGGGGAAATATGAAATATCCTTGGGATAGAGGTAGCTAGATCAAAAGAAGGTATCTCCATATCTCGGAGGAAGTATACATTGATTTGTTGACCAAGAAAGGTATGCTAGGATTGTTCTGTTGATACTTCTATTGAATTCAACTACAAATCGGGAAATTTAGGTGATAAAGTTCAAATTGATAAAGAAAAATATCAGTGCCTTGTGGGCAAGTTGATTTACTTGTCACATACTCGACTGGATATCTCTTATGCTGTGAGTGCCGTTAGCCAGTTTATGCAGGCTCCCTCTGAGGAACACATGGAGGCAGTTAACAGAATCCTGAGGTACTTAAAAACAACTCCTAGTAAAGGGTTGATGTTCAGAAAGACTGATAGGAGAGCTATTGAGGCCTATACTGATTCTGACTGGGTAGGGTCTGTCATTGACAGGAAATCCACCTCCAGTTACTGTACCTTTGTATGGGGAAATCTCGTAATCTGGAGAAGTAAGAAGCAAGGGGTTGTGGCCAGAAACAATGCTGAAGCTAAGTACATGGTTATGAGCTTGGGGATATGTGAGGAAATTTGGTTCCAGAAAGTTTTATCGGACATTTATTAGGACTAAGAGGTGCCAATGACATTATTCTGTGATAATAAGGCAGCTATTAGCATCGCCAACAATCCAGTTCAACATGATAGAACTAAACATGTGGAGATGGATCGACACTTCACTAAAGAAAGACTGGATAATGGTAGCATATGCATTCCTTATATCCCCTCGAGCCAATAGGTTGCTGATGTTCTCAACAAGAACTTCTCAGACAGAGCTTTAACTCATGTGTTTTCAAGTTGAGTCTCATTGATGTCTATGTCCCAACTTGAAGGGGATTGTTAGAATTAGTGGGCTTGGCCTAATGAATGATATAACGTAATTTCCTTTACTTTTTTATCATAAGCATGTTGTCTATTTATTTTTTCTCTTGTATCTTTTCTTAATATGAGAAATTAATAAGAAAGTCAGATCTTTGTTTTTCACCCGATACTCGGGTTTCCACGTAACTAGTTGTCTATTTTCTTTATTGCTTTTAATAAATTGTGTGGTTATATTGATGGAAATATCAAGAGTTTATTGATCCCAAAGAGTACTTTTGTAAATAAAAATTTATCTAAATCAATAATTAAGTGTTTTTACCTCTAAGTTATAGATATTGATATTAGTGAAGATTTCATATTGCAATTAACAGACGGTATTTTTCTTGTGTTAGGGATATATTGATATCGGCATATGAACATATAATTTAAACATTAATCTCATCCTAGAGTCTAGATATCTTTGTTTTTCCTATTGTGACATCCATAACACTTTTTACCAAGAAGTCTCTGGGAGAGAAGTATTGGAGGTTTTATCATTGCTTTTATTTACGATTCATTACCTAAGAGAGGGGACTGATTATTTTCCATCTTTGTTTGATGGCATTCAAACATTCCAGTTTTTTTTCATTTGATTGTGGTTCTGTTTCAGGAAAAAGATATGACGGACCTCCAGTCAATGCATGTGGCTTCTCTCATTGATGCACTACGTCAGATTCTCTTTCAATGTTTGAAATATCTTCCAGAACTAGAAGATTGTTTCTGAATGCTTAACTTTCTGTTCTTTTGGTACTATTAACTACAATTTACGACCTTTTTATTTCCTTTTTTCAAAGAATAAAACATGTTTTGTTTGTTGGATAAATTTAGGATTGAAAATAGAGGAAGATAAAAGTTAACTCCAGGTTCTAGATAACCAAGGTTATTTCTCCAGTTGTACAAGCTCAAAATAAGTCCCGATTTGTCCAAATCTGATTGTCTGAAATCAACTAAGACAACCTCGAAAATCAAATCCTTGGTGATCACTGATATATCGAAATTCTAGTGTCCTAGGTTAAATTTTTCTTTTGGTAGTTCAGAGGTTTAAATACTCGAGGCGTGGATTGAAAGGAAGTCCAGTAATGGGTCTCTCTCCCCTTTGCTCATAACCTTGGTCTCAAGTCAAAATAAGACCTTAGACCATTTGTTTCTTCATAGTTCATTGCCTGTTTGTTGAAGTATTCTCATTTTGAAATTGGTACGATAACATGCTAAATTTTTGTGGAATTGTGGGGGCTTTATTATGGAAAGAAACCAGAGTCTTTGAAGATCTTTTTTCTTTTTTTTTTTTTTTTTGGGGGGGGGGGGGGGGGGGGGGGGGGGGGGGTAAGAAACATTCAGTTTACTTGCAGATATTTCATATGTTACTACAACCTTTCCATGTTAACGTTTCTTACAGTGTTTCTTGGGAAGGGGTTCTCTCTGCACGTGGCCCCTAGGCTGTTCTTATAGGGAAAAAAACAGAAAGTTACCTGGAACATATTGTGATCTCTTTCAACCAAAAAAGCTTCATTTGAGTACTGAGAACTATGTCACCTTTTGTATTTTCCTTTGATGGCTTAGTTATGCTTCTGGTAGGCAGTGGATATGATGATGGCGCTTTGAGGTGCGTCTCCCAGTCCATTTTCCATTTTATATTTTTGTAATTGCTCATAGTATAGCCATCTTGTACCATGAGTTTTGTCTCATTATTTATATCTTTATTAACAAAGAAACGTGTATCCTTTTCAAAAAAAAAAAAAAAAACTCTTAAAACAAGAGTGAAGTGCTAGATCTAATAATTGTGAGTGATTCATGAATGATTATTTCTTCTCCCAAATTATCTGTTTTATCAAGAAACATAAGTAAAATGCTCGCAGTTCTTGTCTGAGCATTTTGGTAATTGAAGTGCTGACGTAGGCACGCTTTCTGCAACAGGGCATTGATAGAGCATTTAATTAGCAAAAGCTTTTGTTGTAGTAAAATAAGTATTTGAAATCAATTCAGAGGAGAAAATAGAATCAATCCAGAGGAGAAAGTTTCATAAATCATTAATTGAGCCAGCTTTCCTTTTTTCCTCAGTTTTTCTGCTAAGCTGGTCAATAAGAAGACTCCAATGGAATCCACTGACCTATTTCATCTGATTTTCATTTTAAAGGTTTAGGAGTTTAAGATAGCCGGATAGATGTAAAAGAGGTTGATTTTGGAGAAGAGGAAGCCATTTTTCCATGGGAGACAAGTTGGAGGAAGAAGGGGAAGCTCTGCACCTCCTATTTTTGGCAACATCTCATCTTTTTTTATTTTTTCTTACTCTAAACTTTAGTCTATTGTTGTTTATTTTTCTTTTATGATTTTTTCTAATTGCTTCCT
Organism: Cucumis melo; assembly: GCF_025177605.1. Taxonomy (NCBI): domain Eukaryota; kingdom Viridiplantae; phylum Streptophyta; class Magnoliopsida; order Cucurbitales; family Cucurbitaceae; genus Cucumis; species Cucumis melo. Next base: position 277,009 of record NC_066861.1, on the reverse strand, counting down.
TTATTTTTCAGCTTGTAACATGAATTAATCACTTGTAAGTGATGATCAGAAATGTTAGTATTAATCACTTGGTTCTTTCTAAATATGGTTTTGAGTGTTTTGAATTTCTATGTTTGGGTTTGTCTGGCCAACAAACACTTTAACACGGTTTTCATGGGTTTCGGGAACAATAGAGAAAACTGATTACTCGAAAATGCTATTTCTGGAAACCCTTGTCGTTGTACAGGATATAGGTCAATTGCTGATGCTTGTAAAAGTCTTGCTACTTTATTGCTGAGGCAGTAATTGAACATGTAGCATCTACCCGTTGCAAGGATGTGGATACTATCCGAAAAGTAAACATGCACACATTTGACAGCCTCAACTTATTCTTCAGGATGCAGGTGAACCTCAAGAGTACATTTTACCTTCAATTTGGGACAGATTGGCCCATCTTCAAGCTTAAAACAAAGAGCTGAATTGGTAGATAAATTTAATAGCTTCAATACATGGAAAAAGAGAGGTCTATCTAGAATTCCAATCATGCATGAGGTTATTTTTTAAACCAACTCCAGGTAAAGTAAGCATCCTAACCGATGCTTCTGTTGTTGTGGAAGTTGGAGGTGTTGAACTTTGCCAGGGGCTTTGAACAAAGGTAAGACAGATGGTTGTTTATGCCCTTAGCTCAATCGAATGTGACGGAATTGGTGATTCTTGGAAAAGGTGAGAGTGGTTCGAGCTGATACTGCCAGCTTAATACAAGGAGGGTGTACAGCTGGGAGTACTACCTCCGAATCGAGTTGTGAAGCAGTTAGACTTTGGTGCAATGTATTGGTAGAGAGATTAACACCTCTCAACAGAAGGCTGGAGGAGAAAATGGGTTCGGTCAAATGGGATGTGCTTATAAGTCAGGTCCCTTTCTATACATATTGTAAAACATTTTGATAAACAACTATATTTTTCTTGCTATAAGTCTTTGTCTTTAGTTTGGAGTGATATTTGGTTTTGAAGTGTGGGAGGATCATCCAGGTGTTGTTGATGCATGTACATGGTTTCTGATATTTTCATTATTAGTCCACGAAGAACTGTTTCATAAAAGTTAATGGCATCCACATCCCTTTTCTCTTTAGTCTGGTAATTGATTTGTAATTTTGCTTCCTCCTTGTAAGAATTATTTTAGGCTTATGGTTAAAGACATATCCTTGGGGTTTTAACACCTTGGCCATTTCATGATGGAAAAAGTGCAGGCAAATGTACAACCTGTGAATTTATAAGTTAATTCTATGTATATTCCTGATTTGTTTCAATGCGATACTTTAATTATGGAGCTGCTGTGAGTGAGGCAAGTGCACTAATAGTACCTTTCCTTTCTATTTTCCTTTTATCAACAATCTCAAATTCGATCATCTCACTGCACGGTTCAATTCACGAAGTCAATGCTTTGACAGGTGGAGGTTGATCTTCTCACAGGAGAAACTACAATTTGCGTATAGATATTATCTATGATTGTTGGACAAAGCCTCAATCCTGCAGTGGATTTGGGACAGGTAAACCGTTTAAAATGTTCTTCAATCTCCTAAAGTTTTGAGTTTGTGCACTTTTTCGAGTTTTATATAGCAATGGTTCTTTGGGGATATATTGATCTCCTAAGAGGAAAAGTTCTTACTGGTTGGGATCAATTTTTGTAGGTTGAAGGAGCCTTCGTTCAAGGAATTGGATTTTTATGTCAGAAGTACTTGACAAATTGAGATGGACGAGTTATTAGCGACAGCACATGGACCTACAAAATTCACAATTGACACCATACCGAAGGAGTTCAACGTCGAAATCTTCTACTCTGGACTTCATAAGAAATGCATTCTCTCTTCAAAAGGTAAGATAAACTGTATTATTGTCGTTCAATATTATATTTGCTTCATTCTAGAACACTAAGGCCTCGTGCAAACAACACAGTATGTGTTGTAATTATTTGTTCCATGCCATCATCAATATGTTGGCTTAACATTAAAGTATAATAGAAAAGAAGAAAGCATGATAGCAATTGTAGTTAGGGTGGGAGATATTGGTGTTGTACAAGCGTTCGTTTGAGGTTGTATTGAATGAAATAAAATGCTTATTGCAGCTTCAGGAGAACTACTGTTGCTTCTAGCTGCCTCAGTACACTGAGCGACAAGAGCGGCTATTAAAGAGGCACAGTAACAGTTACATATGTGGCACCATCAAGACGAGTCGGATTACGCTTTACAGTTAGAGGTTCCTGCTACCATGCCAGTTATTAAAGACCTATGTGGGCTAGACAGTGTGAAAAGTTACCTGAAATGCATGAATGAGAAACACTTGGAGTTGAATAGATAAAGATTTACTTGGCCTCCCCCAAAACGCAGGTCATGCCGATAAGATCAAGGCACTGCGGTTACTTATTCTCTCATTTTACTAAAGATCATAGGTTATTGAGGGAATGTATAATCAACAACTTATTACTGTATCAAATTTCATCAACAGTATGTCTGGTTAAACAAGCATATTTTTATTGTTAAAAGTGATTTAAAATGAATTAATGATGTTGTAAACTTACACAAGCAAAAGGGTCAAGGAATATATACCAATATGACATTGGTTTGGTGTGCACGTCTTTTGGAATTTTAAGCTTGAAAATGTGTAGAATGGAGATTAATTCAAAATGATACTAAAGATTTGTTTTCAATCTCAATGGCAAAACTTTTGTCAATATTTTAATATGTCCAACTCCAACTTTTCTTTTGGTTTATTTGATTTATCTATTCATTAAACTAATTGAGTTATTAAAGTTCATCATCCAAATATGCTTTTATAACAAATTTTTCATTATAGAATTAAAATTCAATTTTAATTAAGAAGAAAATAACAATAGAGACTTAAATATATAAATTAATGATTGATTTGAAGGTAAATTTAATTATATATCATTAACAATATCAATTTAATTTCTAAATTTTAAAATATTGTGATTTTATTTTTAAGATTTGAGTTTTGTTTTAAGTTTAATTATTAAGTTTATTTTTAAATCTAATATTTCATTAAATACTTGTTTCCAATTTTTAGGTTTAATGTCTATTAATTAATTTAGACAACTAAATTAGCATCTGCACAATGAATGTTCTTTGGGTGGATTTTAGGTTTAAAGATTCTTTTTTTTCTCTCTCCTTAAGAATGGGGTTTTCAAGCCATTCTTTCTTGATAGCTCTTTCATTTATTGTTAGTAATGATTGATTGAAGCTAGCGTTGAAAAAATCAATCAATAAATAAAAACCTTACTTATGCCAGTCCATATAATTACATGTAAATAAATGTTAAAAGATAGGTTGCAATATCACAAACAAACTAGAAATAGCGTGAGTCCATTTCTTATACAAAGATAGAGGATGATGTAAACTTACTATTAGTTGGTTAAAACTAATTAGTTAGTTACTTTCTAACCAACTAATTAGCTCAATAAATAAAAAATCCTTTCACACTGAAAGGCAGATATTCTTTTAATAAAAAGTATGTTTTTGATTTACATGCTATCAGAGCACCATAAGCTCTTCAAGACTATGGATGTAACGCGAAATCCATAACCAAAAGAGGCGGATGAAACACTCGTCGTCTCTCTAAGAGCCACCTTGAGACACTTCTTGGGGGCTTCGGTTGAGGTATTACAAAAAACAATGCAAGAAGTTCTGCAAATGCTAGAAACATAGGCTCATCCTCAAATATAAGTGCTTATTTATGAAGAATGTATTTTTGGCACCGGAAAAATCTCATTCCTAGAGTTTATTATATCTTTGATAAGTAGATATTCATTCTTAGTCAAAATAAATATTTAAAGGTTAAAAATGTCATTTACTTATTTTTGGTGTCGGTTAGTTTTGGTGGTTACTGAGTCTTTTTCTCGCCTAATTTTCCTGATTGAAAACTAAAGATCAATATCCACCTATGGTTTTTAATTTTATCCCTTTGGACAACAGTTTCCATCATTGAAACAAAGATAAAGTATTTTCCTCTTCACTGCCACTTCTCTTCTCTCCATCCACAATGGAGAATCATCCCCTGATTTTTGCAGTTAATCAACAAAGATTTGAGCTCTCCACCGTAGACCCTTCCACTACTTTGCTTCACTTCCTGCGCCACCATACTCCTTTCAAGAGTGTCAAGCTTGGCTGTGGTGAAGGAGGTTGTGGTGCTTGTGTTGTTCTATTGTCCAAGTATGATCCTGTTTTAGACAAGGTCCAAGATTTTACAATAAGTTCATGTCTAACCTTGCTTTGTAGTATTCATGGTTGTTCAGTTACAACAAGTGAAGGTATTGGAAATTGCAAGGATGGTTTTCACTCCATTCATCAAAGGTTTGCTGGTTTTCATGCTTCCCAGTGTGGATTTTGTACTCCTGGAATGTGTGTTTCACTTTTTTCTGCTCTTGTAAATGCTCAAAACACCAATCGACCTGAACCCCCGCCGGGATTCTCAAAACTTTCTGTTTCTGAAGCTGAAAAGGCTGTTTCTGGAAACCTCTGTCGTTGTACAGGTTATAGGCCAATTGCTGATGCCTGTAAGAGTTTTGCTTCTGATGTTGACATGGAGGATTTGGGGTTAAACTCATTCTGGAAAAAAGGATGTGACAAGGAGGGGAAATCGAGTAAATTGCCAGCTTATGATCCAAATGGTGGCCCTTGCTTGTTTCCTGAATTCTTAAGAAATGAAATAAGGTCTGTCCCTTTTGTGGACTCTAAAGGACGTTCCTGGCTTAACCCGATAAGTCTCAAGGATCTGAACAAACTACTTGAATGTGATGAGTCTAGTAATAATATTACCAAATCGAAGATAGTTGTTGGCAACACAGAAGTCGGATATTATAAAGATTTTGAACATGTCGATACATACATTAATCTTAAATATATCCATGAGCTCTCAGTTATCAAGATTGATTCAACAGGAGTAGAGATTGGTGCAACGGTAACAATTTCAAAAGCCATTGAGGCTTTGAAAAGTAGTAATCACGAACCTTCTTCAATCGGTGAGATGGTTTTCTGTAAAATAGCGGTTCACATGGAGAAAATTGCTTCTGAGTTTGTACGAAATACTGCAAGCATTGGAGGAAATTTAATGATGGCGCAAAGAAAACGGTTTCCTTCAGATGTTTCCACAATACTTCTTGCTGCAGGATCCATGATAAGTATATCGACTGGTTCTAGCGAAGAAGTGATTATGTTGGATGAGTTTCTTAAGAGACCTCCATTGGGTCCTAAATGTGTACTTTTAAGTGTTAAGATCCCAAATTGGGACTCGATTAGAGATATTTATTCAAATGATACTTCTGTAATGTTTGAGACTTATAGAGCTTCACCTCGCCCCCTTGGAAATGCGCTGCCATACCTAAATGCTGCTTTCTTAGCTGCCATCACCCCGTGTAAAATTTTCAATGGTGTTAAATTAAATAGTTGTCATCTGGCATTTGGAGCTTATGGGACCAAACATGCAATTAGAGCTAGAAAGATCGAAGAATTTCTTGCTGGAAAAGTTATTGATTATAGTGTCATATATGAAGCTATTTCATTGGTTGGAGCCATTATAATTCCTGAAAAGAGCACTTCCTCTCCTGCTTATAGAACAAGCTTGGCAGTTGGCTTTCTTTTTGAGTTCTTAAGCTCCTTGATTGATGGAAATGTTGCAAAAAAGGATGATTACCTCAATGGATGCAGGAATGCCTCATCAACCCTACCTGAAAGATTTATTTCAAACCAAAACCTTTCTGGTTATAATAAAAGTGCAGATCTTTTATTATCTGGGAAGCAAACAATGGAATTAAGTTTAGAATATCACCCAGTTGGAGATACCATTATAAAATATGGAGCTGCTATTCAAGCTTCAGGTACATTATATCTTTTAATTATATGAAATCTTACTTTGAAAAGTTATAAAGGTGGAATGAATTTGTATTGGTCAATTACCTCGTGATTTCGTGTTCTGAAGTATTAAGGAAACCAATGTACATATGCAAATAAATATTCTAGGGGAAGCTATCTATGTGGATGATATTCCTTCTCCAACAAATTGCCTATATGGAGCGTTCATATATAGCACAAAGCCTTTGGCACAGGTAAAGGGGTTTACTTTTCCTCCCAAGTCACAACCAGAGGGAGTTATTGCTGTTATTTCCACTGGAGATATTCCTGTTGGTGGATATAACATTGGAGCGAGAACAATGTTTGGCGATGAATTTCTATTTGCAGATAAGTTGACCGAATGTGCTGGTCAGCCACTTGCCTTTGTGGTAATTTGAATATCTCATGCTTCATTTATTGTAACTTTGTTCAAAGAATGGATCTTTACTTGCTGAGGTGCATAATACCTTTTCACATATTTTTTAGGTTGCAGATACACAGAAAAATGCAGATTTGGCTGCACACTTTACAATAGTGGATTATGACACACATAATTTGGAAGCACCTATTCTTTCTGTAGAAGAATCAGTTAAGAGGTCATGCTTCTTTGAGGTCTCTTCATATTTGATTCCAGAACAGGTTGGTGATATATCAAAAGGAATGGCTGAAGCAGATCACCATATTAACGCTGCTCAGGTACCTTCTACAATGACTTAATGACGGTATGCCTACCCGGAGAAGGAAAGAGAAATTTCACTGATTTACTGAATCGTACCACTTTTAAGTCCAATAGTTATAGGTTAGACCATAGCCAATTTAGCAGCTTCTCGCACCAAAAAATTGTTTCCAACTGTTATGCTACCAATGTTATTAGTTATCTGATATATATATTATATATAAACTAATTATTTTCATAAAATTTTACATTCAGATCAGACTTGGATCACAATATCATTTTTATATGGAAACACATTGTGCACTTGCCATTCCAGATGAAGATAACTGCATGGTGGTGTACAGTTCAAATCAATGGCCATCTAATGTTCATTCTGTAATTGCAAAATGTCTTGGCGTTCCTGAACATAATGTCCGTGTAATTACCAGAAGGGTTGGAGGAGGCTTTGGGGGAAAAGGGACAAGATCTATGGTTGTGAGTATCTGCTGCCACCTCTTTGTGGAATATACTTTTGAAAAACGGTTCTTCCCAATTCATTTCTTTGAACTTCTAAGTAAAACAAGATTTTCTAGTAGTGATGTTTTCTCATTAGGAACGAAGGAAATAGAAATTTAAGTATAATATGAAATTACTCCAAAAACTTTTGAATGCCAGTGCCAAAACGGTGAACTCTGGAGAGAACTTCGTTTAGTTTTCAGTTCTATTATAATCTAAGGAGGTAGGATGATGATACACAGACTCACCAACTTGAACCATTTGATTGTTCAACAATTTATCACTGGTTGTCCAAGTGTATCAGAAGTTCTATATTAGATTGCTGATCACTGAAGGGCCTATCATTGTATGTGCATAAATAAAACGTGATCAGCCGAAGTGTAGTCATTCAAATATCTTACAATCTCTGATGTTGGAGCTCAAGACATATTCATATTAATTTGCAAATATTTTAGTGCTGCATGAACTTTGCTATATTTGGTTTGGAAGATTTTTCCACATCATAATCATACAGAGTTTCTCCTGCTATTTTACTCGAAACCACCACTCTTGTTGCTGGCTTTATTACTATGAATAATCATTATACACAAAAAAGATTATTTTGGGTAAGTACATACGAGATAAGTTAGACGATGTGATCAATTAACTCATCATTTCTACTGCATTTTATTTATAATTGATAAGTAGGCATTTTTCTTGGACCTTTCTTTTTAACTTCTCCTTAACTGATATTTTTCAGTGTTTCTGATTGACAAGATGGTTTATGGTACCAACCATTAGAATAAGATGATCGTGTATCGGAGTTGAAGCGTTTCAAGATTAAAGTTTATTGTGTTCATCATATATTTATGTCTAGCACTTCTATTGTTTCCCTACAGTTTTCTTTCTAGCTTTTCACTTCTCTTTTTCTTGGTCTTTCACTATTTTCTCAAGCATGAACAACGCTCTAATATATGAGTTCTTTCCTTTGGACAATTATGTTGCCTAGGTTGCTACAGCATGTGCACTTGCAGCTCACAAGTTACGCCGTCCTGTTAGGATTTACCTAAATCGGAAGACTGACATGATAATGGCAGGAGGGAGACATCCGATGAAAATAACTTATAATGTGGGTTTCAAAACTAATGGTAAAATTACAGGATTGCAATTAGAGATATTGATTGATGCAGGGATGAGTACTGACGTAAGTCCAATAATGCCACACAACTTTGTCAATGCACTTAAGAAGTATGATTGGGGAGCTTTATCTTTTGATATAAAATTATGCAAGACAAACCATTCAAGCAAATGTGCAATGCGAGCCCCTGGAGAGGCACAAGGATCCTTTATTGCTGAGGCAGTAATCGAACATGTGGCGTCCACACTTTGCATGGATGTGGATACTACCCGAAAAGTAAACCTGCATACATTTGTGAGTATTAGCAAATTCTTCAAGGATCCAGGTGAACCTGAAGAGTACACTTTACCTTCAATTTGGGATAGGTTAGCCACATCTTCATGCTTAAAACAAAGGGTTGAAATGGTAGATGAATTTAATAGCTGCAACATATGGAAAAAAAGAGGTCTTTCTCGAATTCCGGTTGTGCACGAGGTAAGATTGAGGCCAACTCCCGGGAAAGTGAGCATTCTAACTGATGGTTCTGTTGTTGTGGAAGTTGGAGGCGTTGAAATTGGGCAGGGGCTGTGGACAAAGGTGAGACAGATGGTTGCATATGCCCTTAGCTCAATTGACTGTGATGGAACCGATAATCTCTTGGAAAAGGTGAGAGTAGTTCAATCAGATACCATTGCCGTAATACAAGGAGGAGGTACATTTGGAAGCACTACCTCCGAGTCAAGCTGTGAAGCAGTTAGACTTTGCTGCAATATACTGATAGAGAGACTAACACCTCTCAAGAAAAGGCTGCAGAATAATGGTTCCCTCAAATGGGATGTGCTTATAAGTCAGGTTGTTGTTTGCTCTGCACCATCTAGTACGACATTTTATATTTCTTACACGATCCAAGTGTTATTCATTCACATGCATGGTTCTCAAAGTCTTATTATTAGTTCACATAAAAAAAATCCTTGCTTTTAAACAAATTTTTATCTGTAATTCGAATTGTTAGTTCCCATTATTAAAAACTCATAAGAATGTCTCTGGACGGGGGCTGAGGACTTTATCCTTGGGTGAATAACACCTTCATCATTTCATGTTGGAAAAAGTGCAGGCAAACTTGCAATCAGTGAATTTGTCTGTCAATTCTTTGTACGTCCCTGAGTTTGTTTCAAAGAGCTACTTAAATTATGGAGCTGCAGTGAGTGAGGCAAGTTCACTGACTTACAACACCTCCCTTTTGTGTTTACTATTGTATCAGCATTTTCAAATTCAAAACAAACACTGCAATGCCAATTTATTTTACTGCAAAGTTCAATTCGCCAAATTTATGTCTTGACAGGTGGAAATTGATCTTCTCACTGGAGAAACTACAATTTTGCGTTCAGATATTATCTATGATTGTGGACAAAGTCTCAATCCTGCTGTAGATTTGGGACAGGTTAATTAGTTATAGTATAAGTACAAAACTGAGTATCTAATTTGTTTTTCTTAATTCTCTTGAAGTTTTGAGTTTCGTATGTACTTATTTCTAAATGAGAATAGACTGATTATCTCCAAGGAGTAGAAACTCCTAATGATCGGGAATTGTTTTGTGCAGATTGAAGGAGCCTTTGTGCAAGGAATTGGATTTTACATGTCAGAAGAATACCTGATAAATCCTGATGGACTAGTGATTACCAATAGCACATGGACTTACAAAATTCCTACAATTGACACCGTTCCAAAACAGTTTAACGTCGAAATTTTAAATTCTGGACATCATAGAAAGTGCATTCTCTCTTCAAAAGGCAGGTCAAACTTTATTGTTATTCAATTTCATTGGAAGTAAATAGGATTCCCTTCCCCTATCCAAACAAAATCTACATGCAGAACAAGTTAAATTACCAATTGACTCAAAAGCTTAAACTAATGGGTCAATTAATTGTTGAACACTTTTCTTGATTCCTCTCCAAATCCCATTGACATTTGTTTTGTGGTAGACATTAGTAAACTTTTTCTTTCATAGGGCTTTTGGTTTGTAAGCTTAAAATAAAGGAAAAAAGATAGTATTTAACTGTAGTGAAACCTGCTGTCTAAACACGTCCAAATATTGTAATTCATATATGATTGAATGATCAAGAGATCTGTGAACATTGTTGTACGAGGTAAGTGAGGTTTAATGAAACTAAGTGCATTTGTGCAGCTTCAGGAGAGCCACCATTGCTTCTAGCTGCATCAGTTCATTGTGCAACACGAGCAGCTATTAAAGAGGCACAAAAACAAAAACGTAGATGGTGCCATGAAGATGAGTCTGATGACGCATTACAGCTACAGATTCCAGCCACCATGGCTGTTGTTAAAGAGCTCTGTGGGCTGGACTGTGTGGAGAGTTACCTGAAATGGATTAACGAATCAAGAAGCATCGTGAGCTAACCGCGTACTTGGCCTCCCAAACTCGTAGTTCAGGCCAATTTACTCATAACAATGCTTGTGATGGAGAAATAAGATCAGTTTATGAGGCAATGTACTTGCTCATTTTCTAAGTTTATTTCCAGCAGCAGTCAACAAATATCATAGGTTATTGGGGAAATAGAGCAGTTTTGAATATAAAACAACCCCAATTAATTTTTTTTAATGATGTTTATATCAAAATTTAGATTTTACAAAATATCAATCACATACTGGCATTTTGTAAATCAATAAATTTTACTGTCATCGGTGACTAGATAGTAGATTATATTTTTTTAGGACAATTTATTTTACATCTCATCAGTATCAAATCTTTAATAGTGATGTCAAACTCTTTAATTTAATCAATGTGTATAAATTGATATTGTTGGATATTTTAATCTGTGTACACGTCATTTATTAAAAAGTATAAAGCACTATGTGGTACGAAAAAAATTCTACTTCCATTCATTGTTTGCCAAAATAAACTTTTAAGAATTGTATAGAATCCATAAATTGCAATAATATACCATCAAATAATGTATCGAATCACAAATACTAGTTTGTATTAGTATTAGAAATTCTCTCTTACTCACCTTTTGTCGTCTTTTTTTTTTTCAAATAACAACTATTAGTGATATTGATAATTTTAATTGTATATATATAGGAGAGTATTACTCAACAATGAAAAGAAAGAAAACAGCAAAGCATAATGGAAAATCAAATGGGAAATGTGACAGAAAGCCATGTGTTTAAGGGGGAAAATGTACTAGAAATTATGGGAAGATAGAGGTCAGTAGTGAGTTGAAGCAGATTCTCATATGAAAGGTGACCCATTCCTGAAGGATGAGCATACTCCAGTACTTCAATGTGATGTGAGATATTGAACTGTGTAACCTTACGTTGGGTCAACGAGATTGCTATATAATTGATTCAACGGAAAACGTTGTTACATAAACTTTAGAAGGTACATGACGTTGTTGTTTGTGGGGTGGGGGAGGAAGAAGCATTAAGCAAGATTCTTGCAATGGTGTAGGTTAGATAGAATGACTTCACATCCGAGATCCAGGCCGCAGCAATCCTATGCGTGGCAAGTTGCACTTTTGAGGAGGCCTAAATCGTAGATGGCGTCCAGTAGGAATTTCAAGATGATTATAAAGAAACTACTTCCGAAGCCTATAATTGCAATCCTGGGTCCTAAAAGATTATTTGTGTGCATTTCTTGTAGCATGGCCCGACACAAATGACTCGACCAGCGGGTTCACAAGATGAGGTGCCTCATCCTTCATTAATGCCACCAAACAAAAGTCAGCAAATTTTTCGAGAAACTAATTGATCAGTAATCAAATCAAACTGACTTGGCCATATAACAGGTTTTTTTCTGACCTGAGGGCAGTGCCCAACATTGGGAAGGACAACAAACTCTTCCACAGATTCGAAACTTCCATAATTTCTTCCAAGCTCGATTGGCTCCCATGGATCTTTGTCACCCCATGCTATCAATACAGGACACTGAAGACAAGAAATATGAGAAAAGCAACATAGGTCACAGAAAATGGTAGTCCAAAGAATACCAACATTAGAGGAAGGCAACCTTGACCCTAGGCAAAAGTTCTTCAGGAAGGGGCCCGCCTGAGTAACAAATAAACTCCAGAAAGATATCAGCAGCACCCGGCTGTAATCCGGGGTTCAGGATAATTTGCACTAGTTCATCTGTAACTTGGGAGGTGTCATGGTAACACTGCAGGAAATGTGAAAAGAAAAAGGCAGTTAATATATTTGAACCACAAGATAATGCATCATCAGACACTCGGCTTATTGTCAAGAAAAAACTTAAAAAAAGCAAAGCCCTATTTAAATGTAGAGAACCCTCATCAAACGAAATTCTAACAAGGTTGAATCTAAATGCTAACAAGGGTCTACCATATGTCAACTCCAAAAAAAATTCTACGAGCCAAGGCAATTAATAACTCTACTTTGTTAATTTTTCAAATGAATTTATTAAACCTCCAAAAATCCATTGTAATTTTTTTATTTTTATTATTTTACATCCCTTAAATAAAAAGAAAATATGACAAACACGGTCTCTGTCAACCAAATAAAAAATGAATACCTGGCATAGAATATTCTTCACGGACTCCGGGGTTGCAACAGCTCTAAAAAAATATTTTCCTAGAGCAGTATTTCTGCAACAGTCGAGACCTTGGATGACAACTTCAGACTAAATTCAATAAATGATCTATGAGATGTTCTTTACCTCAGCAAATTCTGAAAGGATCTGATAAATGGCTTCCCATACCAAGGCTGCTTCTTAATATGAAGCATACGTAAAGATATGTTTAGAAGAACAATGCCGTTACAGATCTGCGGTTTCATAATTGCTGCCTGCAGACCAACTACTCCTACAAGAACATACATCCAACAATTTTAAGATAGATGCTGGTAACTGATGAAGTAATAGAACAAAAATATCCCTCACACAGTAAGAAAGAAAGAGAAGGATATTGGATGAAGAAAAGGATTACGTACACAAATATTGCTCAGAGTTTTTTACACTAGTTGTGATTAATTACATAAGTTCTTTTTAATGAATGTTGTCCTGTGTGGACATGAGAGTGCTTTTATCATATATTGGAATTCATTCATCAGAGATTGTCCTGTGTGGACATGAGATTGCTTTTATCATGTATTGGAATTCATTCATCAATGAAAAAGCTTGTTTCCTTTTCAATAAAAAATCATGTCTTGGCAATTGAATATAGACGTGAAACAGGGAACCGTTTTAGTATTGAAGAATCTATCCACTTAAAGTTACCATTAGCCTGGATGAAAACAAATTTGTTGTAGAGCAATTAATGATGCACGAAAAACTGGCTAGATGAATAACATTTACATGAATATACATAATCTATAAAGCCTAAACTTGATTTTACGAGATGTACACTAAGACCATAACAAAATAGTGATGTGTGTCAAAGATAAAGGAATGATTTTACTTCAAAAGGGAGATCTTCACCTCCTATAGAATTGCAAATAAAAAATGCATCATCCTGAACCACGTCAACACAAAAATCATTCAGTTGGGAAGCCCATGTCTCGAACGTATAAAAGCCTTCTCCAACTAGTTCTGGATTTGGCTTGTCCGAGTATCCATAACCAATAAGATCAATGGCATAAACTCTATGTGATTGCGCAAGGACAGGTATATTTTTCCTCCAATGGTCACTGAACAGGAAGACAAATCATCAAGCACTAACCTTCCCATGTTTTTTTTAAACAGAGACGAGCCTATGTATTAAAGATAAAATTAAAAAAGACTAATGCTCAAGGTACAAGAGAATTAAACTAAGAGCAAAAAGAACGAACATAAACGAAAATACAAACCAGCTGATCAAAAGCTTCTAAAACACAAGAATTCAAGAGAAAATTAATGACAAAGTAGACAAAAAATATTCCAACAAGAAGCCTAACTGGAAAATTGCACATTGGAAGCTTCAAAATTGATGGGGAGGAAACACCAAGAGAAAGCAAACAACCACGCTGCTTCAGACTGGTTAGACAAAAACAATCCTGTGACCTCGTCTTTGCTGAAAACTTTCAACCCACAAGAAAGCTATAAAACCACAAGACTTTGCTGGGTTCACTTTTCCGGAACTTTCCACTCTCATGCTCCACTAAAACAGACTTCAAAATTTGAAGGGCTGAAAAACAAAATCCAGTCTATTTTCGGAACTCAACCCAAAACTATTCCACATTTCTTAACAGTTGACTTCAAGTTTTCTTTGAAACGGAGACAAGCCTCTTAAATTGTTATTAATAAAAGAGTCTTAAGCTCAAAGTACAAGAGTATTATACTATTTTTTTTGAAATGGAGACAGAACTTCTTTATTAATAAGAACTCAAAAAACAAGAATACATGAGTATTATACTAAGAGCAAGAGAAGAGAGAAAATTTAGTCTACAACTACAACAAAAGCTAAGAAACAAATTTCAAATAGAAGAGATCAAGTTGAACAAAACCATATCCGAAGAAATATACATACAAATCATAATGCAAAATCCTCCCATAAAGAACTAATTTGAAACTAAAAACTTGCAAGATGCAACCGGCTGCCTCGAAATTGCCTAGCCAAATTAATCCAGAATCCAGAGGAAGCCCGAAAAAGTCTTCCACTATTTCAGCATTTGCGTCAAGGATTTACTTGCCACCCGTATGAAGGAAAATCCAAAAATCGGTCTAACATTGAGGAGAAATACATTAAACTGCTGAAGAATCAAATAGAATAATTTCACAATAAAAAACTATTGATTTTAAATGATCTGGTATTTTGCAAGATCGAGGACAAGAACGAGTAGCAGAAGGAAAATTTGTATATTTAGGCTCTTCCTCACAATGAAACAGCGCATGGAGATATGTTTCTAGAGGCTCAAAATATTTCTGACTTTTAAGTTCGATTGACCTATCCAAATGCTTCAATTCCTTACTACTAACGCTGAAAGGGGAGTCGAAAAAAGGCTCACTCTTCTAGTTGGATTGATTGAGAGGAGTTTTGCTTGGAGAGCCCTTCAAAAATTTTATCTTAGAGTTAGGCAAAGAGAACTCAGAGTACTTAAACTGGGTAGAGTGAAGATGATAAGAAATTGACTTAGAAGAATGGGTTGGGGCTTGAATCTGGGTGCAACTAACTTCCACTAAATCAGGATTAACCTCTACAAACAGCTTAGAGCTGATGGAATAAGATGATGAAAGAGAATGGGCACTATTTTCCTCAAGCAAGACGGGTACTTGATCATCTAAATCTAGGCTTTTAAGGAATGTCTTGCCATAATCTTCTTTGATTTTTTCTTCCGAATAAAATACTTTGAAAATGGCTTGAGGTAATGTGGAAAGATCTTAGCATAATTCTTTCTTTTCAAATTTCCTCTAGAGCTTGACTTTGTTGAGGAATAAAGAGAAGAAGAGGAGATGGGAACTGAAAATGAAGGCTTGAAAGGAGTAGCAGCCACTGAGATGGGAACCACAATGTCTTTCTTTTGGAAAATAGCAGCTGAAATAATTTCAGAATTTAACTTTTCGCTCAAAGGATTGGAGGAAAGAGGATCACCAAAAAGAGGGTTGTTTAGTTGACGGGACTTTCCAGCTGTAAAAGAAGACATACCGGAATTTTCTCTTTCTTCATTAAAAGTGTCTCTTCAACTTCCTCTTTCTTGTTCCTTTCAAAACCATGTTCACACTGCTTTCCTTGGAGTCCAAATTTAAAAACATCATCACTTCAGGGGAGGTAATTGGCGTTGGTGCCGACGAGGCTAAATTCTGGCGAGCTCCCTATTTCAAAGCTTCAAAAGGATTCATTGTATACAAAGGAAATTTTATGATTGATCTTAGATATTCTACCCTCTTCGGGAAGAATTAATCATCAACAACTCCATCTTTTAAAGCTACTGCAAGTCAAATGGGTTTGAAAAATCCTCAAATGATAAATGACCCTTGGTTAAAGGAGGAGGCTTAATATGTTCAGAATCACCAAAGTGTAAAAAAAAATGCCCTTGGTTGAAATCTATTATTTCTAATGTAGCTAGTATAAAACCACATTGGTTTCTTTTTACTTGAATCTTTGCTTCGGAAACATTTAGAAGGTTAAGCGTTTCAGAAGCAATATTTTCCAGACCTCCAATATGATCTCGTATAACTTTGAACGTCTGATTGCTCCAATAATCAAGAGGGAGGTTTTCTATTTTAATCCATCCTCCATAGCCTTCAAGAATAGATGGTCTACTATGTTTTCTTCTGCTCCATTTCTCAAACTTTAAATGAAAAGGACCCATTACTCACCATAACTCTTCTTTTCCAACGAAATCTTCTAGAGATCCTTCAACCAATTTAATTAAAGCATTCTCTGCAGCCAATGGATTAATGATTATTTTTTACTGAAAAAGATCCTCCAAGGTTTTTCTAATTTCCTTCCAATCATGAAACACAAATAATCTTGAAATAACCCATAGATCATCGATGTCTTCTTTTAAAACTTCCGGATTTTTTAGTGACACAATGCTGAGTTGTACTCTGAAATTCTGATGTCATAATAGGGGAAGAATTGCTCTATTTTATCAATTCTTAAATAGAGGATCCATTAAACATCATCTTTTCAGCATAACTTGCTATTAGTGACTTGAAAGGAGGCTACAAGGATAGAGCTCTTTTCTGTACCAAATCGAATAATCGTGCTTCATCGAGAATCTTTCCAACATTTTGTGAAAGGATTTCCAATCCTGTCGAGAGACACCATAACAAATATGGATGAAGGATAGATTTTTGTTCCTCTTCCAAGCTACACACCTCATAACCCGACCTACGTTTGACCTAAATTTTAAGAGCCTTGTACTTCCAAAACCATCAAAATCGTTTCGAAGAAGAAAACCATTCTCAGGGCCACGCAAGAATACAGAAATCTCCTTCAAGAACCATCTGAATTGAGTGTCTGATAATGACAAGATCTTCCAAGCTTCCACGTTTTCTATATGAAAGTATTCTTTGTCGAACTAAATACCATAAAGGGAGTTCACTACTTTGCATCTTTCTACTTTCATTTTCACCAAAACTACCAAAACCAGTCTGCCACTGAAACAGGGATGGACAAGAAAAAACAGGTTCTAGGGAACTTACCGGAGAAGAAGGATGAGAAACGTCGGAGGAGAAAAAAGGGGGTCAGAGTGTGGTTCCAAAAGGAAGGAAGGGAGGAGAGAGGAGAGAGTCATCTCCATCAGTTGCGTAACAATTGACTTCAAGTGATATGGAATTTCACAGTGCTGAGCTTGTGAGGGAAATAAAGAGGTTTGCTAAATCCTCCTACGTTTGAAACAGAGCATTATGGTCAAATTCTAAAGGGTCCTTGTTTAAAGCCCTTTGATTGCATAGTAGTATTCAGAAAATGTGGAACTTCCAATGTGGATCAAGATTCAATAACTTGTTCGCAGCTAAAGATTGAAACCAGTCCAACCTAACCTACCTCACATCAACACTATCCGACTGTGCAAACATAAAACCAGTGACTAATGCCCAACAGATGACATTGAGTCCCTAAGCCCAGCATCAATTTTCCTAACAAGCTAAACACGCCAAGTTTTTTCTTTATATGAAAAATGAAAACATTTACAATGACATTAGCCAACAAAAGGAATCCAACAAAGTACAAAAACAGACTCCAATTCGATAGAATAAAGCCTAGTTGATAATTACAAAATGTGTTTGTCACCAAAGTTCATACTAAGTCACCCTAATAAACTCTCATAACTCCAAAAGTGTGAGCAGTAAAGAAGTAGATCCTTCTATGGAAGAACAAGTGCAACAAGAGTTGCTATGAAAGGATATATTTGCAGAAGCCTATAAGCATATTTTTGCAAGAGAAGACATTGGTTCACTTAATTCAAAGTCTTTTTTTTGCAGCTTCTCCATGTTTTCTTTGATTCCAGACAAATTAACTTCTTTGGTTAAGGTTTGCCCGATCTTCAGCTGTGGACAATTCCTTCTAGTTCTCCATATGTTAAAGTTTAAGGTGTTCGCCTTGTTCATTTAGAGCTATATGACTTTTTATAGATTGTTCATGGTGTTAGAGATTTGTAAAGTCCCATTTGCCCCGAAGTCTCATTTCTCTCTCGTTTCAGAAGTTTTTTATCTTTTGAGGTGCATTCTTGTCGGTTTTTGGTTTGATGCTTCTTTAAGTTTGGCCTAATTTTTCTTAGTTTAAATTGTTTCTTATGGGACTCTCTCTCTAAGTTTCTTGTGCTTCTTTCAAGAGGGTATGACAGGGCAAAGAAGGAAGGAATGTTGAAAGCAGCAGATATCTTGCAAATTCTATATCAAACTCAATCGGAAAAACACGGCTTCAAACTCTTGAAAAATGAGCACCTGGATTAGGAATAGGGAGGAAGGATCAACCCAAAACCAGATTGCAGTCAGCTACCAGTGACTTCAGATGAATAGGGATACCATAAGAATGACCTTGAGATAATTTATCCGAGGACAAATGAACAGTAACCTTATCTTCCTCGCACTAAAACAAAGTATTCAGGTCAGCCACTACTGGTTCAATTTATCTCTTCCTTTCATTATCAGCTGACTTTTCAAAATGATCAACTCCCTCGCTACTTACAATGACTCTCCATTAGTTATGTTTGTCTCCTATATTTGTCTTCTATTTGGTGATTTTGTATTTTGTAGTAATCTTTTTTCTTTATATCAATGATATTTTTTTTCCATTTCATAAAATGGAAGGAAAAAAGTCCCATCCAGGCCTCTCACCTCCTAAAAACATTTTTAGGAAAAAAAACTACAATTCCTCACCAGTCAAATCTCCCAAAAATTGACAAAAAAAAAAAACATGTTTGCTAAAAGATGTTCTCTTTCACCTTAAAAGGGAATTCAAGACCCTCCTCCACCATAGCCTTGCAATCCATGCTCCACACCATAGAGACTCGAAAAACACCCAATACCAAGTTGATTAAGCAAATTGGCAATTGTAAAGAATATAATCTAAGGCGTCAATGCCTTTAAAAGAAGCACCATTGATGCTCCAATGAAAAGAAAGGGTGTATCTGCAGGCGGTTTAAACTCTATATTTTCTCATGTAAGATTTGTCAGGTAAAGAACTTTATATTGTTGAAGATCTTAACCAAAGGGTGACAGGACCAAGGCAGCACCTAAGAGATAGAAGAGATAGCTTGAAGAAAAGTTAAGAGAAGAACAAGAGTTGAGATAAAAACTCAACTCAATGTTTGGCCCACCAACTTGTGATGTTGGTGTAAAATAACTCAACTGCACTAACTTTTGCAGTGTTCACTACTAAAGTTTGCACATTTATCAAGAAAATTCATCTTCACCTTTTTTCTCTCTCTTGAATGTTTCCAATAACTTCACCCATCGTCCACCGTCAATGACCAACTCTGGTTTCAATTATTACCAACGACATGCTCCTACAGCCACTTTTGGGTCACTGAAAACTACCTCTAACGCCCAACTCCAACTAACCACTATCAGTGACTTGCCGACTCACTCCAATGAAATGCTTTGATGACCACCTCTGAAAATCATCTCTAACGACCACCTTCAATGTCCAACTTCACGTACTACCACCTATGGTGCCAACCACTAAGGAATACCACCACGATTGCATCTTCTAAGGCTTTCCATTTTTTTGTTCCATATCTGATGATTTTGCATGGCTAAGTCATGTCATGATGCCCCACTGATATCACTTGTTAAGGATAACAAACCTCCAAATATCTCTACAATAGTATGATATTTTTCACGTAGAACGTGAATCCTCGTGGCTTTACTCTTGGTTTCACCTAAAATGCCTCATACCATTGATGACAATTGCTTATACCATTGACGATAATTGTTTTCTCTTACATACTCATGGTCATCCCCTTATCTAGCTAATGTCAAACTTTGATCGTAGCATGCATGCATAATAAAACCTAACATATAATTTGGCATAAGATGTCAAGAAAAGCCCCGAGTCCCTTCATGATCCACTTTTTTCTGTGGATACCCTCATACATTACACTAATCACTAATGTGAAAGTATATTGTGACTTTGTTGTTTGTACGAAGCTCTTGTCTATCTCAAATACAATGGTTACAGATAAAATAATTGTAAACTATAGTGAAAAGGAAGTTTTAAGTTGACATCTTAGTCGAGTGTTAAAATTTTGGGAAAATTTGTGCGCAAATTAAGAGTTAAACAACAAATTAAGTGAACAAAAAAAGTTGAAATGCATGATCCAAAAGTAAACCCTAACCTTGTTTTTCAAAACTCCCGACAATATACGTGTACTAAAAAAATAAAACGCAATCCATATTAAAAAAGGAGAATTATTGAATAAAAATATTTCTAAAAAATATAATCACTAGAAAAGCAAATTATTTAAGTAAAAAAACTACACCAAATACCCCTGACTTCATAACTCAACTCAGCACCTAAAACACAGACTTATTGGACAAAATAACTTTGCACTCCAAGCAACTCCACATATATATAAACTCCACACCTCAAACATGTGAGCTCCTTCAGAATTCAACTCAGCGCATCAAAAAGACCCTTAAGGAACGAGGAAAACTAAGAATTTCCAAGGGTGGTTAAAGAAGGTCTTATGAGCCTACTTCGTGAAACCCACTCAAAATGGTGACGATAGTAGTTTCTCAAATATTCACATGCATATTTCTCAGTTCTTCCCAATTATCATTCACTTTTTCACCTCGCAAAAGCCAGGCAGATGGACGTGGAGCAAGTCAGCAGTGTTCCAATCAGTATAATAGAATCATATTCATAAAGAACCTTATGCAAGTCTATCTACGGTTTAATAATTTTCCTTGTTGAGGCGAACGTTTGGGTTTCTCTCATCCAGGACTGTTAAAACATGCGCAATGAGGAAGGAATAACTGAATACGTATAAAACAACGTTTTCGAATATCGGCAATTCGCATGGGTAATACCTATAGTTAGTGGTATGAGAAGCAAAAATTGAATGGTGTAGACCTGTTTGCTCCAAAACCATGAATGAGTATCAATGCAGGGCCATCGTCTCCCGAACATTGGTAGCGAATAGAGTAACCCCTCCACTTCCAAATGCTGCAAGACAGGAAAAGTGGGCATTCAATTAATATTTTAGTATTTATCATCGACTGGTTAGATGAAAGAGAAACGAAAAATGGGTACCTACCAACTTCGAATTGGAAGTTGGGAGCAGATACTGTCCGACGAGATCTGCAGACCTTGGTCGCCGAATTGAGAAGATGAGACGGTGGCATTTGGCTTAATCGGAGAAAACGCAGGGGATCTGAGACTGAGAGAAAAGGGATGGGTGGAAGTGAGTGGAGATGGTGTTGTCCCGGTGGTTAGCTTGGCGGAGGAGAAGGGCAGAGGGAGTTTGGAAAAGGGTAGTGTGAAAGAGCAGATGGTGGTCATGACCATGATTCTACAGAGATGTTGAGGAGGAAGAGAAATGGACGTGGATCATAGAGGAAGCCTTCGGGCATTTGAGTATGATCCATGGTGAAGAATGATGGTTGTGAAGACGTCGAGTTGCTCCTTTGTCAACCACCCAACTCTCATCCCCACTCCCCCACACGTGCCTCCCGCGTTTCTTCAACAGATGATTACACCATTCGGAACGGGGGGAAATAGGGATTCAACATGAATGGTAACATTTTATTCGATTTTCAAGAAGCATAAACACATTCTGCTCCTTAGTACCCTCCAGCCTGGTTATGGCGCCCTTGACCCAACCCAATCCAGTGAACGTACCTCCATGGACACTTTAAACGGATTCAACCTTTCGGCCTCGCGATCGTGGTATCCATATCCCAATACCGGTTCCATTGTCAAAATGTTGATCCTTGCGTTTATTGTTAATTAATTATTTTGTGGGTAACTTCGACTAGTTTGCAATAGTTGAAATTATAATTCCCTACCAAACATATATTTGAAATATAACACTGTTCTTATTTAATTTTTATTTTCAATTTTGTCGTACATAACTTTTCTGATAGAATTGATTGGTTTGATCTAATCTATGATATGTATCAGATGGTTGAGAAACTTTGGAGTTCCTTCATTTTAATCCGACTTGTTAGAATATTTAGGAGGATACTTACAAAATTACGCACAAGGTTTTTGTGATATCGATAACGAAGAAGGTTGACTGAATTTTAAATTATGTTCGTGATGTTTCTAAGAGTGGTTTGAGAATAACTCTGGTAATCAGCCAAATGCAAATGGTCATCGTTCAAGGTTGCAACAGTGGTCTCCCTCGGTGGTGAGCCGTTTGAAATTAAATGTTGTTGTGGCTTGTCATCTTCTTCACGACAAGTTTGGTGTGGGTATTGTAATTCGTAACGACAAAAGAAGATTGGTAACAGTGACGTCTTTGTGCAAAGTTGGGTCGTTGAATGTTGAAGTTGGTGGAGTGATGGCTCTTCTCAAAGGGTTGAGATTCATTGGAGAGGGTGGTTTTTTGAATAATGTGATTGGAATAGATGTCGAGGTTGTAGTGAAATAGTTCTATGCTATGAAATTTGCTACTTTGATTCATAGCATCATTTATGTGGAAGCGTGGAAGCTCTTATGTTAGTGGTTAGTACCAACATTGTAGGTCTTAGGTACATAAAAGTTGTAACAAAGTTGCTCACACTTTGGCATCGGTTGTTGTCAACTCATTGTTTTCTTGTTCTTAGTTCTCTTTGCCTTTCAGGTGATTGTTCGATTTGGTGGAGTCAAGACTTCTCTAGCTTTGTTTTGTGTGGTGTCTTGTCATTTTTTCTCTTGTGAAAAAGATAATTGTTTCCAAATATATGTTATTTGATTCTCTACCACATAACTCTTTTAACTCTAATTAATTCATGTTCTCTTTTGTATAAATACTCTTGATTAGTTACGAGATAAAATTGGGATGAATTTATACTTTTTGAGGTATGTTTAAGAACACATACAAAATAAATAAGAAGAATAGGAAATGCATTCAAATGAAAGAAGGGGAAAACTGTCAAATGTAAGAGGAAGAATGATGCATTTGGGTTAAAGTCATAGTTTCACAGTTTCACAAGGCGATGACACAGGTAATTAAAAGGACAAAAGTTATTGGGTTTGAAACTTGGGATTAATTTTAACGGTCTCTGTACAATTATTCAATTATTTTTGTATAAATGACCTTTTTAAACCCAAATGAAAACTAAACCAAAATTTAAAAATAATGAATTTTGACTTTTACATACGTGTATGTGAAATTACTACTTTGACTCAAGAATGCACGGGTTAGATTCATTTCTTGCTCCCCCCCTCCCCAGTGTAAAACCGCTTATCTTTTCCCTACTCCTCCCAATTTAGTGAAAAGTAACATAAGAAACAACTGGACATTAAAGACTATAAATGCATCCAACAATGGTCCAAAGATGGTGTGCGTAAACATATTCAATTGGGTTGAATCTAATTTGGAATTTGTATTTTTTAATAGTTTTAAGGTTGTGAGAACGATGTGTGAATCTAATAGTTATGGCAAAATCTGTAAACCATTTTTACGGTGGTGCTTACAAAGAATTCAAAAGTGAATAAAAAAGTTTTGGTAGAGTGTTTAGACTAAAAAGCATTTTTAAGAAGGTAAAAAATATTGTTTGACCATAAATCTTCGGCGTCAATCTCCATAAAAATCAAGATCGATATTTATGACAATAAAACTAGATAAAAACTCAAGGTTTTATGCAGAACATTTAGAATCCGGACCATGTTTTTCATTGAGTTTCGTATTTGAAACTTGAAGGCTTATAAGAAAATCAATTAATCCAATAGGAACATTTTAGAAAAATCTATCCATCTATCAATACTAGTCCTTCACACCTGTCATACACATACACGTGAAATTTGTGTTTTGTTTTCACTTTATTAGCTAGATCATTTTTTAGATAACAATTTTTTCTTTGTTGAGTATCTCATTTCATTTTCAAGTGATTGATTTTTCTTCCAACTGTTGTTTAAAATTAAATCAATAAATAGTTCTTAAAAAATGAATGCTACATGATTGTTAGACAATTCTACTTTGCCACCGTTAGAAAAATGAATTAATTATAGTACATTATTTAAACATTTAAAAAAGATAGTTAATGATGGAAAAAAAAAATACAAATCAAGAGAAGTGACAAACATACACATCTAAATAGATGTACATATAGGCATTCTTAAATGCATGACAATTGATGGTATTTCAAAAATTACTACCAAATAGCTATCAATTAAGGATGTATTGTCATTTTCTATTGTTGTTTTGTATAGACCTTCGAATGTGATTTCACTTTTACTTATAGATTTACATATTAGACTAAATCTAAAAACCTCTCGATCTAATTAGCTTAGTCTTGGTGGATAGATTGATTAGACACTCGACAAATAATGAAGACATTATAAAGTGTAATTTTTATGTATCAATATAAACTTAAAACATACACATCTAAAAAAGCTTAAAACAACTAAAATAAATAAATACATAAAATAAAAAGAGAGAAAGAAACGAAAAGGCTTACCTTGAAACTCTACTATTAGTTGAATGCTATCCAAATTGTTTGCGATGTAGAAAAAGGGATTCTTATAACCATCCAAACCTCAACTAATGGATGCTATTTAAGAATTTCTAGAGTTTTATTATATATTAGTTAACCGATTTAGTTATTAATTATTTGCATGATAAACTTTTCGGTTTCCTTGTGCTATAAAACTATTCATCAGTTACAAATCTATAAGAGGAAAATGAATTATTAATTATTTTCATTTTAGAAGTTGGATGAGTTTTGGGTTTTCTTGAACTATAACTTGTTCATGAGTTACAATTAATCTAATAAATACATAGATATTTATAAAATCCTCTCATTTATTCTTCAATTACCATACAAATAGAAAATTGAAAAGACAAAATTGTTACCAATTGCAATAATAGAAAATGATATAGTGAAAGGGTAAAAGTGTCTTAAAAAATTTATCCTCTTCCAAGCTTTTATATATACTATAGATTACTTTCCTACAAAAGAAAACAAACAAATAAATCAAAACAATATGCATTTACACCCAATTAAGTAAAAATATTATTTAGCATGAATACAAATTAAATAATAATTATTAAACATCTAATTTATACAAGATCCGTATGACATAAACTCAACATTGTCGGTGACTAGCTCAAAGCAGGAGTGAAATTCAACAAGGTAACAAACTCAACAAATTAACCAACTCTACTAAGTGATAAAACACAAAACATGTTAGGGACTTAAAAATAACTGAATAATTCGATAACTCTAATTATTCAACTCATATTATAAGGTTTGGGTTGGGTTGGATCGAGGGCTGAAAATTTTGGTTCAACCGATCCAAATTAATGATATATATACAGATGGTAACTAGAGAGAATATATATATATAACTATAACTCATCTTAATTAGTAGAGATCCTGAGAGAGCGAAACTAGACCCGATTGACCTTACCGCGGAGTGGGTCTACAGAAGAAGCCATAATCGGAGATTAGAGGGATCTTTCCGAGAATAAGGAATTCTTTCATTCATAACTGAGAAGTAGGCCCAGGGAAGGGGCGACGGAGCTAACCCGAGCTAAGAAGTCACTCAGATTTAACCACACTCTTTTCCATCTAAGTCCATCATAACAGTTCTATTGCAGAATGTGGTGAACTGGCAAAACTCTTTTCTCGAGCTAAGAAGAAGAAGTGAATATGGATAAGGAAGAAGTGAATATACATATGGTAACTAGAGAGAATATATATATATAATTTTATTATTAATTTAGTAAAAGGAAATTTAGATAATTTCTACTTTCTTGTCACGTTCAGGCTCACGTCTCTTTGTGTTAATATTTCCAATTATTTCTCTCTATCAGCGTTTCATTCTCTCATTTGCAAGCACTAGAGTAGGCATCGACTTCTCATCCTCTCGTCGGATTTACTCTCTCCCTCTAGTGTTTGGAATTGAAGAAAATGGGATAAAACAAAACATTAGTAATGAAAAAAATAACATAAAAATCCACAATACTATTGGAATTGCCAACCCAACCAACTCGATAAAAATATGAGTTGGATTGAAAATCTCCACGACCCAACCCAATCCCGCTTACAGACAAAAAAACATGTTCATACATGAACTAATAATAATCGTACTAAATCAAATATTTAATGGTAATCTAATTACAACTAATTTCATGATTACAAATATATTATTATAAAAAATATTTCAAACAAATGGGAAACATATTTTAAATATACTACCAAATACATATTTTAAATGTTCTACCAAATACATATTTAAAAACAGAAAATACACCTATGATTTATGAAATTTCAAGAGAAAAAAGAAAAAAAAAAATGAAGGTAGAGGAATAAGGTGTAATTTAACTAAGAAAATAATTATAGCCATGACAAGAAGAATAGAATAACAATATATTTATACTTAAAAAAATAAAAATCCATTTTGGTAAGATATTAATTATGAAGTAAGGGAAATGAACAGAAGGTATCGAACGAAGCATAGAAGTAGGAGCCAGGAGGGATAGAGTTAAGGTTGTTTTTGTTTCTTTTTATATTATGCTATAGAAAATGGAAATAAACAAATCATACAATTCCGGAAACAGATGCAACAGTAATGATTGTTAACAACAAAGAAGAAATAATGTGGTGTGTTGAGCTACCTCCTTAGCCTTTTGCCCTAATCTAAATAAAATAAACTAAAAATCATCTTTATACACTTCAGTTCCACCCTCAAGCCTCTGCTTCTGCCTCTGCCTCTGCCCTCTGCACTGCACAGTGTGTGCTTTCGCGGCGAGGCGAGGGAACACCACCTCCCACATTCTTCTCTGGTTTCATCTTCAATAACACCCACCTACACATTTTAAAGCAATCAATTTCTCTCTTTCAATGGATCCTCAGTCCACCCAACTCCAGCAAGCCCAGCTTGCAGCTATTCTTGGTCCTGACCTTGCCCCTTTTGAAACACTTCTCTCTCATCTAATGTCCTCCTCTAACGAGCAACGATCCCAGGCTGAACTCGTCTTCAATTTATGCAAGCAGACCGATCCTGATTCTCTATCTCTTAAGCTTGCACATCTCCTTCAGTTCTCTCCTCAACCCGAGGCCCGTGCCATGGCTGCTGTTCTCCTCCGGAAGCAGCTAACTCGCGATGATTCATATCTCTGGCCTCGCCTCAATCCTTCCTCTCAGTCTTCCCTTAAATCCATACTCTTGTCCTGTATTCAACGCGAGGACTCCAAATCTATATCTAAGAAACTGTGTGATACGGTTTCGGAGCTGGCTTCAGGAATTTTGCCGGATAATGGATGGCCGGAATTGTTGCCTTTCATGTTTCAGTGTGTATCCTCGGATTCACCCAAGTTGCAAGAATCGGCTTTCTTGATCTTTGCCCAACTTTCGCATTATATTGGGGATACGTTGGTGCCTCACATTAAGCACTTGCACGGTGTGTTTTTGCAGTGCTTGACGTCAACCACATCGAGCACCGATGTGAAGATTGCGGCTCTCAATGCTGTTATTAGCTTTATACAGTGCTTGTCCAACTCTGCTGATCGCGATAGGTTTCAGGATTTGCTGCCGCCCATGATGCGGACACTGATGGAGGCTTTGAATAATGGGCAGGAGGCAACAGCGCAGGAGGCACTTGAATTGTTGATTGAATTGGCTGGGACGGAGCCGAGGTTTTTGAGGCGGCAATTAGTAGATGTAGTGGGGTCGATGTTGCAAATTGCAGAAGCTGAGTCGTTGGACGAAGGAACGAGGCATTTGGCGATTGAATTTGTGATCACTCTTGCAGAAGCCAGAGAGCGGGCACCCGGAATGATGAGAAAGATGCCACAGTTTATATCCAGGTTGTTCGCCATATTGATGAAATTGCTCTTGGATATTGAAGATGACCCGGCGTGGCACGCTGCAGAGAACGAAGATGAAGATGCTGGTGAGACCAGTAACTACAGTGTTGGGCAGGAGTGTTTGGATAGACTTGCAATTTCTCTGGGTGGCAATACAATTGTCCCTGTTGCTTCTGAGCTGTTTCCAGCTTACTTAGCTACTGCAGAGTGGCAGAATCGGCATGCCGCACTAATCGCAATGGCTCAAATTGCTGAAGGTTGTTCCAAGGTATAAAAGCTAGACGAAATTCCACCTTTGTTTTTGCTAACTTTTCCAAATCAAACATTTCAACGAGAAAATAGTTTTTGAATTCAACTGTGAATTCGTTTTATTGCTTTCTAAATTTCTTTGGGTGGAGTGAACTGTTTTTAGTTTTGGATTGGGCGGCTGTTGAGCAACAGGGTTGTTGATCCCTAGGTACTTTTTATTGACTTGTAATTTCAACTTTTAGAGCGTTCAGCAAGTTGCTTACAGTTGCAGTAAGCTCAAGACTATAAGTCTAGAAATTTCACCTTTGCAGCAACGGGCCACGTAGTTATGGTTATTCTGTTTTCCTTTATGTTAGGTTACAGCGGGATGCTGATAGTCGAACCAGTAACTTGAAATTACTTACTGATTTAGCTCTGAATTTCTAATCAAGTGAGGTTGCAATTGGATTCTGATAGTAAAGCATGTCATTTAATTTGAACTTGAGGGTATTCAGAAATAGAGTTCGGTTCCCTTTACCCAACAATTTATTTATTCTAATATTTTATTTTAATGGAATTGTACAAACATTCTCATGAATCATGATTAATAGGTTTGGTGTGAAGGTTATGTATATTTAACTCTCACACTATTTCTAAATTTGGACTACATTTTCTGAATTTCTCATGTTCTTCACTTCTTTTTGACAGGTTATGATAAAAAATTTAGAACAAGTGGTGGCAATGGTCTTGAACTCATTTCAAGATCCACACCCTCGTGTAAGGTGGGCAGCGATTAATGCAATTGGGCAGTTATCTACAGACTTGGGTCCAGATCTACAAGTTCAATACCATCAGCAGGTGCTCCCTGCACTTGCTACGGCAATGGATGATTTCCAGAACCCTCGAGTACAGGTCAGTCAAAGCTATTAACTTCTGCAATAGGTTTTTATTTGTTGTCATCATGGTGATCTTCTGGTGATGCTTTGAATTTGTAGACCCTTTGTCCCTATTGCTATCTTGAAAACGGGAATCTCATGCTTTGGGTTTTCTTTGTCTTACATTTTGTCAAAATAGATCTGTACTTGAAGCTAAACACGACTTTGGAAAATTTAAAATATGATTTCAATCAATGTTTCATAAACTTTTACTTAGATAGTTAGGAAATGAAGGAATTTCTTTCCTTGTATATAATTAAATACGTTTTGGGCTCTGAGAGACTCCTCTAGCTTCTAATCATTATTTTCTTTGAATGATTTTTTAGCCTCAAAGGAGTCCTTTATGTAGAAAGTTGTAAAAATAGCAGTTGCTTCTCTTGGAAACAACAGACTAGTTGAATGTTATAGCCTCAAGGGTATTTTTGTAATTTATTGTACCCTAGTTTTAGTTCCTTGTTTGTTAGAGCATATTGTAGCCTATGTATTGTTCTCCCTTGTAATTTTTGGATTATTAGAAAATGATAAGAAAGGTTTCTATCGTGATTTTTTCTCCCTGTACTAGGGTTTTCCACGTATATCTTGTGTTTTGTCTTCCTCCTTCTCAATATGGTATCGGTGAGTGGTGATGAAACCCTAGCCACCATTGGTGAAAACCAACTGGTGCAAGATAACTTTAGTTCTGCACCAGTCTTGCTTTAGCTATAGTTCCTGATAGTGGAGCTACCAATTTTTCTGTTGCCGTCATTGCCACTGCCGTCCAAGCCGCTGTTGATCGTTATCTTCAGTCCTTGCATATCTGTCCAATTCTAACGCTGCCACAACCCTTTGATAGATAGAAACCTTAGATGAAACACACACCATGAAACCAAGATTGGAAAGTCGTTCGCTTACCACAGAGGTAAATTCCCTATTGCGACAACAAACTTCTTGCAGGAATCGGTTCTTCCTCATCATGCATCACCTAGTTATGAATATCAAGGTTCAGTTGGTTTATCCCTGGTAAAGGTATAACAACGGTTGGCTAATCTTCAGACAAGTTTTCAGCAACGAATTGCTGCTCTTGGGGCAGCTTTTGGTGCTTCCACATACCTAAGTTCCAGTATTGTGAATTCTGACATTCCTTCTAGTTTATCGACGTATCAAGAGAATCTGGTAACCTCTTTCCTACTTTAACTACTGCAAACTATTTGTCTGGCTCTATGGGAAATTCCACAGGGTTAATTGCAAGAGAAAAGTCGAATGGTCAGAATTATTTCTCCTGGTCTCAGTCCATTAAAGTGGCCCTTGAGAGCCGTCACAAATTTGGGTATCAAATAGGAGGGGTACTGAGACCTAGACTAGGAGACCTTCAATAGAAAATTTGGAAAAGGGAGGACTCTATTCTTCCGTCTTTGTTAATTAATATTATAGAACCTCAAATTGGGAAACCTTTGTTGTATGTCGCTACTACTTGAGACATACGGGATACAATTCAAAAGTTTATACTCAAAGAGGCATAATACATCTCCCCTTTTTACTTTGCATAAGCATATCTACGAGTGCAAGCAGGGACAATGGACATCACTTCTTATTTTAACGAATTGTCCCTGATTTGGCAAGAGATGGATTTGTGTCAAGAGATTGTCTGGGACAGCCCTTGTGGAGGTGTTCAGTACTCCAAAATTGAGGAAGTTGATCGTGTATATGGTTTTCTTGTTGGCTTGAATTCCAAGTTTTACTTAGTTGGTGGTCCTATACTAGGTTAGAGGTTGATGGAGGTGTGTTATGAGGTTTGTTTAGAGGAAGATTGCACAAGTGCAATGAACATTGTGACTGTTCCAGCTACTGAACGAAGTCCTCCAATTCCGATAATGAAAAGCAAAATGGGAAGCCTTTCCCGATATGTGAACATTGCAAGAAACCATGGAATATGAAAGACAACCGTTGGAAGTTACATGGTCGACCATTAAATGGTGAGAAATGTTCGCCAAATGACAAGCATAATTCTGGTAGGGTGTTTATGAGTGAATCTGCCATAACTTCACAACCCTTAACTCCTGCGGGGAATCAAGGCGATTTTGGTACTTCTTCTTTTGGAGGGATTGCACAATCAAGTAACTCTTAATCCTTCAATCTTATCATCGTTGATGGGAACGAACCTTGGATACTTGATTAAGATGCTACAGACTATTTAACTGGATCCTTTGAACGTTTTATATCATATTTTCTGTGTGCTGGCAATGAAAAAATTAGGATTGCAGATCGGTCCTTTGCTCCCATTGTGGGCAAGGGTCATATTTCCCTTTTAATGGTCTCACTTTATAGAATGTGCTACATGTGCCTAAGATATCTTACGATTTATTGTCCATTAAGCTATCTCCTCACCTAATGTTGTTTCTTTTCAAGACTTGAGCTCGGAAAAGATGATTGACACTGCTTGACATAGCAGAGGACTATTTCCTTGACGATGGTGCTTCTAGGGATTGTTATAGGACTTGTTATTGGCATCTTATTTTTCAACTTTTGTAAAAGATCGTATGTTGTGGTACTTTCGTCTTGGCCACCCAAATTTTCAATATATGAAATATCTATTTCCTCATTTATTTTCTAAAGTTGATGTCGCTTCTTTGTCCTGTGATGTGTGTATTCGTGCAAAACAACATATAGTCTCGTTTTCGTCTCAACCCTACAGACCTTCCCAACCTTTTACCCTCATTCATTGTGATGTTTGGGGGCCCTTGGGAATCACTATTGCACCGGAAAAACGTAAGTTTGTGAATTGATGATCATACCCGTTTCACATGGGTCTTTCTCCTCACTGATAAATCTAAGGTCTCATCAATATTTCAAGAATTTTACACAACCATTGAGACAACAGCAAAATTGTTATTATGCGTAGCGATAACAATCATAAGTTCCTGAATAATACCCTCCATTAATTTCTGTCCTTGAAAGGAATTCTCCACCAAAGTTCCTGTGTCTATACTCCTCAACAGAACGTGGTGGTTGAATTAAAAAGCTGTCATATCCTTAAGGTTGCTCACTCTCTCATCATGTCTACTTCTCTTCCCTCCTACTTATGTAGAGATGCAAGCCTCACTGTGGCTCATCTTATCAATAGAATTTCGTCTCGTGTCCTCCACCTCCAAACACCTCTTGAATGTCTCAAGGAGTCTTACCCTGCCACACGACTTATTCCTAATGTTTCTCTCTATGTGTTCGGATGCATTGCCTTTGTTCATAGTCATGGCCCTACCCATACTAAGTTTTCTCCTCGTGCTCATTCATGTGTTTTCATGGGGCATCCTTTGCACCAGAGAGGTTATAAGTGTTACCATCCTCCTTCTTAAAAGTATTTTGTGTCCATGGATGTCATCTTCCTTAAGGACAGACCATTCTTTCTTGTGAGCCCTCTTCCAGGGGAGGGTGTGAGTGAAGAGGCTAACTAACCCATTCTCTTAATTCCTCTAGCTCCCGTCGAGCTTTCTAAATCCATCCTCCATGACACCGTTCTACCCACTGACCAAGTTCTCTGGATAATTTACTACAGGAAGAATCTTAGGAAGGAGATGGTGCACCCTACTACTCTATCGACTCTTGTCCATGAATTTGAACCGGCACAAGCTCAAGGTGCTACCTAACTTAATTATAATAACTTGTGTGTTGAGAATGATATAGTTGATGTGGTTGAGGAGGACAAGACTAATATGATAGCTCTAGAAAAGAACAAGATTGCTAGAAGTGATGAAACTCTAACTGAACAAGAGGTAGGTGAGACTAGCCTGGATTACTTAGAAAAACTGGGGAGTTATGATCCCTCACTCGACACGCCCATTGCCTTGAAAAATAGAACTAGGTCCTGAACGTGGCACTCCATGTCTTACAGTTATTTATCGCCTAAGTTCAAGATTGCAAATCTCGATACTGTAACAATACAAAAGAACATAAATGAAGCTATGGAGAGTCCTAAGTGGAAGACTGCTGTCATGGAAGAAACGGAAGCGCTTGAGAAGAATAAGACATGGGATCTTTGCACTCTTCCTCAAGGATACAAGACAGTCAAATGCAAATGGATATCTGATGGGACCTAGAAAGGTACAAGCTAGGCTTGTTGCAAAATAGTTTACTTAGAATTATGGGGTAGATTATTCAAAGACTTTCTTATGTGGCAAAATTAAACACAATAAGGGTCCTTTTGTCTGTTGTAGTCAAGAGAGGTTAGCCTTTCCATCAACTTGATGCAAAAAAATGCTTTTCTAAATAGTGATTTGGAAGAAGTGTACATGAGTTCTCGTCCAAGTTTTGAAGTTCAGTTTGACCACCAAGTTTGTAAACTTCAAAAATATCTTTATGGTTTGAAACAATCTTCCCAAGGTGTGGTTCAATAGATTTTCCACCTTTTTTAATCCCAAGCCTTTACTCAGAGACATTCCGATCACACATTATTTACAAAAAGGCCCGAATTTGGGAAAATCGTATTCTGAGTTATTTGAAAACTACTCCAGGTAAAGGTTTGGTGTTCAGAAAACCGATAGAAAATGTATTGAGGCTTATACCGACTTTGATTGTGCAGAATCAGTTACGGATAGAAAATTCACTTTGGGATATTGTACCTTTGTGTGGGGTAATCTTGTTAATTGGAGGAGTAAGAAGTAGGGTGTTGTTGTTAGGAGTAGTGCTGAAGTTGAATACAAAACTATGAGTTTGGGAATCTGTGACGAGATCTGGCTGTAGAAAGTTTTTGTCTAATCTTCTCTAGGACTATAAGTTATCTATGAAGCTCTTCTGTGATAATAAAGTTGCTGTAGGCATAGCCAATAACCCAAATCAACATGACAGAACAAAACATGTGGAGATTGACAAGACATTTTATAAAGGAGGAACTTGACAATGACACTATCTGTATTCCACCCATTCCGTCCAGTCAACAAATTGTTGTTGTTCTCACCAACGTAATACTCAGATGAGCTTTGACTCTTATGTTAGCAAGTTGGGTCTAATTGACATCTACGCTTCTACTTGAGGGGGAGTGTTAGAAATTAGGGGCTAGTTGAATGTTTATAGCCTCAAGGGTATTTTGTAATTTATTGTACCTTAGGTTTATGTCCTTGTTTGCTAGTTGTAGCCTATATATATTCTTCCCCTTTGTAATTTTTGGATTATTAGAAAATAATAAGAAAGGCTTATATCATTGTTTTTTCTCTTTGTACTAGGCTTTTCCATGTATACTTTGTGTTTTGTCTTCTTCCTTTTCAATAGTTTTAAAAGATTCTTATGTTTTACGAACGAGGATTTCTCATCGTGAATGTAGGAAGCCTTGCAACAATTCCTAGATCTATTTTGTTTTACCATGTGTTATGTTTTTTGCAACCTTTTTGTGTTATTTTTAACGATGGTGATTCCACATCATGCTTTATTTTGTTTTAATTTTCATAGGGTGTTTTCCCTTGACCACTGATTTGGGATGGTTCTTTTATTTTTGCCTTTCTTTTTTTTTGGTGTCTGTGCAGGCTCATGCTGCATCTGCAGTTCTTAACTTCAGTGAGAACTGTACTCCCGACATCTTGACACCTTATTTAGATGGGATAGTAGGCAAATTGCTTTTACTTTTACAGGTATGTTGATAAGGAAATTCATTTACATTATACAGTTGCATTGCTATGTAGCTACTCCCTTAGCAAAACACATATATCTAAATTTTTCAGAACGGGAAGCAAATGGTGCAAGAGGGGGCCTTGACTGCTTTGGCTTCAGTTGCTGATTCATCTCAGGTATCATCATTTTAAGATATATCACTGAAGTTTTCCGTTTTCTTGTAGTTGATGGTACAGTATAATTGGTTTCTGTAGGAGTATTTCCAAAAATATTATGACGCTGTCATGCCATACCTGAAAGCAATCTTAGTTAATGCCACTGATAAGACCAAACGCATGCTTCGTGCCAAATCCATGGAGTGCATCAGTTTGGTTGGGATGGCTGTTGGAAAGGAGAAGTTCAGGGATGACGCCAAACAGGTACTGACCTTTGCCTGATTTTTCAAGATGTTATCATCTTCTCTCCAAGTAGTATTTTGTTTTTTCTAAAATTGATAAAATAGTTAGACAAGGACATTAAATTTTTTGAAAAGTTTGTATCATATTCCTATGCCCTTTTTGTGTGATTCTGTTGTCATTGAAACAAGCTTTATTTGTCTTTGAGAACGGACTCTGTATTTCTTTTTCCTTTTTTTTCTTCTCTTTCTTTTTGCTTCTGATAAAAGAAATAATCTTTCTGTAGCCCTTTTCCCCTTCTACTTCTAACAGTTGGACACTACTAGTCCAATTGATGTATCTTAACTGCAGTCTGTTAAAAGAAGGAATTGGAATGGTTTTGGTGCTACCACTCTTTCGCACTTTCAGTATGTAATCTAGCCTGCTTGTCTCTTTGCAAGGTTATGGAAGTGCTGATGTCATTGCAAGGATCTCAGATGGAGGCAGATGATCCAACTACAAGTTATATGTTACAAGTATGTTTTAGAATGGAAATTAAATACTCTCATATTAAGGAAAACAATTATCACGATTAATGCTAAAAATATCTTGTAGGCATGGGCACGGCTTTGCAAGTGTTTGGGACAAGATTTCCTCCCTTATATGAGTGTGGTCATGCCTCCTTTGCTTCAGTCTGCCCAGCTTAAACCTGATGTAACCATAACATCTGCTGATTCTGATAATGATATCGAGGACTCTGATGATGATAGGTTTGAAACTTGGTTCTTGTTCATTTAATACTTCATTTCATTAAACAAAGAGGTTATGAATATCGAGGAGCATTTCTTCGTGTAAAATTTTGTTTATATTCTATTTGACCCCTTTCCTTCATTCCTTTAAGGTATATCATTATCAAAAAAATATTTTGCATCAGGACAGTTGGCAAGCTAGTTTATAGTCTACTGTACTGCGATTTTGATCTGTATTTGACTGATAGTTGATACCCTGGTTCTGATGATGTTCAACGTGTTTGCAGCATGGAAACAATTACTCTTGGGGACAAAAGAATAGGAATCAAGACTAGCGTTCTCGAAGAAAAAGCTACAGCTTGTAACATGCTGTGTTGCTATGCAGATGAGTTGAAGGAAGGGTTTTTTCCATGGATCGATCAGGTATGTATTAAGGCATTTATTTGGACTTATTTCGTAGAAATAAGGAAAATCGTTCAGGGGGGGTGGGTGCTTATAATGTCTTTTAGGATCTGTTATGTTGGTTCTTAATTATTCTATTTTCGCATGAGTAAAGCCTTTTTCCCCTCTCCCTAATGAAGAACAAAACATGAGCCTATTACTCAAATCATACAAACTTTAAAATGGAGTTTAGAAAATAGCCAAATTAACAATAACAGAAATAGACAATGCAATAGTATATGTATTGAACACGACAACTTTTCATGAAGTGAAAAGAGATTAGGGCTCAATGGAAGACTCCACAAGGGATTCAAATAAGATAACAGAAAAAGATTAAAAGAAACTGAGGATAACAATAGCTATAACAATAATGTCAAACAAAAGGGGCAATTGCATGGATTTATGAATGATATAAGTAAGCGTTCCAAATGAGGCAAATATTCTGAAGGGAAAAAACCAAATGTTTTTGAAAGTTAGCACCAAGGTGAGGTCTTCAAACAGGCTGATTCAATATGATCTATCCACAGAAGATGCTTGCTGTGAAAATTCTTTGATTATTTTCCATCCATAATTCTCACAAGATAGCATTTGCCACATTAGTTCATATCAGTTTGGGCTTTAGAATTCGTAAGAAAGTATAGTTTTTTAAAACTACTAAATATGTTATTTTGAGGACAAAAAACATATGCACTTGTAAGGAACCTGATGTATGGGAGAAGCGGGAAAATAGTCTGGATGCTTGAGTTCTTTTATTCCATTTCCTGAGAAAAGTTTCTGTAAGATTTACTTTTTAAATAACATCAAGCTTGAAAGAGGTATTACTTTATATTGTGCAGGTTGCCCCAACCTTAGTCCCACTTCTTAAATTTTACTTTCATGAAGAAGTCAGGAAAGCAGCTGTTTCAGGTGCAATATTGTGTGCCTTTGAACTCTTATCACAATTTCCTCTATCTAATTCTGGTTTTTTTCTCTTTTTCCTAGCAATGCCGGAGCTTATGCGGTCTGCAAAGTTAGCCGTTGAAAAGGGGCTTGCTCAAGGGCGTAATGAGACCTATATAAAACAGCTGTCAGATTATATAGTTCCAGCCTTAGTTGAAGCTCTACATAAGGTAGGTCCTTCTGCAGAAATTTTATGATTTCCTTTTTCCAAAAGGAAGTCTTCTTCTAATCTGTTAGTTTTTTAATCTTCAACTTTCAAATTTTGTGCAGGAGCATGATACAGAGATTTGTTCTAGTATGCTGGAGGCGTTAAATGAATGCTTACAGGTTTGACAAATACTAGTTTACTATCTTGATGATTTTGAAACTTTACTTGCAGCATCAAGGTTTTATGTTTTATTTTGTTAATATTATTATTTTTAATGAGAAATGGTGATTTCACAGATAAGGAAAACATTGATGTCTAAGTATTGGTCATGTTAATATTTTTATATTTCTTGGAGAAATCAGTTCTTTAGGTTCTCTATAGGCTTAAGTGTCAAAGCTAGCTTCACAGTTGCTTCCAGCGGTAGATGGATAGAAGAGGAGATTAAGCTTAAAAAGAAAGAAAGAAAGATCTATCAACTCTAATTTGGTTATCCTACTGGTTTCAAAGTTTTTCTTATTTGTCACCCAAGCTAAAATGTTGGTGGATCGTTTTCTAAATATTCTAGTTTCACAAATATATTGTGATTCTTGTTTGAGGCTGTTCTCCTACAATGTTTTGAAGATATTTTAACATCAATCATTTATTTGGCTTTTTGTGACACATAGTTTCACCATTATTCTCCTTTTCTGATTCTGGTTAGTTAGAGACTTCAAGTCTCCCTAACTTCGATTTTCAGTCATCCACCCCTCTTTTTTTGTGTAGTTGTTCGAGTGTTTTAAAAAGCACTCTCGGGTGCGTGCATAGACTCGAGGCCCTGGTTTGTCGCCTTGCCTTGAAAAGGCGAAGACCACACAGGCCTTTGTGAAGCCCCAAGGGTCAAAGCCCTACGCATTGGGCCCTTTTCATTATTTTTAAGAAGTACTAATAATTAGAGATAATCCTTCTCTATTAACTAAAAAAATCAAATCTTCTAAGTCTATATGCAAAATTTCTTGTGGTTAGGGGTCTTTTTCATCATATTTCCACTTCAATTATGCTTTCTCTACTTAAGTCCCCAAGACTATTGCGTTTTGTTGTGCCAGCATTAAAAAACACCTATTCCTATTCAAGACAAGTCTTTCTTATGTATTGAAAAAAATTGTTCTTTTATTGCATTCATGGAAATGTAATTATTTTTAATCACTTCCCATTTCAGATATCTGGATCACTTCTTGATGAAAGCCAAGTCAGGTCCATAGTTGATGAGATCAAACAGGTGATCACTGCCAGTTCCAGTAGAAAGAGAGAGAGAGCAGAGAGGGCCAAGGCGGAAGATTTTGATGCAGAGGAAGGAGAATTGATTAAAGAGGAAAATGAACAAGAGGAAGAAGTCTTTGATCAAGTAAGTCGTCTCATTCTGAACCTTTCTATGTTCATTTCAGAATAACTCCATTCTCTATCTCTCTCTCTTTCAAGTCCTTGTTTATTGATGAACTTTATCTTTGATACAGGTTGGTGAAATATTGGGAACTTTGATAAAAACATTCAAAGCATCTTTCTTGCCTTTCTTTCAAGAACTGTCTACATATCTAACGCCTATGTGGGTAAGTTCTAACATATTGGGCACACGTTTCTACTTTGTCATCAATGGGAGTTTTATTTCAATAATCTATATCTAATTGTTCAAATAAATGTATGGACTTTGTTTTGGCTGCTTAATGATCATAGATTCAATTAGATTTAACTGATTATTCTCCCTTCAAGTAGTCTGTGGGTCTCATGTCACAAGTAATTTAAAGTTGTCAGTGATAATGTTAGACCATAACTTGAGATAACTCGTCTTCGTTCTAATGAATACATTAGAGTTCTATATATAAAGGCATACATGGAAACCCAAACTAAGAATAATTTTTTGGTTGGTTGGTGATTAACATGTATGTTTTTAAATTTGTAAAATGGTTATAGCAAATGTTCAGTCAATAATTTTGTTTTTTGAAATTGCTTTTGGATTATGTAAATAGTGATAGTTTTGAAGACAACATTTTTATGTTTTT
Organism: Cucumis melo; assembly: GCF_025177605.1. Classification (NCBI taxonomy): domain Eukaryota; kingdom Viridiplantae; phylum Streptophyta; class Magnoliopsida; order Cucurbitales; family Cucurbitaceae; genus Cucumis; species Cucumis melo. The sequence goes on along the minus strand of NC_066861.1, from coordinate 237,588 downwards.
GATCCATCCAAATTTTAGATTTGAAAATTTGAAATAGAGAATTACATAAAAGAAAAATAAAATAAAAGCTTTGCAAATTAAAATGATAATTATTCAAATGCCAAATACACCCTAACTACTACTATATTTATGTTAGAAATAGTGGGAAGGGTAGTTGAAATTTACTTTGCCCTAATTTTTTTATTATTTTAATTAGGCTCGTATTGCCTATAAATATTTCCCCTTTATACCTTTATTATTATCAGAAAATTATAAGAAACATCTATACCGTGGTTTTTCTCCTTTTACTTGTTTCTATGTAGACCTTGCGTCTTTTCTTCGTCTCTATTTTTTGATAGTTTATAATAAGCCTTTATCTTTTTGTGGTTATTTGGGCCTTTATCTTTTTGTGGTTATTTGGTCTTTGGTTGAACTCTTTTGGACCGCAGGGGAAAGATAAGACGCCTGAAGAAAGAAGGATTGCAATTTGCATCTTTGATGATGTTGCAGAGCAGTGTCGTGAAGCAGCACTGAAGTAAGCTCTTTGCTTGATTATTTATTTGAAACCATGGTTTCAAAAAAAACTTATTGTTTTCTTGCTTCTTGTCATGGAACAGATATTATGATACATATCTTCCTTTCTTACTGGAAGCTTGCAATGATGAGAATCCTGATGTCAGACAGGTGTGCACTTACTAACGGTGTTAACTTTCTGGGATTATTTATTTTCTCTGCCATTGAATTGTGGGTTTTCAGGCTGCCGTGTATGGGCTTGGTGTCTGTGCAGAGTTTGGTGGATCCGTGTTTAAACCCCTTGTTGGAGGTAGCTTTATTTACGTTTATCAGAAAAAAGTATTTTTTGCACAGAGTATCATTTTCTAATGAATTTCCACAGAGGCTCTGTCAAGATTAAATGTTGTGTTGCGACATCCTAATGCTCTACAACCTGAAAATGTGATGGCATATGACAATGCTGTTTCGGCTTTGGGGAAGATTTGTCAATTTCATCGTGATAGTATTGATTCGGCTCAGGTAAGCTTTAATTTTTCTAAAAATTATTTGCCACTATAAGTGTAGGACCCCAACTTTGGCTATTTTCCGAGAGAACGAGCAATGCCTAGAACAAGAACTGAATGTCCACTTTTTCTTCTGAGTAAATGTACACAACTTGGATTATTTTAGGGATTCTCTTTTTCAGTTGCTTTAAGTAGATAATATATTCTCTTTTTCAGTTGCTCCAAGTAGGCTTATTTTAAACCACTCAATGATTTTTACAGGACTCAATGGATACTTCATACTTGATTTTGGTCTCTTATTCACTATAAGTTGTGTACGGGTTTTACAGGTTGTTCCAGCGTGGTTAAACTGCTTACCAATAAAAGGTGATTTGGTTGAAGCAAAAATAGTGCACGACCAGCTTTGTTCTTTGGTGGAGAGGCAAGTTTATTCACTAATATCCTCTCCCCCGGCCCCAGGATAGTATTTAGTTACCTTTTCTATACTCCATCTGTTATGACACTAAGTTAATTTTATATATACAGGTCGGATGTGGAACTTTTGGGCCCAAATAATCAATATCTTCCCAAAATAGCTGCAGTATTTGCCGAGGTCAGTTGGGAACTATTATTTAATCGGTTGATCATACTTAACAGTGACCAATGGCCTTTTAAATTAAATCAACTCTGACTAGATCAATTGAGTGCTCCCATTAATCCACACCATTCATTTGGTGAATATTTGAAGTCTCAAAACAAAACACAGCATATATCTGTCATATTGTGTCAAAGGAACGAATGTCAACAAGATCCGGTGGTTCTTATTCTAACAAGCCTGCAAGAAGATAGAAATGGGTGTTAGGATGGATAACGACAACCGTTTATACCATAAAAATGGGTGTTATTAGTCTCTTAAGTATTGAATGAATTTAGGGTGGTGTTTTCTGACCACTATTTTTTAGATTGAGCCATTTATTTCCAATTCAATGAGTGGTTGGAAATGCTTTTTCAAAGTGAACTACCTTAAGTCACATCCTTCGTTTGACTCTGCTGCATTCTTTATTGCATTGTGATGATATTGTTGTATAGAGTGAATTGATCTAATAGTCAGAGCAATTTGAAAAATGTGGTTGGACAGTTGGTAGTGCTGAATCGAACCAAACATGTGCTAATTGGGTTGTGCATTCATGTTTTTCTTTAATCCTACCCAAGGGATAGTTCAAGACACTCAACAAATTAGTGAGACCAAAATACAAAAGAATTCTTTATATTCTATGGAGCATACACAAGTATCCCCAATCTATTCTTAGTAAAATGACAATATAAAGGACAAAAGACGCAAGACTAGTAAGCTTCTATGTGTAATTACGCATGTATATTCTATCAAATAAATAATATGAGTGAATGCTTCGTTCATCCCTGTTTTTTCTTGAGGGGACTATTTACTTGTGCAGGTTCTATGTGCGGGAAAGGATTTAGCAACAGAGCAAACTGCAGGCCGAATGATAAATTTGTTGAGACAAATGCAACCGAATTTACCGCCTTCTACTTTAGCCTCTACTTGGTCCTCCTTGCAGCCCTAGCAACAACTTGCTTTGCAGTCTATTCTTTCATAATTTCATGAAGTTGACTCTGAATTTTGCTGCTGCTCGCGGGATGCACACTTCTTACGTTCTTGTCTGTGTGAAGTATATTCGTCTCCATTCTTTGCCACAAAATGCTCCAAAGCATGAGTTTTGTCTGGTCTCTTACAGAGACGTTGAAATTTGATGATGAGTGAGAGTCATTGTTGCTGCTGAAAAGAAATGTGTTAGAAAAAAGAAAAAAGAAAAAAAAAAAACTGTATATTTCATTGTTTAATTCTAAGCGGTTGGGTTCAGGTCTGAGGTCATTGTGGTTTCCCAGTTTCGGGTTGATGGGTTGCCGCGGAGGCAATCCTTTTACAGTTTTGTTTTGGTCCAATTTATTAGTATCATTGTCATTATAAACTTTCGTTGCAGCTAAAGAATGTATCAAATGAATTTTGTTATTGCGTTTGCTTGATTTGTTTTGAATTTTATTTCCAATTAGCAATGAAACTTGACGTCTTTTACCCAGCCTCTTATCTTTCAAAGCCAAATAACGTCAATTAGTTATAATAGTTATAAGATTATATTTTGACCAAGTCAAATGATTGAATGATTAGTTTTACATATTTTTTAACCAAATTGAAAGAGGAAATAGCGAAAGAGGACATCTTCACTTTAGTATGCTTTCTATTCTCATTCTTTCATTATTTTTCATTAATAATTTTACACAGTTGTGAACTGATAATATTTGATTTATTTTATAAATCCCGGAGGGTGCATTGGGGAAAATAAAAAAAATGGTCATTTGGAAAGCTTTGTAGTGAAACATCTGTTCCTATAGGCTTTGTCCATATTTGATACATCATAATCCCCAACATCGTGCTGCCACGAGTTTCTTGATTTTCCAAAGAAATGAAGTTGTTGACCACTCAGTAATTGGCCAAATCTCTCTTCACTTGGACGAATTGAGGAATGCAATGCAGGCGTTCATTTGGTGGTCTTATAATTAAATAAAATCAGCATACATGCTGACATGACAAGAAGACGAAGACGAGGACACCACTAATAACTAACAACGTAAAGACCTTCCACTTCCACATGCTGCCATTATAAAACCAATTCCATTTCTAAAATCTGCATCGGAGTCTGTAGATGGAGGGTTCAGTTGAAAAACAAGAGCGTAGAGATGTTGCATTTAAATTAGTAGGGAAATGCATCAAGAAGAGATCTGGTAAACGCAGCTTTGTTGGTGTCAGGCAAAGACCTTCTGGGAAATGGGTTGCAGAGATCAAAGACGCAACTCATGATATCAGAATGTGGTTGGGAACCTTCAACACAGCGGAGGAAGCTGCCAGAGCCTATGACGAAGCCGCCTGCCTCCTCCGTGGCTCGAATGCTAGAACCAACTTTACTCTCGCTTCCAACTCCTCCTCCACCCTCTCTTTCAAAATCAGAAACCTTCTCATCCATAAGATCACTTTGAAACGAAGTTCTATCACTGAAACCCATGCCCATGTTGCTCATTCTGAAACAAACCAAGAAACACACATGTTTGATAATGATACAGTCTGGAACAGCTGCAATGGAGAAATTGAGGTGGGTTTTTGTCACTTCACCCATTCATGCTGCCATCTTCCTCTTGGGTTCAATTTTGATATGGATGAGTCTTTGTCTGCACCGAATGGAATCACTGAACATTTAGGAAATACATATGATGATGCCTTTGACACATCTTCTGCTCAACTTGATTATACCGATTTCTCTTCATTTTTCTTTGTACCAACCTGACCCCTCTGCTTCTATTTTTCTATCGGAGTAAGGGAAGGAATAATGACCCAATTGCATACTGTTTCTTCTCATTTTTCCATGGGGCAAACTGCAAAGGAGATTAATTCCATCAGCAACCTAATTTGACAGAGACTACAAATCTAGATATAAAGGATGGTTGACAACGAGCAGTGAAAGTACGAAAAAAATCATTTCCTTTTGTGCGGATAGGAGAGTTAACCAACAAAATAATTTATCCAACTTTTGACTTCAAAAAATGCTTTAATTTTTTTTTTTTTAATTCTTGACTAGAGTTCATGATAAACAAGACTAATTTCAAAATGTGCAACTTATATTATACTCGATACTTTCTTTCTTTTTACACAAAATAATCCTTTGAAAAGAATTGTCACATGACATTTCTTTATCAGACACTTACATAGACTGCACGAAAGCAACATCTATGTTCTTTTTCTTGCAAAAGATCAAAGGTGTGAAATTTCAGGCATGACAAAGGGGTAAATGATTGGACCTGTGAATAAGTGAGTTTTGCTGGAGTCCTTGAAATTCAAGTGATGATGGCCCATCTAAAGCCAAGCACGTTGTTTTGTCGTCAAGCAAGCCAAACGATCTCTCCCTCAAAGATAAACATGTACAACTTTTTCATATTAGAAAAAAAATGTACAAATTATCTATTATAACATTGATCCATCCACAATCCAAGACAATACAGAATTACAGTCTAAACATTGGCGTAAATATTCCTGATTTCATACATAGAGCCACAAAGATACAGAATCGAAATTTACTACAAGACAGCAGAATTGCGTATATAAAAGAAAACGACAGGCTCTTTAACTAGACAAGAAATTATGGGGATAAAAGCACCATGCACACTTAGTAATCTTCAGGTTCGTCGTCATCATCCGCACCTTCAGCACCAACTTCTTCATAGTCTTTCTCGAGGGCAGCCAGATCTTCACGAGCCTCTGAGAACTCCCCTTCTTCCATGCCCTCACCGACATACCAGTGAACGAATGCTCTCTTCGCATACATCAGGTCAAATTTATGGTCGATGCGAGAGAACACCTCAGCTACTGCTGTATTATTGCTGATCATGCAAACAGCTCGTTGCACCAACGCTAAATCGCCACCAGGTACAACTGTTGGAGGCTGGTAGTTGATACCACATTTGAAGCCAGTTGGACACCTACAAAACAGATCCATTATTAAATTTTTGCTAGATTTCAAAATCAAATTATTGTTAAAATGACAATGCCTTTAAGGTCAAATTGCTTGTATAGGCCAAGATAACTTTTAACTTAAACCTAAACTAAGCTTGAAAATTATGTGCTCTCACTATCATCGAATCCCTTGCGCTTCATGACATGATATAGAAATTTTCATCTATGCAATATGCATTGGAAAGTGGAGGCAGAAAGAAAAGAGCCCCCAACTTTTGACCATACGAAATTTATGTCCACTAGATTAACCAAGGAATATATATGTTCAATGTAGAACAAAACACAAGAAAACCTCTTCGTCATTTTCTGCAGTGAAACAAATCCACTTGTTATATTGTCTTCTCTCGAAGGGTTGTTTTCCCCTGAGCTATCACAGGTCTCTCTTTTTCATTTTGTTCCTTACAGAACTAAATTGTTCTCCCTTTACTACGAGCTTCTCAATGATTATTTCAAGCGCATAATAATTTCTACATTCCTGATCTATAATAATCCAAACGTTTACAAGTCAGCCTCATTACTCTACAAATTAGTTCTTAAAAGCTACTACACGAAATAACTACCCAAAACAATGCACGAGGAAACTGAGAGTAGGTCTTAATTTTCTTAAGCATTATAACTTCATCAAAATAAACAAGATATGTTTTTTTCACTTACCAGTCAACAAACTGCACGGTGCGCTTTGTCTTAATGGTAGCAACAGCAGCATTGACATCTTTGGGTACAACATCTCCTCGGTACATTAAGCAACAAGCCATGTATTTTCCATGCCTAGGATCACACTTAGCCATCATGCTCGAAGGTTCAAAAACTGCATTTGTGATCTCAGGTACAGATAGCTGCTCGTGGTAAGCCTTCTCTGCTGAGATAACCGGAGCATATGAGGAGAGCATGAAATGAATGCGAGGATATGGTACAAGGTTCGTCTGGAACTCTGTTATGTCCACGTTGATGGCTCCATCAAATCTCAATGAAGTGGTCAAGGATGAAATAATTTGAGATATCAATCTATTCAAGTTGGTATACGTAGGCCTATCAATGTCGAGAGATCTCCTACAAATGTCGTATATAGCTTCATTGTCTAGAAGAACAGCAACATCCGTATGCTCAAGAAGAGAATGGGTAGAAAGAACGCTGTTGTAAGGCTCCACGACAGCAGTTGAAACCTGATCGAAGTCCAAAATTGTTCAAACAAGCAACAACTTCGTAACTATTCCAGTATTGCTATTTCAGCGATTCTTCCTCTTAATGATTAAATGTTTTGATTAATCTACATTTGAATTGTCAGTACCTGAGGGGATGGGTAGATAGTGAAACCAAGCTTTGATTTTTTCCCATAATCCACTGACAAGCGCTCTAACAACAACGAACCCAGACCAGAACCAGTGCCACCACCAACAGCATTGAAGACTAGAAATCCTTGTAAGCCGGTGCAGTTATCAGCCAACTTCCTGACCCGGTCAAGACAGAGATCTACAATTTCCTTTCCAACTGTAAAAATAAAAAATACGTCAAACAGAGCAACCAAAAATGAAACGTCAACCAAGTATCCACAAGGCAACACATCCATCACCTGTGTAGTGTCCTCGAGCAAAATTATTGGCAGCATCTTCTTTTCCAGATATCAATTGCTCCGGATGAAAGAGCTGCCTGTAGGCTCCGGTTCTAACTTCATCAATCACCGTTGGTTCTAAATCAACAAATATAGCCCGAGGCACATGCTTTCCTGAACCGGTCTCGCTAAAGAATGTATTAAAAGCGTCGTGTGCAACACCTTCGGAGGTATCACTGGAAAAAGAAAACAGAAATGCACATATAAGCATTTCAAAATGCAGTCAGATACGTGATATCGAACTTGTTTTCATTCCCAATGACAAAAAAAAAGAAAAAAAAAAGAAAGAAAAAAGAAGAGTAGAGAGAGAGATGAAGATGGGTAAAGCATTACCTAGGCATCATACCGTCGGGCTGAATGCCATGTTCGAGGCAATAGAGCTCCCAGCAAGAATTGCCGACCTGAATTCCAGCCTGTCCAATGTGGATACTTATGATCTCCCGCATGTTCGTCTGAGAAAGTGAAAAATGGCGACGGCGATGGGAGGGTTGTAGGAAGAGAATGAAGGAGGGCAGTGTGGGAGTTGGCGTCGTCGGGATTTAAGAGAGGAGGGTTTTAATGAGCCAAACAAACAAAACCAGATTTGATAACCAATTGGGATCCGCAATTCCAATTCCAAGCGAGGGAGCGCGCCAGGCTTTCTATGGGTCCCTCCCATCTTCTTATCTTATCCATTCTGACAATTTTACCCTTTACATCTGTGCACTTTTTTGGGGATCAACGGAGGGTACTTCTGACAAAACTCAGCGACCATGTCCATGTGATGTGTGTAACATATAATTCTCTTTCCATATAAATTCACTTAATTAATTCTCTTTCATTTTAAATTTATTCTCTATTTTTCTTATAACTTTCAATTAACTCCTTTATTAAATTCTACAATATGGGGGGTTTGGTTTCTATCTTTCATCCTTATAATTAATTATTAGCAAAATGTTAATTTTTATAGGATATCTAATTTTAATTTAGTAACATCAACATAGTTCAATAATAATTTATTTTATTTAATACAATGAATGGGGTAGGAGGATTTTTGTATCTACATATGGTGTATAAATATACATAAAGAATTGAATTATAGAAGTAAAATGACAAATATTGATGGATTTAATATATCGAGAGAGAGAGAGTGAGAGAGAGGTGTAATGGTATTCACATGAGATGATTGAAGATTATGAATGGCACAGCTGTACTGAATGCTCAACTGCTACATGAGTTGTAATATTGATGCCTTTGGGCTTCACTTGTTATCGTCTATTATTATTATTATTATTATTATTATTATTATTATTATTATTATTATTATTATTATTATTATTTGTTAAATTGTTAGTCCCAATTCGATTACACAAATTCTGTTACCTTCCCTCCAATCATTCAATTGATAGCACAACAGAAGGACTGACACTATAAGCCTGTTCTCCAAGTTGGAGACTAGGAGGGAGGGGGTGGTGCGAACTGCGAACCTTTAAAATTTCATAAAAATTAAATATATATTTAGTTCTATACGATTTTATTTCACAATTCAACGATCAACAATCAAGTCTCCATGTATGGAAAATACGTGAAAGTCTCTTTTTTCCACACATTCTCATTGTCCATCATCACTCTTCTCGTACTTGCTGTTGTTGACTCTATCCAAGCCTTTGAGCTCTCCTTCTCTTTGCTTCCAATTTTCATGAAGCCTTAAAATATTAAAATTCAAAATTTTGTAAATATTGTTAAGTAGTAAAAATCCGGCCAATTAAATATTTTGGATTTTTTAATTTAAAAAATAAATGAAAATCAATATTGTCGTCCATAAGAGAAAGGACAAGAGGTTTTGAGGCTGAGCCGCAAACCAAAACTAAAGATATAAAAGAAGTTGGGCCCTTTATTTTCGGAGAAGGAAATCCACCACCTCCATCACAACTCCCTCTGCTCTCACCAATGGCTGACGATAAGAAACCCACCTTCTCCTCCGTTTGGCCCACCGTCAAGCCCTTTGTTAATGGCGGTGCCTCCGGCATGCTCGCCACCTGTGTCATTCAACCCATTGATATGGTCAAGGTACTCTACTTCCATCAAATGCCAAATGCATTCTCTTCAATTCCTGCTGGCTGCTTCTGATCTTTATCTACTGCTTCCCTTTCTCTTAGGTCAGAATTCAACTTGGTCAGGGATCCGCTGGCCAGGTCACAAGAACCATGCTTAAGGAAGAGGGTTTTGGTGCCTTTTACAAGGTCTCCATTTTTCATTCTGCTCAGAAAAAATTCTTTCTTTCCTTGTTTTTTATGCTACTTCTCCTCCCCTGTTGCCTTTTTTTCCTGATACCGAATTGAGGTATCTCTTGTTGAACTACTGTCGTATTGCATTACTGACTCCGATCATTTTGTTCTGCGTACCTTTTCAATGTGTTCTACTGAATTATTTATTTGTTGCCACCATTGAGAGACTGATGGTGTGAGGAGCCACTTGAAGATTAAGTGGTTGTTTGACACATTTTCAGTATCTTGTAAATTAGGATATTGGCAAAGTTGATTTTCTAATGGATATGGATTTGCTGCCTAATTTTCTTGGATTTTTTTTTCTTTTCAAATTCTTCCGGTTCTCTAGTGCTCGGCACTTAGTTTTGTGGATTATCTTTGTCTAAACTTCATTTTCCAACCAGGGGTTATCTGCTGGATTGCTCAGACAAGCTACATATACTACAGCAAGACTTGGATCTTTTAAGTGAGCGTGTTACAAATCTAGAATTGAACACCTTTGGATCATATTCATGAGGCTATGGTTTTACTTCCAACATTTGTTCTTACTCATGTCCATGTAGTTTTTTGAGAACTTTAAGAAAAATTGCATTTCTTAGTCCCTACATTTTAGGAATGATCGCTTGGTTCCTATAGTTTGAAACATGACAATTTAGTTACTGTAGGGTTAAATGTGGTTCTCAATTGCCCTCAAATTATTTTATCCTTAGTGGGTTCCATGAAAAAGTCACATGATCTTATAGTTTATGTTAGTTAAGTTCTTAGTTGCCAAGCCATTTTTATTTGAGACTCATCATTAAGTCAAAACCATACACATACAGAAATAATGACCATGTAAGGCTACTGGAGTTAAATCGTCACATTCTGAACTACAAGGACCAAGTAGAATCATTTCCTGGACTGTAGTGGCTAAATGTTTTTTTTTTTTTTTTTTTTTTGGCTTGTATATTTGGTTGATCAAACCTCTGTTTTTCCCCATTTCCCTTCTAGGATGTTGACAAACAAAGCAATTGAAGCCAACGAGGGAAAGCCCCTTCCACTATATCAGAAGGCCTTATGTGGGCTCACAGCCGGTGCTATTGGAGCATCTGTTGGTAGTCCAGCGGACTTAGCTCTTATTCGCATGCAAGCAGATGCAACTTTACCTGCTGCCCAGCGCCGAAATTATAAAAATGCCTTCCATGCACTTTACCGCATTCTTGCAGATGAGGGGGTTTTAGCTCTTTGGAAAGGTGCAGGCCCCACTATTGTAAGAGCAATGGGATTAAACATGGGAATGCTTGCTTCATATGATCAAAGTGTTGAGTTCTTCAAGGATAACCTTGGTTTTGGCGAAGCTGCTACGGTGTTGGGTAAGATTGTTTTTGATACTGTAAGTTGATGCCAATTCTAACGCCCCATGCGGTGTTGCACCAATTGCTCGAGTATTGCAATTTCATCGGCTCATTACTATGTCTGTCTTAGTAGTCATCTAGTCATTTCATATTCACGTGTGTACAATTGGACACTGTTGAAAATAATTTCTTTAACTAACTTAATCACAATCATTGTTGGTCAAAATTAGCTGCAATCTTTTCATGGAGGTTTCTGTGGAATAATAGATAATTTTGACTTTTGGGAGATGTCAAACTGTACGTTTGATTAATTAACTCGCACTTGGAGTTGTACTTTATTTCAATGAGAGGATCTAAATGTTTTTTTTTTCTTATTCCTGTGTCGATTCAGTTTGTAGATACTAGACTTATGACTAGGTAAGCTTGTTGTATTTGTTAAGCACAGATATTCTTTGCTGCTCTTACCGTAAAGAGTTGAACGTACTACTCTTTTCTTCAGTAATAGCAGCTTAGCTTATATTGCTTAAGAGGCAGGAGGCCACTGAACGTTCAGTGGAATCGCTCAGAGTTTTTATTTACCGTTGGATTGTTATAAATTCAATGAAAGTTCTTCTTTTGTCTTTCTCCTTCGTTCTTCTCTGCGTGTATTAAAATGGTGGTCTTTGAAAATGTTTCTATTGTGAGTCGTCTTCTCTCTGATTGTGTTTCTTGCTAAATTTCTTTTATGATTTATTATTTATTGTTCTCCTTCTTAGGTGCCAGTACGGTATCAGGATTCTTTGCTTCAGCGTGTAGTCTACCCTTTGATTATGTGAAAACTCAAATTCAGAAAATGCAACCTGATGCTGAGGGAAAATTTCCCTACTCTGGTTCTTTGGATTGTGCCATGAAAACTCTCAAGGCAGGAGGGCCGTTAAAATTCTACACTGGATTTCCAGTGTATTGCGTGAGAATTGCCCCCCATGTCATGGTATATCTCTATTCTCTGTTTGTCTGTCTGTGCACACACTACTTGGGTTATCATGGTGCCCGCTGTCTATCTATCAATGTTGATACCGCATTTAAGATAATTCACTGAATCAGATGTTGGACTTGATGATGCAGATGACTTGGATTTTCCTAAACCAGATTCAAAAGGTAGAAAAATCATTCGGGTTATGAAGGACTGACCAAGATGATGGAGATCCTTTCCAAGTTTATTTCAGGCTTCAACAATTATGGTTTTCTTTCCCATGTGGTTCTTTGACCATGTTGTAATCTAACTTTCTTTGAATATGGAATTCCAGGCTTGAGTTTAAAAGCGTTTTAATTATCTCTCTGTGCGAACATGGTTCAAAGGTGCAAGATTGATAGAGATAGAATGAGGGTATCGAATTGCTTCTGAAATTTGAATGTACCAGATTCTCACTGGGAAGAAACATAGAATACATACATAATAAGCCTTGTAAAGAGTTCTTTAAAGGTTAAACTCTGTCCCAACCACTCCATTTTCATCGAGGCATTTGAATGATTAGAAACTAACATATGGAGGATGCTCCTGATCTTCTAATGTAAATAGTTCATGTTTGATTTGGCGATTCGACAATAAAATATTGGTAAGGTGTTTATTTTCAGGCTAAGACAATCACATCAGCATTTATAAGAAAGAATATAGGTTCATTAGAAGAAATAATGAAATGGCAGACGATATACAATCAGAGAAGCAATGCGAAGAAGTTTAAAGGAAGAAGGAAAAAAAAAGAGCAGAAAGAGAAGCAAGGAAAGTAGGATAAAAGAGAGGAGCATCAGAGGCAGGAGCAGGAGCAGGAGCAGCAGGCTGGGCATTGGTGGCAGCGAAGGCCAGCAGCAGCAGCACCAGGAACAGCTTCAACTTGATTGCCTCCATTGCTGAATGATACAGCTCTTGTCTTGTTGAATTCAATTGAATTGAAGAAGATGAAGAGTTGTTGGGGGCGTGGGAATTGGGAAGGAAGAAGAGACTATTTATGTATGATGATGCATTCAGGGAACTCGAGAGGCTGATGAGACAGAGCAGGAACAGGGTGGTTTTGGTTGGTTGCTTTTATCTTACCATACGCTAATTGTCACAGCTAACTCTCTGTGGATGTGGGTCCCCGTGTTTTGCTGTCTTTCTGTATTTTTCTCTTTTTCTTTTTCCTCTATGATATTCTGTTTGAAAAAAACCTGTATACGTCCTGATGCACCAATCTCATGTGTTTTCCATTTCCCTACCACGTAAATTTTGTTATTTATCATTTTAATTTTCTGCGCCAAGAAGAGATGGGGTCCACATGAGAGGATGTACTTAATCATTGCCTTTTCAATTTTATTTACGATTTCAATCCCTCATTTTTTAGCCTATTTTCTCAATGTCCATTGTATCAGCCGCTTCAATACATTACCAAGTAATTTTCTTTTATTATTATTTTTATGGTTTGTTATCGTTTTTATTTTGTATAAGATAGATTCAAATCACAAACTTCCTAATTATGATAATACCATTTAGTTAGAAATTTGGCGGTTCTTTTTTTTATTATTATTTTACTTTGAAAATTCTGACGTGTGTTTAGGAAAATTAGAAAAAAAATCAACAATATAATATGAAGGTAAATTTGAAAAAAGAAAAAAAAAAGAATAATATGATATAAGCGCACAACCTCTTTTTCTCCATAATAATAAAGGAGTGAATGAATAATAATAACAAATAATAATAATTTTAAAGAACTGCTCCAAAATAGCAAACATTAAATTCATCAAGAACGAAAATCATAGAACAATATATATCCATGGTGCATATATTAGCATGTCAACTATCATTGGTATGCATTGTCCTCGAATCGTACAATAGATTCAAAGACATTTAAACTCTCAATTGCTACATACAATCTTTATTCAAATAAATGGAACTCAACATAATAGATTTCATCTAATAAACTTTGAAACATACTGTTCTTAAATTTTTGAGAAAACTGGAGATGAATTTGAGTAAATTATCAACTCTCGAGTAGTTGGATGGTAAGCATAAATCTGAACTATACTCAAGCTCAACCCAACTCTATTGGTCCATTTCAACAGCGATTTGGATTATAACTTTCATCGACTAAAAATATTCATTATGTTTTCTAGTGGCCGTTATGTGTCAAAAATTTGATGTTATGTTATTCGGGAGAAATGCAGAAGAAACCAGAAAAACATGGGAAGGGAATAAATGAAAAGGCAAAGGTCGCAAAGTTTCACCGCCATCTTCACCGCCATTTCTTTTATGGCTGTTTCACGAGTCGCCTAAATACAGAAAGTTTCAGCTTTTAAATCAAGACATGGCTTTTTCTTCTTACCTTCCCAAGGCAACAGAGAGCCAAAGCTGAAGCAAAGGTAAAGTTTAAAAAAGTCATCAAAAGTGAAGAAAGCAAGGCAAAAAAAAAAAAAAAGAAAAAAGAAAAAAGGAAAGAAAAAGTGCAACGCCCATAATTTACAGAGTTGGCAGACACAGATTTTCACTTTGGGTAGATCCTATAGCAAAGGTAGGTGGATGACAAGGCCAGGGAATTTTTTTTTTTTTAAATCCAAAGATTCCTTATGATCTGAAATTAAAATCTGGTAAGGATTAGAGGCAGCCAGCAATGTCGAACAGAATATTAATTGCAACTCGCAAGTGGGGGTTGGCCCAACTTTAAGCTTCATGTGGGACTTCACTTTCATAAGGCGGGTGTGGTGGGAAGCGCACAAAGGATTGTCATCCCCACTCACCTTTCAAATTTCAAAAGCTCAATCATTTCTAATTCAAAAAAGAAAACAAAAGTAAAACAAAAACAAACAAAAGGCCCCGTTGCATCAACAGAACCACATTTCATTAATTGATTAACCATCCCCTCTTAGAGAGGAGTAAACTACAAATAAAATACAGTGCGCTTCACAAAAGCTTTGTTCCTTTCAAGCTTTTTAAGCATCTTTATCCCTTCCCAAGTTCAACACCACTAAACAAAATTAAAATTATAAATTGAAGACCCAAAACTTCACAATATTGAAAGCTCGTATTTTACCTTTCTGCCCCAATCTCACAAGATCTAAAGGATGTGTATACAAAGGAGAGATAAGAGAATGCATTAGCTTTTGAATGCATGTTGTTACAGGCATGAGATAGAGAATGGGCGAGAAACACTAGACAGAGTTTACATTGAAATAGTCCTCATGGGCAATTTTGGTTTCTGCCAGGGCCCCCATAGTAAAAGTAATGGCCCCAATCCCCATTGCTGCCAGTTTGGACATCATAGCAGTTGGATTGCTCTGTAAAAGTCCCAATCCCTTTGGGAGCTTTGAGATTGTTGGAGCTGTCAACAACTTGAATGTTTCTGAAATAACTAGCCTTCCCAAACCCTTCTTCAGGAAAATGACCACTACCCATTTGGGTTAAGGTGTGCAGTCCATCAGCCTCTGAATTCACAACCTCCCCTCCCCACTCAATCATGGAGGCACTGTCAGCCAGGTACGAGAATAAGAAAGAAGGCCAATATCCCAACACATAGTCATTGCCAAACTGCATCCACCAGTGTCCCTCATTTGGATCCTACACCAAATAAGCAAATACTCATCGCTATTATCAACAACAAACAAACTACTCAATATTACTCTCGCTACTGAATTATGCTCGAGTTATTCGTCAATCAAAATGGTTCTTTAAGCCACCCATGTGGGTTCTTCGTACTGACAAGAGAATCTTGCGATCTCAAACCCCGGGATTTTTCTGTTCCTAACCCCTTTACTAAAAACTATGTGTGGGTGGGTATTATTTTAATTTTAAACACCTAATGCGAAGACCCCATCTCAGCAGGGCAATGTCCACAAATGATCACACGCACTTATCTTTTCACAGTCAGTCTCATTTGTCTTTTAGCATTTAACACAATGGTTGATGTTTCAATTTTTCTTTTCTGAGTAGTCCAAGTGAGGTTTGGCATTTACCTTCCAGATAAGTATACTGATATCATACTGGGAACTGCGAAACCCAGAAACAGGTGAGATGCTTGCCCCCATCGCTATATCACTGTTAACTTGAATAAAGCCTGAACAGAGGAGGTTATAACAACCTGTAGCTTGATATGCATCACTCTGCAAATACAATCATCATCCCTATATCAATGGAGTTGGACAAGATAAACAAAAAAATTAATGTCTTGTTTGATAACGGTTTTTGAAAATTGTTTTTGTTTCCTCCCAATTTCTTTGCTCTGCTTTTCACTTCTCTTAAAGAAACCAACACTTGAATTCTTAGTCAAGTTTCAAAAAGAAACAATAACTTATTTTTAAAACTTCTTTTTTTCTAGTTTTCAAAACTTCAAAACTTGGCTAACAAAAAAACTCAAAGATTAGTTTTCAGAAACCAAACGGTTATCGAACAGAACCTAAACAATTTTATGAAAGAGGCAAATGAATCTTACAGTCCAATAAGTGAAGAGTCGCGTGTTGTTATCGCCATATAAGTCTGGGCTGACCTGATGTCAAACACAACCAATTACGGGATCCACAATGAGAGGGAAAAGAAATGGAATTGATTAGCTTTTTGAATCAATTAGTTCACAGTACCTGCCAGCCAGCTTCAATACTATTGAGATCTTGACCAAAAGAACCTCCTAAAATCCATAACTGTGATAAGCTAAACTCATTAGGCTGCTGTATTTTGGGCTCCCAAACATTGATAGTTGCCTTGGCTCCATAAAACTTATCTCCTTCCACATAAGCTATTGCGTGCTAAGCAGCTCCGAAGGGAACACCACGATATCAGAACTACAGTAAAAAAAATTAAACAAAAAAAAAAGACTGATTGTATTTAAAAGGGAGAAGAATTACCTGATGACCACTTTGATTGATGAGATCAGGATCTGCAGACCTGGGTTGAGGAATGGCTCTGTGCCTTTTCTTTCCATATCTTTTGACAGAGCTTGCTCTTAGCACGTCATCTTCCTTAGTTCTCCTAATAGGAATGGTGTTCTCTGGGCACCTTCCATTTGCATGCCACAGCTGATTGATGGGGTTTGTTATTTCTTTAGGTTTCTCAGACACCTTGTTCTCATCAAATAGCCCTTCTGGGTGGTAAGTAGGTCTTGTCTGATACAAGGTCAAGTGGTAAAGAACTTCAGGACAGGTAGAGAAGAAATACTTGAAGAAGGTGCAAAATTGAGAAATAGTAGAAACCTGAATTTTGTGATCTTTGAGGAAAGGATGATCAAAAGCTGGTTGATTAGAAATGTGGACACAGTCGATTATATCCCCATCTGGACTCTGCTTGAACATCACAAACACACAATTGTAGAAAAAGAACAAGGGATAAAACAGTAGGTGAAAGTGAAATTTCTTTTCTCAAAATCTGAAGCCTAAGCTATCTAGTTGGAACTGGAAGCTGCGCAATACTCAGCGTACATTATTAAAAGCTCTTCCAAGTCTTCGGAAAAACAAAATATCTTTGGGAGGGACAAAGAGAGAACCTGGATTGTTTTCAATGGGGGTTTGTTCAAGCGCCTGAGGTGCTTCTGCACCTCCAGATTCTGCATTGAAGGGGATAATCGAGCAGCATGGGAGAGAGAGATCAGAAACCATAAAGAGAAAAGCAGTAGCAGAGCTATCCCGGCCGTTCTTCTGTCAATCTGAGCAGGACCCATTTACAGGAAGCCGCCCAAATGGAAATTAGCTACACACAACAATCAGTCCACATACACAGATGCAACCCTCAAATCTCAACCCGAAATGCGATTCTGGTTCCACGTAAACAAAATGAGGAGATCCAACTGGCTACAGCGCCGGCCTCAGTCACCAAGCCAAACTCTCTTTCTTTTGGTTGCAAATAATAAAAGAGAGAAACGGGGATCATTGGATACGGACGGTAAAAATGGCTTTTTTATATTATTATATCATCCTTTTAGAACTTTGATTGATTGCCCGATGACGAGATAGAGGAGAGAGAGAGATGATGATGATGAAAGAGACTGAACCAAAGTTGTAGGAAATAGAACATGGGAAATTTTTTGAGAAAAGGGTCTTTTCATTTTTCGATTTTTTTAGTTTTTTTTTATACACAAAGCTTGTATTTTGACGCTTGTCGTTTACAGAAATTAGTTGCTGTGGCCTCGGTCTCAACTCTCAACCTCCAAAGCTGTGTGTGTGTGCGCGCGCGCGTAGTTGAGATTGATAATTAAGGTATGAAAGTGTGATTGGGAATATTACTAAATTTCACGGCACATAAAAAGGATTTAAGGAAAGAGGAATCCTATGCCAAACGTGAAGCTGAAACCACATACCCATTGAACACAGTGCAGTATCTGTATAAAGTATGACTTTTATTTTCATTTTTAAATTGCCAAATACCATTCTACGCTGCATCTCACTTTTCCTTCTTTTTCTTTCTTTTTTTATTGCCTTTTTTTGCAGCTCCAAAAGATTCCTCCTTTTCAGTTTTTTTCCCCATTCAACCACAAATTTTGCACCTACTTTAACTCCTATATAAACACATGTATTCTTTTATCTTATAATTTCAACAGAACCACTGCTTCACCTATTGTTAAACCAATTGTACTAAAAAACAAAGTTTTAATATATATATATATATATATATATATATATATATATATATATATATATATATATATATATATTAAAATTTTGTTTTTTGTTTTTTTGTGCAATTGACAATAAAGTCCACTTTTTGTGGCTTCACTCAAACTAAGCTTTCTAATCTCATCAATATAACAATTTTTTAAAAGTAAAAATAGTTCAACTTTCACCTTTGTTCAAACTCATATATATACTCGTTAAACACATGATTTTAGCTTCCTATCATTTTAAGTCTTAATACTCAATAAAATTCATTTCTAACTGATATAGATGGTTTTGATTTTATGTTAACTATAAATTCTATAGACTTGTGTCCGAGCTCACAATGATTTGTAGTAGTACCATTGTTATATTACCTTGCTTTTCTTCGACGTACCTTAAATTATAACTATCACCGTTAAATATTTTTTCTCGTAAATGTTAAGGGTTATATGTTTATAATTGAATGTAGTGACGGTTTTTTACCATCCAACCAAATTCCATAATTGAAATGTGGAAATAAATCTATTTTTGCCCATCTTTGCCAAAAAAAAACCACACGTGATTTATAAAGAGATAGCACCATTTGACCTAAAGTATGGCCATACTTTTCTGAAATCCCACGTTAATTAATTAAAATGGGGGGAAAAGAAACATACTTTAGTATTATATTATAATGAGAAATGAAGATGGACGTTATTAAATAGAGATTTGCAAAAGGTTTCGCTTTTTACAATTGGTGGCCATTAGTATTAAACTAGTGATTGATGGCAGTCAAAATGCCACTCATTGCTAACTTTACAGATTCCCTAACTTCCTTCCCACTTCAAAGTTACTTTTTTTTTTTCATTTATTTTCTTTTCTTGTTGCTTTGTTTTGGGTTGGGTGCAAATGTAATTAATCCAAAACTCGTGTTTAAATTAAACATTTCATTCGATCTTCATAATTCAATTTTTGTTTTGCCCTCATTCCTCATGTATCTCAACACCATTACACCACGTTCAACTTCCCAAACAACCATTAAATATATTGTTAATTTTATCTAACTACTTAGAGAAAATTAAGATTTAATCTCTATAATTTATAAATAGAATTACTTCACAAAATACTCTTAAATAATCTTTAGGGAAGCTTTTATCAAATCAATTGTAAATAAAAAAAATCTTCATATTGCTTTTTTTTTTATTTTATTTTGCACATGTACTGAAAATCTCGATATTATAAGTTATAACTCTACACCCTAACCACAAACTTTCTAATTCCCACTTATTAATTTCAAACATCATCAATCAATTCAACCTCCGAGCACCCCATAATTGGAGTTTATAAAAGAAATGGCCCCTAAAATCAAAAGCAAACATTGGTGCTTTTTCACAAATATACGTCATTACAGCTTCCTCAGTCCATAGTCAAACATGCAAAGCCCAATCAAACCAACTCATCCCTCGCGGGTAATTGGCATCAAAGTTGATTATCTTCGAACACTTACTTACAGACAGGCATTCATTCCTTTGGAATCCAAGTAAAATATGTGCCGCCATCATTTTCCTAATGATCAGTACACACAATGTCAAATCAACCCGACTTACTGACAAACCTCGACTAAGGAAACCAGAAAGTGAAACAAATGTTCTACAACGAACGACAATGTAAGCTCAGTTCATTGAAAGTGAAACACACAATTCTCGCACGCTTCTCTCTTTTTCATTGTTACATTTCCTTTGTTGGAAAAAACCATATCTACAAACTTTTTCACCATGGATAGATGACCAACGAGATGAGAAGCCCCATGCCTTCATGTACTGAAGCTGCTGAAACTTGGAAGTGAGACACCCTAACACATGGACTGCATCCGAAATGGTGAAGACTCTTCGGATCCTTTTCACACAAAACATAATAAGAACTGTTTAGATGCTAGAATAGAATTGCACCGCCGGGTATCCATCCTTCATAACAAACAGTGAAGCCACCATTAAATTGCATCAAATGTTACGCTAAACTTGATGTTTTAAAATTTGAACAAAATGCCAGCAAAGAGATCAAAATCACGTTAAAGATTGGGTAGATAATAGTAAGAGGTAGAAAATGACAAAAGAATGATGTCTCGAAGCTGCCACACAAACCTTAGACAATATCCCAAACTCTCATTTATTAGCCACTTTGAATCAAGCTCACGTGAATTTGTTTCTAAAATTTACCCAAAAGACCATATAATATGAAAAATGTTGGTTTTACTAACAGAAATACTATAAACTTTTTCACTTCTAAGTTATAACTAATGAGAAACTTAATCACAACCCTAACAGTATTTTTTCTATGGAAGGATAAACATGAAGAGAACAAGCACTCACTGAATCTCAATTAGGGGACATCTGCCTACCGATTGCAGGTAAGAACGAGCTTTTCTAGTTGGTTGGTACTCTCATGATGCATAATACCAACCGCATTACTGAATCAGTTGCAACAAGGAAATTCATCAAACTCAACTGTTGAAATCATCAAGCAAAGATGACACGTCCTTGTAATATCCATTTCTATAACACCCAAGTGTTGTATTTAGTTGGTGAAGACTCGGAGAGAATTTTAAACAAATTTAGAATTTTGCTTCAACAATCTTCAAAGTTCATGTGGTCTATTCCTGCTTGCATTATATTTGAACCCAAATCCCCATCTTGCAAAGCCGATGTATTCCCCAAACTCCATTAGGCACGAAATACCCTGAAACTCACATTCCGAGAACAAATCCTTTGTAACTCACAGACCGCAAAATGTTGATTCATATTGTATTATAACACTTTTCGTTATTTATTTTCACATTAGATCCACATAATTAAACCGACAGATAATTAGAGGTCTCAAGTGTTGGGATAGGAAACAGCGGTCCTACATCTGATGGATATGCTTCTTGATGTTAAGATCTTGAAAGATCAAATACATAATAAAATTGTGCTTAATCCAACTTGGATATGGAAAGAGAGAAACTGGTAGACAGAAATATAAGCAGAAGAATTGGAGACTGAAAAAAGAAAAGTGCGTGAGACAATAAAACAAAGGAAAGCATAGACAACAACAAATAAAAGGAATGCCAAAGAAGCTAAGTATGCAAATGTGGCTTAATTCGTAGACCTAGCAAAACTTAAAAGAAAAAGATTCATAAAAGAAAAAGATCTTCTAAGAACAAAAGACATCCCGTTATAAATAACACCAGATCACTTATGAAAACCATTTATCTAAGAGTATGAATGAACCTAGAGGTAGTCAAGCTAAGTCAATTACAGTTCTATACAATCCTAAGAACTTAAGCATTTGATTGAAATGGCATTGACCGATGAGACCCTAAGTTCAAATCCCTCAAGAGTTGTTCCCTTCCTCTCTTCATATTAATTATCCATATTTTGGATTTGATCTACCAACTTAAGCTTTTAGGTGAAATACCAATTGATCGCGTTCTACAGTGATGGGGACAAGAATATGGGAAAACTAAAAAAGAAGGCTTTCCTTATGACTAAATTCTACACTCCTCCAACAACTTAGCCTACAAAGACGACAAAGATATCGAAAAATCATCCACGTTACAACTATGCAATTCTTAGAAGAGGATAAAAGTGCAATCCGTTAGCTAGAGAGTAAAAGGAGCATATATCCACCTAAAAAATTAAGCATATCTGCGACACTTACGATAAATCGCAAGACAAGAGGTATCCATTGTCCACGATAAAAATAAAAAATAAAAAAAAGGATCTAATAAAATTAAGTTGTAGCTGGAAACCTACACAGAACGCGACAATTTGAAATGTAGGAGATACAGCATGGAGCAGAAACCTCAACCATCAAAATCAAAGAAAATGGTCTGTTTAAATTATGAGCTAGTAAGAAATCTTTCAATTCAAGTAATAAATGGCATTGTCTTAACCACACGGTTGCTTTGAGTTACTATCATACTAAAAGAACTCTGACACAAATGTCACCCGTGGTCGGAGACCCATGATTATTTTCAGAAATTGTCAAATCCGATAGCACTTGTCAAAGTTTTCGGATCAACAATTATAAATATACTGAATTTCGTTGCAAGTAGTTGTTGAAATAGTGAATTGAAGTAGAGAAAGAGCAGGGGTAAGTGTATTATTTCTAATACAAAGCAATGATAATGGTACTCCGGAGAAGGAAAAAATGAAAACCCAGAAGCAGGAAGGGGAGAAATTTACCAGATAGAAAGTCAATCGGAAGCATAGGCGTAAGAAGAGAGATCGGAGTCAGAGGAATAGTAGTAATAGTAGAAAGAACCAGGTGGAGGAACACAGAAGAAGGTCCAGAGAGAGAGGGCAAGTCGAGAGAGCTGTTGAAGAGGGAAAGCGAAGAGAAGGTAAAGAAGTTGGTGGCTGGTGAGGGGATCTGGAAAGCGAGCAATGGATTGCGAAACATCCGCCGATAAATGAGCGACCGATAACACTATTAAGCTGCTAAATACCATGGCTTTGTCAGATTAATATTCCAGACTGACTGATTTAGCTCTCCGTCTTGAAGGAGTTTCTGCTTTTCGCCTTCCATTTGACTTAGCCCTGCCCCTTATTGATGCCCTCGCTTCATTTTCCTTTCCAAATTTGGTGCCCAAATCTGTTGCTGTGGCGACGGACTCACATGCGGGATTTTCGGTGTAGAGAAAGTAAGAGATCAAAACCATTTTCCAAGGGAAATTATCATTTTCAACGATTGACAGCACCTACTATTGTTTTTACGGAAATTTGAAAATTTTAATATAAATTTTTGATACATATTGATATGTTTTTATTAGTTATATTGAAGGACGTTGCTAAAAATCTATTACCATAGAATCTATATTTGAAATATATAATCCATAAAATTTATATTATAAACATTTTAATTTATTTTATTATATTTAAAAATATGTTTTGTTTTTATCTTATAAAATAAAATTTTAAATGCATGTATCTAGCTTTTTCCGTTTTAGAAGATTCCATGATATCTGCTGGAGGATCCACCTATCCCACATGATCTGAGATTTCTCATCCAAGACATAAGGTGGACAATATTCTTTCTCCCATCTACATGCGCCCATATCATAGCAGCCCCATACTACTTAATCCCATCAATCTGAGTACTTTCCACATGGTACCCGTGGGATCAGAACACACCATTGAACCCATTTTCACCGGCGTCTTTGCATCCAGCCTTCCTCCAAATCACTCGTTCATAAAACTGAAAGCTGGAACTCAATCTTGCTCCATATTTTATTCTATTTTGTTCCTTGAACTTTTAAAAACGTTTATTTTAGTCTACAAACTTTCGAAAAAAAAACTTTAGTATTTATTATGACACATGATGTAGCTCCTGTATTTTGGATGATAAGATTCTAGGTTATTCATAAATTAATTAAATTGATAAATAACCAATAAATCTTCCTATAAATATTTTATGACGACGAGAAACATAATCACCATACTTGAATCAAATAAATCCCAAATTAAAAACTAATTTTGTTTTTCTTTCTTTTTTAGGAAATTGTATTTGGTAACTTCTGAAAATATGATAGGGCAAATATAACACATTGTCATGAAATTCTATAAATATGACAAAATTTTCACTTTTTAAAATACTCTATTTTAAATTTGTTATTACTCCCAAACTACTATTCAATAATTTATTTATTTTCTCGTTTTAAATGTCATAATCATTAATTATTTCTTACCTCACTTTTGAATGCCATCCTTCTTTCTTATACACGAAGACGATTTGTTCTTCATGTCTTGATCATGATTTTATGATATTAATGGTACATTAATTGCAATACGAAATATAACGGTTGTTAATTGGAGTAATTTAACTTCATTTGTGACTTTTTTCTAATTTATTTAATGTGTATCTTTAATCTATTTTTAAATGATTTTGTTTTATTTTTTTACACTGTCTTTTTTTTTTTTTTACTTTGTATATCAGTGTTGTGATATACTTATATTATATGTATTAGTTGATTGATATATTTACTACGTGATTTTCATTTTTTCAACTTTGATGAGTTTATTATAGTATTATTATAGTACATGAATGATACAACTCAATGTATTATTATCAAGTATATCAACAATATGTTATTAAAATATATCGACATACTAGTAAAGTGAATCATTATCAAGTTTTTTAATCATGTTTACAAGTGTATCACATGTATAAGCACAAGTTGGACTTCATGCATATCAAGTTTAGGAGTGAGTATCAATACTTGTTTTGCCTTTTTTTTGCAAGTATTGCAAGTGTTCCTTTTTTTAAAACTTAAATCCTCCGGCATATTCTTCCCATCATTTACATTTTTTTTTTCAAATTTAGATATTGAAGCAAGTCGTGGGTAGAATATAAATAAATAAATAAAACTACACTTGGTGTTGACATCTATGACATCGTAAAATAAATTATAAAAGTAAAATAGGTACAACACACATATAAAATAAGCTCTACAAAATTGGAGATAAATACTCCTACTATGAATCACAAAATCTAAAAAAAAAACAAAGAAGAAAGAAATTGCGAGAAGAGAAAAAACACTTCAATAATAAATAAAAAAACATGTAAATTAATTGCAGACAGTTTTTTAAAATTATAATATCAAATTATTAAAATTGATCTGTCATCCAAATATAGAAACAACTTTTATCATATTGAGAGTTAACATATTCTTAACGAAAAGTCCAAAGCATGCACTTATTGAAAATTCAGGGACTAAATCAAACGTTTTTAAAAGTCAAATGTCAAAATAGAACAAAATACAAAATTTAGGTATCAAAGTATGATTTAAATCTTTAATTTCATGTGTATTAAAATTAATATTGGTTTACTGTACATTCCATATGATTTAATTTCATTTGTTATGTAGATTTCAAAATGTGGCACTTATATTTTAAAAGTCTTGGATTTGACTTAGGTTTTTAGTTTTTAAGTTTTATTTCAATTTTGTTTGTGAATTTTAAAATTCGTACTTTCAAACTCGATCCTAAATAGGAGAGTTCCCCTTATAGAAGCTGAAGGTGTTCGGTAGAGGTTAAAATGAGTTAAACTAGAAAAGAGGGATGATCTTAACCTTTGTTGGTGGTTGAACTCGATGTATTAAGAGTCCAACAATCCATCAATGTTGTGAATTCATCTTGATATTCAATTCAAGAGGGTGTTTGGGGTTAGGGTTTGGGCTGTGGGGTTAGGTTAGCCCAACCCTAACCCCCGTTTGGGCCCAATGTTAAGGAAACCCTAGTTTTAGGGTTTCCTTAACACGATTTCACTCTTCCCCTTTGAACGGCGATACGCGTGTTCGTGAATCCGGTTTCGTCCTTCAGCGCAATCCGTCTTCGATTTTTCCTTCGAACCGATTTCATTTCGTCCTTCAGCGCAATCCGTCTTCGATTTTTCCTTCAAACCGATTTCATCTTCTTCTCAACCCTTCTTCCTCGATATTTTTTCCTTTTTCTTTCTTTCTGTGATCTCCCTCATGGAAACCATGTTTCGTTTCGTCTTCTCCCTCAAGTTTTCTAGGGTTTGTGTTCGTTCATCGAATGTCCGGTCGATTTTGGTTTTTTCCGTTTCATCCTTTAATCCATTCGATCGTTTCGTCTTCTCCCTCAACTTTTCTAGGGTTTCTGTTCCTTCTCTTTTGTCTGGTCGATTTTGGTTTTTTCCGTTTCATCCTTTAATCCATCGTTCCTTTCGTCTTCTCCCTCAACCTTTAATCCATCCTGCCCTTGCGTTTTTGCGATGAAACCGGATTTCGTTACGCCGAATCTCTCTCTAAATCTCTCTCATCCGTCTCTCTCACTCCGAAAGGGCTTCTGTGTTCGTTGAAGCCGACGAATTCGTTGGCTCCGAACACGATTTCCTTTTTGGAATCGTGGGTTTTGGCTCTTTCAAACCTCCTTGCCGCCGTGGTTCGTTTATGCTCTCGGGTCCTTCGATTGGCAATAGGACAGATTCTTCACTCTGCCATTGGAGCTTGGTAGAGAGGTTTGGAGTTCTCAATCCACTTTGTTTTTAAAGCCGATGATGAGTTCGAATTTGTGCTGAATTGTTCTGTATTGTTTACCAATGTGTTATGTGTTCTGTATTGTTTACCTATGTCTTATGTGTTCTGTATTGTTTACCTTTGTGTTGTCTGTTATCTATTGTTTACCTATGTATTCTGTGTTCTGAATTTTTTACCTATGTGTTATTTTTAAATGAATGTATGTAGTTCCGGCCATGATGAGTTCGAATTTGTGTAATACTGAATTTGCAATTCTTGTCTTCTCTGTATTTTTACCAATTTTCTTACAATTGTTGTTTTTTTTTTTTACAATTGTTTTATTATTACCTCTCTGTGTACAATTGTTTCATTTTAAAATTTGTTACATTCTTTTTCAATTCTTGTATTGTTCTCTATATGTATTCTTTGTATTCTTTTGCCATGTCTTATTGCTTTACTGTTGTCTCTTCCATGTCTTTTTAGTGTATGGATTTGACTTCACATTTGGTTACAAAATTTATTTCACTCTTCTATTCTGTTTTATTGTTCTGTTCATTTACTTCCATTTACTTTAATTTACAAAAATTGGTTTGTCTGTATTGTTACATTGTTAATTTATTTCTCTGTATTCTTTCTGTCCAGTGTTGTCTCTTCTTCCTTTCTGTCCAGTGTTGTCTCTTCTTCCTTTCTGTCCAGTGTTGTCTCTTCCATGTTTTTGTAGGGTATGGTTTTGGTATAGGTTTCAGTATATAGCCTTTGACTATGCTATGCTTTATGTCAGTTGTAGCAGAGAGATAGGGCCTGTATTTTATTGATAGTTGGCTGTACTTTGCTATTTTGGTCTTTATATTTTTGTTGACCTCCCTCCAAGTCCTATCAACTTGCCCCATCTTTCTCCTATATATTGCAACCTTTCCTCTTTTGATTCACTGCATTCTTCTCCCTCTTTGTATCATCTCTGTGGTTCTAAGTTATATTTTGTAAGTACTCTTCTTCTTTACTGTTACCATGTATCTTTTGTACCCTCTATCTGCTTGTAACTTATCTTTTGTATTCATTACCGTTACCATGTAGGTTGTCTCTTCCATGTCTTTTTAGTGTATGGTTTTTGCGATATGTTTTCTATACATTTCTGTCCTTTATTTCTTTTTCTATAACTATGATGGAATTCCATTCATTATTTTGAATGGAATCAAAACTCTGAGGCTACTAAATTAAAATCAATCTTATTTTTACGGTTTCCGATTGAATCTTCATTTGGAGTTTAATTTTTCGTCCTAAAAAGGTATGTATATTTAATTTTTTTTTCATACGTTTTTTATTGTGTTTTAATTACAAATAATAATCATATTCTTCTCTTATGTAGGACGTTGCGACGAAGGAGTTCGAAATTATTTGAAGAGGTACTCTTGTAATAGCCGTTTGTAGGCTTTGATAATGTATTTTATTTTTGTTCATTTTTTTTCGGTTTTGTATAATTTTATAATTAACATTTTGTATATAGAACATTCGAGTTACTTTTGTTACATAATGTATCGTTTTAATTTTCTGTTTTTTAACAATTTTTTTTCTATATAGTAATAAAGTTTGTACAAATGTGTTTGAAGCTTTGAAAATTTAGTACACACGTTCCAAAGTTTAATCACATTTTTTGTTTTAATAATTTAATCCAAAGCGTTTTAAACATAAATTCTAACTTTTATTTTTCTACCAACAAATAATTAAAAAGTCTAATAAAAACTATTGTATATACAATTGAGAGTTCGTGGCCTTATAAAAAGATTTGCAAGTTGTAAGACCTAATAAAATGAACATAGGTTGAGAAAATAGAGATACAAAAACTCTTCAAGGAAAATGTATTTATTTCTTTCATAAAAAAACATAAATGATATATTATTTATTTCACTTCAAATATTTGGTATTTTGTTAATTTATATTTGAAGATCAAATATTGAGATTAGTAATTATGAGCAATATAGAAGTCATAAAAAAATTCATATACATTCTAAATAATTTAAAATTAGTTAAAAATATTCTCTTCATTTAAAAATTAATTTAGTTAAAAAATATATATACATTGAAAATAGGTTTTTTCCTAAAAAGAAAAAAGAAAATAGGTTATGTAGCATATTGTGACATTAAAGAAAGAAAATAAATGTTGGTGATTTTCAAACATTTTTCCTATTCTCCATTCTAATGTTCTTAAGCCTCATTTAATACCAATTTTTATATTTAATTTAAAACTAATGAAACTTCAACTATTTCTAAAGTTATTTTATTCTCACACATTTGTATGAAATTGTATTTTAACCACAAACTTATTTATATGTTTTCACCACATACTTTTTTCTTTTATTTTAACCTTCTTTATGTTTTGTTGAATTTTT
The DNA here is from genome assembly GCF_025177605.1 of Cucumis melo. Classification (NCBI taxonomy): domain Eukaryota; kingdom Viridiplantae; phylum Streptophyta; class Magnoliopsida; order Cucurbitales; family Cucurbitaceae; genus Cucumis; species Cucumis melo. The sequence goes on along the minus strand of NC_066861.1, from coordinate 208,879 downwards.
TTTTCAACCAATTTCATTTCTATTTTTAAAATACTTATTTTAGAACTAAAATAGATTGTAAAAATTGTTGAAATAACCTTCTTTATTGTTCGGTTTTCAATGTTCTCGTCAGTCAGAATCTAATTTTTTTGTTATATGTTTATAGTTTTACTAAATATGGATATTACTAAGTTTACATATCTTTTCACAATATATCGATATTGTACTAATTTAAATAGTACATGTTTTTAGGGAACTTTACATACATTGTAATGGATGAACAAACACTTATTGGAGTTCTAACTGCATTCACGTTGGCCCAACGTCAGATTTTACTGACGTTGGAGCTATTAATGAACAACAATAAGCGTCTCCCACATACACCGCCCGATACACGCCATAGAATTAGGGAGCTTGCTTACTTTCGCATGATACACGAGTCAGATCTTGTGTGTCGGCAAAGCACGCGGATGGATAGGCGAACATTCGCAATTCTATGTCATTTACTTAGAAATGTCGCTGGTCTTTCTTCAACTGAAATTGTCGATGTTGAGGAAATGACAGCAATGTTCTTGCACGTCCTCGCTCATGACGTGAAGAACCGCGTCATACAACGAGAATTTGTACGCTCCGATGAGACAGTATCTCGACATTTCAACATCGTATTGTTGGTTGTTCTTCGACTGTACGAGGAGTTGATAAAGAGACCTGTTCCGGTAACAAGTAACTGCAATGATAAACGTTGGAAGTGTTTCGAGGTGGGCATCGTAGAAGTTCACTATAATTGACCTCTAGGTACATCGCAGTTAATTCATCGTGTTTCTTTCAACCTGCAGAACTGCCTTGGCGCGTTAGACGGGACGTACATAAAGGTAAACGTCCCCGCAGGAGATCGGCCTACTTTCAGAACGCGTAAGGGGGAAATTGCCACAAACGTTCTTGGGGTCTGTGACACGAAAGGGGATTTCGTTTATGTCCTCGCCGGTTGGGAAGGATCTGCAGCAGACTCGCGGATCCTACGTGATGCGATTTCACGAGAAAATGGACTACAAGTGCCAAAGGGTATATCTTGTTTATAATAAAACACCGTCGCTTCCTACTTACCTATTTAAAGTTCATAAAACAAACCATTTAATAACAGGATATTATTATCTGTGCGATGCTGGATATTCAAACGCGGAGGGGTTTCTCGCCCCGTACAGAGGCCAGCGGTACCATTTGCAAGAGTGGCGTGGTGCTGCAAATGCGCCAATAAATGCAAAGGAGTACTTCAACATGAAGCACTCCTCCGCAAGGAATGTTATTGAGCGCGCGTTCGGTGTTCTAAAGGGTCGTTGGACCATTCTTCGTGGAAAGTCGTACTATCCCCTGCAAGTCCAGTGTCGCATCATTCTAGCATGTGCCTTGCTTCACAATTTGATCAACAGGGAAATGACATATTGCGACGACGTTGAGGACGAGGACGAGGGGGACTCCACGTACGCAACGACCACCGCTTCAGAAGACATTCAGTACATTGAGACAACAAACGAGTGGTCTCAGTGGCGCGACGACCTAGCCGCATCGATGTTCACCGATTGGCAGTTCTGTAATGCTTAGCTAAGACAAATTTAGATAACAAGTTTTTTATGACTTCGTCGCAATTCTATCGTGTCTAACATGTACTGTAAAAACTAATATGGCCTGTTGCATATGTATTGTACGCGTGCCATAATTTGTATCATGCCTATTTTATTTTGGAGTTTAATGGTGAAATTACTTATGTACTGCATGTATTTTTTCTAATTTCTGATTCTCAGTATGTCAACCTCAAATCGTGCCCCGAGACATGTTTGGACGAGGGAGGATGAGGGAACTCTTGTGGAATGTTTAATGGAGCTAGTGTCAATGGGGGGCTGGAAATCAGATAATGGTACATTCCGCCCAGGATACCTTGCGCAGTTGGTACGCATGATGGCAGAGAAACTACCTGGATGTCAGGTACGAGCAACAACTGTAATTGATTGTAGGATTAAGACATTGAAGCGAACGTTCCAGGCCATTGCCGAAATGCGGGGCCCAGCGTGCAGTGGCTTTGAGTGGAACGATGAAGAGAAATGTATCGTTGCGGAGAAGGAATTATTTAATAATTGGGTTAGGGTATGGAATATAATTTAAACGTGACACAACGTTCACAATTTACATTTAGTAAACAATTTTTCAATTAGTACTCATACGTCATATTTTTTTGTTGCCCGCAGTCGCATCCTGCAGCGAAAGGACTCCTGAACAAACCATTCCCGTATTACGACGAGCTTACATATGTATTTGGTCGCGATAGGGCGACCGGTCGATTCGCTGAGACATTCGCGGACGTGGGGTCTAACGAGCCAGGTGGCGGATATGACAGATTTGATATGGGGGATGGAAACGAGGACTTCCCGTCCGTGTACAGCCAGGGAGTTGACATTTCGCAGGACGATGTACGTGCATCCCGACCTTCTCGCGCTTCAGAGGGTAGGACCGGATCAAGTGGATCGAAGAGGAAGAGGGGAAGTCAGCGAGACTTCGAGCTTGAAGCGATACATCTGGCGCTCGACCAAACAAACGAGCAACTCAGGCAGATTGCGGAGTGGCCAGCACGCAACCTTGCAAATGACAACCACGTGCGCACGGAATTTTTCCGCATATTGCGTGAGATGCCAGAACTTACGAGTTTGGATAGGGCGTTATTGCAAAGGCATCTTTTGTCTCGTATGGACGACCTTCGGGGTTTCGTACTCATGCCTGAGGATGAAAGGGAGAGATTCTGTAGAGTCCTCCTACGAGACATAGAGAGATAGTTTCTGTTTGTAGTGACCTGTGTTGCTTATTATTTCCTTACGTTTTTTCTGTATCATGTTGACTATTTATGCATTTTCTATTGTCAAAAACTTCTTTTCTTCATTGGTAATGTTTATTTTAAATGAAAGAAAATAGTCACAATTTTCCAAAAGCGTTATAACGGCTATTTATATAGGTTTAAAATTGGATGACTTCGCTATCGCCGATTAGAAATATTGAATAATTTTTTTATCTTTATAAAAAATTAATTGTAATAAATTTATCACAATATGTTCACAAATTTATTTTAATTTGGGCAACTGTATGTATTAATTTAATAACATTACACATACAACAAATAAAATAGGAGAATAAGACGGATTCGAGGATTTCGTAAAAAAATATGCAATAATTTTTTTATGATATTTACAATTTAATTTAAAAATATTAATTAACCCAACCCATTTAACAATTATCCAAAATAAAATTTATCACAAAATCCACATAAACCTACCCACCTAACCCTTCCCCCAAACACATTTTATCATAAAATCCCCATTAAACTATCCACCTAACCCTTCCCCCAAACACATCTTATCATAAAATCCCCATTAATCCTCCCCACCTAACCCTTCCCCCAAACACATTTTATCATAAAATCCCCATTAACTCTTTCCACCTAACCTTTCCCCCAAACACATATTATCATAAAACTACCTTTTTAAACCCTTCCCCCAAACAAGGGTTATGATAAAACTAGGTTTAACTTAACACTAGTTTTATCTTAACACTAACCCTTCCCTAAATCAACCCTTCCCCCAAACGCAAGCCAAATTTTTACGGATGACATTAATCTTGTTGGAAAGACTGTTAGTGCTATTCTACTTTTGTCAACACTATTTTAATTCTTTTTAGGAAGGTGGGTGTAATGGGTGGATAGTGATAGGGTCAATCACTGATATGGGAGGTGGCGGCAAATGCAATGGGCACATGCAGTGGGAGTGGATAAGGGGTCATTCGAGTTGATGTTTTACTGACAGCGGAACAGGAAGAGGAATTGTGAGGGTCGAGAGTTAGGCTAATGGAAGCTTTGAAGCCCTACGGCACGATATGCTCACAGCCTTTCTTCAAGCACGTCATTCGCTTACCTTCCTCCACTTCCACCATCACTGCCCTCGTTCCCAAATCTTCTCGCTCCGCCCATTTCCTTCGCTGCTGTTCTTCCGCTGCAATCTCCACTGCCGGAGACGGAAAGCTTAAGCTCTCAGGTCGCACCCGCCGTTCTTCCTCCTCGACTACGTCGCCACCTTCTTCCACGTCTGACAGGGAGGCCGTTCGTGCAATTCGCTTAAAGAAGGTTCTTCTCTATCGACTTATAAATGCACCATACTCTACCCCTCCACACCTCTTCTTTCTTTGGACTTTCTTGACCGTGCTGGACATTTATGCTGTTGTGTCAGGTTGAAGAGTTGAGGAGCAAGGGCTTCGAACCTTATGCATATACGTGGGACCGGACTCATACTGCTAATCAGCTGCAAGAGTTGTATAAGCATCTAGGTAATGGCGAAGAGTCTAATGCCGATACGGATTGTGTGTCAGTAGCTGGAAGAATTGTGGCTCGCCGAGCGTTTGGAAAGCTTGCATTTCTGACGTTAAGAGATGATTCTGGTACAATTCAGGTTCGAACACTCGCTTGCTTCACGCACATATGCTCGCTATTACCTCGTCCACTCAAGTCTTTGCTAGGATCGGTGAAACTTGGCGTGCATAGAAAATACTAGTTTTATTTAGCAGTGCACTATTTTAAGAAGGGGAAATTTGATTTTGATGTTGGATGACGGTGAACATAATTGGTAGATCATTTGACGTCTTTTTAGTTACTTTTGAGTTATATCCTTTATGATTAAGGTGCTATTTTTGAAGAGGTTTTTTTACTCCTGCTCTTCTAAGCATGGGCCATTTAATCAACATAATTGGTTGAACTTTCCTTTCAGCTTTACTGTGAGAAGGAAAGGCTCGTAAATGATCAGTTTGATCATCTAAAGAATCTCGTTGACATTGGAGATATTCTTGGTGTTCGAGGTTCAATTAAGCGAACCGAGAAAGGTGAGTCCTCACGCTACTGTTTCAAAATGACTAGATCACGTTTTTCGATTTTTTTTTCAGGAGGTTAGGTCACATTTTACTGTCGGCTCAGAACCAAAAGAATCCTGAGTTAGAATGGGATTCCAACTCAAGGAAAGTTTCTACAGTTAACTTCTGGAAGCTAGAGTCTTGGAAGTGAAACACTAATTGGATGTAGCTATCAGAAAAAAGAACTGATTTCTCATAATTTACTTGAAATTAGGACTTAGGAGAGAACCTCAAATATTAATCTTATTCCTAGCTTAATCCACCTGTTGCATAGGAAACTGTCAACCAAAATCGATCATTTTTTTCCTTCCTTTGTGAACAATAATACAAAAATTTCATTGATAAAAGCTATGTTTTTCTTGAAAGATTTGTATTTTTTCCATCTATCCATGATCTTGAGAGTAAAACTTTGATCGAATTAACCCGCACACGCATACGCACACAATGTGGCTAATCACCCTGATTCCAAAAGATGGCTTTCCAAAAACATTACAAGGAAAAACAGCTTAAAGGCCAGAATAGAGAAACCTCCCTTCCGAAACTACATCGACGATAGCTTTCCAAAAATAATCCAAGGAGAGTTCCTTATCTTGAAAAATCCTACTATTTCTCTCTCTGTAATAGGCAAAGAAACACGCACTGGACAGTTTCATAGGGCCATAAGAGTATTTCTGTGCCATTCGAATGAGAGAATGGTATTCGAGACCATATAAGGAATGTTTTGTATTGTACTTAGATTAGAACAATAAGAGAGAAAAAAGTATGGTCATGACTTTTTCATACTCATTGTTTATGCTAGGAATCATAATAAAATGAGTAATTTCGGTATGGTATACAGGTTTTGAATTGTAAAGTTCACTTACCTATGCATTAGTTCTCTGTGTTCCTTTATGTACATATTCAATTTAAGACTAGAGAGCATATTTCTACGTGGAACCAAATTGCATTGGCGCCTTCTTAGGCATTTGGATTGGTTGTGAGTTCATTTTAGTTTTTGTCCTTCATTTTCTTCAGGGGAACTTTCTGTTTGTGTGAATTCTTTTGAAATCCTGACAAAGTCATTACTTCCACTTCCTGACAAATATCATGGTTTAACTGATGTTGATAAGCGCTACCGCCAAAGGTAATCTTTGGCTGTTTATTTTCTTTTATATTTGAAAAAGTTCTGATTTTTTTGGACAAGCACTTCTCGATATGTCTTTTGCTCTAAGCTTCTGAAAATCAATTTCTTTGTCTTATTTCTAAGGAAACAACGGAGAAATAACCCCAAAGGGGAAACATAGAGAGAGGTATTCTTGTTACTTGATAACATCGAGTTACATCAAGTCAATTTGCCCCCTCTTGTTAAATTCCAACTATCTATTTGTTTTTGAACCTTATCAATCACTGGTTGCCAAGGAGAAAACTATGCAATATTTTCTGCCATAAAGGTTTTCCACAAACTTACAGAAAGAAATTTGCAAAATTGGATTTACGAATATATTTCAAGGGTCTTCCTTTTTGTGAAAACCCCCTCTGATCCGGATGTGGGTATTTGGGCCTCCCCCTTTCTTTAAAAAACCTTAGAATGTCTATGAAAATCAAGTTGGCTATGAGGGAATTTTCATTCTCTTCTTTTGTGTTTCCTCTCCTTTATTATTATTATTATTATTATTTTTAAATATTATCACCATCAGTTACCTATGGAGGAATATTTACCTTTTGTTTCACATGTAATAATCTTCACTATCTAGATATTTTTCATAATACGAAGACAATGCACTTCAAATGAGTACAAATAACGTACATTTGAAATATGCTTTCGGTTAGAAATGCTATTTTGCATAGCTGAATTGATGTATTTTTTCTAGGTACGTAGATATGATTGCAAATCCCGAAGTAGCTGATACATTTCGGAAAAGAGCAAAGGTGATGTAGGCTTTAACTATTTCTTATAGTTATTTGTAACTTGTACATATAACTATATAATTAAGCTTGTGGCTTTCTTCTATTCACTTCATTTAAAAAGTTGTAGGTTTAAATATGTTTGGATACCAAGAATCAAGAACTGAAGTATATTGAAATATAAATGATCAAAAATTACAAGAACTTTCAATTGTAAGGCATTTGGAACCTCCCCTCTTGTGTATACTAACCCAAGTCCAGAATCACTCAACAATGGCCTCGCCCCTTGCTATTTATAACCAGCGGCGGTGGTCAGAGTGACAAATGGTTAGGTGCAACAGCGACCAATTGTTGGCAAGCAATGATAAACAATGGATGACAAATGAGGTGATAGCTAGGGTTGACCTTTCTATCTCCACATGGTCCCATTGGTGTGACAACGAGCCAAATCTTTTTGAATGCAACCAAAGGGAACAACCCAACCCTATTTGGACCAATGATTAAAAACTACTTGTGAAGTAGGGCTTTCGATCCAAATTTTTCTAGGCTAGCCCACACCTAATAAGCTCAGCTAACCTATTTAATTTTAGGCTTTTTGCCTATTCCAAAAACGTTTGTTTAAGCACATGCCCAAGGGCCAAGAGTAACCAACTTGCTTCCGTACTTCCATACTTCACTTTTCTTCGACAACACACGTGATTCAAATCATCCCCATTATCTCCTCACAAAATTTGCTACCTCCTCAATCCTTCTTTGTCCACCGCAACTTACCTTCCTCTGTAGTTTTCAACATCCAACCTCCTCGGTCGATCTATGTGACAAGAGTTGATTCCTTTGGTTGTTTTCTGTCACCAATCTCTTTAGTCTTTCCCATCCTACTAGCCAATGAACCTCCTGCATCTTCTCTCCCCATTGTGGCCAATTGTCCTCTTCAACCTTGAGGAAAAGAAGAAAACTTTCTTCATCCACCCGCTAGTGAGTTCCAACACGTTCAACTGCCTACCTGTGACTATTAGCAAGTGTTTCCTCCCATTTTTCATCCGCTGGTCACCTCACCTTTTCGTGAATATTGTGTCTTTCCTTGTTGCTTCTTCCTTCAGTCACAAATTTTATCCTTCTTTAACGTTATTTGCTTGTCTTTCTGTCTCTTCAACCTGACGTCCTTCAGTGAGTTCTTTGTTTGCTTGCCTCAACTATTTTTTGCGGGTATATTTTTCTTTCCTCCTTTCCTCTACTACTTCTTCATATTTTCCATCTGGTTGTTACCTCTGATGGAATCACTGGAGCCTCCACTGCCGTACACCAAAGGCTTATTCGGGCTTTAGATATCAGCAATCTTTTAATGACAGTCTTGGTCTCAGTTACAAACTCGATATTCTCATCCCGTTTTTGCTCTTCTTTTTGAGTTTGTTGCATTTGCTCCCACTGTTTTTTCTTATTTCCACCATTTGTCATTGAAGATCCTTAACTCAATTTTGCAGTGGCTCCCATGACCACGGAATTCTTCCTCTTTCTTCCATCTCACTCTTATGATCAACAACCCGATATAGTAGTTACTCTCCATGGCCACTGCTTTTCTTTTCCCATTGCCAAAAATGGTACTCCAGGATGAACTTGCTCTAGTACCAATTGTTAGGATACCACCTAACAAGAATAAAGAATTGTAATATAGTGAAATATAAAGGATCAAGAACTACAAGATAAACCAAGCATAATGCACTTGGTATCTCTTACCTTGAGTATGCTAACAATTGCTTCCCTTCCCTCAATCCCCGTTCCTCTATTTATAATCAAATACGTCGACCAATTACCTAGCTAATTACTCTTATGCCTCTACCAATAGCATACTAATATCCCAAACTAAGACCCTTACTAATCCCACCTGCACGCACAATGTAATATTTGCAAAAAATAATGTCAAGTCTTGTAATACTTAGAACTCAATGCTATCTGTTGTTTGTATAGATAATATCAGAGGTTCGCAAAACTGTGGAATCATTAGGGTTTGTTGAAGTTGAGACTCCAGTCCTACAGGTTTGTGAAAATTTTCATAGTCTAAATTTATATCTAATTTAATAAATTAAAAAAATCTTAGGAAGATTAATTTACAAATTTGAAAATTAAGGATCAATTAGAACTAATTAATCATCCTTGTTCTTTTGACGTGGCCTCAAATTGCTTTTCCTTTTATTTTTACACCAAAGATCTAATATCTCCTTTGCTAGATTGGTTGTCTGCCTCTTTAAAATTTCTTTTCTTTAGTTGATGAGATAATTTGTGTACGTGCACACATGCAGGTACCAATTTTCATTATTTATTTATATTTTGGAGAAGAGGCAATTTCATCTGAAATTACGGAAGGGTCGTTAAGTGTTACAAAAACCTCTCCAGTTGGGTAATAAAAAGTAAAGCTACAGCCTACAGTAATAAAAGATGAGAGGGGAGAGGGGAGTGGGGGAGGACTTTTACACCAAGAAGCCTCTAAGAAAACTATAGCTGAAAAAATAGATCATATGCCAGCTGGCATGACCTTGTATTATCGACCTCGAGGTGTGAGGTTTGACCCCCACATTGTAAATTGTCAAAAAACAAAGGAAAAAAAAAGAAAGAAAACTTTAGCCTAAAAAATGATCATATGATGAACCATATCCGCCATTTTCTTTCCACCCGAATACAATAAAGGACATGGGCACCTATACATAATAGCATGTATTATAACAAAAAACATCCTTGGCCTCAAAACACAACAAACAAACTGACGGCATTAATAATTGGATGTTAACTTCTTTTGACGGATATTCGAGGTCTAGCCTTTAGTTTTTTAAACTGCCCTTTAAATGGTACTTTGTATGAACTAGTTTTGACAGCTTGCAGTATGACGTAACACTGAGAAATTAGCGTATGGCAGTCCTAAACTATATTGTCATCTTGCTTCTGAGAAGTATGAACTGCTTGATAAAATTGTATTTTGAAGGAACTTTGAAACCAAACATTTCTACGTCTTTATATGCTAAACGTTACATCAATTATCACTTGCAAGACTAGTCTCAATATCTAACTAAGAGGCCATGAGTTCAATCCATGGTGGCTACCTACCTAGTAATTAATTTCCTACGACTTTCCTTGACACACAAATGTTGTAGGTTCAAGCGGTTGTCCCGTGAGATCAATTGAGGTGTGCGTAAGCTGGCTCGGACACTCACGGATATCAAAAGAAAAAAAATTTATCACTTGCAAGACTGATCCAAGTTATGTTATTATCAGAGCCAGCTCATTTACAGAGAATTAAAACCGATAAATTTGTAGCTATCAAATTATTACATACACGAGACTTTTGACTTGGTCCTGATTGTCTGAATGTTAAGAAGCATCTTTTAAATTATGGATGAATTGCCATTTTCTTCTATGTATTTACTCTATAAATTTAAGTGTTCAAATGTGGCTACTACCTTTTACTTGGTTTATGATTTGTTTAATCAACTAGGGAGCAGCTGGGGGAGCTGAAGCAAGGCCTTTTGTTACATACCACAATTCCCTTGGGAGAGATCTGTATTTAAGAATAGCTACTGAGCTCCATTTAAAGAGGATGCTTGTGAGTTATTGATATTATACTTTTAGCATTGTTGCAAAGAATGAAATTACCGGTCCCTTATTTTATCCCGACAGTTTCTTTTTCTCAAGATTTTTGCGAACAGAGGTCATCGTTATTTTTTTATAAGAAACTGAGAATCTATTCAAAAGGAAAAGGCCTAAAGGCACTGGCATGGGGTGGGGGGACCCCTTTCCAAACAAGCTAAAAAATAGTTATCATTGAAGAAGCCTATCCATTCAAAATCGTGTTTCCTTTCCAAAAAAAGAATCTTTTTTCAAAATAAAATTCCAACCCCATTTAGCTAGGACAAGGAGAGCTATATTTTAAATTTTCAAGCCCCCAATGCCAAGACCATTGACTGGATCCCATTTTGCTAAGTGAGAAATCTTGCTGCCATTTTAAGCTTCCCGGAGAAAGGAATGCAAAGTTCTTTCAACTTCATATATTGATCTTGAAAGGCATTAAGAAAATCCTCATGTAATATAAGAGGATGTTAGATAACCCTTTCTTTATCAGCTCAAACCTTGTATTTGAGATATAGTATTATCCTGAATGTATTATTTGTTGCTGACAGGTTGGTGGCTTTGAGAAAGTATATGAAATTGGACGCATATTCAGAAATGAAGGAATTTCCACTCGTCATAATCCCGAATTTACATCTATCGAGGCAAGCTTTCTTTTGATCATTCTTTGAAGTTACATCTTGCAAATGAATTCTAATCAGTACTTTATGGCTTGCTCCATAGATATATGAAGCATATTCCGATTATCGGAGTATGATGAATATGGCGGAAGAAATTGTTACTCGTTGTGCACTTGCTATCCATGGGAAGCTTTCTGTTGATTACCAGGTATGTTCCAATTCAACATTTTTACATTCTATTTTATGCCAGCGTGGATGGTGTACTTATTTTGAAAAATGCAAAATTGTTATTTAACAAGTTGTTCTTAAACAATGAAATAGAATAAAAGGACCTTTTAAATGGTATATCTTAAAAGAGAACTCGTAGACTAATGCTATAAAAGTTCCTTGAAATTTTGGCTTTGGGTAATAGAAGAACAATCCAAGACGGAGAGGTTGAATGGTTCAACATGGAACCCTATTGTGAAATATATATTTCTTACATATGATATAGTTGCCCCCTTTTAGTTATAGCTTGCAATCAGAAGTGATTTTATGTAAGATTCCACAATGGTTAAAAGTAAAATCACTTTTTCCATCGTCAAAATCATTAAAATGTTTCCTTTAATCATTCAAGATTAATTTTAAATATAAAATTAAATAAAATGAATTGTAAGTGATGAGTTGCTAAAGATGGAGGCAATGTCGCTGACTATCTTCAGCATCAGGAACGAGGAGATCACTGAAGCTCAGTCTGCTAGTACGCGCCACGATCCCTACTGTGTGGCACTGGGAGACCATCATGAACCTTCCTCTCAAGTCATCCATTCGTTATGTTGTGTCAGCCTTCATCAGACAGGCACGTGCCATTAGAAGCGATAATCAGTTAGTCTAAGTCGGTTTTTTTTTTACCAAACCGACTATGGTAGGTTTAGTAAGTGTTCAATCTGATCTCAACCGTCGATGAGTAGACATCGATCGATCGGCTTAACTCGTTGAAATATTTTTTGAAATTTCGATTTGGAACTTTCTCAACCCGACACCAATTGACCCCTTTCGTTCTCCAATCGACCGACTTCAGTTTGGTAGGTTGGCTCGGTTTCTGTCATTTCCAATAACCTTTGTGGATGGGACATCGACAAGATAAAAAAGATGGTAACAGAGCCGGTGGTCCAAAAAGGTCCTATATTCAAGCCCCTATATTGTTGTTTCCTCCCTAATTAAAATTGATTTTCACTTGTTGGGCCTTTCAAATATTTTCAAGTCCACAAGTAAGGGAGTGTTAGTGATATATATAATTAAATTCGCCTTCAACCATTCGCTTATGCTTTTGGGTGAATTAGTGATTTAACATGGTATCGGAACTTGGGATTTTATCTCATTGAACTTTAGCTGTCACATCTTTCAATCTCTGCCTTCGACGATTAGTCATCGAAGGAGGCAGACTTGTTGCTTGCCTGTTGTAACAAGTCTTGTTCTGCCTACCCTTGCTCGACTTCACACGCCCTTCAGGCCACGTCGTTGAGCTTTCATATTGCAACTCAGTCAATCCGTCGTCGAACAAATTTGCACCTCGGTCTCAAATCCGTTCTGCTCGTTCGCGTACAACAACCAAAGTTCGCTGTTCTGCTTGTATTCCGCCTAGCTCCTGTCTTTTCTGTTCCTATCTAAGGCCGCTCCAGATCTGATCCGTCGTCGCCACAGACTGTTTGAATCACGTTCGTGCTCCCCATTCTGTGAAGATCATGCAGCATTTGGTTCAGTCATCAACGTCAGTTCATACAAGCTTTGTTTAGCTTTGATTCAATTAGTTTGGTGGTGTTTTCATTCTAGTTCAGTCAAGCCCATTTACTTCACGTCAATCAACTTGCCTGATTTCGGTTCAATTTAATTAGTTTGGTTTGGTTCGATTTGGTTCATTTGCAATTGTGGAAAATCTAAAGAAAATAATAATAATAATGGGTCTTTGTTTCGTTTTCAAATCAATCGTTTGTGGGGTTTGTTTAGATCTCTTTATGAGGATCTTGTTTTCGACCTTGAAGTTCTTGTTTCGTTCTTCTTAGGTTTTGTTATAGATCTCAATACAAGGATCTATGTTTCTATACTAGAAGTTTTTGGTTTCGTTCTTCGTGGCTAGGGGCTGTGTTTCTAACCTAGAAGTTTTTGTTTTCGTTCTTCATGGGTTTTTGGTTTTATCTTAGATCTGCTGATTTGATTTGAACGTTTTATTCACAAACTCAAGTTTTTCGTGATTCTATACCTCGAGTTTGAGGAAGGGTGTTAAAAGGAAAATTATGATTTATGATTATTATTATTTTCCTTTAATGTATTTTCCATTTATGTATTTTTCTTTTTTTTCTTTTCCTGCATAAAAGGACATTATTTATTCTGAATTATTATATTCAATAATAATATAAAATTAACGGCGAGCATCCTTTTGATGCTGAGGATCCCTTCATGATCATTCCATGCAGTGATAACATCTACCTATTCAATTAAAATTGCAATTTTGTTATTTAAGGATTTCACAAACAATTCAAATTGCTTATTGTTCTCTAAGCTTTTTTTTACTACATTCATTGTGTAACTCTCTTGTACTTTAAGTTTTATTATTGATAAAAAAGTTTTTTTTCATTTCAAAAAAAAAAAAGTAAGATCGGCTTGACATTGATAGAGTAACCACCTTTAATTAGTGCTTTGGTAAATTTATCAATCCATGCTCGCAGAGATTGATTTAAACCTTACAAAGACTTCCTCAATTTGCATACCAGATTGCCATTAGACTTGTCTTCCATTTTGGGAGGAATTTGCATATAAACTTCTTCTCCAAGTTCATTTAAGAAGGCATTTTTTACATCAAGTTGGTGAATTGGCCAATCCCGATTTACTGCCAAAGAGAACTGAACACGAATAGTATTCAATTTTGCTATTGGAGGAAAGGTTTCTTGGTAATCAATACCATATGATTGGGCAAAATCTTTAGCGATTAAGTCTCTTAATTAAAAATCCATTTGCAACCGAGATATTTTCCATTTGGTTGCCTTGTGAGAATTCAAGTCCCCAAACAATATATGAGTTGCTAAAGCGGAATTAACGGGACCCATCAGCTGATACATTAGATAGATAAAGGGGCCACCTATCTCTTTCAATCCATAGAATAAACGTCCGATCGAGAGGTTCAAAGGAAGCAAACAACCAACAAAAAAGAATACAATAAGAAATCAGACTCGTTAGTTTATTGTATTTTAGATTGTTCTAGGAGTGGTTTGGATAGGAGCTAGCTTTTCAGACGTACCATCGGATGAGACGGAGGACACTAGCTAACCATCGGTGCACTGGATAGAGTAACCTCTGGTTTTTGTAATTCCCTATCGCAAATATCCTACGCTTGGTGTCTCCAGTACAAGCACAAGATAGTCGGGATAGGCTAATCAATCATCAGAAAAACACTATATATATAAGGGTGAACCCTCTTTTCGAAGCACTGGAGTAGATTCATTCTGTTGAAGGTGAACTAGGTAAACTGAGGCCAAAGAGCACCTTGCTCACACTCTTGCCTGTGAGATAAAGGTTATCATCAACTCAAAGGCAGACAGCTCACTGACAAAAGCTAAGAAGATGCTTTGATTGGCACCGAAACTTGAGGTCGTCCTTTGCCATTAGCCGAGCGTACTATGGTTTGTTAGGACGTCCATTTGGGGTTCACTCCCAACTCAGTTCCAGTGGGATAGAGGTCACCCAGGGTAGATACCTAGCTATTTGAGAGGGGAAGAGCTCTTTCATTCGATCGAGATTGATAAGTCACGTTGTGACAAACAATTATCGTATGTTTAGAGAATTAACATGGTTCAAACCTATAAAAGCTCGGTTTTCTATTGATAAATAAATTGGGAAACAATTTTTCAGGCACAAGAAATTTGGATGATCAATACGAAAATGTCACAGCATAACTTGACTTTCAATTGACAAGGACTTTGACTTTGTTCAAGACTATGACTGAAGACCAAACTTGGAGAATGAGTTTCCTGAAGAAGATAGAGGTCACCATGTTGCTTAGCACTGCCAATCACCTTCCCCGAATCCACCTTCTGAAATTCACACAAAGTTGGGCAAAAATTAGAGATACAGTTTGAGTCACCAGTAAGCTTGCTAACTGAAGTCAAATCGAAGTTCAACTGAGGAACATAAAGAATGTTTGAGAGAATGAGGTCATTAGTCAATTTTATTGACCTTGTTCCTGTTATATTGATGAGAGATCCATCAGAGATTTGAACGGACGGAATGCCCAGGTAGGGATTGGATTTGATGGAATAAGCTGATATCACCAGTCATATGAATGAATGCTCCTGAATCCACAGTCCAAGGTTTTTGCTTGTTATGCTTCACAGAAAAACAAGAAGAGGAGGTACCTTGATGGGCAAGATTGCTAGATCATTTCTCGACTGATGTTGAAGATGTAGAGTTTGAGAATGAGAGGTGACCAATCTTTTGTTGTAACACTTCCATGTTTGATAGTATGGAGTTCCATCTCAAAACCAATTGGCGATGAGAGGAGTAATCCATCTATCTTATAAGGAGTAACCCAACATCTCAACACTTCAATCGTTCCTGGGAGAAAACAACAGAAGTTGTTGGATGTGGAGAAGAGGGAGTAACAACATGGACGTTACCTTTGTTTGTTGGTTTCCAATATGCTAGTTTGCCATGAATTTTTCGACGAGTATCTTGTACATGACCCACTTTCTTACGGTGGTTGCACTAAGGCCGATTGCCTTTCTTGAACTTGTTATCTCGAAATGAACTGTGTTACCATGCCCGGAGTGTCTTGTCCAACAGAAGATCTATTCTCGGGCATCATTAAGCATTTTCGATTTTCCTCACGTCGAACTTCTGCAAATGCTTCTCTTAGAGATGGCGTCTCTTTTGGCTCATTATTCTTCTCCTGACATCACTGATATAATACATGTGGTTCTAGGAGAAAAATCATTTTCTTATTTCCTTAACCCAAACTTAATACAAGATATAATATAAAAGGAAAAAAAATACAAAAAAGGAAAAGATAAATATTTCCCAAATAAGCAATAAATTTACAATCTATTATAGACAGTGTATGTCATAATTAGTGATAGATGATAGTGTATGTCAAACGTTGATAGATGTTGATAGTGTATGTCAAACACTAGTAGATGTTCATCAATGTTTGGTTCTTGTTTGATCCAAAAACCGACAGAACCGAACTAACTATCAACCATACTTTTGACTATATTTGAAAATTATCTGTTAATTTTTTTTTATACCAAACACTCTTCAAGATAGTTTAAAGGTTGCAATGTATTAACTACAATGTGATTTTTACATTAATTGTAACTTTTAAGGAGTTATTAATAACTATTTATTTAATTAAATTTATTTACTTATTTACTTTAATTAATTGATATTTTTGTCTTCTTTCAAAATTTATGTGACCTTTACACTTTTCAAGATGATTTGGAAAATTACAATTCATTAATGCTGAAATGGTTTTTACTTTAATTATAATTATATAATTAAAACGATTTGTGACTTATTAGTTATAATTTAAACTGAACTTTTAGTAACCCATTATTGAACTTAAGAGTAAAATAAATATGTATTGATATAAAAAAAAGGATAAAATAGGTAGATAAAGGTTGGGAAATTGGGAAAAATAAGACAAAACTAGGAGGTGTAAAGTGCTTCGGGATTACTTTTTGAAAAGTTGAGTTTTAGGACAAATATGAGTATTATAATGGCCTTTACATGAAAAACTTCTTTTCATCTCTTTTTCTACCAAAAAATGTGAAACATGCTATTTTTTCACATTCTCTCATCTGTCTAACTTCTCTTTTTAACTTATTTTTTCCCCCAAGTTCTTTTGCAACTCCTTTGAATTTAGTAGCCACTCTTTTAACAACTTTCTTGTTATTTTAGTAAGGTTTTTTTTTTTTTTTTTTTAACTGTTATAGATAATAGATAATCCTCTTAGTTTTTGACATATGCTCTCCTTTGTTCTCTTGGTGAAACATAAACTTTAAATGTATAACCCTAAATCAATTTTACAATTGTTCTAAGTGGTTTAGGGTTGTTTGACATATATTTAGAATTTTTTTATGTTATTTTCTTTATCTCGCAAGTATCTCACAAATCTCAAACATTAAATGTCTAGTCCCTAATCAATTATATACCTTTCCATGCGATTTAAAATGATTCATGTTTTAGGACGTTTTAGCTATTATTTTTGTATCTCGCAAACATTTTGCAACTTTCAAACTTTAAATATCCAATACCAAATCAATTATATACTTGTTTTATGTGATTTAGGACGATTCTACACACATGGTTTAATAGGAGTGTTTAGCCTTTTTATCTTTTTGTATCTCGCAACTTTCAAATATTAAATGCTCAATCTCAAATCAATTATATATTTGTTTTAGGTGATGTTTGGTGCTTTACACATGTTTAAGGAAGTTTTTAGCTAATAATTTTGTATTTCGCGAACATCTCGCAATATTCAAATTTGAAATTTCCAACTTCAAGTCAATTATATACTTTTCATTGTTGTTGTTGGGTAGTCACACATGAGGGTATGTGTTCAAAATCCGTTACATAAAAATTTGTTACTTGTGAGATAAAAATTTGTAACTAAAAACTTAAGAGAGATAGAAATTCGATTTTGGAACACATAGTAAAAATTTGAAATGTGCGAGATGTGTGCGAGATATGAAGCCTTTTAAGTATATATGTATTATCTCACACACATCTTGCACACATCTCGCACATATCTCGTACATTCCAAACTTTTATTATGTGTTCCAAAATCGAATTTTTACCTCTTAAGTTTCTTTGAAGTGCATTTACGCATGTTTAGAAAGCTTATTAGGTATATATGTATCATCTCGCACACATCTCATGCACTCCAAATTTTTATTATATGTTCCAAAATCGAATTTCTACTGCTTTTAAGTTCTTTGGAGTGCTTTTACGTATGTTTAGAAAGCCTATTAGGTACATATGTATTATCTCACACACATCTCGCATATATCTTGCACACATCTTGCACATTCCAAATTTTTACTATGTGTTCCAAGATCGAATTTCTACCTCTTGCACACATTTGATTTAAACCAAAAATACCTAATTTCAAATCAATTCTATACTTATTTTAGGTGATTTCAAATCAATTCTATGTTCGAGATAAATAATTTTGAATAAAAACGTTAGAAATTCCAATTTTGAAAGCTGAGATGTTTGACATGCTTTCGAGTTTTCTCTTCGACAAGCACAAGACTTGCCAGTAATTGCTCTCTGATCACTATCTTTCTTTTTTTTTATGAATTTTCAGTTTCATTTCCTTTTAATTTCTTATAATCCACTTCTTTCTAACTGAAACTTTTGATTTTGTTGCATTTAGTAGTTGGTACATTGCTTTGATTCCTGGAGTTTATGGTTCAATTTGTAGTTGTTCATAGCCTATACGAGATTGGAGTTCTTAATTTTACCTACTATTGGAAGTTCATTTTACCAATCTTGTATACCCAAAAACATCATTCATCCAATACTTCAAATTCAAGCATCGCCCAAACTATATAAAACATATCCAAAAAATTTATAAACTTTATTTCTTTTACGTAGATGAACAAAAACATAATTACATTCCCCTTTCCGTCCAAACATTGTCCAAATACATAAATCATACCCTCACTCTCTTTTTGCCCAAAACCTTAAAAAAAAACCAAAAAAAATCCAAAGAAAAGAAGAATTACAAACAAGAGCTCCCAACTTTCAGTTGTAGTTGCGGTTGATCTTAGGGTGTTGAGGCGTGAGATAAATGAAGAGAAAAAGGGAACTTTAGGGTTTTTGTATGTGGGGGCAATTTTGACATTTCATGTACTCATTTGTCTTACTATTCTTTAAATTTAAAATTCATCCCAAAACTCTTTCCTCTTTCCTCTTTCCAATTTTATCCTATTTTTGATAATTTCCCATAAAGGTTCTCCCTTATAACCCCTTTTATCTACATCTGCTATATCTATTCTATAGCATATATAAAAGGATGAAAGTGGAGAAACTTTTTGTTTCCAATTTTGTCCTTTCTTTTAGTTCTTTAACTTATTTCCTACCTTGGTTTTATTGTAATTTGTCTTTAAACTTTATTTTTTAATTTTAAATTAATTATTGTCTCATTTTCTCTCAACTATTCACGTTCCCTTCTCATATTAACTCTTTTCAATCTCTTTCAACCTTTCAAATTCTTCCTTTTGCCTTTTAACTTTATTTTACAATTTGAATTTAATTATTGTTATTATTGTCTCATTTCTCCCTACTATTCACATTCCTTTCTCATATTAACTCTTTTGTATCTCTTTCAACCTTTCAAATTCTTCCTTTTCAAGCCTTTGGGTAAAATATCCTATTCATTTTTTTCATTCATGTTCACAAGTCTCAACAAAATGCTAAGGGTAAAAAAGAAATCAAATCTTGTTTTTCTATTCTCTTCTAATTTTTTTTTAAAATTTTGTTGTCTATTTTTTTTATATATAAGTATGCTTGTGTATATTCCTTCATTTATAGATTTCTTTTTAGTACACAACATAAGTTGGGGACATGTACATTCGTGAATTAAATCATATAATATTGAGAATCTTTTTTAAAAGAAACTATGAGAATCTTGCTCATTTTCTTCATTTAATTTTTTTTATTAAAGCTATTTTATTAATGAAATGGTTGAACGACTTATACTTTGATTTTGTTAAAATAATGTAAATATTGTTGGAATTTATTAAGTATACACAAAGGTAATAAAATGTGTTCTTTTAATTTTTTTCCCTACAAAATCATTAAAAAAAAAATTATGATTTCACATTTATAATTTCATAATTTCAAAAGAAATATGATTTTGATGGATGTTTTACCCTTTCATTATAATTTCTTTTTAGTTTTGCTTTAGTTGCAATTTTGTCATTCACATAGATTTAATGTTTGTGGTCATTTTTACATTCAACAAGATAGAAATTACACTTCGTTAACTTTAACATCTTCTTATTAAAAAAAAAGGTTTTGATTCCATAACCAATATTAGTTAATGTTCTATGTTATAGGGTCATAATGTAACTTTTCCATCTTTCCATAACTGATATTACATAATGTTATATGTTTATCATACAATTAATAACCTTTCTATCTTCCACTTTATTTAGATATATATAGATATTAGATGGTTAAGTTTGCAACATGTAAGCTTAAGATGTTAAGAAATAGAATTTGAATTATGCAAACAAATCAATTCAAAAATACATTCGAAAGATGACAAAATTATCTCTTTACTGAATAAACTCATTTTACACTTATTACGATGTGAATATAAAAATGATATAAATATGAAAATATTGAAATGGCTATTCCAATTTTATAAAATTAAATTAGAACTATATTTTTTTCGTGTGTGATTTTCACGTCGGTCGCACGCGTTCTTTACTAGTATATAGAAAGATGCCGCATTTACAAAAGACTCCATCAAGTGATTATCGGTCAATTAGAAGACGAACCTTATACTGTGGTTAATATGTAGGGAACTGATATATGCTTTGAAAGACCTTGGAGGAGAGAAACAATGCACAACCTCGTGAAAGAAACCACTGGGATAGATATAAATGAGTTTGGAAATGACCTTAAAGTTGCCAAAGAAGTTACTTTGAGGACCATTGGGGATGCGCTTGATGGTAAGGATACAACTTCTATTGAAGCAAGCCAATCCATTGGGCATCTGCTATCTGAGGTTATGCTCCATCTCTATCTAGGAGGTTTACCTTTACATTTGTACATTATGTTATGAGAAGATTTTAGTTCTCTTGAAACTTTATGGATGCAATCAGTCCCTTCGTGTTGGTTCATTTGTTGTCATCCCATAACTTCTCCACTTTGCGGCCTCCATATGGGTGTCAATAAATTTCTTTTTTACTTTTGTAAGAGGTTTAAATTTTTTATATGATAAGTTGGAGGATTTCTCGATTTTCCCTAGTCCCTTCTTCTTTTGGTCTATATCCTTTCAATTGGAGGGATTTCTTGTATTTTTCTTGTCATAGATTGGGTATTATTTTGGCCTATGCCCATAGTTTCTTATGATACAGTTTCCTATTATAGAAGAAAAGGTTTGTCTTTATTTAATCCAATCCTTATGCTTTGCTTCTTATGTGCCAGATTTTCGAGCTTGTTGTGGAACCGAAACTCATTCAACCCACGTTTGTTCTGGATTACCCTATTGAGATATCTCCTCTGGCTAAACCTCACAGAAGGTATCATCAAGGCCACATGATGCATATCATCTATATTTTTAGCTTTGTGTTTCATGTATTCTTGGTGTAATGAGATGTCAGAGGGAATCAGGTATTACAATATTCCAATCTGAGCTATATACGCCAGAGTATTGCTTTTCTATTGCTTATCTAACTAGCCTGTCCCTATTCGGGGTTTACAGCAAGATGCAAGTAAATCAGTGTCATGCATAACTGTAGGTGCCTGTAGTCTTCTAGGTTTCTGTGTGCGCAACAATGTCAAATTTATCCATTCCATTTGTAAACAAAGATTCATTTGTAGGACTAGAAAGATAATTGCCATTTAAAATATGGGCGAGTGCTCACACAAAACAACTAATTATTTAATCAGAAACATAAAAACATAATTTACAGAGCATACTGTCCTAAGTTAAGTTTGTGCTACAACAAGATATCCACTCCTGATGTTAAAACACAAAGCCGTATTGTCTAATTCCTTTAGTAATCTACAAGAACTCCAAAGAAATAAGCTCTGGGTCAGTATCAATTTTGTTTTCCATCCTAAAATATTCAACTATTCTCCTCTTTTGGAAATTATTGGAGGATGACCATGATGGAGATGTCAAATCTTTACACCAACAGCTGTTTGAATGTCTTTTCTTGGCCTATATATCTTTTCTTTCTTCTTACATGGGAGGGGTTAAAAATTTTCATTTCTTGTGCATTATTAGGCATGCAGGGTTCACAGAAAGATTTGAACTTTTCATTTGTGGTCGTGAGCTGGCCAATGCATTTTCCGAATTGACCGATCCTATTGATCAGGTAAGAGTTAATTATGTCAATCATTAATGTCAGAAGGGTGCACACATGATGAAACTTTTTAGCCAATTTCATGGCATTTGAAAGAGAGAAAGTACATTGGTACTGAAGTCAAATTGAACTGGATAATCTATCACCTTTTGGAAGATTACTTTCCTGTACTTTGTTCCATCTTGTATAGACCCTCTCAATCAAAAGGTTACCAAAGGAATCGGTTTTTGGTATGCGCTTAACTCCATAACAATGTGCGGCCAAAGCTCCATATGAGCATTCTATTCTTCTTGCTTGGTATACTTGTGCATTATTGGTTTATGCCATGTCAAGAAATAATAGTTTCTATTCGAAAGTTATAGTGTTCCGGTTCCATGATAATTGGAATGGTTGTAATGATTTTTTTTTTTTTTAAAAAAACAAAATTGGCAGAGAGGACGATTTGAAGACCAGATCAGGCAACACAATGAGAAGCATGGCTCAGCTGTTTCTGGAACAGACTCTTTGGACTTCAATCGCACAAAAGATGAGAATGATTCTTATGAAGTGACACTTGACGATGATTTTCTTACAGCTCTGGAATATGGAATGCCACCAGCATCTGGACTGGTATGCTTGTCTTTTCTGTCTGTCCGCTTTTCTGTATTTCATTTTGGATGGGATCCTTAATGCACTGCTAGTGAAACTGTAGATCATTCCATTCTTTTGACATAATAAAATCACAGAAAAAATAGATTAGAAAGTGGCCAATGAAAGTATCTTGAATAGCTATTTCATAGCTGCTCTGAAGTTTTTCCACGTGCAAACATTTAAGAACCAGCTGCTGAAGTCTCCCATGTGCAAGCAACTAGTCTAAAATTTTCAAGTGCATACAAATTACCGAATTTGGAGCTGATATTTGATCTATAATTAAATTGTAGAACATACGATGGATGTTTCGTTGTACTTGGATGTTTATCCCTTTTCCTCGCTGTAACTGATGAAAGAATTTAACTTTCAGGGAATTGGAATTGATAGATTAGTGATGCTTCTGACAAACTCTGCAAGCATTCGAGATGTAATTGCTTTTCCTGTGCTTAAAAGTCAGCAGTAATTTTAGAACGATTGACATGAGAGGCTCAAGATTTGTTCTTAAACTCCAAGTTTTGTTCGGCAGTAGGACCAGTTAGATGGCGTAAGTTCACATTTATGCATCTGGATGTGCTATTTGAGGCTTGCCGTCCATTTCTGTTATCCATTTATTGCCGTAAAAGGGCACTACAGTTTTGTGGATTGGATTGAGATTTTGAAATAATAAAGTTTATGTATGATTATGAATTTACTTTTGTAATTCAAAAGCCCTGGATGATTGGGGTGGATGAATAGGACTTGGGGTACCCTATCTGATTGGCAAACGTGCAAGTTTGCATTTCACCTTCTCAGAATTTACTTAGCAGTTCTTTTCTTCTTTAATCGTAGATCACGGATGTTTTGGGGAAAAGGAGTCCAAATATAGCAGCGATAGTACATGAATCTTTACCTTATCATCTAAGGGGTGTAAGCAGTTAGGTTGGACTTTCTAACCGAAACTGAACTGTCTGTGTATATACATATAAAGAATAACAAAAATTGAAACAAAACCACCTAAGAAATACAACCAAACTGCTCCAAACTGATAGTTGATTTGATCTAACCGATTTGCCTTGATTATTAGCCAAGTGCTGGGGTTGTAGGTTGGGGCAAAATGGGTCATGGATGGACAAGGTAAGGAGTAACGATATATAATCAACAAACAAAACATATCATTGCCCATACCCCAAACTTGCACCACTCGTGGATGCTAGCACGCTTCACGACCAACTCACTGAAACTGGAAAATCAAACAATTCTTAAACTGACTTTGATTTTGGTTGGTTTTTTTTAGTTTCCATGGTTTAACATTAACTTTCATAACCTAAACTTAAAATCAAGTTTCAGCTTTCAGATAGAGAAACTGACTATCTTGGAATTAATTGAACACAAACAGGTTTCTTCAACATAGCTATACTGTGTATAGGATCACCAATATGAATATGTAAAGTTTTTTCCTTATGGGAACAAATTCCCTGGAAATTCTTTTGTTACTCGTCTAAAAGCTAGAAGCTCAGGATACTTATATACAAGTTGTGACAACAAGAATGTGAATTGTTTAATAAACGATTAATGTAGAAGAGTCTGTTTTTATGTTTTGAAGCCGAATAGGGACTTGATGGCATTGATGGCATTCTCATTGATAAATGATTCGTCAAACCTTTTCACAAGAGGCTCAAATTCCTCTAATGCCCTTAGGTTTGATAGATCAGGATCCGTCCGAACTCTCTGGCAAATATACAAGTAATACTTTCACAACTTCCACCCAAATTGTCCAATGCAAGTAATATTATTTCAAAACTTGAAGCGGTTGTTACCTTAAAGTCTTCAAATCCTGCTCCCAAGGCGTCTTCAAGTGCTGATAGCCCAGCTTTTAACTGTTTGAGCATTATATAGGGGATCAGTTATCCCCATTTTGGGTGATTTTGTCTAGGAAGATGGTAACGTAAACAAACAAATGGGTCTATACGAAGTATGGTAAACTAAAGTCATGGGATTGCGTACTTTGAAATAATAAGCATTGTAGCTAAATCTCACTAATCTAATATTCATTTAACAAAATCTACTATTTCTTTCTAATTTAAAATTGAAGTTCAGTGAAATACTATTTTTATTTCATTTCACAAATGACTTTTCTAAATAAACTATGGGCAACAATTATTGTATAATCTACATCAACCTCAACCTAAGCCGAAGTTTCATATTCAACATGAGATTGCAATTTTAGATATTGTTACAACAAATTCCACATTAAAGCAAAAGCATTACCTGATTTAGTTGGGAATAACAGCATGCAACATTGTAACTAGCAACCGAAGCTTCGTCTGGAGTTGGTTTTGATCCCAACACTGATTCGAATTTCTCTAAGGCTTCCTCATATTTAGCATTCCTTGAGGGGAAAAAACAGAAAGAAAGTAGGAATTTGGGCATTGATGTGTCTTCACTACAAAAGTAAACCATACGGGGAGAGGATAAGTTGGATATACACCACATACTTGTAGAGACGCAGCCCTTGGCGTAGGTCATTTTCTCTGCGTGCTTTCTGCTCCTTCATTCTCAAGGCATTTTGCAACTGTAACAACAATTAGACCTATAATATGCCAACAATATAGCAGAGATTTTAAATGCTAAATCAATGTTTCGCAGCTCATATTTTCCAGATAAGTCCTCACTGACATTCTGCTAACTGCGAAGTATTGCATGATACTTACTTGCCAAGCTTAGAAAAATGAGGAAAGAGAATGGAGATGTTACTTGCCTCAATAGGATACTATTAGCTAATAGAAAACATTCACTTACTTGAATTTCTCTCACTTTATTACTGACTACGCCCGAGTTTCTTTCTGCTCTGATTATCTCCTTTTCCGTTAACTCACCGAAACTATCTGTTTTTCCTGAAAAAACAATCACAAACAATTTATAAAGGTCATATTTATAGAGGATGTTAAGAGTATTATGTCTTTTTGTGAACTAAGATATATACAAGTCGTCAGCCAATTTAAGATAAGAAATCTGATCATCCTTCATTTTCATTTGCTATGGGTTATTCATGTGTTGAGTGTGATTGATAACTAACCATATCTCTTCTGCATTTTCATGAGTAACGGACCAATTCTTTGCCGAATTGTGTACATTGTCCTTCCGTATTCAGCAGCGGGCCATATTTCTGTACCAAATACTGCACTGCATAGATGAAGCGATTTTGTTTATCATATCCCAACCATGGAAGAAAAGCTGCGAATGTTTCTGCTAGGATATTTCTGTTTCACATTTTCATTCTAGGCTAAGCCACGTTTGTTGGAGATATGTAGAAATCATGCAAACTAGTCTTCTCTTTTTTTTTTTCTTCTTTGAACTTTCTTTTAAAACAAAAATACACCACGCAACAACAACAAGAAGACAGAAGTTATGAGCACATGGCATTATAATTCACCTTTCACTAAAACAGTTGGGTCAATTAAAATTCTAACCTGTGGAAGCTTCATTTTACTTCCATTAGGATGAATACAGAAATCAACAAGAATCCAATTTTGAAGCGTTGTTCATCTTCTTCTAGTGTCAAGGATATGAGTTGCATGTTGTATTATTGTAACCTATCTAGATTGTGATAATTTCAACGTCGGAAGTGATGAATGTTGCAAAATAAGCTTTTAGTCTCATATGTGATTTTGAACATAGCAACGAAAGCGCATAAGGTTAATATAACGGAGATGGTGATCACGCTATCTCAGGGTTCATCCAGGCGCCACAAATAAAGATTCAGGGACGATGTTTAAAGAAAAAGTTATGCATTGAACCTGCATACACCGTTTTGAAAAGTCGCAGGTAATGGACGAAAGCACATCCTATAGTTTTTTCTTTGACAATTCAAAATTGCTAAGCGTATGAAATAAATAGTTATTGATGAAGAAAAGCTGAACTGAGAGGAACCTGGTAGCAAGAACTCTATCACCAACGGTGAACAATCCAGTCTTGTCGGCAAAACCACCAGGAGCAATGGCGTCGATATAAGTTCCACCATCTCGGCCCTTGGCGAATTTCAAACCATAAGGCTGCTCTAGCTCCACTTCGTACTCTTCGTAAGGTTGTTGGTTAGGATCATCTGAATCAGTGTCGGTTTTGGATTCTGTATCGGATGCTCTGAGGATGAAAGGTGAGTGTTTAAGGGAATGAGAAGTTGAAAAGGAAGTGGAGAAAGGTGGATGAGAGAGTTTGGGATGGGAATGGGATTGAGAGCATAGAATGAAGGAAGAGGAAGAGGAATGGTTAGGAGGGCAAATTTTGGGAAGTAAGCGTGAAGAATAGAGATAATGGGGAGCTAAAGACATGGTGGTGAACATCAAAATTCTTCACTGCTCACTGCTCACTGCTCACACTCAAGAGGGGATTAGATGTAATAGTGAATGCATTTCCAAGGAAGGAAGAGTGAGACTTCCGTTCGATTTCTTTGGTCCTAAATAACAGAAACGGATTGCAACACACATTTGTGGCTCTTATGATTTCCCGCATCTACCCGATATGCTTCCAACACCTGTCCCTATTTTCATTCTTATTTTCTATTTTTCTTTTGGTCACAAGAATGTAATTAGAATTATTGAAATTTTAAATGGTGTTAGAATAAGCGGAGAATCAAGTGCACAATGAGAATGAGATTGTAAGTGTCAAAATGGTAGAAATGAAAGTTGCGTTAACACGATAGCAACAATCTCCTTTCCACCTCGAGACAACAATCATTAATCCTTGTCGACATTATCAACAAGACAATTAGTTAGAAAGAAGAAATTGTTGAGAGAGATAAAAGGAAAAGGATTGACATTTCTTATGATTGGAATTTTCTCCAAAAACTTGTTTTTTCGGAAAATAAGAATGCAACAATTACAATAGATTATAATCTCTCTTCAAGAACAGAGGAGAAAACAACGGGGATATCCTCCCAAAAATCCACGCTCCAACCTCTAGGGCCTATCCAAAAAAACAATCAAAACATTATAAATAGTCAACCTGACTAGCGAGTGCGCAGCCAAATTACAAATTCTTGGACATTTCAAAAAATAGACAACCCAAAAGCAAAAACAAGAGAACATATAAATACTGATATAAACAATTCTACGATAAATAATAGGGTAACGTGTATTTTTGTATATGTGCTTATAAACACAACCTTAAGCATGGGAATTGTGATTTTAGAAGATAATTTAAAATTTTCGCATGCCTTTTCTCTTTTCTCTTTTTTTTTTGGTTACTTCTATTTTATCCTCATATATCATTCAATAATAGCCAAAGTAATTACAGAGCAAGGCAAAAATAAATAATAACCAAATAGAACAAAACAATATTGTTTTACTTTTTAAAATAATAACCAAGATTCAAAATATAATTTCAGACAAAAGAATATTGATGTCTTAATTTTACACAAATATAAAAAAAATTTATCATTATCGCTAAAAGTCAATATAAATAAAAAAACTAATGAAATATTTACTGCTAGTGTAACAAATCATAAAGCATAAATCTTTCTCATGTGATTTTTTAATCGTCTTCCACCATACTACTCGTCTTCGTTTGTACTCTTCTTTTTCTTTCTATCATGAGTCCATGTCTTTCTTCCTCTTTCTTCTTTTTCCTTTTTTTCCATTCATTGCATGCATTGTATCGTCTTTCTTCTTTTCTTTTTTACGTTTCTTCTTTTCTTTGTTTAGATTAGGTAACCAAATCTGGTGTATAAGAATCTTGGAAAAATTGGTTAAACATTTAAATTAAGGTAACCAAAACTAGTATAAAGAATATTAAAAAAAATTGTTTATACCAAATTTTGAAAAAAAAATCGTCTGTCAAATCTAAACGATCGTGTAACAAATTAGTCAAATCTAAACTTCTATACAATGTAAATACTTTGTTGCTTTTTTATATTTTTTAAAAGACCCTAGATAAATTATATAAAAAAAAGGAATGATTTAAAATAAAATTTAAGTTAAATTTAAATTAGTAAACAAACATTTTATAATTTTAAAACAAATTAAAGATATGTGGCTATATATGAAAAGAAAAATCCTTTAATTATAGTTATATTTACATTAGTGACAATTTGTTGTTTAGTTTTATTTGGGTAAAATTATAAAGAAACAAAACAAAATACCCCTCAACTTTGCATTTTGTGTAAGAAAATATTCATAAACTTTTCACAAGTTCAAAAATACCCTTAAACTTTCAAAATGGTTCAAAAATATTCTTACCATTAGTTTTAGATAGAAACGTTAAAAGTTTTGTTTCAAGAATATCCATAAACTGTTGAGAGTAGTTTTTTTTTTTTTTTAAATCTAGATACTAATTTCACCTCCAAATTTCTTTATTTGTTATTATTTTTTAATGAAGATGATATCAGGCTCCCCCAAGACAAAAACTTCCTCTTTAAAGAACTTGAACTCCTCTCTAGTTTGTGGGTCTCCCTCTCATAATCAATTAATCACAATGCACAATAGTTAGAAGAATGGAGTATGTGTCCAACACATAGAGGGTTTCCTTCTTCTAACACAAGTGAAACAGCTAAAACAAGATAATAAAAATGTTGCTTTTAAGATAAACAAAACGACAAACCCTAACTAAAGGACTAAGTGCCCTTTAAATATTCACAATGCGCAACCCTAACTCAATTACGCATTGGATAAAGGATGTCCACAGGAGAAATAAAAAAAGTAACCAAGGACAAAAAAAGTATCTTGCAAAATCAACATTTTTGTAAGTTCCCTAACAACAATGCAATCATATTTCCAAACAGATATTGTCAATGACATTTTAAATGTAGAGTTATTTTTTTAACTAGATATTAACAGTTTTGGTTAATATACTGTGTGAGAATAGTCTTTTGACTCTTTTCCAAGTTCAAGATTATTTTTTTAACTTTTTAACTTTTCAAAAACAATTTCCATCTAAACTAACAATAAGGGTATTCTAGAAAGTTCGAAGCTAATTTTGAGAGTTTAGAAGTTTTCTCACCCGACATGTAAAGGAACATTTTTTATAATTTAGCCTTTTTTTCCTAGTTGTTTACAATATAATGAAAATATCCATTCGCTCCTCGTGATGATATCAAAGTCATTTGAAAACTTAGAAATATCGATGAAAATATCAATGTCAGTAAAAAAATTAATACAATGGACAAAATTATTTTTCTTCCATAAACTGTAGAATCACGTATATTTCTACATATATGTAATATAAAAACAAAGAGTCATGTGGCAGAAATGAAGGCGGAAAGTTTCCATACATTGGTAGCATAGGAAAGTTCCCCCACTCTTTCAATCTGCTTTCTTTAAGTTCAAGCAATTATCTGCTACTTGGCTGAACAGCTCCTGAACTTGTACTAATTCTTGCTCTGCAACACAGTTTCGGTAAAGATTGTTAGTTGTGTAGATGGGGCAAAATATCCGTATGTTCAATAGAATGAAGTGAACATGAGAAATTTACATTTAGGGCTAAAATTATTAAATAGAGTTATTTCAACTGATGTAAGTCGCCAGCCAAACATCAGTCAACTGCTGCTTGAAAATATAAAGATTAACAAGAAGACGGAGGTAACACCTGCTGCTTGTAGCTGCTTTTGAAGTTCTTGACCTACAACATCGTTCTCAGCCTGAAATACATACTGAGAAGTAAACAACACAACTCTTGATCTTATATCAACATCAGAATATGAGAATTCATACCTGTAGTTCTGCAATCCTTTTCAATTGCTCTTCTTCACCTCCATCAGATAGAGGCAATGCTGCAACCAGTGCATCAAACTGTGCTAGAAAATATTGACAATAATTTCTTTTAAGAAGTACACACGTTCAATTGAATAATTGCAAATAAATGAAGCAAGATCCCATCCCTTTCTTTCGTTCAAAATGCTGATAAATTTTGTTATTGACGTACAACTAGACTTTTGTTGAAAAACAAGGTGAAATAATACATGAACATACAGAATGGTGTTCACAAAAAGTGTAGCTAACTATAAGAAGGGGAAGGGCTCCAATCAAGTGAAATATGACTCAGCGATTAATTCTGAAAAATGAATCTTCAAGATCCAAGATTCGATTATTTCTCCCTCGAAGATCCAATCATTTCTCGCACCCCAAACCCCACAAAGTAGCACATACTTCAACCTACTACGAAAACAACCTTTTCTCCCAAAGAAAAAAGTGGAGGGAGGAGAATTCCTCAGTTGACTCCTTGCAACTCCTTAAAAAGCTAATAAAATAACATACCAATCAAGAGGTAAACGTAAAAAAGACAGAAAATGAGAGAATGTATAGAACAAATCTAACTCGTTGTAGAATCACATCTAGAAGACATTAAAAGTCCAACAGAATTGGAAAAATTTGTATGTTCCTATTACTTAATACTATCGCACTGGGATTTTCAAACTTAACGTGGACAGAATCAGTGCATTTTATAAACTCTATATAATCCTTGAAAGATTATTGGAAAGAACAAACCTTAATGCATTGCTAATTATTGAAAAGAACAAACCTTAATGCATTGCTAAGTTCGACGATGAAAACTTGTGAAAATCAAAACTCGCTCAGCAAAATTGCTCAAATACAGGGTTTGGGTATCAGATTCCAAAATATCAACACTTAAAGAACACCTTAAAGTGGGCCCAAATGTACATAACAAGCAATTAAAAAGAAAAGGATAACTAAGAAAAAGAACCATAGTAGTTTGTTTTATTGCCGACCGAGTAGCCATACCTACCTAAGTAGTATTTGATGTTGGATGGCAAAAATAGACTGAAGTTTTTGATACCAAATTTGTGGATTGTATCATATATCATAGCATTAGAATATGTACTCATCTCAAACAAGTAGCAGGAAATCTGCTGCCTTGATTTTTTTTCTCTCTTCCAACCTCAGCACAAGGGTGATTCAAGTAGATACTGCATTCTCGGCTACTTACCCAGTAGAGAGAATGCATGTAAGGTTAATCTAGGATACTGAATTTCCCCAAATGGAAAATGCAAATATGTTTCTTGAGGTTTCAATGCGTGAAAAAGTTATTAACAAGAGGTACATCAACATGCATCACACATTCATATTTTCCACCCCGAAGTATTAAGGTAAAGAATAAACGATTCGCACCTGCTTGGCAGCTTTCACCAAAGCGGCACTCATAAGCTTGGGCTGCTCTGCGATGGTTGCACTATCCTCTGTAGGCTCCTGAGACGGTGGTTCGGGGTAATTAGGGGATAAACGAACTGGAGGAGCGTCTCTCTGCAATGTCCCAAATGTGTTGAAAGCTAAAGCAGCAATTGTGTTAACTTGTTCCTGCAATTGGGAAATTATGTCCATCTTCAACCTTATCCCTAGGAAGAATTCAGAAGATGATTCCGCAAATAATACACATATTGCTCCGTTTAATCAGCAAATCACTTCCAGAAACTGAGTGAGTGAGAGTACGATCCGCCGCTAATCTCAAAGGACTGTCATCGAGATACTACCGGAGAGGCAAGGAAGGGGCTGGGCGGTTGAACGTGAGACGGAGAAGAAGCAGATGAATTAGGGTTCCTTCTTTTCTGTCCTTTTCCTTATACCTTCCTAATATTTTAGTTTTAGAACATCAGTCACAAGTGGATGCTGAATAGTTATTGTCATCTTTCAGCTGCTTCCAAAATTTCTTTTTTCTAAAATTGGTGTTTCACATTTTCTATTCCAATGATTGTTCCACTAAACAAAATTTATGCAAGTTGACCTTGCAAACAAAATTGAATCTTTTTTTTTTAAATCTTTATATCCCACATTTACCTAACACGTGTATACAGACGCAATTTTTACCTTGAAAATATTCATATGTTCAATAAAATGTAGTCTCGTAACAATTTGATAAAACTAATAGTTGTGTGATTTTTTAGGACATGATTGTATAGAAGAAGCAGCAGGAAAAAGAAAAGAAAGAAAGAAAGAAAGAAAATCACTCGAACAAATCTTGATCCACTTTTTTTAGACTTTTGGAGAGTGTTTGGTGCGCAGGTTCGATATCTGATATGAGATAGAGTCTATGGTGTGATAAAATGATGATGATTTTATCACATGTATAAGCAAGGTCTATGTTTGTTAATAGACACGACGATCAATCATTAATGATTGGTTGTCGACGATCAAAATGTTCACTCGACGATAGTAACGTCCAAAATTATAGATCACCAACGATCAAGATGATCGATCATCGACGGTCATGACGATTGATAATCGATGGTAAAGACGATCTTGAGCCAACAATCAAGATGAATCGGAGCCGACAAGATGATCGATCTTCTTGACCGTTGGTCGATTAGGATTGATCATCAATGGTTGATCATGAAGTTGACCAAGTTTTGTTGCCAACTATCATCAATATAATGATCATTGATAACGGGTTGAAGTGAATTTTTTTCTAAAACCTATGATATTCAATAAAAAAAAATCATATTCCATACACCATATGGGTTTGGTTTCTTAATCTCAAGAATTTTATTCCTAGTGCACAAACATGTGCTTAGCTTCAAATGTCAAACCTCAATCACAAACCCAAGTTCATGTCCTCCCTTGATATTCTCCATCTTTTTTTTTTTTAGTTGTAGAGATATTATTGACCATAATGGATCGATGCAGTTGAATGTGTTGTCGAGTTGTCATAGTGAGATCGAACCATTTGATGTATGGGGATGTCGTAAAGCAAAAGAGCTCTCGAAGGGTCGGATTTGTGGATGAGCGTTACAAAGACAAAAGAGCAAGAGAAGATTGAGAAGGGTGAACATTGGATGAGTGGGAGAGAACAAGAGTGGGAGGAAATCAAAAGTGAGAAACCGAGAGTGAAAGTGAGAGATCGAAAGTGAGAGAAGCAAGAGAACAATAGCGTGATAGCGCGAGACCCAATCTAAATTTACATATTTGTGTTTCATTTTGGTGAAAACCCAAATACGACATAAACAAAAGGAAAAATCTTAAAATTTAAAAAGTAGATGAGAAATATTTTCGTCACATATTATTCTTGATGAAATAGTAAAAGTCGAATATATGGTAAATTTTGCGATACTTGTGCAAAACTTGATATAATTGAATGTGAAATTGACAATGGATACATTTTACTAAATTCTTTAAGTAAAAGTTGATTACTATTGAAAGTATTATGCATGAATGACCTCCTTAAATAAAATAAATGGCATTTCTTTAATTACATTTTCGGTGGAAAGAACTCTATCCCCTCTTAGAGTATTTGAGTCAATAATTCGAAATGAGTTGAATAATTCGAAATGAATAGAACAACTGCAATAGCTCAACCAGTATTTGGGACATGCTAATAAGATAATCTGGATAAGTGTTCATTTTGACCATTGATTTGCTATAACAATATTTACAATAAGATAATCTGGATAAGTGTTCATTTTGACCATTGATTTGCTATAACAATATTTACAATTCAATGGTTAAAATAATCAACTCTCCTCCAATATTTTCAACTTTCGAGCCCAATTTTAGAGACCACCGCCTCTGATAGCAACGCTGACGACAATTTATAGACAACCAACTCCAACAACATATGACTCATTCTGTTTCTTATATTTATGTTGTATACTGATTTTAGTTCTTCATTTTTTTAGAACAATTGTCGAATTATTCTAAAAAAGTGATCTTATGAGGATGCAGTATGCAGCATGGTAATCAATCTATTTTGGTCTTTTCTAACTATTTTGTAACTTTATGAGGATGCAGCAGGGTAAGATTTAAATTAGAAAAATAAATAAATAAATAATCTTCCTCTATAAATTGAAACTATAAGATTATGCACCCTGCACAATTCTTGTTTTTGCACTTCAAACAAGCAAGCCAACTTAACATCTGATTCATCGTTAGTCTAACTACCTTTTCTCGCAACCTTGATTGCGAGAAAACTGTTTCAGAAAACGGAATGGAAAAAAGGTTTCGGAAAACATATGAGATAAACAAAGACAACTTTCTTAGCACACAACTCAGAATAGCAAGGATTGCCAACAAACCTTACCCCCATAATACGTTTTGAGCCATATTTAGCACATGCAAAGTAGCGAGGAATCACACACACATACCAGAAAGAAAGAGAAAAAAAAAAGGCAAAGTAAAATACACATAATGAAAACATGACAAAAAAGAGGTTGCCAAAGGTATGCTGCCATGGGGACACAGGACAAACACGACCACGACACATCACGCCTTCCTCAAAACTTGCTACACTGATAATATTGTGCATATGATAACATGTCTCCCAGTACTGGGTAAATCTGACAATTCATTCTCTCACACCGATGCACCTCATTACTCAACTCTATGGATAATTAGATATAACAGAAATTCACAGCTACATGGAGAACGGGAGAGAAATTCTAACTGTGAATTGCGGCAAGTACGAGAGATTCTTCAAATCACTTCACTTTGGCTGCTGTCGACAGTAACAAGCTTCGAGCATGTTTGAAAGTGATTCTGAAATAATGAAAATTGCTTTTTATATTTTTAGAATTACTTTGAAATGTATTTTTAGTCATTCAAAATAAATTTTAACAATATAAAATTGTATTTAAAAGTATAAAATTGAATATTAAATTGATTGAGTGACCACATCCATGTTTCAAAATCACTCACAACGTTAACAAACTACCAAAAAGTTCAGATTTCAGAAATTTTTACCTGCGCCACAGCATGAGTTGAGTCAAATTCTTCAAAATCCTTACAAAGGCTCTGAGGCACCCCAAAAGTTCAGGGTCATGCACGGACTTCTTGCTTCTCTCGAGCAGGCGTTGAATCGGTCTCTTTGATGTCCTTTACAAAGGTCCTAAGGCACCCATTAATAATACGAGGTGCTGCTCCATCACAGAACCGTTTTGCAAGATCAACGGCCTTCATCAATAACCAAGAATGATATATTTTTTTAACAGAAAAAGAATTGAGGTTAGAAAAGGGATTTTCTTTTGAAACGGAGACAACCTTCTCAAACATATACCAAACAGACTTCAGAGATGTTAGTTTTGACCTTCAAGTAAAACATCTCAAGACATTTTTACCTCATTAATTACAATCTGATGCCTTGTTCCAATAACCGTTATTTCAGACATCGCCAGGTGGAGAATACAAAGCTCCAGAATCCTTCCTGCTGGCTTGTTCTGAAATATATACGAGTACATGAGATATTTAATCTCCTTAACTATTACAAATCTTACACATTCTAAAAAATTTGCAAATTCAAGAAGTTCAAGTCCAAGTGCATGCTCTTTGCTTTGTATTCGTTCAACTGCTTTGTCTGAAGCTGGAATGATTTATCGAATAGAATAACAAAACATGTTTTGCAGAATGTTTTTCTCTTATTTCTCTTGTCTGAAGCTGGAATGATTTATCGAATAGAATAACAAAACATGTTTTGCAGAATGTATTTTCTCTTATTTCTCTTAGAAAGAAAGGGTTTTATTAAATAGAAAAATACCCAATACTAAGTAAGAAAATACAAAAAAGGAAAAAAAATACACAAACGTAAATTTAATACAATGAAAATATTAACAATAAAGAAAATAATCAACACTCCCCCTCAAGCAGGTTTGAAGATATCATCCATAGCCAACTTTTCAATTAAGTTGTTGAATAGCTATTTTGGAAGACCTTTAGTCAACACATCTACGATTTGTTCTATTCTTGAAAGATAAGGGATGCATATTATTCCTTGAACGATCTTCTCCTTCATGAAGTGTCTGTCAACTTCAATATGTTTCGTCCTATCATGAAGGACTGCATTGTGGGCAATGAAAATTGTTGCCTTGTTATCACAATAAATGCACATAGGCATTGTCTAGGAGAATCTCAATTCTTCCAATAATCTTCTTATCCATAAGCCCTCACAAATACCATGGGTATCAACCTTAAATTCTGCTTCTGCACTAGTTCTTGCAACCACACTCTGTTTTTTACTTCATCAAGTAACTAGACTTCCTCCCACAAAGGAGGAATAACCAGAAGTGGCTCTTTTATCAACTGTACTACCTGCCCAATCAGTATCAGTGTACACTTCGATATTTAGTGGTCATGTTTTTTAAACAATATGCCTTTTTCTAGAGTACTTTTCATATATCTTAGACATATATCTTAGAATTCTATGAACATCAAAGTGAGTTGGTCCAGGAGCATGCATGAACTAACTTACCATACAAACTGCAAAAGTGATGTCAGTATGTGTGTGATCGAGATATGTAAGTATCCCCATATTTGATACTTCTCTTTTTCTTTTATTTCTTTTTCAACAGCAGCTTCCAATCTCAAGTTCTGCTCGATAAGAGTTTCAACCACCCTACAGCAAAGTAAACCTATTTCTTTCAATAGATCAAGAATATATTTCCTTTGGTTGACAAGAATGCCACCTCTAAACCTAGCAAACTCCATGTCTAGGAAATATTTTATAGTTCCTAGGTTTTTGATTTGGAAATCATCAGCTAACTTCTTCAAGAAAGTCAGTCATGTCTCATCATTGCCTGTAAAAATGATATCATGAACGTAAACTATCAAAACAATAACCTAGACATTTCCTCTATGTTTATAGAGCATAGTATGATCAACTTGATTTTGACTAGATCCATAGCTTGTGACTGCTTTTTAAACTCTAGGAAACTCATATAATGATTTCTTCAACTTGCACACTTTGTTAATTCCGAGATCTGCCTCAAAACCAGGTAGCAAATCTATTAAATACCTCTTTTTCAAGATCCCCATTGAGAAAGGCATTCTTAACATCTAGTTGATAAAGTGGCCAACCAAAATCAACTGCAACATATAGCAACTGAAGCAAATATTTCTTGATAATCAACTCTTAGGTCTGAGTAAATTTCTTAGCAACCAATCTGACCTCATACCTCTCAATACTGCCATCAGCTTTACATTTTACAGCAAACACTCGCTTACATCCAACTGATTTCTTGTTTTTAGGTAGTTCAACTATGCCCCATGTGCAGTTTTGTTTCAAGCACATTCATCTCTTCCATTACTGCCACTTTCCAATTCAAATCATTTAGGGCCTTCTGTATATTCCTCGGAATAAATAGGTTGTTTATTTTGGATGCGAAGCAGAATTTGTGATAAGAAAGATAGTTTGCAATGGGATGTCTGGTGTCACAATCGTAACTTCTCAACACGATTGTGCGGCACTTGCTTAGCTCAATCAGCAAGTCAGTCGTTCGATAATCGGAATCCGCGGACAAACTCGCGGTATGACGTAGCCTCCCTCCCCGTTCTTGGAAAAATGTTTTTATAAAACGGGAGAGAGAAAGTAAATAATTGAAAACGTCATAAAGAAAGCATTGAAGACTGTCAATTGCAAGGAAAATAACTCAGCATGCAAAGAGTGCTACAAGGCTTGGGCGGGGGTCGGACTGTTCATGTACCCCCTATAGTACATATTGAGAATTTTGGCCTTGGCAGGCTTGCATATGAAAAAGCCGAAATGTCACACTATGACTCGGCGACACCTAAACGAAAGAATTAACCTAAACTACTTTCAAGACATAAAGATAAAGTGATTTGGGGGTATTCGGGCATATGACCAACGGTAACTAATACGTTGGACAATTATGCCCCTGACATTCTCCCCCACTCAAACGGTTGACGTCCTCGTCAACTGGCGAAGCTGGAGCTCTTCGGTCTTCTGCATCCACGCTTCAAAATCTTCGACGGTCTTCCACTGGTTACCTCCACGAGGGCTTCTTCCGCTTCACCAGGAATTTATGTATCTCCCTCGTGGGCCTTCTACAGGTCCTTACTCTGTCAGCAAGGCCTTCCTCGACTTCTCTGTCTTCCTCCAGGTCCAGGTTGACAGGCAATCGTACGGCGTCGTTGCACCGTCACTTGGAAGCTTGGTCATCCCCTCTAACTCGAGGGGGCATCGCTTTTGATCTCCCCTCTCCTCCGTCGGCCTTGAAGCTTCTTCTAGGCACACTTGAGCGATGTTGGCCATCTGTTCACATTCTTCTCCAACTCGGTGGACTTGAGGGCGGTTCCCTAGACAAGGGCCATCAGCGATGAGCGGCAATGCAGAATGCCTCTTATTTTCAATCTCAAACGGACTTTTCTTGATCAGCGAGTCGGTCTGAGCACTATAACCGAATTGGGTTACCTTCAGCAGTTGAACCCAATTCTCTTGTCTGCCATCAACACAATGATGCAGCTGTTCTGCGAGCACACAACTGAGTTGCTCGGCTTCGACTTCAGGAGTCTCGGTCGCCCCGACGACCCCAAGACTTGGCCCCTCGATCATGGCTTGCTTTGAACCATTGAAGGCGACCTGACACTCGAGGTTCTCGCTCCACTGAGTGTCTTCTCCTCTCGACGACCCACCCTGGTGGCACTCTCCCACATGACTCAGCACGCTCACCTGGCCCTGCGCAGAATAACACTTTCCTCCCTTGGCATCAGTAAGACCCAACGGCACCACGGGGGACTCGTATGCTTCATGCCTAGTGACACAATTTTTCTCGAGTCCCTTTGCCTTCATTGTTCTTACTCGACATTGCCTCGGTCGGTCGTTTGACTTTGGGAGATGCTTCACTCCACGTGGGCGGCCATCAACACACTGTTGTGGGCTTCTGTCCTCCTTCTTCAGGGAAAGGACGCGGGCTCCATACGGAGCTTGTACGGGTATACTACACCCTGTATTCGACAACATCTCTGACGGTTTCCGAAGTTTGGTTAACTTCGATGGCGCCATGCGATAAGCATTTTTCGCATGCGCGTTTGCCTCTGATGGCGACTCTACCCCATGGTCGGTTCTCCTCCGCATCAACGAGGACTTGGGCCATCTACTTGGCATCACACCATGGCACTTCTCTGGGACACACAGAGTGTCCTTGGGGACTGTCTCCCCCGGCTTTTCCAACGCCCCAAGCAGGATCTCCACAGACAGTGGTTCCTCTTGGGCGCGACTCTCGTCTAGTTGCATGGCCGATATCATTCTGAACCCGTTAGGCTGCCGAATATCTGCTTGCACTACCGTAGGGAAGGATCCAGTAATCGCTAGACATTTGGCTGACGGCATTGGAATGACTTGATGTTCAAGGAGGAACTCCATTCCCAGCACTACATCAAAGTCGTCCATCTTTACAACCACAAAGTCTACGGGGCCTCTCCATCCTCCCAACTTTATCGTCGTTCGCTTCACCAATCCGACGATAGGTAGGGCAATGGAATTCACGGCTTTCATCTTTCCTGAATCCCTCTCCCAACGGAGCCCTAGACGCCTGGCTTCTGCCTCTGTAATAAAGTTGTGGGTTGCACCAGAATCAACCATTGTGCTCTTAGTCTGTTTTTGGTTGATCCAGGTGTCAACATACATTAGGCCCCCTTTTGTTGGTACGTGTCTCTCCCCTGACTTTTTCTGGAGAGACGACATGTACTTTATGGCCCCAATCCGAGTCTTCTCGCCTCCATCTACCAGGTCCGCTTCGTCCTCAGCACGATTTGACTTATCGTCTGAATCCGCAATTAGTGAGGCCTGAAACGCATGGAAGTCGACTTTGTTCGGGCATTCCCTTGCCAAATGGGGCCCCTGACATATGAAACAACTGAGGGGACGCTTGGTTGGGCTTCGATCATTCGGCCTCCGCCATGTATTTTCGGTGGTTGGCTGGTAAGGTTTGCGGTCCTTACCAGAACGTCTGTCTCCCCCGACAGCTTTGGGAGAGCTCGGGCGACTATCCCTATTCCTTCTTGGTGAGAAACTTTGATTACGCCTCGCATCTTGAGAGTCACTTGTCAGGTCGAACAACCGTTCGGCTGCTGCATATGCTGACGTGAGGTCTTGGACCCTTTGTTCATACAACTTGGCCCTCGCCCACGGCTTCAGCCCTTCGACAAAGTAGAAAACTTTGTCTTTCTCTGACATATCCCGGATGTCTAGCATTAACCCTGCGAACTGCTTCACGTACTCCCGAATCTCGCCAGTGTGTCTTAGATCGCGCAATTTTCGCCGAGCCAGGATTTCCACATTCTCGGGGAAAAATTGCGAGCGGAGTTCTCTCTTCAGGGCATCCCACGTATCTACAGTGCAACGTCCTTCCTGTATGTCTACGTATCGGGACCTCCACCACAACTTTGCATCTTCAGACAGATGCATCGTTGCCAACGTCACTTTGGCTTCTTCGGCGACAGTGTTTGTAGCCTTGAAGTACTGTTCAAGGTCGAAAATGTAGTTCTCCAGGGCCTTAGCATCTCTTGCCCCACAGAAGGGCTTTGGTTCTGGGACTTTTACTTTGCTAACCGAAATTGCTCCTCCAGCTGGAGCTTGGTTAGCCATTGCTCGCATCGTGAGACTCAGCCTTGCGTTCACGTCCGCGATTTCATTTCTAACGACATCGAGGGTGACTTTAAAATCCTCCGACATGGCGTTTATCATCTCTAAGAGTGTCTTCTGAGTGTTATCAAGCTCACTGACGCGTTCTTCCATGTGGGCAGCAAAACCTGAAGAACTCTCCCCACGCTCGTAGTTAATAGTTCTTCTGGCGTTGGTGTTTTCTTCTAGGGCGTCAACCCTTGCCAACAACTCTTTTATTGGCAACCCTTCGACACGGCCAGCTACCGCATCGATCATGTTAGCTTTCTCAGAAATTTCGTCGACACGAGACTCCAAGTAGCGGATGGAGTCGGGAACTTCGACTAGGTAGAGCATCTGCTCCTCTATCTCTACTAGTCGGTCTCTCTGGGCCTTGCCCGATGGATTCGACGACGACATGCTTCGGTGTAATCGTCAATTAGCCAATTTGGCTCTGATACCACTTGTCACAATCGTAACTTCTCAACACGATTGTGCGGCACTTGCTTAGCTCAATCAGCAAGTCAGCCGTTCGATAATCGGAATCCGCGGACAAACTCGCGGTATGACGTAGCCTCCCTCCCCGTTCTTGGAAAAATGTTTTTATAAAACGGGAGAGAGAAAGTAAATAATTGAAAACGTCATAAAGAAAGCATTGAAGACTGTCAATTGCAAGGAAAATAACTCAGCATGCAAAGAGTGCTACAAGGCTTGGGCGGGGGTCGGACTGTTCATGTACCCCCTATAGTACATATTGAGAATTTTGGCCTTGGCAGGCTTGCATATGAAAAAGCCGAAATGTCACACTATGACTCGGCGACACCTAAACGAAAGAATTAACCTAAACTACTTTCAAGACATAAAGATAAAGTGATTTGGGGGTATTCGGGCATATGACCAACGGTAACTAATACGTTGGACAATTATGCCCCTGACATCTGGCACCTTGACGGGAAATTTTCCTATGGGCAATTGGAATGTCAAGAATAGAGACATCGGGTAAGGACTTATGAGGAGAACTAGGAAAATTATGAGAAAAAGTACTGGGAGAATTATGAGGAGAATGTATATTACTGGGATTTGCATGATCATTTGGTCCTATGATGATCAACCACCTATTCTCGATTACTTTGAGGCAAGTTTTTTCTAGTATAAATCTGAAGTTCAGGTTTTTGTAGTGTTTCTCCCCCCGAAGAAGAACTTTCCACACTTTGCATCAAAGGATTATAACTCATAATTTCAAGACCAATGATGTTTGGGGTAGGTGAAGTATCCCATAAATTATCTTCGAGGTTAGATGTCTCCCTTTAAAGACAATTTGGGCTTAAAGAAAGTCCATGCTCCAAAAACTTTTTGGTCAAAGGGTCAAAATATTTGAAAGCTTTCTTATGAGAGACATAGCATATAAAAATGCATTTTACAGCTAGAGGATCAAGTTTAGTTAGTATAGGGTAAAGAGTACGAACATAAACAATACACTCGAATACTTTTATTTGTAAGTCAGAAAACAGCCAAAATTTAGAGAAAAAGAAAAAAAAAACTTTTTGAAGTGACTCAGAGGAGTTTTAAAATTCAAAACCTTGGTTACCATTTGATTTATGAGGTATGCAGCAATAAGGACTGCATCACCCCACAAATATTTTGGTACATGCATAGAAAGCATAAGGGCCCGAGCAACTTCAAGTAAATGTCTTTTTCGCTCAACGTCATTTTGCTAAGAAGTATCTCAACATGTAGCTTGATGTACCCTTATCTTGCAAAAAATAAGTTAATTGTTCGTTAAAATATTCAGTACTATTATCAAAGTGAAGAATGCGGATTATAGTTTGAGACTGGGCCTCAATCATATTGTAAAACCAAACAAAAACCTCTTCTACCTTCATTTTTTCTTTGTTAAAAGATAAAATCAAGTGTGATCAAGGTAACAAACCAACGCTTAACACTGTAAGCCAACACTTTAGATGGACCCCACACATCAGTGTGAATGAAGTAAAAAGGTGAGGAACCCTCGTAAGGTTTGGGTCGATGATGTTTAGCAGAAATGCAACTTTCACTTTAAAAAAATTGAACAATCAAAATCTTTAAATAAATTTGGAAACAATACTTCAAGTAAAAGAAATTTGGATGACCCAACCTACGATGCCAAAGCATTATAGTTTCTTTAACAAAAGAGCAAACACTACCCAATTCCCAAGCTATTTTATAACTAACTGAAACTTCATCAAAGTAATATAGACTACCAATCATCATAGCACATCGAATCATCTACCCGAGTCCTAAATTTAGAAAGTACAATGAGATTTACAAAAGGCAACACAACAATTAGCATCCTTAGAGATTTTACTAACAGATAACAGAATGCATGTTAATTTTGGAACATGAAGGACAGAGTTTTGTTGTCAAATAAGTAGTTCCTTTTCCTGCAATAGATATAAAACTACCATCGACAATGCAAATTTTTTTTACTGCAATATACAAGAGAGCATGATTCGAAAAGGAAAGAGCGACTAGTCATATGACCCGATGCTCTGGAATCTATAATCCACGGAAAGGATATACGACAAGAGAGGGCTTGAGAACAATTCGCTAATTGTGCCAAGGAAACACTAGGATTACCAAATGATGAATTAGTCTTCAATAACTTCAGGATTTGATCAATTTGTTCTTTATTAAAAGGGTTGGAGTCCTAGACAGTAGCATTAGAGGCATGTTGATGAGAAATCTTCTCCTTAGAACTTTTCCAGTTTGCAAATTTTCCATGAAGTTTCCAACAAGTTTCACACGTATGTCAAGATTTATTGTAATAACCACACAAGACGATATTTTTCACGTGTCTAGTTAGAGATGCCTTCAAAGCAGAACTTGCAGTCACCAATGCAAAACTCTCTAACTGAATCAACATGTTTTTTTTGCCAATTATAACATTCGACTTTCTTCCCAACGAACTTACAAGAAAAAAAAGATCTTTGATTAATGGAAGAGTCGTTTTCCCAAGTATCCTACCTCTAACCTTATCAAACTCAACATTG
Source organism: Cucumis melo (assembly GCF_025177605.1). Classification (NCBI taxonomy): domain Eukaryota; kingdom Viridiplantae; phylum Streptophyta; class Magnoliopsida; order Cucurbitales; family Cucurbitaceae; genus Cucumis; species Cucumis melo. Next base: position 164,803 of record NC_066861.1, on the reverse strand, counting down.
AGGGCAGAAAGGAATTTGCAAATGCGTCATCTACAAATTTCCTATAATGCTTTTGGTCTTCTATAAACTTCCATTCATATGTATCAAAGAGATCAAGGTCTAGCCAAATCCTTTTTAGGAAGTGAAAATATTTCTTAAATCATCGATTGACCCAAAAGCTTAAGCTAGTGGGTAATGGTAAATTTAATATAATATTGAACACTCCCCCTCACTTGAGATATGAGAAATATCCAACAAGTGAAAATGAATATTATTGAAAATGAAGAAAACAAAAGATAAGGTGGATATTAATTGAGGAGGAACTAACATTGCAGGAGTTTGAACTCAAGTGAACCAACCTCCTCTGATATCATCTTGAATCACCGATTGACCCAAAAGCTTAAGCTAGTGGGTAAGAATAAATTTAATATAGCATCTAACAGTATTGGATAATGGAGTTGTCTCCTTATCTTACATCACTTAATTTAAGATTCAACTTAAATACTTGTGATTGGTTGCCCAAATCAGAATACATTTGAGTAACACAGTCAAATAATTCCTTGGTTGTGTAGGCACATATAGTTATAACTAATGTCTTCAACCATGGAATTTACTTGCCAGGTCATAACAACGGAGTTTTCAGCGTCCCACCAGGCAAATGAAGGATCAGGTGGCTTAAAGGGGTGGTATTTTATCTAGTAATGTAACCAATCTTCCCTCATCCACGAATATACATCCAAACACTTTGGGGCCAACGAGGAAAGTTATCCCCATTAAGCTAATTGATAGTGCTTTAAGTAGTGGGACTGTTGGCTAAGGTGCGGCTGTTTAAGACTTTAGTGGTAGTGGACTTGTCTACCATATTACTGAAGAAATACAGGCCCAAGAGGAAAAAATAGAAGTTCTAGAAAGAAAAGAGAGGAGAAATCTGGCAACGGTGGTGGCTCAAGACTGGCCGACTAGAACCCGCGGAAAAAAGAAAAAAGAGGAAAAACAGCTAAACCCGAGTGACGGAGGAGATCGGGGATTTCAAACGGAGATGTGGTGGCCGACGAGCTGTGAAGGATTGGCAGCGAGGACGAAGGTTGATAGTGGTGGCCGTATGGCACAAACTAGGGTTTTTTAGTTTATAAGAAAACTAGGATTTTTTCCAATGCTATTTCCACTCTGATACCATGTGCAGAATGTATTCTCTTATGTCTCTTAGAAAGAGAAAGAAGCATCCATTACAATTTTAAAGGTTAGATAGTTCAATCTCCCACCCTGCAATCGTTGAATTCAAACAAAAACAAATTAACAAAAGATAACATTACTCAAATTTCGGTTCATACCTGTTAAGAGCATATGAATTAAACAGACAAGAAGAAAATATTTGATAGAATGACTATACATTTATGATTTATATATAGAGCTTAACCTCGTAGCATATCTAGATGACTATTGACGAAACTTATGTTCTCAAGGCTGAAGTTTTTGTTTTATCCCCCAAAAAAACTTCAATAGATATTTTCTGGGATTAAACTAACTTGGACGATCATGTAATTTATTGTCAAGAACTTGTAAGATATAAAATTCTGGAAAGGAGATCCAACAAATTTTAAAACTATTAACTATTTGTTGAGTCCAAGGACATTTACCACTAAGCTCAAACCTTCAATAAGAAGAGCACAGATTTTCCAACACTCACGTGAGAGATCCAACAATATCCGTGGTTGAAAAATATTGCACATATGTTTGTGGTTCCATCCTTGTCACCGTCATATAAAGCTTTTCAAATTTCTATAAGTCTTGTAAAAAGCACACATGCGCTATGATTATGAGGCAAAGATCGATTCAGGAGGAGTATTCTAACCAATGATAACAACGTAAAGAAGAGAAAATCAGAAAATAAAATAGTAAACAAAAACAAGCTTTTTACACGACCTTCCAAGTTGGAGGAATGACTTTTTCAATTTTAAGCGCACGATTGTCCCATCCGTCCACAACTGCAACCAAAAGTTTTCGTGTAAACCTGCAAACCATGAAGAAAATGGCTTGCCTTATTTCATTCTTAAAGTGAATAATATTGATAAAATAGGTGAAATTCATACAAAATTTTCATCTTATCACCCTCTGCCAAAGGTAAGGGAGTATAAACCAAGTTTACCGTAAGATCAGTTTGCTGTAGACCATCTTTGGTGGGGCTGCGAGGATTTCTGCCTCTGAGATACGGTCATGCAGAAAACAAAACTTTAATACCAACCGCAATAAAATAGGACTTTGAGGCTAGACAATACTGCATTTACAACTATAGTAAAAACATGGGAAAACTTAAAATACCCTTAGTTCCTAATTCTGGATTCGGTTGCATTTTTTTAAATAAAAAAACAATTTATTGATTAATGAAATAATCCAAAGAAGTAGACGAAATGAAAAGAATAAAAAAGAAGCCCAAAAGAGAGGGAAAGATTACAACTGAAAAAGAAGTAGACGAAATGAAAAGAAGTACAACCAAATGTGCTGGATTAAAACAAAAAACAGAGGGCCCCTAATGTAAGAAGAATAGGAGTTAATAGGGTAATTAGTTAATAATCTAGGTTAATTCCTTTTCTACCCACCACTTGTAATAAACTCTATAAATAGGAGTCTTCCCCTCTTGTATGAAACGCATTATTCATTCTAATAAAAAGATTTACAATCTTGGTTCTTGGATAATTACTCCTTAAGATTACTTAGGCTACATCACTTTACTGTCAGAGCGGCCACTTGGGCCAACGTTGACTGCCACCGATGGAAGATCAAGAAAATTTTGGCGATGCCAATCACAAGAGGGAGCTTCATGAGTTGTGCTTGTTGTCGAACAACACACATCTAATTTGGGGGAACCCTTAAATTTCAAGAAAGAAAGAAGAAACCAGATCTTTTTCAAAATTTAGCAAGAAATGACTATTACCAATCAAAGATGTCCAAGAAAAATACAGCAGTTTGAATAGGCAAGAAAATCAATTTTACTTCCAAAAACAGTGCTGGAATTTTGACTCAAGTGATTCCGAAGAAGAATTTCAACTTGCTAATTTTACCTATATTCGATCTTCTCAAAGAACCTATCTTTCCACAAAGGAAATTTGCTTCTAGTAATTCTAGTGACTCTGATGATATTTCTAAGGAAACTTGGGATGGAATACGAAGACGGAAATATTGACAAACAGCCCAATGATTCGATCAACCCCATTTTTTAAGAAATCAACATAAAATTTGGGAGTTAAATGAATTAAAGAATCAATTGATTTTTGCAACCCTAGAAGAACGTTCAAGACTCAAAATTACTCTTTGGTTATGGAACACGATCAAGAAAGGTTGATTCAAGAAAATCAATGGATGAGTCCTATACTCACCACGAGATTGAAACATATTCAATCGCCCTACAAAATGACTACTTTGATCCCTTGGGCCGTAGATTGGAGGAAATAAAAAAAATATAACAAAAGAAATCCAACGTTCATCAAGGAAAATGACTCACATGTCGATCAACTATCAATCCATTAGCAAGAGTTCAAGAACAAATTGGTTTCATATACAGAAGAAAAAATAAAGGAATCACGATTGGAAAAATTTCAAATAGAAAATCTGGACAATAAAATTGAAGAAAAACAAGAATTTGAAAATAGTCTCAAGTGAAGAAAAATCCAACGAAGAAGATTGGAAAAAAGGATCGAACACCGAGCAAAAATCGAACAAGAACAACAACACATTGATTGCAGTGGAAATGGATCATTGAACCGTTGAAGAACTTGAAGCAAATGATAGAGAAGACGTGATTCTTGAACGATTCTCTTTGGAATATGGTTTTTAGTGATTGGTCCATTGAATGTGGTTCTGAATGAGCATGAAGGAAAAAATCTGTTTTGGCTTTACGACCGATGGAGAGGTTCCTCTTTTGGTGGAAATATTGGATTTTTTGTCTCAACTTTATCTATTTGAACATAATATTCTTGTTTACAACATAGGAGGTTGGTTGGTTCATACTTTGTTGAACAAGTTTATTTCATTATTTATTTGCTTCACAACTTTTTTCTTTTTAAAACTCGAGAACAAGTTTTCTTTTTGAAAGGGTAGAATGATGTAAGAAGAATAGGGGTTAATTGGGTAATTAGTTAATATTCTAGGTTAATTTCATTTTTACCCACCACTTGTAATAAAACTATAAGAGTTTTATCTTCCTAAGCACATTATCTATTCTAATAAAAAGATTAACAATCTTGGTTCTTATAGAATTACTCCTTGAGGTTGCTTAGGCTACATCAATAAACCCCAATACAAAGGCAACAAGGAGACAAAATCATGGAGCACGTCTAAAAAGAAAAAGGCCAAGTTTCATGAAGATCACTACTGACAAACGATGTCCCAGAAAACAGGTCCTTAACACCCCGTTTCAAGAAGAATCAAGGTGGAAGTCAATATGCAGAATCAAGTTGATGATGGCCCTTCTCAAACTTTAACTTTTTCTTCACATGATATAGAGCTTTCTTATGGAACCTAATACAGTATTGATATAACATGGACATCTCATCTTGACAAAGAATTGGTTCACACTCAGAAGAAGAAGCTTCTTTGTCAAATAAGCCCAAACTGAAGATTGTAATTTTTTCAGCAACACTTGTAGTATTCGGAGATCTACTCCAACTTCTATCGGCAACTCAATGTTCATACCGATGCTTGATGTTAATCTATTAGTTCTTTGTTAAGTTTTTAAGTAAATCAATCATTTGTTATGGTTTGTGGAATCTTTACATTTTTCTGCTTTTCTTTTTCCTTTTTACTCCTTTGAGAGAGTTTGCATCTATTGAGCATTAGTCTCTCTTTTACACTTCTCGTCTTTTCAATGAACAGTTGTCTCTTCTAGTCAATTATGTTTTTAATATAAAGTAATGGGCGAATTAAGAAGCAGAAATAATATGTGTGTGTGTGTGTGTGTGTGTATTATATATGAAGGTCAAATAATCGTTTACCAATTGTAGAATCCCTTTCATCCTTGCGTAAAAGCTCATCTGCTTCTTCAATTGTTTCCACGGTAACTGGCGGACCTCCAAAGCTCATATGATTATATTCCATCAACGATGTCTTGTCAAATTCATATCCTGATTCTAAATTGTACAAACAAAAAAAAAGCAAGCAGGATTTTATATTTGAGTGACATCTATTTCCCCAATGTGATCTTTTTTACATTAAAACACACACACACCAAATAGTATATGGGGTAACAAAAAACCATATATCATGTCTCTACCATAGATTACCTCGTCGGGAATTTAACCTTTTCTCGAAGAGCCGAACGGGATCAGAGCCTTCTAAACAAGCTGCATAAACAATTGACCTGTGATTGAATAATCTAGTAGAATTAGAATTTATCACTAGTCTAGAAATTAAACAAATTCTTAGTGCATATCTTGGTGAGTAAGCCAACTTTTGGAATAGGTAAAAGGTAGATAGGAGATATTCATATGTTATAGAAAGAAAAGGTGAAAAGGAAGTAGTGGATCTTACAAAGCAAGCTCTCTAGCAGCTCTCGGACTACAAAATTTGCCGCTCTTGTCAATCTTTGGTATCGTCTCAATGGAAGATACTGAAATAGAACTCCTCTCTTCAGCCACACGATTTTCAGGAAAAGAAGTAGAAGCCCGAAGCGAGGCTTGACAGCAGAGGCGTGGCATGGAATTTTTTACGTGGGGAACAATTGAACTAGCATGAAACGGGAACTGACATATTCCAGAAATGTGGTTGGAGAAATGAAAATTAGGCCTGAAGAAAAGAGATGATGAGCACGAATGAAAACTAAGCATGAGTTAAGTCATATTTTCTGGAAAGATGTAGTAATCAGGGAGCCTATATCTTTTCTTTTTCTTTTTCTTTTTTACTTTCTTTAAGAAAAACTAGGCAAAACAACAATATGACTATTTCCTTCCCTCTAGCAGTTGTCTCAATAAATATCCAATAGTCTAGAGAGCCAAGAATATAAATTGCTCACTAAATTTACCATAACCCACGAGGGAATGATGAGTAAAGTTGTTTAGTCATAGATCCACAATGTAAGGAGTTAATAAATCATGAAATTGATGCTAATGAATCAGGTGATCTACAATGTGTTAATAGCTCCTTCGGCCACACAACTCCACCCCACCCAACTCCTCTCCCCAATCAGCCCGTAAGCTCTTAAGCCTGTTGAGTTCGGGAGCAACTCCAAGCTCGCAAGTGAAGGAGTATCAGGAAGAACAAGCTTTTAGTTTCAGTAGTATTTTTCTACATAGTAACCATAGGTTGCATTAAATGAAACCAAGTTCGTTACTGTTGACCAGTATAAGATGGTGGTCGTGTTATCTCGATGCTCATCCAGGTGCCATCTGGTATAGCCGAATTTTAGACTACTAAGGAAAGATCCAAAACTGATCTTTAAAGCAAATGTTACCACTGACCCTGCATCCACCATTCTGAAAAGTTGTAAAGATGATGCAAGTATTTAGAGGGAGTAACTAGTATGAAGCAAGGAAGCGTGCCACATCCTACCGTTTCTATTTCACAATTCAAATTGCTGAGCGTGAGAAATTAACAGAGAGGTCAATTGTTGTTGGAGAACTGATGTAGCCTAAAGGACCCAACGGAGAGAATTATCCAATTATCGACTTTCAAAACTTAATATGAATCAAAGTTCTAAAGGTACAGAGGGAGGACTCCAGTTTATAGAAAATGAAATCCCAAAATGAAACTAAAAAGGAATTAAAATTCAAATAAGAAACTAAAAAATGATTAACGTGAATTTAGCCAAGATTTGCCGTTAATTCCTTAATTACCCTTGCATGGTGAGCAAGATTAAGGAAGCAGAGTTTGAATTGAAAAAGGAAAGGGGGAGTAGGTAAAGAATAAGAACAGAATAAGTGGAAGGGCAAAGGAAAAAAAACCTGGTAGTGATAACTTTATCCCCAACGTTGAAAAGTCGAGTCTTGTGGGCAGAAGCTCCAGGTGCAAATTTCAAACCATGAGGCTGCTCCTGCTCCACTTGATACTGCTCACGAGGTTGGCCAGCATCATGGGAATCTCCTAGTCCAATGTCGATTTTGAAAGCTGAGGATTTGAAGGAATGAAGGGTTGAAAAAGAGGTGGAGAAACTAAGATGAAAGAGAAAGCGTACGGGAAAGAGGTTGGGATGGGAACGTTGAGTAAAGGAAGATAAATGGGATTTAGGGAGGGGATGAGAGTGGGAAGAGTAGAGATAAAGGGAGGTGGGTGGAGCTAAAGACATCGTGAAATGCCCCAATTTCAGCTCACGTTACTCACAGGGGATTTGGAGGCAAAGCCATTTCTGCTAGTGGAAGAAGAAGGAATCTCCTCCGACTTTGTTTGGTGGGAAGTAAGCCGTATCGGATGGATAATCCAACATTTTTGGAATGATATTTAATATTTAATATTTTTAATATCCAGCAAAGTCGTGTAAGTGCTACAAGATTTGCTTTCAAAGCAAATTTGGATGTCTCTAGATGACTTCGTCCAAATTACTGTTAATATTTTTGCTTTCTACTCTATTTTTTACATTATTAAAAAAACTATTCCCATATTTTAGTGAAACTAACAAAATAAAACGTTTGGTACATTGCATGGAGTATTTTTCTCGGCATCACTTTTAATGGCTTTCTCACGGGTTCGTCACTATTGAGATCTTTCCTTCTCCTCCCGTAGGGACCTTTGTCACCCCACTTGATTGAGTTTGGTAGATAAGAGCTTCGTTGTTACCACTTATAATAATTATTTTCCAATTATTTACATTTTTCTTGGTTATGTATGTTCAATCAAATTTAAATCAATTTTTTACTTTATAACTCCAAAAACAAATTTAATCTAAGTTTAAATGTTATAATTTCATTTACATTCATTGTTTTTTAGAATGTTGCTAAAGTTATAGAAATGAGTGTTCATTTAGTTAAATCTAGATTGTATCAACAAAAAATATGACAAAGACAAAAGGGCAAAGCAACCGCACTATATTATTTAAGTGGCAAGCCACCTTTTCTATACATACAATAATTTTGTTTTTGATATATATTTTTTGGTACAACTCCGTTTTAGTTAAATGATCACTCGTTAGTATATATTTTATTTGTGTTTCTCTATGCAGACAAATTTAGCAAGATACTAAAAAGTAATTAATATATTTAAGCATAGATAACATTTACTTTTGGACTAATAAGATTAGAGGTTATTTAAGTTTCAATTCAATTTACGTGCATAGTTGAAAAGAATGTGAAAAAACATATAAAAACGAGTAGTCATTTGGCAAAAACAAAGTTATATCGACAAAGATGTGACTAAAACAAAATTACAACCCAAAAAGTACAAGGGGAGATGTAAGGTATCACCTATGCTAATGTTAGTAATCATGTAGGCATATGTAAGATGTCACGCCCCCTCACAGATAACACCTCGATACTTAAAAGAGGATGTGAGGACGATGAATGTGTCATGCCTTCTCCCAAAAGTTGTCCTCACAACCCTAAGAAGAGATGTGACTTAAGTGAGAGAAATGTCAACATCCTGAGTTGGGTGACATCTTATGCTTAAATGAAACTTAAACTTCTTGAGGCTTGCTATAAGTTCATATGATATATTTATCATGTGTCTTAACTACACTATGTGATAACACAACATGACGACAAACTCATTTTTATTCATTAACAAGCATTCTACGATGCATGCTTTAACATTACAACTAGTTAACTAAGTTAACGTGTAGGCAATGTAATGCAATAAGACTAAATACGTTACGTGGCAAGGGCAATAACAACTATGTGGCATGCCATAACTCTTTTGTATCTTGAGGGGAAAAACATAAGCTCATGTGCTCTCAGTGAGTGGTGAATTTTAGGAAAACATTTTATAACGAATAGAAACCAAGTTTCAAAATCACTTCTTTTCTTTGAGGCACACATTTGTTGATGAGCTCTCATCTAGGCATGAAATGCCAAAACCTCATTAGCTTAAACTTGTTCAAACTTCTAAACGAACATAGTTGAATGATGAAACAAATTCGACACTCCCAACTAACTGGTGTGGACAAACTCACACAACTAACACTTAAGTGGACAACACTCAAGCATTCAGGTGCTTAAAATACTCATTCATCAGCCCTTCATCAGCTGCCAACTTGAATCTGTGTGTAAACTCACACATTCAACCTGCAAATACTATGGGGTGGCACATCTCACATAAAAGGTATTGGCCTAGACGGACACATACTCAACGCATGGCTTACCCTACCTTCATATGTGCACATATAGATAGCCTCATTAAACCGAGTTAGAAAGTAATGGTTTGAAAACGTTTACTCAAAACATGTTATCAATAAATTATTTAACATTCAAACACAATAACGCATAATTATGTTTAGCCTCGACCTCATCCTAAACATGTAAGCTAACTTTGTATGATATAGCTCTTTTAATGAAATTTAAAAACGAGGGTGTGAAAAAACTAAAATAAATTTTGTTGCATTATCTATTTTTTGTAGGGTTTTTTTTTTTGAATAGAACAAAGAAAAATCTTACGAGTCCACAACATGAAATACTAAAAATACCTCTGTCACAATTAATCTCGATATACGATATTGTACCAAATCTGAACGATCGTTTAGATATTCGTACACGATTCTTTGAATCTAGATGGGATAGATAGTGATAGTGGTCTATATTTATTGCGATATTGATACAACCATGTAATGAAAAAAGAAAAAGAAAGAGGACATGATACCTAATGTCGCCGCCAAAGATAGAGGAGAATGCCACCAATGATGAAGAGAAGGTGCAAAGGAATTCAAAAATTGTCCTGCGAAAATTCAAAACTGGTCAGACAACCCTGTAATTAATGAAAAAACAATCACGAGCCTGTTTTATTTCTTTTGTTTTTTTTTTTATATAGATTGTAAATAGTTTTGGGTTTTATAATATACAGGGGTCTTTTAAAAAATATAACGGAAAAAGCATGTCCATTTAGGTATTTTTTTTTGAATAGAAAAACGAAAAATATATAGCCTGTTTTATTTTTTTTTTGAATAGAAAAACGGAAAAAGCAGGTCCATTTAGGTATTTTTTTTGTTTGGTATACGTTTAAATTTGTTCATTTAGATTTGGATAATCGAATTTATTTTTTCAATTTGATTACGATCCATATATTAATAGGGTAGATTTGGTTATACAATTTTTTAGATTTGGCCTTGAGCAAAGAAGAAAGATAGAAAGAATGAAAAGAAATTGCATCGAAAAAAGAGTAACGAAAAGAAATCGCATGAAAAAAAAAGTAAAGGAAAAAAGATAAAAAAGTTGTAGAGAAGAAATATGAAGGTCAATAAAAAAATTGACTAATGGTGTCTATGAAAATTTTTCTTATATAAATTATCCATTTTTAAGTAGAATTTATAAAATAGTATATACAAATTAGTGATTAATGAAAGTTTCATCAAGAGAAATAGTGTTGATTTTTGCTTTGCAATTTTGTTTTTTTAGGGCAAATTGTTATTGCTCATTCTAGTTGGTGTCGCAAGGTTGCAGGCAACCTCTGGGGATCTCTCTCCATTTTTGAAGGGTGCAATATATTGCCCATAGAGATTTGATTGGGGAAGAACAGTTGGAGAGTAGGCAGTCGCTCACTTTTCTGATTGTCAGTTCCAACACGATGAGACAAAAGGGAGGCTTCGATTCAGAATCTCTTGCAACCTTATGGGTGTTGTGCACAGCTCTAGCTCTAGCTCTAACTCCAATTGTTGGATCAGTTTCATCTCCAACGCACCAGTTCCGTGGAATTTCTCCTCAAGGTTCTTCGGTTTCCATCCCTTGCACAATCTACTAAATCTTCAATTCCTCATTCCTTTAATTTTAGTTTTCGAAATATTTCTGGACACTGAGAATCTTTATCTTAACGTAGATGAGATGTATTACAAGTCGTCCGACATGATCAAATGTAGAGACGGTTCGAAAAAATTTTCCAAGGCTCAGCTTAACGATAACTTCTGCGATTGCCCTGATGGCACTGATGAACCTGGTATCGATTTCTCTCTCTCATCTCACTGCATTTCCTTCTCTTTTTTCAATTCCTTAGGCCTTGATCTGCCTCAATCTTATGCGTATTTAGTCCTTACTAGCATCTGAGTTGGTCATTGGGTTGTTATAGAAATTGCAGAAACTGCTGTCGTTGCTTACAGACGTATTACGATCCACTTATATCCTCGTTAGCGATTAGGTAGTGCAGTTTTCATTGTTCTTAACAGTATGCATATTCACGGGTCTTCATTTCACTCTTCATATAATCTCTGGTATAACTTGGGGCGAAGAAGCAAAAATATGGTGTGGATTTGCAATGGGGTTTCGTTTTGGTTTCTTTATGAGTTATCAACAACTTCTCCCATAGTTTTGTTAAATGGGCTCCGTTTGATGTGGGCCGGTTTATTGCATTGTCGATAGTATATCATTTGTCCTATAAACCTTCAATTTTTCGAAAGGAAGTTCTGCATTGTTTCAAACTTTCATGCGTATTGCTGACATACTTTCATGATTGAAGGCACATCCTTCAATTTTTAATTTCTTTTAAAAAGGCCTGCTCTGTTTCAAAATTTCATGCGTATTGATGACATACTTTCGTGATTGAAGGCACATCTGCATGCTCGAATGGGAAGTTCTATTGTCGAAATGCAGGGCACGCTCCACTTTTGTTGTTTTCTTCAAGGGTGAACGACAATATTTGTGGTAAGTTACTTCTCGACGGCAGCATCTCTTCATTTTGTAATCTTTAGTCCTTTTAGAATTCAAGTGTCTGCAGCATGAATCCTGTAAGCTCATGCACTAACTGTATTGTGTGTATGTTTTTATCTGTCAATTACATGCAGATTGTTGTGATGGAAGTGACGAATATGACAGCGAAGTCAAATGTCCAAATACGTGTTGGGAAGCTGGGAAAGTGGCAAGAGATAAATTGAAGAAAAAGATTTCAACCTTTGAAGAGGGTGTTAAAATTAGAAAACAAGATGTTGAACATGCAAAAAATGCAATAATCAAAGATGAGGCAGAGCTATTGGAGTTGAAAAACGAGGAAAAAGTATTAAAAGGGCTCGTTGAACAACTCAAAGGTCTAGACATTCATATTTTTATGTTATTGTTTTTCCATTATAATTCATTTTCATCATCAATGACATGAAAAAACTTCCAATGTTTAAAAATTCATGGCAGTGCCTATTGTTTGGTTAAAACTGCTGGAAATATTTTCAGTTTATCAGTGGCTATTGGGACCGTTTGGGCAGTTTAGAAAATAAACTAAAAATATCGGGATAAAATGTTTGCAAAAGTAGCAAATGTTGATTGGTCTACTTGTAAATTTTTTTAAAATACCAAGTCTGCCATTTGTGCACGACTTTCATTGATAGCGACTATCAACTATAGCAACTGATAGCACATTTCTGAAATTGAAAGCTATGAATGATAGCATCTCCCTTCCTCACAAGCACCAGGAAAATCATTAGCCACCTTACTCCCTCCCCCATCAAGCCCCTACACTAGAGATGCCAAACCGATCTACTCAAAAAGTAACAACTTAGACCCTTCTTCCTTTCCAAAGCGCACTATTTTTCACCCTGACACCAAACACTCCATGACCATCGCAGCGCTGCCATCAGATGTTGACTCAGATGCTTTTTTTATCTAGCCTAATGCCATTATCTCCTTCATATCACATAGGAAAATGGTCTGATTATAATCTTCTAAATCGTTATGGTTTTTTCGACTTGACACCTCACTTGATGACCTTGGCCCCATGGTTTAATGACTAGGCATTTGCATAAAGGCGACCCCTGCGAGAAGACAACCCAACCAATTATCATTAAAGAGAAAAAAAGGAAGGAGAGAACTTTGAAATCTAGAAAGTTTTATCTCTTATGGCAAAAAAGCAAAAGCTCTACTTAGAGAAGATTCTACATCAACTTGACTCTACGTCTTTTGATTATAGGGTTTCTACGAAGATAAATCTTCCTTTTTGGGCGTTTCATCAATCAACGTGCTTTTTTATCTGCACTTGTTCAAGGAAAACAACTTTTAAATCATACTTGACCTTTATGTATGGGCTCCCTCTCCTCCTTTTATGGTCATCTCTTTTTATCGCTGGGGTTTTCTTCTCCTCTATTCTTGGGTTTCTACATATCTATCATGGTTCTCTCTTTGTACCACTTTGAATATTTCTACATATCTATCATGGTTCTCTTTTTGTACCACTTTGAATATTTCATTCATCAATGAAATGTTTCTTATCCAAAAAAAAAGTTCTTATTGGTGTTCAATTGGCTCCAATCGCAAATCTCCTTTGGATTAATGGTATTTTCTTTTCATGAAAAGGAAATGAAGCTTTGGATTAATGTTGCTAAAGCTCTTCTATCATCATCATGGTTGGAATGAAATCAAGGTTTTTTTCCCTCCAAAATTCTTATTTTTCTAGGTATGATCAATTTGGTTCATCTCATCTAAAAAGCTTCTTCTTGGTATTCTCTATTGAAGCTCTTTGGTGGTTCTTTCAATTGAGATGTTTCTCAAAGTTGGGAAGCTTTTTGTTTCTCTTGTAATATTCTATTACCAATGTTTTTATTTAGTTCTTGCTTTGTGTTTTATTTGTACTAAGACTTCCTGTTTTGTTTTGTTTGCCACATTCATTGTATTTTGGGTCCTGTATCTATTAGATGATATATAATTAAATTTACCTTCACCCATTAGCTTAAGTTTTTGAGCCAATTGGTGATTTAAGATGATATTAGAATAGGTGGTCCAGGAAGGTCTTGTGTACAAGCGCTTGCAATGATATTTTTTCCTCAGTTAAATTTGATTTTCACTTGTTTGGACCTTCACATTTCGAGCTTAGACGATGTATAATTAAATTTATCTTCACCTATTAGCTTAAGTTTTTGGGTCAATTGGTAATTTAGGAGTATCTTTTCAATGAAAGTTCTATATTTTTTAAAAAGTATTCTACTAAGTATACCTTTTAAGTGATTTTTTCTGTTTCTTGTCTGGTCCTTTGTTCTATTTATATCTTATGGTAATTTAATTTATCCTGCATTGTGTTGTATGCAGAGCGCAAAGAGCAAATCGAGAAGGTAGAAGAGGAGGAGCGATTATTGAAAGAAAAAGAAGCAAAGAAACATTTGGAGAGAGAAAAAGATGAGACTAGAAAAATTGAGTCAACAGAAACAACTGATATTGGGGAAAGCAAAACTCACGAGGAAGACAATTGGAAGAAAAATGAAGCTACAGAAAATTATGACAAGGTGTATAAACAAGGAGAAGGCAGCGATGATGATAAAATTGGTAACTGGGATGACTCTGCTTCAGATCAGGTTAGACAAGTTTGTTTATTTTGAAGCTTAGACATCAGCAACCTTCAACATTTTTGGCATATGATGCTGAACGCTTACTACTTAGTCTCTTATTCTGCATGTTTTGTTGGTTATTGTAGCTCATTTCTTTCCTGAAACGTAATCCCCTCTGCCCACATCCTTTATGTTTTCTTATTCTTTCTTTACACTAAGATATTGTTTGGTTCCAAATTCATGTGGTTAGTTTGTCTAGATTGATCAGGAAAGAAAGGGTGAGTTGGAACCAGAAATGTAAAATCAAATGGGCTAAGGAAGGGGACTGTAACACTAGATTTTTCCATAGAGAGGCTAATGGGAGGAAGAACAAGAATCACATTGATCTTTTGATCCTTGATAATGGTGTTAGTAAAAGAGACAGTAAGGAGATTGAGGAGGAAATTATGAAGTCCTTCTCTAATCTCCTCAGCCCTGAAGTGAGTGTTAAGCCTTTTCTGGAAGGTATTGATTGGAACCCCATTCTGCCCAGGGAGGATGAGGAGCTGGTAAAGCCTTCTTCTTTGGAAGAGATTAAAACAGCAGTTTTCAGTTGTGAAGGCGGCAAATCTCATGGGGCAGATGGGTTCTCTATGGCTTTCTTGCAAAAGAACTGGGATCTGATCAAAGTTGGATTTGGAGGGAGTCTTTAAGGAGTTCTTTGAAAGGGGTATTTTGAGTAGTTATGTGTCTGATCCCCAAAGAGGATAATGCCAACAAAGTTAGGGAGTTCCAGCCTATCAGTTTTATTACCATGTTTATAAGATTTTGGCTAAGGTTCTTGCTAATCAGTTAAGGAAAGTGTTGCCTCGACAATTTCAGAAGCTCAAGGTGCTTTTTTAACGGGAAGGCAGATTTTGGATCAAGCTCTTATTGCGAATGAGGCTATTGAGGAGTATAGGTCAAAGAAAAAGGAGGGTGTTTTGCTTAAACTTGATTTTGAAAAAGCGTATGATTGTGTTGATTGAGATTTTTTGGACAGATTGATGATGAAAAAAGGCATTGGCAACAAATGGAGAATGTGGGTGTGGGAGTGTATTAGAAATGTGAAATACTCGACTCTCATCAATGGGTCCCAAAAGGGTCAATACAAGCTTCTAGGGGTTTAAGACAAGGGGATCCTTTATTCTCTTTTTTGTTCTTACTTGTGGTGGATGTCTTAAGTCGACTTAAGTAAAGGGGTTGAAGGGAACATTATTGACCCTTTTTGGATTGGCATAAATGAAGTTACTTTATCGCATTTGCAATTTGCGGATTATACGTTGTTATTCTGTTTCTAGAAAGAAGAGTCTTTCCTCACTCTTAATTATATGATTGCTTTCTTTGAGGAGTTGTCTGGTTTGAAAATTAATAGAAGCAAATGCACTATATTGGGTATTAACACAGATGCTATTAAGTTTCAGAGATGGGGGAGGTGTTTGACTGTGAGGTTGGTTCCTTCTCTTCGCTGTATCTTAGGCTCCCCTTAGGGGACAATCCAAGGGCTATGTCGTTTTGGAATCCCGTTTGTGAGGAGATTCGGAAGAGATTGGCAGGATGGAAGAAAGGGTTTTTCTGAAAAGCGGGGAGATTAATTTTGATGAAATCTGTTATGAGTGGAATACCGTTGTATTACATGTTGCTTTTTAGGATCCCTAGTTCGGTTTGTAAACGTCTGGAGAAGTACATGAGAGATTTTCTCTGGGAGGGGGTTGACGATCATGGTTCCCATTTGTTGAGTTGGGAGTTGGTGCCTTGGTGGGGCGTCCGGTGAATCGGGGGGTTTAGAGATTGACAATCTTAGAATCCACAATAGAGCACTATTGGCTAAGTGGCTTTGGCGCTTTTCTCTTGAACCAGAGTCTTTAAGGCATAGGATTATTGTGAGTAAGCATGGCGCTCATCCCTTTGAATGGACGTCGAAAGGGGTTAAAAGCACACACCGAAGTCCCTGGAAGGATATTTCCTTTGAGCTTCCCACTTTCTCTAGGTTTTCTTGTTGCTTTGTGGGGGATGGTAAGGATAATTATTTCTGGGAGGATCGTTGGGTGGGGGAGAGTTCCCTTTGTTCTTTATTTCCTTATCTTTATCATTTATCTTTGTTCAAAAACTGCATGGTCTCAGATTGTCTGTTGAGCTTAGAGAATCCTGTGTCTTTTTTCTTTGGGTTTCATCGTAATTTGACCAATAGGGAAGCAACAAAGATGACCTCTCTTCTTTCCTTGTTTAGAGGTGTATTTTTAGGGACGGGAGAAGGGATGTACGTGTATGTAGTCCTAATCCAAGTAGAGGCTTCACGTGTAATTCCTTGTTTAGTCTTTTGTTAGATCCTTCTCCCTACTCTTAGTTGGTCTTTGATGTGGTCTGAAGGGCTAAGATTCCCAAGAAAGTTAGGTTCTTTATTTGGCAAGTCTTGCTCCGGTGTGTTAACATTGTGGATAGGCTTGCCCTTTTGCTGCATGCTTTGTCAAAAGGCAGAGGAATGCGAGGGCAGTGTGGAGCTCTTTCTTGCAGGAATTTGCTGTTAGTTTTGCTGGCTCTAGGGGTGTTAGAGCGACGATCGAGGAGTTCCTTATCCATCCGTTCTTTAAAGATAAACGCGGGATTTCCTGGGGTGGTGGGGTGTGTGCTATTGTTTTGGACATATGGGGTTAAGGAATGAGCAGGTTTTTGGGGGTAGGGAGAGGAAGCATAGCGAGATTTGGTCTTTAGCTAGATTTCATGTTACCCTTTAGGCTTCGATTTTGAAGCTTTTTTATAATTATTCTATAGTAACATTTTACTTAGTTGGTCCCCCTTCTTCTAGTTGGGGTGTTTTGGTGGGCTGGTTTTTTTTTTTGTATGCCTATGTATTCTTTCATTGTTTCTCAATGAAACTTGTTTGTTTCATAAAAATATATCTAATAGACCCCTTCACGAAGGTGTAGATAAGAAAGAGAGGCCTGGGAGTGAGGTGGGTTGTGGGTCAACTACGGGCCCAAGTTAGTTAGCACGACATTTTGAGTAGTCCGTGAATTATATATAGACAAATGCGTAGTGGGGAGGAGTATCTTTCTAAATGGTTAGTAAGTGGATTGGAGCAAGACGTGGGGGCTCTCGACTTCTCCTTTGGTTCTTGTTAACTCTTTCTGGTTATCAATTTGTAAATATTTTCAATAATTTTGTTATTTAAAACAAATTTTCTTACTTTTATAAGAGGTGTTTTCAATGAACCAAAATATTCACAAATATCGTAAAAGAGTTTATTTGTGATAGACCGCAATAGGCTACTATCTATGTTTATCATAACACTGATAGGCACAACTAGTCTATTGCAGTCTATAAATATTTTAGCATTATTTCCATTTGAAATAATTTTTCTTGTTATAAATCTTCAAGCATTTTTTTGAAAATGTTGATTTGTTTCTATTTTTCGATTAATGCTTCCTCTAGACCGCTTGAATCACTAGAATCAAAATTCCAACGTGGACCTTGATAGGTTCTTTCATAAAATCAAGCTTGAATGACATGGCGTTGAAATTTCTCTTCTAAATCACACAAATTGTAACAGGATTTTATTGAGTAAATTTGACTTTTTTGCTTATGCCAATTGTTGCAACTTTTCTTGGGTCTTCCTTGATCGATATTTAGTAATAGTCCAATATTGCAAAATCTTAAAAGAAAAAAAAAACTCACTCTTACAATTTGTGTTGCCAAGAGTTTCTTGTTTTCCACCGATTGTCAACAACATTGGCCTCGACAGCGGCTCTGCTACCAATTTGATGTGGCCGAAGAGATAAAAGGAGAACTTGATTGAAGAATAAAATTTTCAATTGTAAGTTATTAATACAAGAAGACAATTTCCTTATATACAGAGAATTGGAAAACAAGATAATCCTAATCCTAATGAACCAAGGAAACTAAATCTAATCCTAACCAAAAGAGAATGCAACCAAGATAGCCTATTTACTCTAATCCTTGCTACATTAGTTATCCACCTGGCAAGTTATAAATGGAAGAGTTACCGCTTTAGGAGGAAGATACTTTTATTAATTGGTTTGTTTTGTATTCTCCATGAGAAGATGGAGGAAGACTTGGGCCACATTCTTTTTAGACGTGAGTTTGTGAGAACAATGTGATCTGACTTTTTTCAGACTTTCAGATTCTTGCTAGCGTGTGACATACGGAGATTTGTGATATGATCAGAAAGTTCCTCCATCCATCATGAGAAAGTTAGAGCAAAATATGAGAGACCTCCTCACTTCATTCTATACAATAGAGTTCAATATTTATAGGCATGCATGGAAACCCTACATAAAGACTATTAAATTACCATAAAGGTCAAAAAACTAATATGCTCCTATAGTTACATATATACTATAGTACTCCCCCCTCAAGCTAGAGCATATATGTTATTTTTTAAAATTTAAATAAACAACTTTCGTAGAGAAAAAAATGAAAAAATGGAAGGGCACACAAAAACCAAGCCCACAAAAGATGGGGGATCCCCACTTTCAAGAAGGGGGCCAACTATACAAAACCATGTCAATAGGATAATACAGGAAGTCTTTGAAGTCGAATCCCAAAGAGAAACATGATATCTAATAACCGACCAAGTCTTTCCACTCCTCCTAAACACCCCCTATTTCTTTCATCCTATAAAACCCATAATATGGCACACACACAAACATGCCAAAGAAACCGACCTCTTCCTCCCCAAGGTGGACTGAGGAGGAACTTCTTAATCATCCCTCTATAATCTCTATGACGAGCATACACCAAGCCGAAAGTTTTCATGGCCAGCTTGTTACATAGTACTCTGTTTGAACTCCTTTCAAAGCTTTTGTGAAGATATCTCCTTATTGTTCTCCAATCTTCACATATCCGGTAGACACCATACTTCGTATTTTTTCTGAACCAAATGACAATCAATTTCAATGTATAGTACACTTGTGAAATATTGGGTTAGATGCACTATGAAGAGCAACTTGATTGTCGCACCACAACTTAGTCAGAGTTGTAGTATTAAGACCCAACTCAATCAAAAGTTGATGTAACCACATTATTTCACACACCGATTGTGCCATTGCTTTATATTTCGATTCAATGCTTGATCGTGAAACAACGTTTTGCTTCTTACTCTTTCCACGAAATCAAATTGCCTCCAACATAAACACAATACCCAGACGTCGATTTTGTCTTCTTTGGTTCTGCCCAATTAACATCTGAAAAATTTATTGAAGATCCCACATCCAAGTGCAACCTTAAGATAACATAAATTTTGTTGTATTACTTCTCAATATTCAACTGTGGGTGAAGTCGTAAATTGACTCGCAATGCTTACCAAATAAGCTATCTCTGCTAGTGACCATAAGGAAATTCAACTTCCCAACTCTCAGCATCCTTAAATTGTTCTCCATAAAAGTTGTAATCTAGGCATCATCGAACTATTGCATGACTTGACTCCCAATTTTCCCGTCTCAAATAGCAAACCAAGCACATCTTTTCTTTGACATAAAAATACCCTTCTTGCTTCTCATTACTTCAATTTCCAAATAATACATTACTCCTAAATTTTTAGTATGAAATTGACTTTGTTTGAAAGATTTGAGAGACAATATACTTGATGTATCAATTCCAGTTATGACAGTATCATCTAACATATACAAAAAGTAGAATAATTCGATTCATAGATCTTTGGCAATTTACTTTTTCCTCATTCCAAACGGCTGCTTGAAAAATTTTCGAACCATGCGCGTGGACTCTGTTTCAACCCATACAACGATTTGCAAAGGTGATACACTTTATCATTCTCCCTTTGAGCAACAAACCCAGGTAGTTGTTACATATAGACTTCGACTTTGAAGATGACTTTGAAGATCAATGTGGAGAAAGACATTTTTAATGTCAAGCTGATCTATAGGCCGACCTTGATGTTTTGCCATAGAAATGATTCTCTTGACAGAAGTGAGCATAGCAATAGGAGAGAATGTATCAAAATAGTCAACCCCATCTGTTCGAGCATAACCTTTAGCCATGAGGCATGCTTTTAAACGAGCTATTGACTCGTTAGGATTAATCTTAATTGCAAACACCCATTTGCACCCGATAGTCTTCTTTCCTGCCGAAAGAGATACCAAATCCTAAGTATCATTATTATTGTTAGGCATTCACCTCTTCAATCATCATACTGTATTTACTAGAATGAGACAACGTTTCATGAACGGTCTTAGGTATCGAAATAGAATCTAGACGAACCCAAAGGACAGAAGTCAAAGCAAGTTGGTCACGTGCTTCCACGTGCCGGCTTGTGACGGTGGGCAACAACTTTTGGTGGCGTGTGTGACTCACACATGGACTATTTTTGGGCTAAATTTTGGGTTCTTGTAGATTGGCAAGTGGGCTTTCTTCTGAGTTGGGTAGTGAGGAAAAAAAACCGTGCTGGTCGATGATAGCGGATTTTGGCGATGGCGGAAAAAATGGTAGGGGATTTCAGTGACAATAATGGGCAATAAAGGAAATACTCCAGACTAAACTCTAAAAAAAAAATGCTCTTAACCTAAAGCTTTTGGCATGCAGGTTTAGAATCAAATTCCTGGGAATTAAATGCTTGTGGGTTTATCTGATGGGTTTCTGATGCTTGGAATTAGAAATGCCTGTGTTTGGGGTGCAAGATTTGGAAATTTGAGTTTCTGATGCTTGTATTTGGGGTGCTTGTTTTGAATTCATGGGTTTAGCTAATCTGTTTTGTTTTTTCTAATGGTACATCCTATATTTAATTGATTTTTTTTTCACATTCTGTTCCTCTGATTCAATATCTCGACTCTATTAATTTTAAGACAATAATGTAAAACGAGAATTTTTAACATTCATTCAGAATAATTTTGATTACAGTTGTATTAACATGAATAGTCTAATTAGAAATATTACAAACCATTCCCAAAATATATGGGGTTTACAAAAATGTTCTAGTTAAGCAACGTTAAAAATGGTCTAATTAGTTTTAAAATAAGCATAACCAAAAGGGTCAAGCAAAAGCGAAAGTCAAGTAAAGTTACTTTTAGGCATGGTTATGGTTGTCTACCTATGATATGCATGCAATGTATTTTAATTTAAACCACTTTTATCAAAAGGGTTTAAATAAAAATGGATATTTTTAAAACACTTTTTTTTTAAGTCGATGCAAATAAGTCCCAAGTATTCTAGTTAAATTGACCAATGAAAAAAAAGGGAAAATGTTATTAAACTAAAAATAAACCATGGTATATTCTATATATATTTATAATTTTCACTATATTACCAACATATTAATATTTGATTTATACTTGAGATCAAAATAGATTGGTCATCAATTTTCACCTATGAAAAATATAAAAATAAACAAAATATCCTAAAATGAAGGAAATATTAATTTTAAAGAAAAAAGAGACTAGAGATAAATAAAAAAAAAAGATCTAATAATAATTATTAATAAAAAAAACTCAAGAAGAAAATAAAATAGAAAATGAGAAAATGTGTATTTTAAAAAATATTGGTCTGATTAAATCAAAGGCGTGTTTGGAATGACTCAGAAAAAAAGGTTTTCCAAAAATTCATTTATATTAAATTTTCAAGGTTGGCAGCGATCATTAGAGTTAGTGGTCAAAAGTTCGCTGACGGAGTTTTTAGAAATGACACCCAGTGGTCGACCGACAATGGTCATCGGGGACCGTGTTTGGAGTTGGCCAGTGAATTTTCTATATTGAATTAGAAAAAAAAGTAATCCATGGGCTTTAATAGTGTTTACTATTCAAACCCATGGGAAATAGTGTAGGAAGCCTTGGTGAAGACGGTCGTTGATCAATGTTATAGATGGTTAACGATTGTCAATGATTAAGACGATTGGTTGGTCACTGACCATCATGACAAATGGTCGCCTAGGGTCATGGCTATTGGTCATTGACCATCACCACAGCCATTTGTTAAGGCACGACGATCGATCATTAACGATAACTATTGTTCGCTGACGACTAAGATGCTCACTTTATGACAGTGATGTCCAAAGTTTAGATCACCAACGATCATGATGATTGATCACTAACGGTCAAGACGATTCTGAGGCAACGATCAAGATCATTCGGAGCCAACGGTTAAGACGATCGGTCGTCATGATCGTCAATCGATCATGATCATTCATCAATGGTTGATCGTGAAGTCGGCCGACGTTTGCTGCCAATGGTCATTAATGATCACTGGTAAAAGGTTGAAGTGATTTTTTTTTAAAACATATGACATTCAATTTAAAAAGAAAAAACATATTCCAATCCCATGGGTTTGGTTTCAAATATTCCAAGTGTCAAAACATGGGTTTGGCTTCAAATGCGAAACTCCCTTAACTCTAAACCCATGGGCCAAACACCCACTGAGGGTTCACAAATCTCCAAATTACTCTCAAAGACCCCATTGCCCTAGGAAATAATACCTAGAGCTCTAGTACCATGTGAAAATTAGAGCAAAATGTAAATATGAGCGAACTCCTTGCTTCATTCTATACAATAGAATTCAATATATATAGACACGTGGAAACCCTAAACAAAAACTAGTAAATTAAATAAAGGACAGAAGACCAATCAGCCCCTATAATTACGTATATACTATAACACATCATATCATGAGAAAGTTTGTTTTTTTATTGTTTTCTGGGGTGTGTGCTATTATGATAGATCATTGGGGTGAGTGGAAGAATCATGTGGTTAAAGGGTTGGGTAGGGATCTTAGTGATGTTTGGTCCTTGTAGTTTTCACGTTTTCCTCTATGTATTGATTTCAAAGACCTTTCATTTTGTATAGTTGGAGTCCCTTCTTCTAGCCTATAGCATTTAGTCAATAATTTGCGAGATAAGATATAGCATCATACACTATCTATATCTAAAATATATCTGGCAAATTATTGGCTGAATCTTTAATCCGTTGATTTGGGCACAATGTTCTCTTCCTTCGTGTTCTCATATTGACACTTTTTTAGCAGGCTAGGATGGAAGAAGTTGATTCAGAACTCGAAGCTCACCTTTCTAATAAACCTGAAACAGAAGCATCATTGACGAAAGAGGTAGAAGAGGTTAAATCTTTATGTTTGAATGTTTAATCTCTTGTTCTTGTGTCCTTCAGTCAATGGCGGTGTTCTATACTGAATAATAGAAATTTATATATATATATATTTTCTCTTTTAAATATGTTTTGATGTAGGATACAGCAGTAGAGAAGGACCCGCTGGCTAAATCTGAAACTGGAGAAAGTGCTGGCACTAAAGAATCATCAGAAGAAGTCCTGAGAAAGGTATCATTTTATAATGTGGTTGCTGTGCTATTTTATTAAATCTATTTGATGACATTAGTATGAAAATTTTGGCCGGTATGTTGGTCCTGTCATAGAATCCTCTACGCTTTTTCTTATAATAGTTATTAATGAATATCAATGACAAAATGTTTTAGACAGAATATATTGTAAAGAATTGTTCAATCGATATTGTGAGGTCATTTTGTTCGATGAATGCTCGGTACAAGAGATATAGGAAACATTTGATGCAAAAGTGAGTCTAGAAAATGGAGGATGCATAGAAAACTGGAGTACTTGGTAAGTCCAAATTTGGGTTTTAGTGTCAGATAAAGCAAGAACTAACCCAAAACAAGAAGAAAATCGGATAATTTCTAAGTCTGGAATTGAGAACTTGACTTGGTGAACCACTAGAATTATCCTGTGAAAGATCAAGCTGTTAGGATACCAACTGGTACCTCACTGTTCTATTAACTTCAACAAAATAAGTGCAGCCCAAAATACCCAAAACTTGATATAATATCAATGCTCAACGATAAGTCTTAACCACAAAGTAACAGCAATATTCTAATATAGCTGAAAATACAAACACACTAACAATCTGGAAATATTCAAAGACACAGCCAAACACTAGTAACGAAAAACAAAGAACCAAAGGAACCTGGACTCTGCTCTCTCCTTCGCAAAGGAGCCTGCAGCCTCTCTCTCTTTTCTACCCCAAAATATCCCTGTCCCTTCTGCACTTCTCTGCTCTATTTAATTCCCCACTACTAACTAACTGTGGACCCCACGTGCTGGTTCCCGATCTTCTTGCTTTCCTCTATTCCCCCACGTGCACTCTCCTCATTGGCTTCATGGCTATTCTCCTTACTCCCACGTGTTCCCCCATCATTGACTTCATGTATCTTCTTATTTGTTCTATTATATGTGAATAGTATTGGGGGCCTAGCACAAGCTCAACTATATTTCCAAAACCGGATAATTTTATTTAGCGTGGCTATAACGGAAACGAAAATTGGAGATATAACCTGGCCAACCACTAGAATTATCTCTGATGCTTTAGATCTAATATTATTATTGGAAGATCTTTGGAAATTCCTCTATTTCTGATCTTAGATTGGTTTACTTGCTCTCTGTTTCTTTTGCTCTTCCAGTTAATTGTTTGGTCTGCTAACCATTTTTTTTGCAGCCAAAAATATGACTTTTGCTTCTCATAATATGTATGTGTGTAGTACGTCCTGGATTGGATTTCAATTTACTCCTATTTAGTCCATCAGAAGTTTCTTAGTCTGAAGATTCAAACTTTAGCTCATAAATTCAATAGCTCCAACTTAAATTTTAAAGGCCATCTGTTCCACTGTTCATTTAAATTCTATGATTTCCGTTCCTGGTTCAATTGTATTCAATTTGGGTGAAACTTTTGGCAGAATGATGGTAGTCCAGAGTTGTCCAAGGAAGAGTTGGGCCGCCTTGTTGCTTCTCGTTGGACAGGAGAAAATACTGAAGAACAGTCAAGAAACAAGGATAGTATGAACGATAGTGATGAAGAAAGTCATGATATCTCAAAAGAAGCCTATGAAAATGACGGTTATGCTTCAGAGACTGATGATGATAACCAAAGATACGATGATGACCAAGATGGTGATTTGGATGATGTTAGAGACGAATTTCATGATGATTCTACTTCATCTGAGAGATATTATTCAGATACAGAATTGGACTCAACAGGTTGAAAAATAGGTTTCTCTTATCCAACTCATTTAATATATAATATTGCTTTAACTCCCTTTAGTTGTGAAATATTTTTATTTTTTTAATTTATTAATTATTATTTGTAATTGCATGTAGATGTGGAAACCCAAAGTAACCCCTCCTGGCTTGAGAAGATACAAAAAACAGTTCGAAATGTCCTCAAAGCTGTTAATATCTTCCAGGCTCCAGTGAACCAATCAGGTAAAATACGAGCTTACAAATTCATGGTGTTCAACACTTGAATGCAGGCTTCAGAGTTAACCACATGAAAATGGTTGTGTTGCATTTTCATTCATCAGATGCTGCTAACGTGCGCAAGGAATATGAGGAGTCCAGTGCCAAGTTATCGAAAATTCAGTCAAGGATCTCAAGTTTATCACAAAAGCTAAAGAATGATTTTGGTTAGTGCGAGATGTACTGTTTCCACGTTTATTATGCAACACCAGCTTAGAATATGAAAATTTACTTCAATATTCTTCTGTTCTGTCTGATTGTAGGTCCAGAGAAGGAGTTCTATTCATTCTATGATCAATGTTTTGAAATCAAGGAGAACAAGTAGCGCTGATTTTACCCTTCAATTCTTTTTTCTAGGATTTTTCCAATGCTAATTGAATTTGTATGTTCGTCTGCTTAATATCAAGTATTGGTTTCTTTTTTCAGATACGTTTACAAAATCTGTCCTTACAAACAAGCTTCACAGGTCGAGGGGCATTCAACAACTCGTTTGGGGTAGGTATTTAGTAATCGATGATCTATATATTTATTTCGCCAAATAATCTTTTGTGTAAATTTGAGTTACTAGACTGCTAGGATACTGATCGGAGCTCATGCAAGCTTCCGAGTCTCCTCTCACACAGATTTAGTCCCTCGAATATACTAGTACACGTAGTCTAGACTTCTTTTGTTTTAATTATCCTTTTCCCAGATAAAATCTTGAGTTATTAGCGAACCTAGTGTGCATTTAGATTATCCATGTAAAAAAAATGTTTTTCAAGAATACATTTTCTTTTGAACACTTCCTTTAAAATGAGTTTAAAATTTAAACACACATGTTTGGTTAGATCTTTTTACAAGTGTTTATATACTTAATTTTGTTTAAAAATCTATTTTTTCAATATTTAGTTTCAACTGTTTTCTTTGAAATGAATTATTTTTTAATCTCATTTTTCTTAAAAGCATTTTGAAAAGTTACCGAACACCTCAATTTTTTTTTAAAATACTTTTTTTTTCAAATTTAAATACTTTAAAAGTTAACTCAAACACACCCTTAGTATGACTATTGACTCTACTCTTTTTTCTTAACGTGATATTTTTTTCTCAACCAGGCGCTGGGATAAATTTGAAGACTCGTATAGGGTTATGATTTTTTCAAGTGGGGATAAGTGCTGGAATGGACCTGATAGAAGCTTAAAGGTGTCTTGCGAATAATTTTTCTTGTGAAAATTTAGAACTTGCCATAAAGACAATGATTAAATTTACCGGCATGTAGTTATTTTCATTGTTGAACAGAGCATAATAACTACTTCCTGATAATATATTTGACCAAACTTAGACGTAAGATTAGTTCAGGTATATTGAAGGCGCGAGTGGAGTACCAACTTCCGTTTCTTGACAGTTTCGTGTTTATTCTCCAGGTTAAGCTAAGATGTGGGGTTAAAAATGGCATAACCGATGTAGATGAACCAAGCCGTTGCGAGTAAGTCTCTCTCCCTCCCTCCCTCTCTCCCTCTCTCCCTCTCTCTCTCTCTCTCTCTGTGACAACACACTGTGAGTTTGTGACAGGTACGTGGCATTGTTATCAACCCCAGCTGTTTGTGTAGAGGAAAAGCTTCAGGTTTCATTTATTGTCTTTTTATGTCTGCATTCGTTACGATGTTGTTAGATAATATTAGACTTTCCACACTGACGACACCCACTTAATGTTCCACAGGAACTAAAAAACAAGTTGGACATGCTGAGTAAAGAAGAGGCAGAGAAGCATGATGAACTTTGAACTTCAGAATACAACGGGTGGGAAGAGTGCCCGGCTGTGTTGGATTATCGTTCTACTCTAGTGGCAGTTGGTGTTATTTAAGAGACTGGATGAAATTATTGAAGTAGTTTTTCTTGCAGGCTAGAGGAATGGTTTTTCTCTAAATCAGAAGGTGTAGTTCTATTATGGGTCGCGGGAGTGACACTTAAAACCTAATCCCCATTTTCGGACGTGGGATCTGCCAGACTAGTTTATGCAATTGATCTCGATAACCCTATCAGGCCATCTTTGTGGACTAATTTATACTAATAGACGGAATGTCCAAATTATAATGAGCGAAATGGATATTTGTACTAGATGAGCTATATAACATTCATTTGAATTTCTTTCATATTTGGACTTCAATTTGTTTGATTTTATTTTCTTTATTTTAATAATATAATACCATAGAACTTCCGCGACGTAGTGGTCAATAAAACATGAGTTTGAGCTATGATGACTATCTACTTCGGATTTAATATCTACTAAGGGGTTGTTTGAAGAATTAGACTGTGACTAGAAGTCAGAATTACTGAAAATCAAAGAAATGTAGGAATAAAGAGTGATTTTATGAGTTTAAAATTGAATGGGTCTAAATTGGATTGAGAAATGTGGGAATAAATGAGTTTGATATTGAAGTTTGAGCCCAAAACATTCAATTAAAAGTGAGTTCTGCATTAGATTGTATTACATTTCTATTTTATTATAGTTCAACAATTGCCCTTTAGTGATTCTACCACGATAACAAAAGAAAAAGAGGTTAGCTTAAGTCTTGGTGCCGAATGTCTGGTGCATGCTCTTACCCAAAGAATTATCTAAGTGCACTATCAGATTAAGGCTAAATTTGGAGTCGAGCCTAGTAAAATACCAAACAAAGAGTCCAAAGAAGGTTGAAGCTAAGAAAAGAAAGGTGGCATGTGCCTGAGTGCCACGATGCTCAGCTTGGATGTCGAGGCTGATCCAAAGAACTTGCCAAAAAGGGGATGCCACATCGAAGATCTAGCTTAGAAAATGAGGGTAAAATAAAACATAAAATTTAAAAATCCGTCCGAAAGATGAATAGACCAACATTATAAAAACATGATATAAAAGTAATCTTATTGTAATACTCCCACATTACTTTTAAACATACATTTTTTAACTTCTATGTCAAACAATACATTGATGGATATAGATTTTTCAATCTCTATCCTTTGAGTTCCTATCCAAATTATAAATTTACGATTGTCAATGTTCAAACATAAACTTTGTTATAGAAGAGAATGGATAAACCGTATATACATATTTTTGGATATGATTAATAAAATTGGTAAGCTATAATATAATTAAATAATCATCGAAGTTTCATAAATTGATTCAAATAATTTTCATGATTAAAAAGAATACGCATACATTTCGTCAAAATTGAGCGTCTATATTTCCATCAACATCCACCTTTCAGCACAAATTACAAAAAAAAGTGTGATTTAAAAAAAACGAAAAATAAAAAAGTAAAGAAAAAGTGTGTGAACGTATGCGATGCGATGAGGTAGCGCCACGCCTTTACAGTTGACCTCAAAAACCCGAAAATGCTCCTCCTGCCTTTCGATTCTGATTTACTAAACCTTGTCCTTCTTCTTCATTCAATCGAGGCCTTTTCAAAATCTTCCATCCGATCAACGATCCGCCCTTTTTTCTCTGTTTCATCTCATCCATTCTCCACTTTTCTGGATCTTCTTCTTCTTCTTCCAACTCCTCCAGGAAAGATTTAATCCTTTGATCCTTCATTCCCTCATCATTCACATTCACAATCAACCACAAGAAATGGACGGATTAGTGATTGAGAAGAAACCCAAGACTAAGATTGTCTGCACCCTAGGGCCGGCATCCAGGTCCGTGCCCATGATCGAGAAGCTCTTGAAAGCTGGGATGAATGTTGCTCGTTTCAACTTCTCTCATGGATCCCACGCCTATCACCAGGAGACGCTCGACAATCTCAGGGCCGGAATGGAGAATACTGGTATTCTCTGCGCCGTCATGCTTGACACCAAGGTTTCTCTCATCCTTCTTTCCCTTATTTTTACAATATCATCATCTTATCTTTCTAATTGATGAAACCCCATTTCTCGCTCTTCATTTCTACATATCTACTTTCCTCTTCTGAT
This sequence comes from Cucumis melo, assembly GCF_025177605.1. Classification (NCBI taxonomy): domain Eukaryota; kingdom Viridiplantae; phylum Streptophyta; class Magnoliopsida; order Cucurbitales; family Cucurbitaceae; genus Cucumis; species Cucumis melo. Next base: position 135,250 of record NC_066861.1, on the reverse strand, counting down.
CCAGATAATCTGGAATTTTTCTTCATAACTCTACGTTTCATTATTTATTTATTTATTATTATTTTGTTTTAATTTTGTTCTCTTAGACTCACAGATATATTGGTATTTTTCTAGTTATGCTTTGGATGTTTCCAGATAATCTAAAAGTCGCTTTCCTTGTGCCAATTTTCCTAAAAATGCTCAATTTGTTTGTTATAGCTTACGAGTGCTAATGTGTAGCCACTTACACCTTTAAGACTCTTTTTCTCCTGTGAAGAAAGAATATACACAAACTTATTATTTGCAAGATTATCAGTAGATTTCCAACATATCTTTACAAGAAAAACATGAATAAGTAGATCAACACTCGAATTTTATGTACTTGAGAAAAAGAAGATGGAAGACAGAAGTTTGCATGCTAACTGTGAAATTTTCTTTCTCAAAAGTAGTGTTTTTTATGTCATATTAAGTTGAAATGACAACTTAATCCTTGCTCTACATCTTGCACTACATTCACAACAATCCAATTGTAATAAATAAGCCTGAAACGAGTAGGTTCTTGCAAGTTTCTACACATTCAGGTATTACAATTACCAGGTTCGAATGGGGAGATAAAGTGGTCTTGTTCTTACAAGGTTAAATGGAAAGAGTGGGGAAGGGGTTTTGTCCTTGCAGGTGGCTGAGATGTGTATTTATTTATTCATTTTCTACAAGTTGAATGGAGATGACCATGTGTTTCTTTACTGAATACGATTGTTATTGTCATCCTGAGTCTGTTTTCTACTTGAAAAATGTTCTCTGAAATTTTTCTCCCATTAATACACAGTTCTCACCGACTGTTTGGCCATTACCAGGAAATCTTCACTAATTTGGTACTGCTTGTTTGTCTTGTCTGGATATTTTATACTTTCTAATTGTCGTCTTTGAACATCACCAAGTATCTTTAGTTTTTTGAGATTTTTCCTGGAACAATTGCCTTCCTGATTTCTGTTTCAAACTTTCATATCTAATATCCATTTTCAGCACTTACAAAATTCATTTTGTGACATAGCATTCTTATTCTCTGTTGTGTAATACAACTACATCTGAAGTTTTAAACGTATCAATGAATCATGTCTATAGTAATGACACCACCATTATTTGGAGATGCACCATCCGTATCTTTCACCTCTCAATTTAAAGAAATGCATGAGAACAACTGTTTTTAGCCTTGAATTTCAAATGAAAACAGGGCCCAGAAATTCGAACTGGATTTTTGAAAGATGGCAAACCCATCCAACTAAAACAAGGGCAGGAGATAACCATATCTACCGACTACAGCTTGAAGGGTGATGAGAATATGATATGTATGAGCTACAAAAAGTTAGCCGAGGATGTAAAGCCAGGGAGCGTGATACTTTGCTCGGATGGTACAATCTCATTTTCAGTTCTATCTTGTGACAAAAAATTGGGTTTGGTACGATGTCGTTGTGAGAACTCTGCAGTTCTTGGTGAAAGGAAAAATGTTAACCTGCCTGGAGTTATAGTGGATCTCCCTACCCTTACAGAAAAAGATAAGGAAGATATACTAGAATGGGGGGTTCCTAATAAAATTGATATGATTGCTCTATCTTTTGTTCGGAAAGGTTCTGATCTTGTGGAGGTCCGGAAGTTGCTTGGAAAGCATGCCAAGAGTATTCTTCTCATGTCAAAGGTACATTCAGTTACATGAAAATTTTCCGTAAAAATAAGTTTCTATTCATGAGGATGTCAAAATTAAGAGTTTAATTTTCCGTGAAATAAGTTTCTATTCATGAGGATGACAAAGTTAAGAGTTTTTGCATGTATAGAAGAAGGTTAAAATACCATTTTGGTTCATGTACTTCAGATTTTGTTTTGTCTTTGTACTTCCACTTGTTCAATTTTAGTCTTTTTATTTTCAATTAATCTTATAATTCGTTATTGTAGTTAGTTTCTTGTTGATTTTTTTTGAAAGAAAATTCTCTAGAGTGTAAAAATTATATTTACGTAGCGTCATCATTTAATCAATGAAAATTAAATTTGGTGGAGTAAATCTAAGATTTTTTTTTTAAAATTTTTAAATAGACAACTTAATTTAAGATTCATTGAAAGTACATGGACTAGAATTAGAGAAGGGACCAAAATGGTACAAAACCCGTACAAAATCAAAATAGTATTTTAACTAAAATATTAATTAGTGGGAGGGAAATATCCCCTGAAATTCTAAATTGTACTAAAGAAGAAAATCAAGCAGGACAAATGATATTTGGGATCGCTTCTTCTATGTACCATAACATGTCTGTACTAAAAGCAATTTCAGCCTTGTTATCTATCTGGAATTTGGCCCACAGGTTGAGAATCAAGAAGGTGTGGCAAATTTTGACGACATACTAGCCAATTCAGATGCATTCATGGTGGCAAGGGGTGACTTGGGAATGGAAATTCCAATTGAGAAGATATTTTTGGCGCAGAAAGTGATGATATACAAGTGCAACATCCAGGGAAAACCTGTTGTCACAGCAACACAGATGCTGGAATCAATGATTAAATCTCCTAGGCCAACTAGAGCTGAAGCCACTGATGTTGCAAATGCTGTTCTTGATGGGACAGATTGCGTAATGTTAAGTGGTGAAACGGCTGCTGGAGCATATCCTGAACTTGCTGTTAGAACAATGGCAAAAATATGTGTTGAAGCTGAGAGCACCCTTCATTATGGTGATGTCTTTAAAAGAATTATGGAACATTCACCAGTTCCCATGAGCCCATTAGAAAGCCTGGCTTCTTCTGCTGTTAGGACAGCAAACTCAGCCAAGGCAGCTCTTATACTTGTCCTAACTAGAGGAGGAAGCACAGCAAAATTGGTGGCCAAGTATAGGCCAGGAACGCCAATCTTGTCTGTAGTTGTCCCTGAGATTAAGACGGATTCATTTGATTGGTCATGCAGTGATGAAGCTCCAGCAAGGCATAGCTTAATCTTTCGAGGCTTGGTACCGGTTCTTAGCACAGCCTCAGCAAGGTCGTCTCATGCGGAGACAACAGAAGAAGCAATAGAGTTTGCTATTCAGCATGCAAAGTCCAAGGGCCTCTGCAAAAATGGAGATTCTGTGGTGGCTCTTCACCGGGTCGGTACAGCTTCTGTTATCAAGATATTGACTGTGAAGTAGTAATCATGCCCTTTGAAGTATTTTTTTTTTGCCATTCACCACGATCACAGATTAAATCGAATAATTGCTCCTGATTTTCATCATTGTTTTCGGGGTCGTTGAGACCACCAGTTTAACTTACACTCTTTCACAGACAATGTCGTGTTACTGGAAACCAAACAGGATTTTTGTTTTGAAATAATTATGTTTTGTTCATCAATAAATTGTTGCCGTTTGCCAGGCATCTTGGATGTTGAATTAGAAAAGATTATCCCGCTTTTGTTTGACTGCTGTCATCAATTGGATAGCAATTTCAATTATATTATTGTTTCCGAGCTTATGAACCAGGAGACTTCTGAGTTGAGAGTCCCTTTTAACTTTCGTGGGTCACCATATCATTTTTTTTTCCTTTACGACTGTTGATCACTCTTTTAAGATTGATCTTCATATTGCTTTATTCTCAATAGAATGCAATGCTACAGAGGATTCATGATAATGAATTTAACATCTTAATGCACCAGGAAGGCCAGACCAGCTTTCTGTGTCTATACTATATACTATATTAAAAAAACAAATTTAAGGAATCTTTTTCAAGGGAAAAAGGAGTTGAGAAGGATCTATTTTCTATTTAGTTCCTATGTGAAGTAATTTGCAGATTAATTTATTGACAATTAAATACATCTTTAATGTTGGACATGGATCTTATAGTTTTTCATTCTGCTTTAGGATTCCGTATGTGTTAGCTATAATTATTTCAAGTAACGAAAAAAAATATATATATAATAAACCAAAACAATAAATCTCTATATATATAGAGTATTATATCCGTAATTAATAAACTACTTCTTTTTACCGCTTCAAAATATGAAAAAAAGATGAACTCCAACCAAGAATATGCTAAAATAATCACATTTTTTCTTTTAATAATATATAAGCCACCGTGAATTTAAAAAATTGCAGTATAAGCAAAAATTTCAAATGGCTATAGATAGTTAATGAATTTTGCTATATTTTTCGAAAATGTCCCTTAAAATCGCAGCCAATATCGTTGAATTTAAGAAATAGCAACAAAAGCAGAGGTAAGAGTGAAAAGGCATATACAATATTGGTAAAATATTAAGAAGATAAATTGTTCTACTGAGAACAGGAGGCAAAACGTCTGTATAGTATAATTAATATAACACACATACATACATACATACACAAACATACACATACATAAGCAAGCAAGCAGAGCAGAGGCAGGATATTCAAATGGAAGTGTGATCCCTTTGAGAATCACTCGCACTTCCAGCCGAGGAGTTTCCTTGGGAAGTAAACAAGCCATTAAAAGGCCATGGAAACGAAAACCTCCTCCCAGACTCGGATGAATTTCTCTCCTCAATCTCCCCGCTGCCATTGCCATTACCATTACCATTACCATTATTGAGGTCGCTCATGAACCTGGCAGCAGACCCACCATCTACATCACGCTTGGATTCATCCCCAGGCAATTGATGCCTACAAACTGGGCAAGAACTATGCAGCTCCAGCCATGGCAGGATACAACCTGTATGAAATTTATGCTTACATGGCATCTCTTTGGCTTCTTCATCCACCTCAAACTCATCCAAACACACTGAACATTGCAAACGGCTATCCTCCTCAAGTTCAACCCTCACGGTGGGCAGCGCATCAACTGCCTCCTTCTGTGCTGGTGGAGTGCCATATCTGTTGGGATCATTCTCGGCTATATGTTGCAATAACAAATCCAAACCAGGTCCTACGAAATAATCACCCAGCGACCCAATGGAGTTATGGTTTTGATTTTGATTCTCACCTCCTTGAACTACAATGGTCTGATTGAAAGGATTTATAAGAATAACCCTCTCTCTTTCTCTGCTCCTCTCTCCCTCATAACTATTCTCTGATTCAGCAGTTGCGATTCCAGCCCTGATACCTTGGAGCAACTGAAGAATGGTAGCTGAACTTCTCCTCCTCCTAATGACTGAATCAAGCTCAGTCGTCTCACTACTCACATGATTCCCCTCTCCATCCTCATGCTCATTATCATCATCGTCGTCGTCAAACTCTAGATGTCTGAATCTTCGTCGCCCACGGGGATTTCCCATCATACCCAGCAAGATCGGAGCCCAGAGAGACAAAGCTCGCTCCGACCCAAAATCGGATTCGAGCTCATTGTTATTATTGTTATTGTTGTTGTTATCGTTATTGTCGCTGGAAATACCGTTTCCTATCTCCTCAACAAAGCCGCTGCGGCAGAAGGGGCATTTAATTTCCACGTCAACGATGGGATTCACCATTTGAGAACACATGTGACACCAATATCTGGTTGCAATTAACTCGTCCATCGTCTCCTCTACGAATTGTATTGTAGTAGTGGGATGATCACACGCAGCCTTCCGGTATTCTGTTTTCTGTAGAAATGTAAGAGGATGGTCACAAATCGTATATGTAGGCAGGTGAGGGGGGGGGGGGGGAATCCGTCCGATCAGATGTGAGATGTGGAATGCGCAAAAACTTGGAAACCGTACACAGATCACAGATCCGCCGTTAAAGGGTCAACCATCAAAAGAAAAGGATGAAAAAGTGGGTGGATGGAGATTCAATTGAAATTGAAATGGAAAGAGAAAAAAAGCAAGCAATAGCAAGAAGGATGGGAGGAGGAAAACAAAGAAGAAGAAGGAATTACTTGAAAACCGAAGCGTATGTTGAGGAATTCCAGGAATCTGTGCGGTCGGTCCGACAAGGAAACGGCGAATTGAATTGAATAAGAGGAAGCCGTGGCGAACGAGAGAGAGAGAATTCAACGTTATAAACAACAAAGAGGTAAATAATAAAAAGAACCTCTCTCCCTCTCTCCTTCTCTGGACAACCCGACCCTTCCTATCCGCTTCTTCAAACTCTCTCTCTCTCTCTCTCCCTTTATTGCATTTATTTTACTATTTATTATTGTTATTTTCTTATTTAACAAAAAAAAAAAAAGAAAAGAAAAAAAAAAGAAAAAGAAAAAAACTGTTTACTATTTCATTTTTTCCTAATTTTCTTTCCTCAGCAATCTACATTCCCATGCCCATTTCCCGCATCCTCCAATTATCCTCATGCTTTTGCTTTCTCCTTATTTATTTATGCTGTTTCCTCTTTTGTTTTATTTACTACATATATTCTTTTTAATACAATTAGAAATAAGGAGATTTTGTAGCTACTCATATGTTTGTATATATAAATTGACCTATGCTTGATATGTTATTATTATTTTATTAAGTTAAACTACTAACATTTTATCTCCTATAATTTAAATTTTGTTTAATTCTTGTCCTTACACCTCAAAATTTCTAATTTTAGTTAATTTAATTTTAATAAATCTTAAATTTAATCCAACCTTCTAGTTTAGACAGTATTAAGTTCTTTGATTCTTTTTAAATTTATTAACATTTTCAGGCATAACATATTGTACTTTTTCATGAAAATACTTTGTTATTATTTAACTACTTTTGAAAACAATTGACTTTGAAAGAATAAAGTGGATGTAGTAGGGTCCGACTACAAGAATTTTACAAACTCGATGTACATAGAACAAATTGTATGTTAACATATACTTTTCTTTTCTTTAATGTTATTCATTAGCAATTCATATATTTTACCTAATTTTATATATCTTAGTGTTGAAATGAATTAACTCCATATTAATTGACATCCACTCTTTTTTATTTTAGATTAAAAGTTTGCTCACTCATCCCCAATTACTCAAACATTCCGACCGTAAAGGAGAGGGGGCATGTCTTAAATAAAAACAACAAACTCCATAAGTATTCAACTAAAAAAAACGAAATTTAGACATTTAAAGCATAATGACACTACTCAATATGATTCGACTAAACATTCTAACCACAATGAGGAGGGGGCATGTCATGTCTAAATTAAAAGCAACAAACTCCATAAGAATTCAACTAAAAAAACGAAACTTAGGCACTTTAAAGCATAACGAATCTATGACTAATATACCATATTTGTATATACTATTTTAATCCAACACTTTATATAAAACTAATTAAAAAAAGCTACTTGTTGACTGTCATTTGATTATTCTGAACTTCGTTCCATGTTGAAGGTAGCTTATTGACTTGTTAGCCTTCTTAAAATTGCTTCAATTGTAGCTTGTTGCGATTCAACTATATTTTATGCAAGTGTGCAATATGTGCATTAGTTTCTTTTGTACTTTGTCGAATTGCTTCATTTCTAGCATTTTTTGGTCTTGGTCCCCAACCTTATCCTTTCATATGCATCGACTGCTTACCTAATACCCGTTCACATATTTCCCTTTCTATCAATGGTTTGAATATTATCCACCCACAACTCATTTAACTATTTATCAATGGTTGTTAGTAAATATCAATTTTTTATTCCTTGGGCCAAGGATTAGTTAGGATAAAAAAGTGAATGGTGCTTTCGTACACTTTTACTACAAGATTTTTTTGGCAATTCCGACACTTTTTATCCCGACGCATCATTTTGCGTGGACAAAAACGTGTTTTCAATGAAATTCTAATTTGTCGACAAAATTTTAGAAATACATATATTTTTTTATATATATTTATGTCAAACATAATAGATGTATCTTTAAACAAAAATTAATTATTTTCTGAATTTGGTCTTGCTCAATTAAGGTGGGTGTCAGAACATAAGTTTGTAATTAGAAGAAGAAAAGAATATGGTTGTCAATGTTTTTTATTTTTAATATAATTCACAAAGGCACACTGTGCCAAATTTTTGGGTAAAATGCTTACTCAAACGCCCTTAAGTTTTAAAACCATTTAAATATGTTGTTATTTCCTTCCTATATTTACAAAATTTAGAAGTGATGATATGGTTGCTAAATCCTATATTTAATTTGCTACGCAATAAAATTTTCCTTAAAAAAAACCTGACAAACTCATTGCAGTCTAAATCTTCTGTCTATTTTTATATTTTTGACCATTTTTATATTTAAGAAAATTTTACCATTAATTCTAAATAAATATAGAATTATAATTTAATATGCAATATACTAGGTCCGATGATTTGAAAATATAGTATAATATGAATAAACGATTGCCCTCTTAGGTAACATATTTGAGTTTATATATTATATACACCTTCGTAAACGAGGGTTTGTTTCTGAATTAATTGAGTAAAACATATTTAGTCTTACGGAACCTCTTAGGTAACATAATTAATTAATAACAATGTATGTTTATTTTTATTTCAACATTCATCATAAGAAATCGAAAGAAGAAAAAGCACAAAACAAAGGGTCTATACTACAAAGACATAATTCATTATCAGATAATATTATATTCTTTTATATTTTACTCGCAACCAATCATATACATAAAAAATCAACCTCTCCAAAATTACTTGAGATGTACCATATTTTCACATTTGGAGTGGGGAATGGTGGATTTACTGTATCAAATAGTATATGGCTTGGGCATTGGCATGTCCTTCACTAAACCACATAGCAAAGTGTTGTCTGGGATGTTGTATTCATCTCTGAGGGAGCGAGCTGGTGAAAGAACACTAATGTAGAGTTGGCTCCCCAAGTAACGATTTTCCGTCAACTCGGACCTCAAGTTCCACATTCCAGCATTGTCAAATGTCAGAAGTATGGCTGCCCACGACTTAGGAAACACTTGTATTGTATGTCTGCTCACGGCATCAAGAAGATTGTAGTTGGCTCGTTTTTCCGGAGACCATCTTCCAGGCTCAATGCTGTGTAAACATTGAACAAGAATTTGTCAGTCATTCCTAAGTTGGGATTAAAATATGTAAACTATTAGCACATAAATTATTTAAGACCACCACGATACTTACGCAACAGCGAAGAATGAGTAGCCATCCAAATGCCATGATTGAAGGCTCTTCTCATGGTTCTCAAAAATGATTTCTATGAAATCGCGGAAGGTTGCATTGACAACATTAGGAGCGACTGTCACAGTGGTTGCGCCTTCTGCTAGCCCCTCATCGGAAATGGTATCGTACTTGAACACCTTGTCTGCTATTCCAAAGTACTCTGCAAGCTTCAATGGAGTTTCAGGATCAACATGAGAGACACCATTGATGGCATATCGCAACTTACCATCCACCTTACTGGCTGAATTAACGAGTTTGATGGTACGAGTAATGTTGATGGAACCATAATGGTAGGAGCCTTGAGGGTTAGGCCTTGCAGCACTGGCAGTGAGGTTCCAACGGAAGGTACGAAATTGATTGAGGGACCAAGCCCAACCCACTGGGGCCTCGGGGATTTCAGGAGATGCGGGACCTTTTCCATCGGTGTATCGAACAATGCCTTTACCAACAAGAACGTTCTTAATAAACCTAGTTGATGCAACCATGTAATAGTCTTTCGACTCCTGGTTGGCTGTGACTAGCACCGAAAAGCATTGCCCCACATGGACGTCAAGTGATTGGTAATCGTTCTGCACGGTATGAGACCCTTCCATCTCTACCAACTTCATGGTGTGTCCTTGGAATCTGAAGTTGAGAGATGACTTGAGACCCACATTGCAAACTCGATACTTGTAGGTCTTTCCTGGCTTCATGGTGAAGAGTGGCTCATCGGTTCCGTCACCCTTTGCAGTCTTTCCATTGATGAGGACACCGTCGGGTCTAGCAATGGAGCGACCGCTATCCAAATATTGCTTAAGTGTGGTGTGACTTTTGGTGTACCAATCACCAATAAGGACAGTGTAATCATCTTCAGGGTCAGCATAGGGAACTGGAATGAGTAAACGACTATTGATACGGAGGCCACCAAAGCCTCCGGCTGCCCTGTGCATGGCAGTTGATGGATAGTAGAAGAAGCTTCCAATTTGGTCCTTAACTTGGAAATGGTAGGTGAAGTTTGTTCCCGGTTGGATTGGGCAATTGGTTCCAAGTAGCCCATCTTGCCAAGAGTTCTTCCTGTGCTGAATTCCGCTCCTGCAAGTGCCATTCCAATTTATTAATAAGTTGAAAGATTTACATTAGTAAATATGATGAGAATACAAGTGGCGGTTCCATATATATACCAATGTAGAAGGAAAGGTTCGTCGAGGTTATTGAAGACGTTAATGACCAAGTTATTGTTGGATGTGGAGTTTATATTAGGTCCGGGGAATTGACCATTGATGAGAATGCCTTGTTGGGGAACGCCCAAGGGAGAGATGGTGCCATAGGTGACATTCCATGTGAAGAAGAAATAAGGGTCTTCACCCTGGACCGTCGCCATCATTGCTGCAGCCGAGAGGCAAAGCAGCGCGGTAAACATCAACCCAGCCATCTTCTGCCTCTCCCTTCTCTCTCTTTCAATATTTTTCTTTTCAAATCACCGCTCTTATGTCGAGCAGGCTATGTATCCCGAAGTGGGTTATTGTTCGTTCCCTGATGGCTAACCCTTCCAATCCTTCATTTATATACAATTTCTCAAACATTTTGACTCCAAGTTTTTCTCTAACTGCTCCTTCTTTCTTGCGCCTTGCGTATTCCTCCACCTCTAGTTTTTCAGAAGAATGCCAACATCCTGGTCCAAACGATATGTTTCATTCAATAATTAGATTGGGCTGACTCTCCAAAAATAGTGGAGAAAGAGAGAGACGATCGAACAAAAGTTTATTTTCAATTTTTCACTTTATCTCAACTTTAAAAGCTGAATTATTTTATTTTTTTTTGTATTAAATAGAATTTACTTAATACGTCTTTGAAATTCTAGTGTCATAATTTTAAATGCTTCGAGTAGAGTGTTGGGATAGAGGAACTCTTGATACTTTCCAAATGGAGTTTATTTTCAACGTCGTATTTTATCGCGTCAAGAGTTTTTTTACATTTGACGCTCTTCATTCCACCGTTGAGAGATGAATTCCCAATGTTGCTTCATGTATGCGTCGGGTAATATTCTCTCCTGACGTGTTTCTACCAACGCATCTCCCGACGGACCTCTATGCATCAAGAGATCCTCATTTTGATATATTTTCTAATGATTTGATGCATTGAGAGAGTCACAGTTTCTTGTAGCAAATAGTTAACAAAATAGAGAGTAAGAGGGTATTAAAAAAAGGATAGAGAAAAAGATTTACAAATGAGATGTAAGATACAATATTAGTGGTATTTTGTACGGTATGGGTATTTGTGATTCTTTGGAAAGTTGATTGATATTTATAACACAAAACATAGGTAAAGGGTATTTTTGAACTCAATTTAAAAGTTTAAGGATATTTTTGAAAATTTCAAAACTTGATGGACATTATTGACCCAAAAGAATAAAGCTCATGGACATTTTGAATAAAAATAAATAAATAAATAAATAAGAAAGTAAAAAATTTTATCGGTGAAATGAGTACACTCTTAATTTTAGAAAACTAAAAACAAAAAATCAAAGTGGAGCCTAAGTAATTGTCACCACAATAAGCTCAAGTAATATATCTATATATCTATATCTATCTATAGTCTACTTATATAAAAGCTCTTACGTAGAGAAATTTTTTCTCCAATTTTACCGTTCCGTTGTAACTATTTTCATTATTAATTTGATGGATAATTTTGTCATTTTCAAATCAGATGTAATATTGCTTGTCCATTGTTGTAATTCTTTTTTTTTTTTAGTTTTTCTTTCTTTTATCATTAACCTTTTATTTGAATTCTATTAATAAGAATGATCTCTAATTATTAATTATCATTAAATGTAATCAAATGGAAAAAACGTAGAATATGAAATATCTTTATCTAATTATTTCTAAAAAAAAAATCACTCTAAAATTTATGACTTTACCTTTAATTTATAATTACATTGGTTTCAAAATTTTTGGAATTTTAGTAGTTTTGCAATGTCATTCTTGTTACTATAAAAGAAGCATTATTCACTACATTTTTTAAAACTTGTCTTCTCTTGGTTTCTTTTACACACAACTCAATTTATCTAAAAATTCATCATTTTAATTTAAATAATGATAGATAAGGACATTTTTTTTGTTCTTTCAGCTACATTTTTTCCTCTAGCAAATTCTTTTTTGTATGATTAACAGCCAAAGACAAAAAGTTACTAAGGACTTTCATTGCACTTTAAAAAGTTTTTAATAATTACGTATCTCTTCCTGCTCATGCTAGCAAATGTTTGTAGAATGAATTTGCATGTTAGAAGATTATTCATGTGTCTTTGTAGACCATCAATATGGATGTTTCCTTTGTTATGATATTTCATTATTGACTTGGTTCTCACTCCTACAATTAATTACTATATATATATCACCAACCATGTCTTCTTTCTTTCTTCCTTATTTTGAAGTTTATACTTATTTTGTTCTTCCTCTTTGTATTTTTTCTTTGATATTCAATGATATATAAAGAAATCCTTAATAATTAATCTACCATTCTTATACCTTTCTATTATTTTAGCAATTTTACTTCTTCAATTATCTTTGCATAAGTTTTCAAAGAGAATCTAAAAGAAAAAAATGTAACTCAAAGATGAATTTGACAGATCATGATATTGAAAAATGTTTGAAGTATCACAGACATCGCACGTGTTAAGTACTAGTCTATACTATATATATAAAAGCTCATATGTGGAGAAACTTTTTTATCTCCATTATATCCATTTTTCTTAATACATTATCTAGGTTACTACTTGGGTTTTGTAGTAATTCTCTTTTTAAACTTCATATTTTGTTTTTACAATAAAACAATATGTTTTTAATGAATAATGTTTTTGTTTTCATTTGTTTTTTTAATTTTAAATTTGAGAAGTTTATGATGAGAATTATTGAATGAATTGAAACCAAGACTCTTCCTTTTCTAAATTGGTTTCAACTTCCCTCCCTCTTTACCTATACATACACTAAGAAATAATTATCTCTATGCACATAGAAAAAAAGAAGACAATGCATAAAATCTAGAGATTAATCCATCAATAATTGTAAAGGTTTTTAGTTTGTATCTTAATTCATTTTTTTTAATTTGTTTGTTGTATTTTTTTTTCTCAATTCACTCTCTCAATTTTTTTCAAGAATGCATATCAATATTTTTGCATTAATAAAAGACGTATATATGCTTTGACAAATGTTGTTAAACTAAGGTATCAATCTTTTCAACTTTCACAGGTATTTTCAAGTTATTTTATACAATGGCCTTACACCAATAATAAAAGGTTATGTAATCTTTTAACTCCCTCTTTGTAACATTTTTCAATACAACTTATGGCTATAAATTATGTAAACTCTAACATTTCTTTTTATTTAATTTTTTTTGTAATTTAATTTGTTTCTTTTTCTTTCTCAGCTCACCCTCTAAAAGTTTCTTGGTTTGTATGAATGTAGAGTAGTGTTTTGCACCAACAAGAGAAAAATATATATTTTGATAAAATATTTTCAAACTCATAAATTTTGTTAGTCCATTTTACCTTTTGATTTTAAGTTTTCTCATAGTGGTGGTAATTTTGTCATTCAATAATAAGTATGTGAAAATGTTTTTCTCATAATTTTATTTCTAAACAATTAATAAAATAACTTCATGTAGTTTTTTGGATTTTTAAAGTAGTTGGAATGACTCTTAAATTTAATTGATAATTAATGTTATAACCTTTCATTATTTTGCATTTAAGTAAAGCAAATTAATGATTAAATTACCTTACTCAAGAATGAAGTTACAAAATCATTTATTCTTATTACAAGTAAAACAACATAATCAAATTCTAACCTCATTCAAATCACATCTATAAATAGACTATTGGATTCATAAATCAAATAACATAAAAGAACATCATTGAACAATTGGCTAGGTGTACACAAGCATGGAATTATGGAAGAATTCACTGAGCGTTCTTTTTAAGATTTCTTCTTTTTTAGCGTCTTAATAGCTTGCCACAATCAAATCGGTAGAAAACTACAAAGAAAAATACAAGCATGGAGGTGATGAAAAAGAGAAGTTTACGAGGGTATACTCTCTTATTTCCTAACTTTTCTCTCTTTCATCATGAGGAAGGTAGACATTAAAATGATATTTTGTTAATTTGTACTTTTCAATTCCGGCTAGAGTGAGATGGAAAAGGGTTTACGATTAAGAAGTGATCGATTATGATAAATTATGAACGATAGTTCAATGGTGCCAAATTTGAGAAAGGTGTTTTATGAGGTTGTAAAAAATGGTGTTTAACCAGTTAATAAGAGATAAAAAAGGAAATTCTAATATTAATTAAGCTCTTAAATGAGCGAATCAAATCAAAATTTCAATTTGGGTTGTTGCTGAAAGTCTGTTATAATGAAATTATTCATCTTTGAGATGTGAAAGATAGTGCATGATTTTAATTTACACATTTCCAAATTAACTACATTAGATTAGTTTAGTTGTTATATATGTTTTTTTAATTATTAACTTAAATAATAAAGTCTTAGAATGTATATGACTATATGAGAGAAAGTTTAATGACTAATATTATCTTATGTGTGCTTACTTTTATGTTCATAGAAATTATAAATGTTCTAATAATATAAGATCACACAATATGAAATTCTACTATATTTGAATATACAAATTCATATTATGCTATTTATACAAATCTCACTTTTTTATATACTAAAATAAAATAACAAATTTTTCGTGCAATGCACTTGTTACTAACTAGTCTATACTATATATAAAAGCTCCTATATGGAGAAACTTTTTCTTTCTTTTTTATCCTTCCTTTATAACTATTTTCATTATTAATTTGATGGGTAATTTTGTCATTTTAGATCAAATGTATTTTTTAGTTTTTCTTTCTTTTATCATTACCCTTTTAATTGAATTCTATTAATAAAAATGATTTCTAATTACTAATTATCATTAAATGTAATCAAATGTTAAGAATGTAGAATTTGAAATGTCTTTATCTATTTATTTCTAAAAAGAAAATTATTCTAAAATTTATGACTTTATCTTTAATTTATAATTACATTGGTTCCAAAACTTTTGGAATTTTAGTAGTTTTACAATGTCATTCTTATTACTATAAAAAGAGTCTTCTTCACTACATTTTCTAAAACTTATCTTCTATTGGTTTCTTTTGCACACAACTCAATCTCTCAAAATTCATTTTTTGATTTAAAGAATGATAGATAAGGGCTTTTTTTTTTTGTTTCTTTATCTACACTTCCTCTAGCAAATT
The DNA here is from genome assembly GCF_025177605.1 of Cucumis melo. Lineage (NCBI taxonomy): Eukaryota > Viridiplantae > Streptophyta > Magnoliopsida > Cucurbitales > Cucurbitaceae > Cucumis > Cucumis melo. Next base: position 119,971 of record NC_066861.1, on the reverse strand, counting down.
CTTTTTTGTATGATATAGACAGACAAGGACAAAGAATTATTAAGGATTTTCATTGCACTTTCAAGAGTTTTTGATAATTATGTATCTCTTCCCATTCATGCCAGCAAATGTTTGTGGAATGAATTTGTATGTTAGAAGATTATTCTTGTATTTTTGTAGACTATCAATATGGATGTTTTATTTATTATGATATTTTCATTATTGCCTTGGTTCTTCTTCCTTATTTTGAAGTTTATGCTTATTTTGTTTTTCCTTTTTGTATTTTTTCTTCGATATTCAATGATATAGAAAGAAATCCTTAATAATTGATCTATAATTCTTATACATTTCTATTATTTTAGCAATTTTTTTACGTCTTCAATTATTTTTGCATAAATTTTTTATACGATTGTTTAGATTTGGCTACTTCAATTTAAACGATTTTTTTTAAAGATTTTTTATACACAATGTTTTAGATTATAGTAACCAAATTTAAACGACGTAAAAAAAGAGGAAAAAAATGATGGAAAAAAATCATAGCGAAAAAAAAATAAAGCTTTGTTACACTAGCTGTAAATATTTTAATAGTTTGTTATATTTATGAAAATTTTCATTAGATTTAGAAGGGATATCATAATTAATTAATTCTTTTATTTAACGCAGGTGTTCGTACTCACGATTTGGTAACTTCTCTTTTCTTCTGCTCTCTAATTTGTTTTACTAGAACTTTTGTCAACTTCAATCAATTTAGAGGTAGGTAAAATTTACTATTTTATGTGTTTTATGCTCTATGTGTTTGTAGCTCTTTTTTTTTTTTTTTTTTTTTTTTTTTTTTTTTTTAGTTTTTAATCTATAAAATAGAACATTTAATTTCTCTTGAAGAATTTTCTTGCCATCCACTTAAATAGAGAAGATTTTAAAAAAAAAGTACAATCACGTTAGATTTATTTCTTTAATATTAAAGGGATTTTTTTTAAAAAAAAATTCAAATCACGATAGATTTGTTTTAAACAAAAATTCAAATTATCTTGGATCCTTTTAAGAAAGAAATAACAATATCTAAATAACTTTAAGAAGGGAAAACTATCTATATATCTATTGTATCTATGCCATCACTATAAGAAGCTGGGGACTCTCAATGCACAAAAATGTCAGCGAAAGTGGTAAAAACGTTGAGAAAATATTTCCGACGCAGAAAGCGACGTTGGGAAGGTCGTCGGAAGTAATGCGTCGGGAGAATAATTCCCGACCTGTCACCAACAAGGCGTCGGGAATAACCTTCTCCCGATGTCTCCTTTACCGACGCCTTTGATGCATCGACAATACGTAATTCCCAATGTCACTAATGCGTCGGAAAAAACTATCCCCGACATGTCGTATGCAACGTATTCCTGACGAATGTTGCATCGGAAATTTCTTTTTATATGTAATTTTTTTAAATATGTAATTTTTATTTTTTTTCCTAAAATATTTTCCAATCAAGTCTCTATTTTGTGAAATATTCATAATTATTTTGGATTAAATTAAAGGAAATTCAAAATAAATTAGTAAATTACAAAATAAAAACACAAATTCAACAAATAAATTTAATATTGATAATACAAAGAAGTTCAAAAAATATAATAGCATTCATAATACAAAAAATATAATGTTCATAATACAAAAAAGTGCAAAGAAAGTCGTACGTCTCATAACGAGCCTCGTACGTCATTCTACACCGCGAGTCCTACAATGATACAAAAGTGGCTAAGTTTAGTACATATATATCCATATCATCATTGTATACTGTCATTTTAAAAACTTCAGTATATTGGAAACATATATACGTATCACAAAGCTAGGGATCATGTGGTGGTCCTTGCTATGCTCGAGTTATGTTTTGTATCAGCTTCCGCATTTGTTCCGCTTCTAAAGCTAACGCCCGGTGATTTCTTATTTTCTCTTCAATCAGTTCCAAAGCTGGATCAAGCTTAGCTTGTAATTGAATTTCTCTTTCTGTGGACTGCAGACGTGACGTCGAGGAACTGCTTGCACTCGTCGTCTTGCGGGGCTTCAGATTGAGTCCCCAACAAAGACCTTTTGAGTAACCTGGTCGTCTACCCAACACCTGATCACATATCTCGTCCTTAGAGTGTGGCTGACTACCCCCTGGGGTAGACTGAGACTGGAGTTCCAACATTTGATTCTGCAATAAATTTTAAAACTAAGTTAGTAAGTCAAAAATATATTATCAAAGAGGACAATTAATAAGGGCATAAGTGTTGCTTCGATAATTTACATGTGCATCATCTGCGGCTAGCGACATGAACGTCTCGACTCGAACGTGTGTTTCTTAGAACAACTCTACACGATTGACCGATTCCCCTCTTTGCTCAGAAAGCTTGTGTTGTCGTTGTAGCAACGACTTTGACCTGTTGCTATGATTGTAAGGCTGCTTCTATCTAGCAGCCTTGTTCGTTCGTGATTGCTCACACATGAAAACAATTATATTGTTTATTTCTTATACATATTAAAAGTTGAAATCATAATTAACCATGACAAATGATTCAATTGTTCATCTGGAATGCATGGTCATGTTGTGGTCACATAGGAAGTGCCAATCCTCATCACGTCCCACCAATAGGTTTAGTGGGTTGGCACGAGCCTCCTCAGAGTCACTATACTTTTTGAAGTGACTGTGACAGTTGCCTTGGAACTATTTAAAGGTGCTGAGCATCTGATGCTCAACGAACCTATTCATTGCTTGATCATTGAAATCAAGCACAAAAAACCGCTAACATTACAAAAATAACACATTAGCTTGGTTAACTTAAATATGTTTCAAATGAAATCATAAATGTGTAGTGGACTTAAATACCTGGAGCTCGACCTTGACGACTTCAATGTATTCTCTGCCAACGTTCGCCCACTTAAGGCAGCGGACGGAAAATATCTTTCACACACGATGTTCTATCTTCATCTATATCTATCCCAATATTCCTTGACATTTCATCTTTCAAACGACGTTGCTCCATTTCCTCTTCCTGTTCAATCAGGACTTGTAAATCAATCAGCATACCAAACATATCATCTTCTTCATTAAACTGTCTCCTATTAGTTCCTTCATCAAAAGGGTTACTACTAGTTCCTTCCTCAAAGTTTTCTATACCTTTAAAGCTTATTGACTCTCCATGATGCACCCATTCTGTGTAGCAAGGGGATATTCTAATAGTAAGTAGATGTTGTTCCACATCTTCTAGTGAGTTCCAATTTAAGTTCATACATCTTTTGTTTGGACACCTTATTCTTCCATAGGCATCAACGTGAAACTTGTCAAATTCTAAAAATTGGGTCACTCCCTCTCTATATTCAAGGAAAAACTTATTCCTAAGTTTCATCCAACCTTTGTCCATCATTTAAGTCCCTAAAACATAAATAGGTTTGATTAGAAACATATCCCTCTCCTCCCACATCCTAAACTTACTCCCTTAAATATACAATCTCTTAAAATTTTCACTAAAACTAACTTCAAAATACAGAGGCTATCATAACTGCATGATAGCCAACACAACCTAATTATTAACCACAAAAAACTTCAATCTTGGCATCATACCTACCCTTCTAACAACGCTACCTTACAAGCTATCCTACTACCACCCCTTCAAACCTTCACAAATACAGAACAAAAAAGGCTACCATAACTGTAGGATAGCTAAAACGAATCTTAACACATATTACAAAATTTTTAACACAAACAAATTCCAGTACCCCTCAAATTTTCAATTCAAACCCCCCATCCCCCAGTTCAAAATTTCAATTCAACCCTCCTCCCATTTCAAATTTTCAATTCATCCCCCACCCTCTTCAAAATTTCAATTCAACCCCCGCTCAAATTTTCAATTCAACCCACATTCAAAATTTATATTTCACAAACAAAAATCTAATCCTAAACTATTTAACAAAAATAATTCATCATCAAAATCCTAAAACAAATTTAAAAAAACAAAACCCTAAACTATCTAAATAAACCTACCTAATTAACTAAATTTAAGGATTTTAAACTTACCTCAACTAAGAATGTGCAGTAGCAGACAATGGGAGAAGGACGACGGCGGTGAGGGAACGAGGCTTCTCTTTTTCGATCGCCAGACGCTTCTCTCTAATTTATTCGTTCGTTTCGATTCTATGTGAAACATCGAATTTATAGGGAAACTCCTGATGCAACATGAAAACGTCGGGAAATCCCTTTTCTCTCGACACTGTCCCCGACGTCATGCAGCATGCATCGAGAATATATGTTTGACAAAATTAATGTTATCTAATTTTCGACAGTCAGCTCTTGATGCGACATGTATGCTCGGGATAACTTGTTATTCCCGACATGTTTCTCGACGTCTACATCACGACGTCAGGAAAATGAGGTTTGCCCGACGTGTCAAAGTGTGCGTCGGGATATTGTGTCATTCTCGATGAATTTTCTATCAATGCCTTTCTCTGAGCCGGGAGCTCGATTTCTTGTAGTGCATCTAAAATGGGTTATAGGAATAACATTTCGTAAGAAAAATCCAATCACATTTAAATTTATTTCTTAGGGATGATTTTTTTTAAAAAAATATAATATTCAAATCACGTTAAATTTGTTTTTTTTTTTAAAAAATCAGATTACATTAGACATTTTTATATTAAAAAAAGAATATCTAAATCAAAAAATGGATTATTGAAAAGGGCAAATTTGACAAACTATTTACCCTAAACAAAACATAGAATTCATTACACTTGATTTCTTGATTTTTTTTTATGAAGTGTAAATATTTTGTCAGATGTTTTATTTTTTATAATTGCTCTTTATTATTTGAACAATTTTGAAAAAGGAAAAAACCCACAGGCCTATAGCGTGAAATAAGAAAAACACTTGTAAATAATTGGCAACACGGTCGTGAAAATTTTCTTAGTTAAATGATCGTATAATATGATAGAGATTAAACAAGCAGGACAAGAAAAAGATCGTAATCTACTCTAAATGCAATTGATTAACAAGAACCCTAATCAAATAAGTTTAAAATTAGTTTTTTTTTTTTATAAAAAAGCTTACGTTTGAAGCTCCGACTGTTGCTTGAACCACCACTAGGGCTGACCTACTATTCTCCAGACTCAGAATTGGGTTATGAGACCCGTTGGATGAAGGAAACCTGGAGAGAGAAAGAAGATGGAAAATGGTTAATATAATAGGGTTATTTATTTATTTATTTATTTTGATTTTAGAAAATATAAAGGAAAAACAACAGCCCAATTGTTCTTCAAATAAAGAAGCCAGCCCTTTCCAAAAGGCCCCAAGAGCCTAATTTATAGAGCCCAGTTTGTAAAGCATTCACATGCAAGGTTGCATGTGCATGCAAGCTTATGAGCCACCAACACATAACCCACTAATCATTAGTGTACTTAATGTCTTCATAGTGTGCTAACACCTAGCCTACTATAGTTAGCGGGATTATCCAACAAAATGTTGGATTTTTCCACTAACTTTGGTCAAAGGGCAAAATTGTCATTTGGTTAAAGTCAAACTTTGACTTTTCAAACTAAAAAGTCAACATTTTGTTTTTTTTATAATTTTGTTCGTTTTGACTAATTTTGACCTCTCGAGCATGAATCACATTCATTTTCTCAAGATTCAAATTACATTTGAATATATTATCGATCAAAGTTTGACTTGTTTGACTTTTCAAATTAAAAAAGTCAACATTTTGACTTTTTACAACTTTGACTATTTCCATTATTTTCGAGCTTTTGAGTATGAATCCGTATTTATATTTTTAATATTTAAATCCCATTTAAACGTAAAGCTTTATATCTAATCTGAAATCCGATGACTATATCACATATACTTGTCAGTTCTCTCTCCTGGCCTAATTAGCCTAATTTGACTCGTTCCATCATACTGTTCTAAGTTTATTCCATATGAGCTAGCAGGGGAGCTTAATAGACCTATAGATCATGGGCTCCAACGATCCAAGATTAATTAACTAAACTCTTTTAGATCGAGCTAAAACCAACGTTCTGTCTTGCACCCTATTTTTCCTGCTATCCACCTGATCTTACCCTTGAAATAGGAGGCTTTATTGGGCAACTCTAATGAGTTGTCCTCACTCATGCAGATCTAAGGATAATCTCGTATGAATAGGAGTTCATAGTTAACTAAAGATTATGATTAACTTACCTAGTTCATCAATAATCGAGAAAGTCAGTATTAAACAGTAAACTACGATATAACGTAAAAGTGACTATTTCATAATTTAGTCTTATGTAAACACTTTAGCCCCCACTTTTATGTCTCTACATGAATGATTCAGGATCACCTCGTTTGTACTAATTAACTACAAAGTGGACTGTATCCATAGTTTCTTTCAATAAGACGCCCAATCTTTATTCATATACTATAGGCTATTTAGGATATATACTCAAACTTAATCCACGTTTATGTCTCTACATAAAGTTAAAGTTTACTAAAAAATAGCCTTGGGACATAGTTTATATATTGGATTTAAGATTATAGTTTTCAATTTCTAAATAACAACTTTATAGAATATGATTACAAACTAAGAGTTTTAGGACATAAATTCCAACATGATATAGTCTAAAAGATCTTTTAGATATTGATGCACGATTGTTCATATCTTTGGTAAACGATCGTTTGAAACTATCACTTATTGATCTATGATAAATAATGATAATGGTTTAGCTATCTCTGTCTATCTAGGATATACGATTGATTGTTTAAATGGGACACGATCCTGTACCAATATCTTTAAACAATCTTGGCGTACATGATCTTGTACAAATCTAAATGATCTCACTGTACGATCTTGTACCAAATCTAAATGATCTTTGGTACACGATCTTGTACCAAATCAAATCTAAATAATTGTTTATACTAGATATTGGTAAATAATTGTTAGATCTTATCACTTATTTATCTAGAATAGATAGTGATCTATCTTTGTTTTTCTGGGATAGACGACTAATTGTTTAGATTTTGGGACATAATCATGTAGTGAAAAAAGAAGAACTGAAGAAAAAAAAAGAAGATAAGAGATGACAAAGATTAAGGAAGAAATTCTGGAAGAGAAAATGGAGAAATCGTGAACAAGAAAAGTGAGAATATGAAGAAGGAGAAGCAATAATATAAAAAAAATTCACGAAAGAATTTAATATACTAGTCTTGGGAAATTCAAAACCAACAAGGGCAAGTATGAAATTTATGAAAAACAATGGTGGCTTCAAAGACTTTTTTTTTTTTTGTTATACGGGCCGGAAATATTTTCGTGTTTTGTTGTATATATGTAAATTAACCTATATATATTATGTTAACTAAATCGCCTTAAAAAGAAATAACAAAAATCAAATGATGTTAGAATTGAAAAAAAAAACATTTGTGTTTCCCATTTACCCAAAAATAATTGATTTTGATAAATTCACATAGTAAACAAAAATTTGAAAAAGAATAGATTTCAAAATTTGAATTTTCTTTTAAAAATAGATTTTTTTTTAAAAATATGTATATTTTTAAATATTCACGTTTAGATAAAAGTGAACAAACTTATTTTAAAAAATTAACAGATCGAGTTTGAAGTTTGGGGTTTGGGGTCTTGGGTCTAGGGATTAGCTTAAGCATGTTTTCTGTAATCTCCAAGCAAAAATCTCAAATTGTTAAACACTATCAACTCTGAGTGGCTTTATGAATAAAATATATGTAATTGGATCTTCAAGCTTCATGTACTTGATATATGATAAAGTGAAATCTTGTATCGATGTTCTTGCTATGATTATTACGCTTTACTAGGCATGCAATTTCATGCTGACCTATTATCTACGTGGATAATAGTCGTATCATATTACAAAAGTCTAATTGTCTTTAACAAATTCTTTAATCAAATTGTATGACAAACATACAGCATGAAGACAATGTACATATTCCACATCACAAGTAAATAATATCACAAAAGGAGATCTTTTATCGATACTTTTTGATATATATCACTACAAGGGATGGAGGTACTCTCGACGCACAAAAACGTTGGGAAAAGTGAAAAAACATCGGGAAAGGATATGCCGACGTTTTTCACCACGTTGGAAATAACGTGGGAAGAAATGAGTCGGGAGAGGCATTCTCGACGCCATGACATGCGTCGGCCAAAGTGGCGTCGGGAGTTCCTCTCTCGACGGACCTTATGCCAATGCATGACGTGGCGTTGGGAATGTCTCTTCCGACGTTTTTTTCCCGACGTATTTTGTGCATCGGGAATTCCTTTTTATATATGTTTTTTAAAATATGTAATTTCTAATTTTTTTCTCTAAAATATTTTGCCCAAACATTCACAACGACTCAAATATTTTTCTTGACGTTTTGGATTAAATTAAAAAAAATTCAATATAAATTAATAAATTAAGAAATACAAAAACAAATTAAAAAATTTTAAAATTAATAATACGAATAAGTTCAAAAAATATTAGTAAGTTTAATACAAAAAATGTAGTTCTCATAATACAAAAATACGCAAACATAACAAAAAGTCTCCCAACGAGGCGCGTACGCGTCATTCTACACCTTCAGTCGTACAATGATATAAAAGTAACTAAGTTTAGTACATATATCCATATGTTCACTGTATACTATCATTGCAAAAACTTAAGAATAATGGAGACATATATACGTATCGCAGAACATAGCGTGCGTCTCCGTAAAATTATTACATGGGTATGACGATGACATAATGACTGTGGACATAGAAAACAAACATTCAATAAGCTATTCAACTTAAACAGGCTAAGGATAGCCAAAACAAATCTTAACACACATATTACATTTTCAATTCAAAACATAAACCCCCTTCAAATTTGAATGCAACCATAACACCTTCCTACATTCAAATTTGAATTCAACCATAACCCCCTACAATTCAATTTTCAATTTAACTATAAATCATAGAACCTAAAGCCTTCAAATTTCAATTCAACCACAAATTACACAAATTCTATACAAAAATACATTTAACAAACAAAAATCTATTCCAAAACAAAATCCTAAAACAATTTTCTTAAAAAAAACCCTAAAACTTATATTTAAACTAAACAAACTTTATATTTAAACTTACCTAAGGTGGCAGAGGGCGGCGGAACGGACGACGACGAATCTTCGTTTCTCTCTTCTCTCTTTCCCTTTGGTATTAAGTTCAGTGTAAAATAAAATTGGAATGTTTATAAAGGGGATTTCCCGACGCTGCACGAAAGCGTTGGGAGATCCCTTTTATGATGTCGGGAATAAGAGTATTCCCGATGCTCATTAAAAGGTTTTCCCGATGCGCAATAATGCGTTGGGAAAACCCCTTATTCCTGACGCTATTTCTAACACACTGTGCATGGCGTTGGGAATAAGGTGTATTTTAAATTTAATTTGGCCTTATTCCCGACGCCACTCCTGACGCATTGTGCATGGCATCAGGAATAGGGTTTTCTCCGACGCGGCTTTCACGACTCATCTGTCCGGTGTCGGGAATATGGATATTCCCGACGTTCTTTGTGTCGACATCTTTTTGGCATCGAAAAAACTCCGATTTCTTGTAGTGTATAATCCCGATGATTGAATGCGTTGGGAGAGCCACAATTTTTTATAGCGTATGAAGTTTAGCAATTTACGACCATTGTACTTATCTATAGATGAAAGATCTAAACATTGACAAACGAATAACTCAACTTTTAAGAACATACTTAAGTGCCCCAAAATGTAAAACCTCCACACGAGAATACTTAGGTTCCTTCTAAGTATGAATGTCAGTAAGTTATCTCTTACGCTCACTCTAAAAGTGAGAACTCTTCTCAATCATGATCTTCCCAACACCTTGTTGTGAAGTCGCACTCACATGACAAACTTGAACTCCCCTAGCTAAATTAATCTACTTCTTAAGCAATGAAGAGATCTTTGAATCACCCAAAACCATGACCTGACGCCTTAGTGAGTATTATTTCATCAGACACTCCTTCGCAAAACAAGACGAACACATAACACCCTTTTCTTAGCTCTACGACCGTCTAAAAATTTCTCACAAAACAAAGATGTTCAATCTTAGAAGTGGTAACCCTAGCAAGAAACTGTCTTAAAAAGAGAAGCAGCAGAAAAGGAAAACCAACCCATTCAGAACTGACAATCATACCAAAAAGGAAAAAAATCCTTCAAGGCAAAAATTTGCAGATGCTTAAATAAGGAAGAAACAATCCTCCAAGAAAGGAAATGTCTCATACAATCTTTGAAGCAAATTTATGTGACAACCATCAAACCCAAAATAGCCAAACGACCTTAAGCAAATATTGGCAACCACAAGACCCAACAATTTTTCTAAAAAGTGTCACCACTAACTATGCTTTTTAGTTCAACATTGCATAATTATTTTCCACCAGTTGCTCTTGAGTTTCAACCAGATTTTAGCTGATTGAAAATTGCCGATAGTCTCTACAATGTAACGTGACATGTAGCTAAAAGGAGGAGTGAAATATTTAAGTAATAATGTGTTTTAAGTTTAGTTAGTTTAAGTTTGAGAAGAGTTTGCAGGCTTGTTAGAACTATGCACCTGACTCCATGGCATGCTCGGAATCTATTATCGGTCGTAGCGTATCGTAGGTGTAGGTAGGTTATCAGAGACAGTGTGAAACAGTTATAATTGCTTAGAACAGTTTTCTCTAAATAAAAGAGTAAAAATATTTGTATTAGATTAAGCACAAAAGTATTGTTAAAAATGACTTGGATATGTAATATAAATGCAAACAAATGATTGCCCTCTTCGTTACACATATTTGCAGCTTATCTATTACAAACCTTTTTAAAGGAGCATTCTTCCTGAATTATTGAATCATGTCTTATAAACGTTCCATAATAAAAGTATACATTTATTTTTATTTAAAAACTCATCATATAAAGTCGAATAAAAAAACATGCATGCAAAGGGTATATACAAAAAGGATATAATTAATTATCAGAAAATATTCTTTTATTTTTTAATCGCAACCAATCATATACATGAAAAATCAACCTCTCCAAAATTACTTGAGGTGTATCATATTTTCACATTTGGAGTGGGGAATGATGGATTTACTGTCTCAAATAGTATATGGCTTGGGCATTGGCATGTCTTTCACTAAACCACAGAGCAAAGTGTTGTCTGGGATGTTGTACTCATCTCTGAGGGAGCGAGCTGGTGAAAGAACACTGATGTAGAGTTGGCTCCCCAAGTAACGATTTTCCGTCAACTCGGACCTCAAGTTCCACATTCCAGCATTGTCAAATGTAAGAAGTATGGCTGCCCACGACTTAGGAAACACTTGTATTGTATGTCTGCTCACGGCATCAAGAAGATTGTAGTTGGCTCGTTTTTCCGGAGACCATCTCCCAGGCTCAATGCTGTGTAAACATTGAACAAGAATTTGTCAGTCATTCCTAAGTTGGGATTAAATTATGTAAACTATTAGCACATAAATTATTTAAGACCACCACGATACTTACGCAACAGCGAAGAATGAGTAGCCATCCAAATGCCATGATTGAAGGCTCTTCTCATGGTTCTCAAAAATGATTTCTATGAAATCGCGGAAGGTTGCATTGACAACATTAGGAGCGACTGTCACAGTGGTTGCGCCTTCTGCTAGCCCCTCATCGGAAATGGTATCGTACTTGAACACCTTGTCTGCTATTCCAAAGTACTCTGCAAGCTTCAATGGAGTTTCAGGATCAACATGAGAGACACCATTGATGGCATATCGCAACTTACCATCCACCTTACTGGCTGAATTAACGAGTTTGATGGTACGAGTAATGTTGATGGAACCATAATGGTAGGAGCCTTGAGGGTTAGGCCTTGCAGCACTGGCAGTGAGGTTCCAACGGAAGGTACGAAATTGATTGAGGGACCAAGCCCAACCCACTGGGGCCTCGGGGATTTCAGGAGATGCGGGACCTTTTCCATCGGTGTATCGAACAATGCCTTTACCAACAAGAACGTTCTTAATAAACCTAGTTGATGCAACCATGTAATAGTCTTTCGACTCCTGGTTGGCTGTGACTAGCACCGAAAAGCATTGCCCCACATGGACGTCAAGTGATTGGTAATCGTTCTGCACGGTATGAGACCCTTCCATCTCTACCAACTTCATGGTGTGTCCTTGGAATCTAAAGTTGAGAGATGACTTGAGACCCACATTGCAAACTCGATACTTGTAGGTCTTTCCTGGCTTCATGGTGAAGAGTGGCTCATCGGTTCCGTCACCCTTTGCAGTCTTTCCATTGATGAGGACACCGTCGGGTCTAGCAATGGAGCGACCGCTATCCAAATATTGCTTAAGTGTGGTGTGACTTTTGGTGTACCAATCACCAATAAGGACAGTGTAATCATCTTCAGGGTCAGCATAGGGAACTGGAATGAGTAAACGACTATTGATACGGAGGCCACCAAAGCCTCCGGCTGCCCTGTGCATGGCAGTTGATGGATAGTAGAAGAAGCTTCCAATTTGGTCCTTAACTTGGAAATGGTAGGTGAAGTTTGTTCCCGGTTGGATTGGGCAATTGGTTCCAAGTAGTCCATCTTGCCAAGAGTTCTTCCTGTGCTGAATTCCGCTCCTGCAAGTGCCATTCCAATTTATTAATAAGTTGAAAGATTTACATTAGTAAATATGATGAGAATACAAGTGGCGGTTCCATATATATACCAATGTAGAAGGAAAGGTTCGTCGAGGTTATTGAAGACGTTAATGACCAAGTTATTGTTGGATGTGGAGTTTATATTAGGTCCGGGGAATTGACCATTGATGAGAATGCCTTGTTGGGGAACGCCCAAGGGAGAGATGGTGCCATAGGTGACATTCCATGTGAAGAAGAAATAAGGGTCTTCACCCCGGACCGTCGCCATCATTGCTGCAGCCGAGAGGCAAAGCAGTGCGGTAAACATCAACCTAGCCATCTTCTACCTCTCCCTTTTCTCTCTTTCAATAATTTTCTTTTCAAATCACCGCTCTTATTCTCGAGCAGGCTATGTATCCCGAAATGGGTTATTGTTCGTTCCCTGATGGCTAACCCTTCCAATCCTTCATTTATATACAATTTCTCAAACATTTTGACTCCAAGTTTTTCTCTAACTGCTCCTTCTTTCTTGCGCCTTGCATATTCCTCTACCTCTAGTTTTTCAGAAGAATGCCAACATCCCGGTCCAAACATATGTTTCATCCAATTTTTAGAATGAGTTGACTCTTCAAAAATAGTGGAGGAAGAGAGAGACGAACGAACAAAGAATATTTTCTTATTTTTTTTTGCCAGCTTCTAATTTTCCTCTTTCTCATTAGTTTTAATTGGTTTAAAATAGTGATTTAGTTGCATGTATGTGTAAATCATTAGTTGCCAAGTATAATGTACTTTGAAATCTTTACACGTGGGCATACTTTCTGGGCATAGAAAAATATTAATAAAAAAACTTAGAAATGGTTAATCGTGGTTGAATTTGAATATAATCTTTGTGGCATCAACTTTAATTATATACAAATTCGACGTTGCAATTTTATTTATTGATTTTCTTATATATAACTGAATAAAAATCTATTAAGAAAAGCTCTATAAACACAAATCACGTACAATTTTAAGATGATGATGATCATCACAACAACAACAAATCACACCAAAAACTAAAAATAAATTTTTCGGCCTCAAAACTAAATAAACAAATTGAAATATCTAAGATCCTATTATCTATATATATCTAATCTATCTACTAAGACCGTGGTGTTTGAAAAACATGTTTAGACTATTTTATCCCCTCAATTTTTAATAAACTATAATTATGCTGTTGCAATATTTACGAGATTAATTTTTATAAATGTAATAAAATACTAAATTATTAACGATTCCTTTGACAAAGTCCATGAGCCATTTTTTAAATATTCCAGATTGTCGTCTTTCATCTCTTATTCGCGATTTCTTTATTGCTTTTTCTCCTCGTTGCCATTTCTTTTATTGATTTTCTACTACGCGATTTGTTTCGTCGTCTTTCTTTTTTTACTCACATTTTTACTGCTATTTCTTTTTATCATCTTTCTTCTTTTCTAATTCTTTATTTACGTCGTTTAATCTTTCCATCGTTTTTCTTCTTTTCCTTCTTTTTTCCTACAATTTCTTTCCATCGTCTTTCTTCTTATCCTCTTCTTTTTTTACATCCTTTGAATTTGGGTAACCAAATCTAAACGAACATATACAAAAAATAGCAAAACCAAAACGATGGCATAGTAGACCAAACAATAGCTAAATCTAAACGATCATTTAGCAAATATATCCGTTGTTGACGGCATAGTGGACATGACATTTTTTGTGTTTTACACGGTGGGACTGTGAGTTTTTTCCGTTTTCGAAATTATTTTATACAGTATAAATATTTTGATGTTTTGTTATGTTTTTGAAAAGATCCATATCCACGATACACAACAAATTTGTTTTATATACGATGGTAAAAAATCATTCAGTATGTTATAAAGAAAAAAACTAAATAAAGTTATTTACTAAATTATGTTATTATTATTTAAAATATATTTTGAAAAATATATTTTTGGACTATTTTATCCATTCAATTCTTAATGAATTACAATTATATCATTACAATATTTACAATATACACAAAGCTAATTAATTTATTTTGTAACTGTAATAATTAATTTATTTTTCATATCTTAATATATTGATTTATTTTATATATGGAATTGAATGCGAGAGTTATATGAAAATTGTAACCTATCTAAGTTATGAATATTTACATTTATAATATATCATTATATTTACAATAAATACCTCATATTATTATTATTGGGTCTCATTAGGCAAAAGTGAACTACAATCTAATTGAAGAAAATTAATAATAATGCTAAAATAATTAACCGTTTAGTATATATGTGAGTCTAAATAAATTATGCTAAGAATAAAAAATATCTTACGATAACAAATAACTATCAAATCTAAACGATCCAAATCTAAACTATCAAATCTAAATGATCCAAATCTAAACAATCTTCGTACACGAATCGATCGTCTAAAACCAAATATATTACGAGCGCGAGTGGCCAATTAATCGCATGTTGACTAAGACATATTTTGTATTTTTCATATGGGCCTATGAGCTTTTTTTGTTTGGAAATTGTTATATACATCGTAAATATTCTGTCGGTTAATTGTTATATTTTTTTAAAAACTCATTTTTTAAATTTGAGTGTCATAATTTTTAAATGCTTCGAGCCTAATGTTATTCTAATGTCATAGTTAATAGCCTTTGTCTTTGTACTATAGATATTGATCATTTACGTCTCTACATACATTTCTGACTCATCAAACAACTTAAAGGTTAATTTATTGAATTTAGGTTAAATAAAGTTTTATTGAAATTATAAAAATAACACTATTAATGACAGTCAATAAATTACATTTGATATCTACGAGTTTTAGAACATAAAATTTTCAACAATACCGTCGAAATATTCATGATTTATTTTTAAAAATCACCTACCAATAATAATGTGAAAGGTAAGATAATTTTTTCTCATGGGATTGTCACTACAATTTTTTTCAAAAAGATACACAAAGGAGTTAGTAGGTGTACTAAAATATGATCTCCACTAGGTGGACACTTCCTTAGTGCCGTCATCATTTCTACTTTATTATTGAATGAGAAAGGAAGTTCATGAAGGAAGGATACAAAAGCATAGGGCTAAGAGATAAGCCCAAATAAGTTCATAAGTTAAACAAAAGCTTGAAGATCTAAAGCAGTAGAATTAGTACTATAATTTGCAAATTGAGGAGATTTGCTAGTCCAGTTGCTAGTGAGAGCACTTGAATCTCTTCTCAAATCTCCGCAAAGGACTTCGATCTCATGATATTTTAAAATTCTATTATTTTCTTTCAAGCTAGATGGATCGGAGAGAACCACAACAATGGAGTTGAAAGTGACAATGCCTTTTCTATATTTTTTTTCCTTAAACAGGCAAAGTTCCTTGCAAAGAGAAGTCACGTTTTGGATTTAGGGTTTAGAGATTATTAAAATTTACAAAGGTTAATTTTTATCTTGATTTCTATTAAAATTTGTGAAATAACTAACAAAACATTGAATCGAAGGTAATTGTTTTCAACATTTATATAAGTTTAGGATTTAATTTTAATGAAATTGAATGTTAAAGGTCAAAATTGATATAACCAAACAAGATTGTGGTTTATTTGGTTTTACCATACATGACATTAGGATTTATACTATGATTTTAAATTACAAAATTTTCAAAAATTGAAATGATTATAGTTTTTATTTGCATCTTGCAGCCCATAATTTATTTAAAATAGGGATATTTTTAAATATAGTAAAATAAATTAAAATATTTACGACATATAACAAAATTTTAGATTATATCAATAATAGACACCGATAGAATTTTATTATTGTCTATCAATATGACTAATAGAAGCATATTAGTATCTGTCAATATTTATCATTGATATAATATAAAATTTTACTATATGTTATAAATATTTTGTTATATTTATCATTTTTTACAAATTTAAAATTTGTTGTTTGTTAGCTAGCTAGGCACGAGAATGGAAGAAAGAAAAGTGGAGTATATCACTTGACGAACCTTTTTTCCTTATAATTTTGAAGAATATTATATTAACAGTTATATGTTGATATAAAAAACAATGACAATGACGTATAATTGTAAAAAGCATACACTTCAATATAAAATATACAAAATGATAATCGGAGAAATAAATGTAAAGAGAAAAAATTGAACCTACATAGTCTCATTAATCATACCACAAATAAGATCTAAAACAACAATCTAAACAAAAATAGGAGTAGATTTGACAATTGATCATCAATGGATGTAGAATATAATATAACTACATGAAATGATTAATTAGTTATACGACTATTGAATCAAACATTTTTTAATTTTCTTTAGAGAAAACTTGATTGATGCAAAATTTGTGTTTTATTTCAAAATTCATTATACGAAAAGCAAAAAAGGCAAAAAGAAAACAAGAAGGCTCAATACTACAAATAAAAATTATAAAGAAGAGAATCTTACATTTTTAATTACTAGCAACATTCATGCATGGAAATTTAACCTCTCCAAATTACTTGATGTGCAGCATATTTTCACAACTGGAGTTGAAAAGGGGCATTTGGAATAGTTTCAAATGGTATAGGGCTTGGGTAATGGCATGCCCTTCACCAAACCGCAGAGTAAAGTGTGGTCTGGGATGTTGTACTCATCTCTAAGGGAGCGAGCGGGTGAAAGAACACTCATATAAAGTTGTTGTCCCAAGTAACGATTTTCTGTCAACTCAGATCTTAAATTCCACATTCCAGCATTGTCAAATGTGAGAAGAATGGCTGCCCATGAATTAGGAAATACTTGGATTGTATGCCTGCTCACAGCATCTAGAAGATTGTAGTTTGATCGTTTCTCTGGAGACCATCTCCCAGGCTCAATGCTGTAAAATATTGAACAGGAATTTATTACTCATCCATCAATTTCGGATCTACAGTTTATACTTATCAACACATATTGATTGTTTCAAGCAAGTGATACTTACGCAACAGCGAAGAAAGAGTAGCCATCCAAATGCCATGACTGGAGGCTCTTTTCATGATTCTCAAAAATGATCTCTATGAAGTTGCGAAAGGTTGCATTAACAACATTAGGAGCAATAGTTACGGCAGTTGCACCTTCTGTTGGCCCTTCATCAGATATGATATCGTACTTGAAGACCTTGTCAGCGATTCCAAAGTACTCTGCAAGCTTTAGTGGAGTTTCAGGATCAATATGAGAGACACCATTGATGGCATATCGCAGCTTACCGTCCACCTTAGTAGCTGAATTGAATAGCTTGATGGTTCGAGTAATGTTGATGGAACCATAATGGTAAGAACCTTGAGGATTAGGCCTTGCAGCACTAGCAGTTAGGTTCCAACGGAAGGTACGAAATTGATTGAGGGACCAAGCCCAGCCCATGGGTGCCTTAGGGATTTCTGGAGACGCAGGACCTTTGCCATTGGTGTATCTAATAATTCCTTTACCAATAATAACATTCTTAATGAACCTGGTTGATGCAACCATGTAATAATCTTTGGGCTCTTGGTTGGCTGTGACTAGCACTGAAAAGCATTGTCCAACATGGACATCAAGTGATTGGTAATCGTTTTGCACGGTATGAGACCCCTCCATCTCCACCAACTTCATGGTGTGTCCTTGAAATCTAAAGTTGAGAGATGTCTTTAGTCCCACGTTGCAAACTCGATACTTGTAAGTTTTTCCAGGCTTCATGGTGAAGAGTGGCTCATCGGTTCCATCACCTTTTGCAGTTTTCCCATTAATTAGGACACCCTCAGGTCTAGCAATGGAGCGATGACCATTGTCCAAGATCTGCTTAAGAGTGGTGTGGCTCTTGGTGTACCAATCACCAATAAGGACAGTGTAATCATCTTCAGGGTCAGCATAGGGAACAGGAATGAGTAAACGACTATTGATACGGAGGCCACCAAAGCCTCCGGCTGCCCTGTGCATGGCAATTGATGGATAGTAGAAGAAACTTCCAATTTGGTCCTTAACTTGGAAATGGTAGGTGAAGTTTGCTCCCGGTGGGATTGGGCAATTGGTTCCAAGTAGTCCATCTTGCCATGAGTTTTTCCGGTGTTGAATACCGCTCCTGCAAGTCCCATTCCATATTGTTGTTGTATTATGCCATCGAGATAACCACTAAATAGAGTTTTAAATGTGTATGCATAGATATAAATAATAAACATAATTGGTATACCAATGTAGAAGAAAGGGTTCGTTGAGGTTGTTGAAGACGTTAACAACTATGTTATTGTTGGATGTGGAGTTGATATTGGGTCCGGGGAATTGGCCGTTGATGAGAATGCCTTGTTGGGGAACACCCAAGGGAGAGATGGTGCCATAAGTGACGTTCCATGTGAAGAAGAAATATGGGTCTTCACCTCGAACCATCGACATTGTTGCAGCCGAAAGGCAAAGCAATACAGTAAACATCATTGTAGCCATCATTAACTCCACCTTTTTCTTTCTTTTCTTATTTCTGTCAAATCGCTGCTTTTGTTCTCGAGTAGACTATATTTCTAAAAACATAAGATTGATTATTGTTGTGTTTCTTTGATTCTAGCCCTTCCAATCCCCCTCATTTATAAAGCCGTTAAAAGTCAATTTCTGTACCATTCACGTTGCTACTTTTTCTCTCTAACCTCTCCCATTTTCTAGCCTTGCATATTTCCTTACCTCTCGTTTTGAAGAAAAAAGAAAAATACCAACACCCATCTTCAAACTTAATGTTCTTTCAATAAATTAGTGGTTGACTCCCCAGAAAATGTGGAGTAAAAAGGACACGTGGGCGAATTTTGTTTTTAACTACCACTCGATCTTAATTCACTAATTGGAAAGCTCATTGTTTCATATTTATCCCCAAATTCTAGTGTCCTAATTTCAAAACTAATACATTCTAATTGAAATTGTTTGTGTTAAATTGTATGGAATATCCATATTTCATTTATATCTATTCATTATAATCAAAGATTACAGCCCTATATATAACCATATTAAAACACAATAAAGGAAAGAATATACAAGAATAATATAATATTTCCTAAGAATAATATTTCCCAAAAATACTCTAAATATGTCAATACCCTCCCTCAAACTCAAGGTTATCACAAACTTGAGTTTGTTAGAAAAACATACTAAGCAAATCAGTAAATCTAGGATATCAGGAACCCACGAAGAACAAAAACACAAGGAACTTCTAGGCTGGAGACAGATCCCACAAAGAACAAAACGAAAAACTTTTGGGATGGAGACAGATCCCACGAAGAACAAAAGGAAGAACTTCTGGGATGGAGATATAGATCCTCGTATAGAGATCTATAACAAAACCTACGAAGAACATACCGAACTTCTGGGTCGTAGAGATCATAACGGAATCCAATAACTACTGATTTGAAAACAGAATAAATATTTTTTTTCTTTTTTTTTAAAGTAATTTACGAACTGAACCACGAGGCTAAACAAAAAAAAACGGAGGGCTGAGAGCTTCGTCTTAAAGCAAACGGAGATCGGAGAACGGGGCGACGGAGAGTAGAACAAGAGACTGGATTTCACGGAAACCCGAGAGTGGCTGAGAAAGGGGGTTTTACTGTTTTCACACGAACGGAGAATGGACGGAGCTGATGCAGATGGTCGGCAGATTGATTTCAGGGACGGCAGACGGGTTTCGCTGACGACGAACCGATGCGATAGAGTTGCAGATCTGAAGGCGGCGGCGGCGAACATGGGTATTACGGCGATGGACAGGGCTAGAACGGAGGGAGACTTGCGGCGATCAGTAAACAATGGGTCATTGAATGGTGTTTAAATGACAGCAGTTGAAGGAAGGGTTTCTTGCGACGATGGCTGCAGTAGGCTAGGGGCGACGGTCGACGGCAGAAACAGCGGACCGAGGCTGCAAAGGAACCAGCGGCAAACGTGGTTTGCAAAGGAATGGCAGATCTAAAGGAAGGGAGTTCGGGGCATGGTGTGTTGCGGATGACGTGGGTTTGGGGTGTAGTAGTCTGAGTTGCAAACCACATGGGTTTTTTTTTAATTAAGTGGAAACAAATAGTGGAAGCTATAGAATTAAACTTGGGTTTGCTTGGGTCTGCCTCCGTCTATGGCTAGTCATTGACGATAGACGGAGACAAAGATCGAACACGAAAGTAGGGATCAACTAAAACCTAAAGCTCTGATACCATGTTAGATTGTATGGAATATCAGTATTTCATTGATATCTATTCATTATAATCAAAGATTACAACCCTATATATATAACCATATTAAAACACAATAAAGAAAAGAATATACAAGAATAATATAATATTTCCTAAGAATAATATTTCCCGAAAATACTCTAATTATGTCAATAGTTTGCATGTTGAAGTTTTGTCTAGATAAATTATCAATAATTGAATTTTAATCTGCCCATGAAAATGTTAGAATTTTTCTAAATTTTCGTTGATTGGAGTTATTTTCCTCGTTATCGATTGTTAATTGTATGCCAGATTCTGTATTCTAGCTAGTAATATACAATATAATAACAAGAAATAGAGAGAGAAAAGAAGGAGAAGCTTCTTAATTGAGTTATCAAATTGTTGGGTGGTCGGTTTCTTAAGCTGTCCCACTAATTTTGCATTTGATTATTTTTTTTTAATATCGTAATCACAAAGTTGTTAATATATTTTTCAATTTAGTCGTATATTTGCATCATTTGGAAGGATAATTGTTATGGTTGATTTTGAACCAAAAGTTATAATTGCCATTTTAAAATAACAAAGTCAAGAAAAAACATGATACGAACTAAAGAGAATAAAAAATCGAAGTGGCCCTTATAAAGGGGGTTGGTTTGGGCTGGACCCAAGCCACTCATCGAGGTCAAGGTTGTTCCTTTCCGAGGAGACCAGCCTTTGCCAAATGTCCGATGGGGCATATTTTACGCATGCCCTGGCCCAAGGTCACT
Source organism: Cucumis melo (assembly GCF_025177605.1). Taxonomy (NCBI): domain Eukaryota; kingdom Viridiplantae; phylum Streptophyta; class Magnoliopsida; order Cucurbitales; family Cucurbitaceae; genus Cucumis; species Cucumis melo. The sequence goes on along the minus strand of NC_066861.1, from coordinate 98,394 downwards.
CTAAAGTCTAATATATAGCCCGACAAAGACATCGACCAACCTTCCCTATTTCCCATGCCATGAACCATTCAACTTGAGAGATAACATATCTCATATAGGATTATGACATCCATATCCTAGATTATTGTATTAAAAAAATGAAATTCATATCCCTAGTTCTAGTTGGACAAAGATAAATTTTATATCAAATCACCTATAAATACATTTTCCATTATGATTTCATATGAGATAACTTAGATTTTGACTTTTATATATTCTATAATTCTCTTACTTGACATAAGCTTCGTAACCTTCTTCCCTCTTTTAGATTAGATTTATTCTTAAGTTGTGTTATGTTTTATATCATGACAATAATTGAATACAAACAGTAGGAAAGAATGAAAACAAAAAGCTTGATATGATCTTTTTGTTATTTTACTGTGTTCAAGTTTGATTACAATGAACCCATATTTTCAATAATATGTGAAAAATGGACGGTTCTTAGATAAGTAGAACAGTTGTAACGACAGTTATGCACAAACAATGCAACTAGAGTAACATGAAAGGAAACAAATAACACATCAACATTTGTTAACCCAGTTCGATGAATACGCATCTACATCTGGGGGTTGTTTACCCAGGATAGAAGATTTTATATATTGTGTATGTAATAATTGTTGAATACATAGTTCTGACGGGAGGATTTTCTTCTTGATATGAAAATTAAATAAGTAGAAACAAGAGTAAGAAGCATCATAATACATTATGCAAACACAAAATAACATATTGATATTTTAATAAAAACATATTGGAGATCGATCTCGCACTTCCAAAGAATCGATTTCCTCACCTCAAGAATTCTAAGAAATTAGACTTCAAATTTTCCTAGATTCCATCGTCGGATTTTTTTTTAAAGTAAAAATAATTTAAAATGTTAACAAACTTAAAAATTATTAGCAATAACATATTAAATTGATCACAAAAGAGAGAGAAAACAAAATATTAAATAACATATAAAAGACAAGAACATATTAATGAAGCAATTATCAAAATGAGAAAAATATTAAAGAAGCAATAATCAAGATGAGAAAATACAAATGAAGCAATAATAAATGCTATAAAAAGAAAAAAAATTAAATAAATAAAAATACTAATTATATATAAAAAAAATAAAGAAACAATATATAGAAAATAAAGCTTAAGAATAAATTAATAAAGAAAAGACATAATAATAAATGAAAAATAGATAACAACAAGATAGGAAGAAATATGTAATAAATAAAAAAAACTATAAAAGAGAAGCTCACAAGATAATAAATAAATAATTATAAAAGAAATAAATGTACAGAAATAAGAACAATAATAATAGACAAATATTTAATCATTTAGTCATTTTTTTTGCATTTTTTATGGAAGATTGAAGAAAGATAAATAAAATTATTAAAATAGTAGAAATAATGAAAAACTTTCTTTTGAAGGAAAATAAACAAAATAATAAGAAGAAGAGGAAAAAGAAAAGAAATAAAAGTTGAAATCTCAACATACTAAACTCACTTGTTGTTGAGGTATGGATCATTGGGACCAAAACCTTACCATACACCTCCAACTAAGTTAAAGTTTTTTGTGTGTTGGATTCTTGGTATTGCAAAGAGAAAGTTGAAGATTTAGGGGTTGTTAGAATAAAAGATAAAATAGATGTTGTTAGAAGAAAAGATAAAATAGATGTTGTATATCTTTTCTTTTTATTTTTTTTAAGAAGGTATGAAGGTTAAAAGAAGTAGGGGGAATGGAATTTAGAGATTTAGATGAAGAAGAGAGGATATGAATGTTGTAAAAATTTCTAGGGTTTTTTGTGTGACATTTTCTTTATGTTGTGTTGTGTGGATGAAGAAGAAGGGGTTATTTATAGCAAAAAATGTTTGTTCAAATGACTAAAAATTCAAAATGGTGGGATTTGTTTTAATTTGAAATAATGCCAACTTTGGCATACAACTCAAAATGGCATATAGCCTTTATTAACAAAAGTAAATTAAAAAAATTACCATATTTGGTATTTCTCCAATACCTTAGTTAGACTAACTAATTGATTTAGTTACTCTAACCAAACTATCCACAAAACTTTAAAAGCAATTAAATAATATTTTTTTTTAAGAAAAAGGTAGTTAATCACAAAATTCAAAATAAGCCAAATTAAGGTAAAAATTAACCTTAGCAATTAAATTAATTTTAAATAAGATCAAACAAAATTAGGTGGCTACACGTACAAACACAGTTTTGTTTTTAGTCTTGTCAGATTCCCTTTCTGAAAAAACCCAATCCTCTTTTGTCATCGCATCTTTTCCCTTGGCTGAGCAAGTCATCTAATTTATGAGTTCTACTTGTCAGCATTTTTATAGATTTGGAAAGCTCGTCAAACTTATTTCTTATTTCTTTTAATTCAGCTTTTAATGTGACTATTGAGGATAGAAAACTTTGGTTCTTAAAGATACCGTATCCTGTCTTGCTAGTGTGCAATTGTAACTTGATCTTCCGCCCATTTTCTTTTTAGTGTGCTTTCGCTGATAGGTTCGTTTGACACTGGTCCTTGCTGCTCAAGCACCTGATGGTTTACACTTTCCATTGCACCTTCTTTTGTTGAGGAGATAGTGATTAATGCTCTTCCAACTTCTTCTTCATCACTTTCTGAATAGTCTTCATCATCTGAAAGTGTTACTACTAGGATTTTCTTCTTACGTTTGAGATATGTTGGGCATTCAGTTTGAATGTGTCCAAACCCCTCACACTCATGACATCTAATCCCTTTACCGTTTTTTTCAAACTTTAAAGACCCATACTCATGATCTCGTCTCGTTCGTGATCTTTTCTTCTATATAGTCCAGGTGAGGAGAATGAACTAGATATTCTAGGGTGATATGTCGAACTGGAGTGGATATTGCTCCTTTGACAGCCGACATGCTTATGAAACTGACTCTTAAGTTTGGCTACCTGCTTTGTTAGTAACTCAATGGATTCAGCTACAGATTCTTCATTAGTAGACACCTTGGACTCTTCTATCACTTCTTCATTCACAGAGGTTAAAGTAATCCCAATTTTCCTTTTACTCTCACTTTCTCCCAAGTGTAGTTCAAAGTTCGCAATGACCCGAACAACTCATCTAGCTTCATTTTTGGCAGATCATTAGCTTCTTCAATTGCAGTGACTTTCATATTGAACCTGGATGGAAGAGACCTAAGGACTTTTTGAACGAGTTTTGAGTCAGACATCTTTTTTCCTAATGCATCTGATTTGTTTATGATGTCAAGTACTCGGACATTAAACTCAACAATTGTCTCATCTTCTGTCATTTGAAGTGCTTCAAAACGTGATGTCAGAATTTGCAGTCGTGACATTTTCACCTTTGATATTCCTTCATAGGCAACCTTCAGGATATCACATGCTGCTTTGGCCGACTTGTAGGTGTTGATTAATTTGAATATGTTTTGATCCACAACATTAAATAACTCATTTAGTGCATGTGAATTGCCAAGGGCCGCATCATCTTCTTCGCTTGTCCACTTCAATTCAGACTTTTGTGTAACTTTACCAGTTTCATCCTTTTCATTGGGATGCTCCCATCCTGAAATAATGACTCTCCAACTCCTCATGTCCAGAGACATAAGAAACGCCTCCATACGCGACTTCCAGCATCCACAGTTTCCTCCGTCCAGTACAGGTGGCCTAGTCGTTGAGTTTCTTTCACGAATTTCATCCATGATAATCGATTATTAACCGAGCTTTGATACCAATTGAAAAATAGGCGGTTCTCAGATAAGTAAAACAATTGTAACCACAGTTGTGCACAAACAATGAAACTAGAGTAACATGAAAGGAAACAAACAACACATCATCATTTGTTAACCCAGTTCGATGAATACTCATCTACATTTGGGGGCTGTTTGCCCAGGATAGAAGATTTTATATATTGTGCATGTAATAATTGTTGAATACATAGTTCTGGCTGAAGGTACAACACTCTACACATTTATCACCATGATGTCCCTAGAACTGACTCATTAGAACTAAATATGTGAGAACATAATAGTCATGACTCATAAGAAGAACAAAATATCTCCCCCTTAATCTCAGATTTATGGATGATGTATTCAACTCAAGACCCGAACGACTTAATGATTCCCTATCTATTTATCGTATTATTTTCCATGAAGAACTACAACGAAAAACTTAACTTACCGTCAAAAGCTTTTATACTTTTTCTTCCTTGCTTCAAAACTGCATAACTTCTCACACAAGATTTTACCAATATAGAAGGAATAAATCCTAACCATCTATGACCATCCTTGAAAAAAAAATCTTGAATAAATCCTAACCATCCTTGTAAAGAAAATCTCTTTACCAACTCCATAACCAATTAATTAATTAGTTTGTGGTAAAATAAAGTAGGTGGGACCATTAACTAACAATATGTATTTCAAAAGTTCTTTGTTATAGCAGTTGTTTAGTCATTGTAAGATTGTTCAATAGAGGTCCCTTCTCCTTTTAAGTTATCTGTAAATTTGAGACTCCCTAGAAATTAAACATAGTTTGGCCTTAGTCTCATAAGCTAAGGCATAGGCCACCTTTGCTTCCATGGCCGAGGAAGGAATTTAGGCCAACTAGCCTGATTTTCACTTTTCCGTCACTTCATTTACGTCACGCCCCAAATACGAAATCTAGATTTGACAATTGATGGTTCTTGCCGGTTCCTCCAACTTGACAAACGTTGTTATTGCTTCTCTCAAAGGCCTTCTAAAAGTAAAGGGAGGTGCATAATGTCATTATTGCTTTTTGTGTCTTCAAGATTTCTATCATTTAGATGTGATATCAGTTCATTCATGTGTCTCTCTCCTAAATTCAGAACCGTACACTTTAAGTATTTGGAGTATGGATAGATTTTGAATTAACTTGCTTCAATGTAACCTTTAGTGTGTTATTTTCTGTCATGAGCTTTCTACTTGGGTCCAAAATTACTCATTAGGCAAATTAAGTTATGACGTGCGTGATATGTGTGTGCGCGCAAACAGAAGCGAGTCTTCTTTAATCATACAAGTACAGTTGGACTTGTTTTGTATTGCTTTACAAATTTGTATTTAAATACAATAATCATTTTTCTATTTTTGTTCCACATTCATAATGAACAAGTATCTCATATATCTTTCACTTGACATAACACTAAATACTCTACATTTCAATCATGGCTCTTAAAATTTCAAGGTTTTACTTTCACCTTTGAATCTTAAATTTTATTTCAAAATAAGCTTCCGTCGAAATCTTTTGTTACAGTCGGTGAGAAAAATGTGATGACAGCGACTTTGTAAAATAGTGAGACATGTGCGAGAAGTTAGCACATTATATTTGAATTATTATCCTATATCTTATTATGTCTTTATGGTTCAAAAGTTTCATTTTATACATCTACTAGACATATGTAAACAAAATTTTGACAAGAAACTGAGACCCTCTTTGTGGTATTTATTTTATGTTCTTATTATAAACAAAGCTTTGGAATAGAAAGCAAGCATTTGAATCTATATTCCCTAAGCCAAGGTTGCAGCTTCCAATAGCCAAATATAGGAACTCTGCAGTTGACCTCGCGCCTCCACGGCACAACAGGGCCATGCTCTGTCTTTTTCTTTTTCATGAAACCACCACCTATGGATGTTCCATAAGAATATCTCTCAACCTTGGCTGCTCCGCTCTAAATAACTCTTCACGAAAAGCTCTTCGAAGGAAAGGTATTTGAATTTTTCTGGTCCCTCTCATGCAGCTCAGGTCTCCAGTCAAGATCTGAACCACCTGCATATCACATGTTTGGACAGTAATTTTTCTTGGGCTTTTGGTTGGAGTCCAGAGTATTTTGATATCACAAACATCAGAATTAAAGCAAGCTTCAAATGAAACATATCCGATAGATTGGACCAAATCAAAATGTTTCAAAATCAAACTAACAGAATACTAAATGCAATATCTAATTCCAACTTAATTGGTTGTTAGATATATAAGAAGGGTGTAATTAATTTGAGAATAATAAAGACAACAACATGCCTGACTCATACAAGGTCTCCGAATTGAGGATTGCTGTATGCATAAAGAAGCAGCAAGAAGAACAAGATTCATCTGCCGTGAATTATAATTTATTGTAAAAGGATCAACAAGTTCTCTCACATTGTTCTTCTTCAGCAACGGCTTTGCCTGATGAAGGTAGAAAAAATCTGAGTTAATCGGTGCCCATCCATTCAGATGATTGAACAAAATTAACTTTGCAACCTTGTTGCATAAAGCGAGTACTCAAGAACTCACCCACAAAACAAGACTTTGCTGAGAGTAATCAAGAGCACGACGTCCAGTAACAAGCTCCAATAGGACAACTCCAAATGCAAAAACATCAGTTTTTTCATCTACTATACCATGTGATAAATACTCCGGAGGTAAGTAGCTACAAAGACAGGAGGAGGAGGAATAAGCTAAAAGTTGATATATATGTAAGACTCACACTACTGGTAAACAAGAGAATGGCATATAAGATTCACAAACCCAAATGTGCCTTCAAATTTTGATACTATATGATGAGTCCATTGCTTTGGCAGCCACTTTGCAAGCCCGAAATCACAAATCTGTTCAACAATTTTTGTTTTGGACTTAATACCATGTGAGGAGCAGTAAATGATGGATAATATGATATTCATTAAGGTCAGAAACATTTAAATACCTGAGGCTCAAAATCTTGAGTGAGCAAAATGTTAGCGGCCTTAATATCTCTGTGGATAATTCTTCTTTGACATCCTTCATGTAGATATCTTAAACCCTCTGCGATTCCAATGGCTATTTTATACCGAATGTTCCATTCCAGCTTCTCCTTTAAACCTAGAGAATAGCCAATATGTTTAAAATTACTTGAAAAAAAGAAAAGAAATATATCATTTAGCAAATGATAATTACCATGAAGCGTAGAAGCTAAACTCCCATGAGGAAAAAATTCGAGAACTAAATGCATTCCACCTTGGATTCCATAGCCAATTAACTTGGCGGTATTGGGATGGTTGAGATGGGCCATTATTCCAAGTTCAAGTAAGAAATCACCAACATTCTCATCAAAACTTCCTCTAGTCAGTCTCTTTATGGCCACAACTTGTCCGCTCTTCAAACATCCCCTGTAAACCTCAGCATAACCCCCTTTTCCAATCACATTTTCTACACCCAAAAAGAAAAAACACACAAGTCGCTTACCAATTATGCTAATATTATTTAAAAAAACATGATGTTTAATTTTTAGGTGTGAACGGACCGGGGCTGAAACAATTGGTCGCAGCCTCGAGTTCTCGCAGAGTGAAATTCTTCCATGGCGAGTTAAAGTTGCAGTCATCGGAATCAAACCCAAAGTGAAGATGCAGAGTCTCTCTCATACTGTTGCTCAATCTTTTGGATAGCTTTAGCACACTCTGAGGATGCAATTTACTTACAGGCTTCCTGGATTTCGACCTCAATATTTTGAATATTCCACGCCAAAAGGAACCTGCTGGTTTGGCCAACTCAGAAGAAGTTGATTCGGGTCCTGAGCTCCTAAAGTAGTCTTCTAGAACTCCGGTGGGTGAAAACGAATTTACCTTCTCCTTCATAATTCAGAAAATAAAAAGACCCTACCAGAGAGTGAGAGACAAGAAAGAAAGCATCGTCAGGATATTGGACATTCTTCACATTCACACAAAGCACTCTTAAATCACAAATTGAAGTTGATGGGTGAAAGCAATCATGAATTGACCCAAAACTCACCTCACCTAAACCTACCACTTCAAATTAAGCTCACTGTCAAACCATTGAAACTTCTTTTCAAAATAGTTCCAAGCCATTTTAAAAGAGTTGCTAGAAATCAATGTTATCACATTCTGATCGATAGAAATTCAAAACTCTTTTGAGATACAATTGAAAGATGAGCAATTTGAAAACTCGAGACATATAAAAATGCTTGAAAATTTCGTAAAAGTAGCTCTTTAAATCATAAATATATCTTGGTAAAAATCATAACCAAAATCTATACCAAAATTTTTGTCCTAGGCATATAGTTTCAATATACACAATACAGGAATCTCTTGCATTCTATGTCAAGTAATTTAATTTCCAAACTCATAGTAGAGCAAATCTTTGTCCTACTATGTATCGGGTAATATCTAGGTGCATAACATAAAAGCAATTTCTGTCGTACTATATATCGAAGTGCTCTCATGAGTGCATAACAAAGTAAATCTATGATCTAAGTGCACACAGAGCGGTACCTAATTAATGTGCAAAGCACTCCTACCACACGATCTAAAGTCTTTATGTATGTCGATGTGGGTCCCAAAGGTATATCTTTCTAATTCTCTGACGTACTCTGGAAAGACCTTCACTTAGTATTTACGGGTGAGAGAAATTCACTTAGTATACCGATAACCACCTTGGGCAACATTTTTCAAATCTTAAACTCTTACCACATGTTCTCTTAATTAATCTGTGATTATCTTCAAATTTCTTTCAAAAAACATAAAAATATTTCAAAATTCTCAAATGATCACACAATATCTCAAGCACTTCTAGAACAAAAGTCGTAAACTTTTTGATAATTCATAGCCAGCAATTTCGAAGAAAATCTCACAATTTCTCTAAAAGCCTACGCAATATTACATTTCTTAGAATGTCCTAATCTTGGCCTCACTGTTCATGGCCACGCTATCTCTTTCTCTCGTTCGTTTATAAATTCATGCTTCATTGTAAAGAAAAAATAACTAATTAACCGACTATGTCTTTTGGCATGAAATTCTTAGTCTCCCCCTTTTAATTCCTTGTTTGTTACTCAACATCCAAGCCATCTTTGAGCAATAACGCTGATGGCACACCATCCATGGAAATGGAAGCTCTGAGCAAAACATAATAATGAAAGTCTCCAACGTTTACATAACTTCTCTAATCTTTTAAATTTGTTAAGAAACAACTTACTCGATCTGTTTGAATTTTCTTCGTATAAATAGCAACTTCCACCCTCTCTTTCCAGCAGTTCATCACCTTCTCCAGTGACGACTCTCTCAATTTCCTCTTTCTCCTCCAAAATACTTCTTAGCAGATTTCTTCTTTTTTTTTTTCATATTTGAATTAAAAATATATATACTTCTTTTCCAATTCTAATATATACAAAAATCTCATATCCTTTTTACTTCTTTTCTAATTTTTTTCCCCTAAGCTTTCTTCTCACATAAAGTATAAAAAATGAATCACCAACGTAACGTACAATAGATATCCAAATAAGTGAACAACCTAAAAGTGGAATGTACCTTGAAGAAAAAGGGGAAGAGCTTTCAGATATTTGGCATTGGAATGAGCACTAGAAGAGGACGTAAAGAGAGGAAGAGATGAGAACTGGAAAAATATCCAGAAAGGTGTTAACTCCAACTCCTCAATCTACGGTTCTGCTTCAAGAAATAAACAATGTCTCTTTCTTTCTTTCTTTCTTTCTTTCTTTCTTTCTTTCCATTCTTGTTGCCAATAAGCAAAATTTAAGCTATAATGTGAAGAATCGAAATCGTGAATTCTAAGATTTCGTTTAGGAGTAATCATCACAGATAATCATGAAAACATATCCCAACATTTTGTCCTGGCCGATGAGAGTAAAAAACACTCTTTTAGGGACATTTAAATTAACATCATTTTAACAGAAGATTTTTTTTAATACATACATCTATGTCAATTTTATATTATAATTAAGATTATTCAATACTTCAATTATTGATAGTAATTTTTTTTTTACTTTGTTAAATTAAATTTTGATGAACTCAACTCTAGATAGGTTAACTAGTTTCTATGAACATTAAATTAAATTATTATTAATATATGTAAAGATATATACTAAGCAATAACATCGATCATGTTACATTTTTTACGATTAGTTTCTTTTTATTTTAAAGAAAGATAAAATATCTTCTTTTATATTTAAAGAAAGATAAAAGTTTTTCTTTTATTTTTTAAGATCTTTTACAAATAAGAGGTATGGAAAATTGCAGAGGGTAGCTTTTATATTTAGGCTCTAAGAATTTTATGCCTATAAATAAGAGGTATCGTCCTCATTTGTTAAAAAAGCAAAGCAAGCAAGCAAACTAAACAAAGAGGAAAAAAATAAAACAAGAGAGTTTAGAGAGAAACTTTAAGTAAGGTGAGTGAGTCTTTTGAGAGCAAAAGAGTGTTCTCTCCAAAAGTATCATTTGGAAAATTGTAGAGGGTAGTTTTTTTAGAATAGTATATAGGAAATATGGTATATGGTTCTAGGATTTTGCAAATATGGCAAAATTTTCATTTATTAAAATATTTTTACATAACAAATATGACACGCAATTTTAAAATTTTCCTTCTTGAAAATATTTTTCATATTAAATTTGTTATTATTCTTAAACTACCCTTCAAGATATTCTTCTCTCACCTTTTAAGCTCCGTCATCATTTCTTTTACACAATTTGTTCTTCCTCATCCGTAGATTTCAATTGGTTTCAGAATCGATAAAGGGGTCTTCATTTGTAAATCATTTGTCAAGTTGTTTAAAACTCATATGAGGATGGATTTCTAATTTTCATTTTGTCCTTCATTTTTATTGATTATTTCGATTTTGTCCTTGTGGTTTTAGGTGTTTGATTTTTTGTATTTTTCGACAATTTAAACAATTTTTAAGTTTTATTTATAGTTTTGCTTTTTATTTTTTTTATGTATTGTTATTAGGCATCCACAAATTAATCCCTTTTCTATTGTACTAATCTTGATTTAAAGATACCAACGGTACATTCATTAATTGCAATATGATATATAATAGTTGTTGATTTGAGGAATTTAACTTCAACTATGATTGTTCTCTACTTTCTTTGATGTGAACTTTGAAGTTGAATCTAATTTTAAATGATTTTGTTTTTTCTTTATGAGGTTTTGGTTTTACTTTGTGTATGAGTTTGGATCTAGGAAATGTATTGACGGGGGCAAAAAAAATATGGAAAATAAACTACATAGGTAGGACTTGAACATTGGTGAGAAGGGAGGCTAACAATAAGAATAACCACTAAGCTAATGAAAAATATTAATAATTAGGTAGTTTTCTTTATATATATATATATATATATATTATATAAAGACAATAAAGTTGAGGGAGGGCTCGAGCCTCCCCCTCCCCCTCGAGCCTATACTAAATCCACCGGTGAGCGTTGTGATGTACTTATATTATATATATTAGTAATTGACTGATATACTTACTACGTGATTATGATTTATTCAAAATTTATGCAATTCATTTTAGTTATAGTTAAGTATGTAATAAATTTTGTATCAAGAGTATCGATTGTCTAAGTCAGCACGTTATTAAGTGTATGAACGATATAACTTAGTGGATCATTGTCTAGTATATTAACAATATATTAGTAAAATATATCAACATATTAGTAAAATGAGTCATTATTAAGTATATCAATCAAGTTTACAAATGTATATCAGTAATGTATTAAGTGTATCTAGGACTTGATCAAGTATATTAAATGTATTTTGCGAATCGAGTGTATCATTAAAGAATACAAAATTGATTTGCAATACATCAAGTATATCAAACAGATCATGTGTATCATGAACTATTTTGTCTTGGTGAGTTTATCCACATCACCCAAATACCATTGTGTCCATTAGAAAAATGAGATAGTCCAAACAAAAAATTCATAGTTATATGCTTCCGCTTCTACTCTGGTATTGGTAGTGGATTAAGAAGTCCTCTTGGCTCTGTCGAACTGGCTTAACTTGTTGACAGATTAATCTATCCACATACTCATCTATCTCTCGCTTCATTCTAGGGCCACCAATTAATATATATTATTGTCAGAGTTCTATACATCTTGGTACTACCTAAATGCATAGCATATGTGCTAAGCTATGAGCCTCTTTTAAGATAGCCCTCCTTCGGTCTCTGATACTCGAAACATATAGTCTACCCTACTTTACTATGGCTTGATCTGTTCTTAGCTCAAACTCTACCTTCTGTGGCCTTGCTTGGACTTTCCAAGCACTTTTTGCATATGACTATCTTCAAATTGTCTTCTCACAATTTCAACTACTAGAGAAAACCTAACTTAAAACTGAGCTAACAAGCTCCCTGAACTCTCTGCAGATACCGCTGCTTTAGAACTCTTTAGCTCTCTCAACAAGGATTCTCGAATGTCACACAAGGTACTCTTCGAAAGTCTCCACTTCTTACTCAACGCATCTGCCACAAAGTTAGCCTTACCTTAGTGGTACTTTATAGTGCAGTCGTAGTCTTTAATGAGTTCAAGCCACCTGATCAAATATATATCTCAAACTCTTATGATATGTGAAAATTTGGCACTTCTCGCCAAATAGATAATGTCTCCAATTTTTCAAAGCCAACACCACCACTGCTAACTCAAGGTAATGGGTAAAACATCAAAAAGCGTGGGCAAAAGAAAAGACAACAAGGTTTTGACCACTTTGTTGCCCACCCATTTGTAGAAGGCTTTGCCCATGCATTTTTTTTTTTAAGATTTGCTGATATTTTTGAAACAATCAAAGGATACAGTTGGAATCTGAGATCCCCTTAATCAAGTGGTGGCACCAGTATTTGAAGAAAACGTAATGTCATGTGGTATAATAGGAACAACGCCGCGACACTGACCAACAATTTTGTGTGAATCATCTTCATTGCATGACCTTTTCGTGAATTCGATAGCTACTTGCATTACAGCATCGCACACAAAGTTGTAAGGCTCCACGGCGTTGCAAGGCAAAGGTTGTTTAAGCCTTTTTTTGCCCTTTTGTCTCCTGTTGATGCAATTTGACTTCGTTTTTGTCCAATTAATTAAGCTCCAATTTTGTCATCAATGCAGATTCTACACATGATTTACTCAAAACCTACAAAATAGTCAAATTGAAATTTAAAATTGTAGAACGAATGTCCCGAATTAAATGCAATTCGATAGCACATTCTCTATGCTATCAATTGTTTGAAACTCCTCATACTTCATAGTTCCTTGGAGTCCACTACTCCAGAACGCGTTGTCCCAAATGTGGTCAAAAAGTTGAAAATTTCAATGAGTAGGTTTATAGTTTAACCTTTCTGATATATATTTGAGGTTCACCGGAGAATATGATGATTCTTATTAGGTTTCATACTTGAGATTTTTTGTCGTATAATTTCAACTCAATGGGAATGTGAAAGGAATTGGGATGGATGAAGTTGTACTCGACCATAAAAGAGATGAGATCATAGAGCGAGACCATCATTAAAACATCAAGATGTACTCAAATGAGTGATAATTGCTGTTGCCTTACGAATGCAATAATGATTTACACATTCTTTGCTTCCCCACTCATAATAAATAACTATATCAAATATCGTTCACTTGAAATAAAAGTAAATTATACAAATAATATTAATCCTAAACTTTTGGTATATTTCAATCATGCTGCCAATTTTTCAACGTAGAATCACCTTAAATTTTATTTATATTTAATTAAGAAAAGTTTTTACCAAATATAGCAAAATTTTTTGTTATATTTTATAAATATTTTAATTAATTTTATTAATTTAAAAATGTCCCAGATAATTAATTTAAATTGAGATAATATTACTCTTAAAATATTATTTCACTATCATGCCTTTATTAAAACAAATGCCTTATCAATATAAACAAATTTTAAAATAAAGTTCATCATCCACCTATCCCACTAGATGTTAACGATAGTTAGTGGATTATTAGATGTTGAGATTTAACAAAATAATTACATGTTGCATGTAATTAGTCTATTTAAGGGATAATTTTCATTTTGATGAGGATTTTAGCTATTTGGTAATTTGAATTACAAATAAACCTAAGATGCTCTCAAATCTCGAACTTAATTTCCACCTCCAAATTCCATCTCTCTCTATTTTTTTCCTTCACTTAACGGGTCCCACAACCCGGTTCTAGGTCCGGAGAATAACGGGTTAACACTAGTGATATTCCCGAGTTCGTTATCGTGAGAAGATTTGGAGGATCGGAAGCTTCTAAGAATTTCTTTTAACCCTAATTAGTGTAAATCTAAAATTTTGCTTATTTTGTAAATATTTTAGTTAAAATGTAATTTTAATTTAATTAAACTAAAATTGTGGCAAGTCTCGTGACTCTCCCCTTCCAATGCCAATATCATCTTTGACGAATTCATCATTGAATAGTAAAAAAAAAAAAAATCGATACCGTTAACGAAATTATATTAATTTTAGTAAATAGTATTGCAGTATAAATAATTCTACAATTTTCTTAGGGTGTGTTTGGATTATATTATTAAGTGATTAAATTAAGAAATAAGTTGTTTTGAAAAAAAATATTATGTATTTGGCAAACCACCTAAAATAAATTTTTAAATAATGAATTTATAGAATAATGTGGTTTAGGATAAACACCTAAAACCAGCTTTTAGAAAATTAAATTTTGTATGTTTAATGGTTAATGTCCCTAAGTTAGTCATTTTTGTGACCGTTGTTAACTTATTTTTGTCAATTGTTTTATGGTAATCGTTACTGGTCAACTTTTGTCAATTGTTTTTCTATTTTTGTTATCGGCCAACTGCCAACGATTTTTTTTTGTAATTGTCATTGTTTGACTTCCAACTACCATTGTCGCCAACATCATTTTAGAATATATATATATATATATATATATAAATCTTTTACTCTATTACAAATCAAACAAAATTGTCAAACATGTTTTTTTAAAGAGTTTTTTAAAAAATTATTTAAATGAAAATACATTTTTTAAAAAACATTTTTTTTCTTAATTCATTCCAAACATGCCCTTAATAAAATTATATTGATGAATCATACATTTTTATAAATTCTTTCTCACTACGGAAAAAGAAGATTAAATTGGTATGCAAAATGCATTTAACCTGAACAAGTTGTAGGATTGGTATCCAGGGTGAACAGGGTTTATTTAAATTATGAGCAAGAGGGTAGAAATCAGTGTTGATATAGTTTTGAAGCTTAGTCGAGCAAACATGAGGTCAAATGAAGCCATATATGCTTATGTTGTGGCGCCCCACAGTGCCACGCGCGACACTATAAGGCAGAGAGGGCATTAAGCTCTGCAAAAGCATTGCAGCGCCGCCCTAGAGCGCCATGGTGCCCCGAAGTTTCTACACTTGAAAATTTCGTCTGGTGTCACGGTGCTATGTCGCTTCTATATATATCTTTTTTCGCGGCCCTGGAGCGCCATGGTGCCCTGAAGTTTCTACACTTGAAAATTTCTTCTGCTGTCGCGGTGCTATGTCGCTTCTATATATATCTTTTTTCGCAGCCATGTTTCCACACAGTTCCGATCATACTTCTACTGTTTTCTCTCTATTTTCCAAGCTCTAAATTTTTTAGTCTGTTTTAGTTCCCAAACAATTCCTCATCATCGAAAACTATGTAGATGAGAGACTAAGATACAATTGTTCTAGTTTGGGGGTTTCTAAAGATCTCCCTTTTATTTCTTAGAATTTGTGAGTTTGAACTTATTTCAATTATATATTTATGTTATTGAATGAATTTTTATTATATGTTATTCAATTATGTTATTGAATGAATTTTTATTATATGTTCAGATGCATGGGGAATATATGACTTTTGCTTACAATTAGATATTTACTTCATTGATAAAATTTAGTTAGAAGCAGTAGGTTAGGTTAGCTTATTATTCTATTTAGAAGAGGATTGTTCTAACCAAACCTAAAATATAAAATTGGGTCATTCCAACTTTAATCTCTTAAACTTAATTATAATGCGATTAGAAAAAATGACTTAATTA
This sequence comes from Cucumis melo, assembly GCF_025177605.1. Classification (NCBI taxonomy): domain Eukaryota; kingdom Viridiplantae; phylum Streptophyta; class Magnoliopsida; order Cucurbitales; family Cucurbitaceae; genus Cucumis; species Cucumis melo. The sequence goes on along the minus strand of NC_066861.1, from coordinate 82,552 downwards.
ATGCACTTAGAAAAATTCAATTATGCATTATTGTCTTCTTCTTGAATTAGAAAAGTTAGAGCTTTGGAACGATTTTGTTAGCTTCACTAATTAAATTGATTAGGTGAAAACGTTAGAAAGAACTAAATAATGATCCTTCAAAGAAGAAACTCTTTGAGTTAGGGAGGGATTGGCATAACCCAAGCTAGGGTTTCTTTACTTGAATAATATTTACAGTTTTCTTTGTTTCATGCAATTTAGTTTCCTTGCAATTGAGAACGATAATAACCCCCACCTTCCAGTTACCGCTAAGACTAGTGGTTAGTATATAATTTGGTTAAATATTTAATCTGGATTTGGACGATGAAATTTGTCGATCAACCCAATTAAAGCAAAATTGTACTTTTTGCTAAAACTTTCATACAAACTGTCATGCTTACTTTTCTAGTATAAATTTATGGAGTGGTTGAACTCAGGGAAAAAAGAATTATGGAGTATCTTTTGAAATATTGAATCCAACACTCGTAGATTTGAAATTTTTAATTGATGAGCACTGAGAGATGAGTTTTATTTCAAATTCACATTATATATAAAATGGAAAAAAAAAAAAGATAAGAAACAAAGAAGGCTTCAATACCATAAATTCAAAACTCAAAGAGTTAAAACTATAGTTTAAAATTCAGGACCAAATGAAATACTAAACCCGAAATACCTTTTATTTTGTTAGTTTTGTATTTGTAAATTAGACATATGAATCATATATTTTCAATAACTTTTTATTGCATTGAATAAAAATACACATTGAAAATTTTCAAAAAAAAAAAAAATTAAGTAATCGGAATGAATTAAAAACACACACTCCTTGAAGATCAATAATATGTTATGTTAATGTTGAAGTAGTCAATGATATATGTATTTTTTTCCTCTTTTTTCTCCTTTAATTAACTTCAAGATTTATACGTTTAGGATACAATCTTATTATCATTCATCACGGTAAGTAAATGTAAAATTATAATCTCTTAGAATTAATTTCTTCAAATAGAAAAAAAATTAAAAATAATAGTAATGTTGTTTGGAAATTATATATTTGAATCATATAGAAATGGTAAAAAATAGAAAAATTAATAAAATATTTACACTTCTCAATTTCGGGTGTAAATGATTTGTCCATTTTTCTATTTTTTTTTTAGAAAGAAGTACTTGGATCAAATATGCTTCAACAAAGGAACCTTAATAAAGGAAAAAGAATATTTAATTTATTTCAAAATTCAACCCAAAATAAAGGTTCTGTACTACAAAGATATCAATTAGAAGGAAATATTCTTTTTATTTTTTCTCGCAACCAATCATATACAAGAAAATTCAGCTTCTCCAAAATTATGTGATATGTATCATGATAATATCTCAAATGGAGTGAGAAAGGAATGGATGGATCATCTCAAATGGTATATGGTTTTGGTAATGGCAAGTCCTTCACTAAACCACATAGCAAAGTATTGTCTGGAATATTGTACTCGTCTCTGAGGGAGCGAGCTGGTGATTGCACACTCATGTAGAGTTGTTGTCCCAAGTAACGATTTTCTGCCAATTCGGACCTCAAGTTCCACATTCCAGCATTGTCAAATGTAAGAAGTATGGCTGCCCACGACTTAGGGAACACTTGGATTGTATGTCTGCTCACAGCATCAAGAAGATTGTAGTCTGATCGTTTTTCTGGAGTCCATCTCCCAGGCTCAATGCTGTAGAATATTTAAAAAAAATCATTATAGTAATGGCTAAGTTGTATTTTAACACACTAATTGTTCAAACCCACAATACTTACGCCACAGCAAAGAATGAGTAGCCATCCAAATGCCATGACTGGAGGCTCTTCTCGTGGTTCTCAAAAATAATTTCTATGAAGTTGCGGAAAGTTGTATTAACAACATTAGGAGCAACAGTCACAGTGGTTGCACCTTCGGCTAGCCCCTCATCAGAAATGGTGTCGTACTTGAACACCTTGTCAGTGACTCCAAAGTACTCAGCAAGCTTCAATGGAGTTTCAGGATCAACATGTGAGACACCATTGATGGCATATCGTAGCTTACCATCCACCTTACTAGCTGAATTGACAAGCTTAATGGTACGAGTAATGTTGATGGAACCATAATGGTAGGAGCCTTGAGGATTAGGCCTTGCAGCACTGGCAGTGAGGTTCCAACGGAAGGTACGAAATTGATTGAGGGACCAAGCCCAACCCATGGGTGCGTTTGGAAGTTCAGGAGAGGCAGGACCTTTTCCATTGGTATATCGAACAATTCCTTTACCAACAAGAGCGCTCTTAATAAACCTAGTTGATGCAACCATGTAATAATCTTTGGGCTCCTGGTCGGCTGTGACTAGCACTGAAAAGCATTGCCCTACATGGACGTCAAGTGATTTGTAATCGTTTTGCACTGTATGAGAACCCTCCATCTCTACCAACTTCATGGTGTGTCCTTGGAATCTAAAGTTGAGAGATGTCTTGAGACCCACGTTGCAAACTCGATACTTGTAAGTCTTTCCAGGCTTCATGGTGAAGAGTGGCTCATCAGTTCCGTCACCCTTTGCAGTCTTTCCATTGATGAGGACACCGTCGGGTCTAGCAATGGAGCGACCGCTATCCAAAAATTGCTTGAGTGTGGTGTGACTCTTGGTGTACCAATCACCAATAAGGACAGTGTAATCATCTTCAGGGTCAGCATAGGGAACAGGAATGAGTAAACGACTATTCACACGGAGGCCACCAAAGCCTCCGGCTGCCCTGTGCATGGCAGTTGATGGATAGTAGAAGAAGCTTCCAATTTGGTCCTTAACTTGGAAATGGTAGGTGAAGTTCGTTCCCGGTGGGATTGGGCAATTGGTTCCAAGTAGCCCATCTTGCCAAGAGTTCTTCCTGTGCTGAATTCCGCTCCTGCAAGTGCCATTCCAATTTATTAACAAGTTAAAAGCTAGTTACATTAGTAAATATAATGAGAATATAAGTGGCAGTTCCATATATATACCAATGTAGAAGGAAAGGTTCGTCGAGGTTATTGAAGACGTTAATGACTAAGTTATTATTGGTTGTGGAGTTTATATTAGGTCCGGGGAATTGACCATTGATAAGAATGCCTTGTTGGGGAACGCCCAAGGGAGAGATGGTGCCATAGGTTACATTCCATGTGAAGAAGAAATAAGGATCTTCACCACGGACCATCGTCGTCATTGCTGCAGCCGAGAGGCAAAGCAGCGTGGTAAACATCAACCCAGCCATCTTCTACCTCTCCCTTCTTTTCGTCTATATTTTTCAAATCACTGCTCTTATTCTCGAGCAGGCTATGTATATCCAAGATGGGTTGTTGTCCGTTCCCTGATGGCTAAACCCTTCCAATCCTTCATTTATATACAATTTCTCAACCATTTCCGATTCCAAGTTTTTCTCCAACTCCTCCTACTTTCTAGCCTTTTATGTTTCCCTACCGATCGTTTTTTAGAAGAATGCAAGCATTCCTATCCAAACAAAATGTCTCGTCCCATATTTAAATTTGTGGTTGACCAAGCCTCCAAAAATAGTGGAGTAAAAGAGACATGTGGACAATTTTATCTTTATTATTTTCCACTTGACCTAAATTATGTTTATTAATTTTTGGGAAAATTACCTTTGTCCCATAGTAGAATGTTTAGTCTCCAAGTTTTAAAAGAATAAACTCATTTAGTCCACGAGTTTTCAAAATATATCTTTTTAGTTACTGAATTTTTAAAAATTAGCTTACCTCTCAAATAATTTTATACTTTTAATTTAAATAATTATATGACATTTTAAATTAGAAGAATAACTTCTAAAAAATTATATCCTTTCTAAAAAAGTTTTTAAAACTTTAAATATCATATAATTATTTTTAAAAAATCAAACATAAAATACATTTTAGGGCCTTATAATAAACCTATTTTTTAAATGACTAAAAAGATACTTTTTTTTAAAACTCGAGGACCAAATGAGTCTATTGTTATAAACCTAGGGACTAAAGAGGTCAATTTTTGAAACTCATAGATCAAAAGCACATATTCATCAAACTTAGGTACTAAAAATGTAATTTTCCCTTAATTTTTTTTAGAAAAAAGTTGAGAAATGTGAGACGAATTATTCAAACTAATTTATACCCATTTGTAGTAAAACTTTTGTGTTTCTAGATTACTTTTTACCGATTCAATATAACTACTATATTAATAATGATATATTTAAGGAAAACGATTGTAAATGATAAAATAAGTACTAAGAAATAATATAGCAAAATTTTCGTTAGTTAGACTTGTATCGGTGCCTATCATTGATATAAACTAAACTCTTATTAAATTTTTTAAACATTCTAGTTTATTTTACTAATTTTGAAAATGTTTCGATAATTTAATGGAGCAATTACTAGACAGTAGTTATATTTTTTCAAAGTTGACCATTTGTTCTCTCCCTGACAATTACTTTTTAAGAAAACTAGTATTTAACATGTGCGATGCCCATGATACTTCAAATATTTTTCAATATCATGATCTGTCACATTCATATTTGAATTATATTTTTTTTTCTTTTTAGATTCTCTTTGAAAATTTATATATGCAAAGATAATTTAAGAAGTAAAAAAAATTGCTAAAATAAGAGAAGGGTTAAGATTTTTGTATTTGAAAAATAAGATTTCATGTACCTTTAATAAACATCGAAAAAAATTAACCTAAAAGGAAAAAGGGAAAAGGTGAGAATGTTAAGATTTTTGTATTTGAAAGATAAGACTTCTAAGTAATTTAATGAGTTCTATAATACATAATATTTAAAAAAGAAAAAGAGATGGTAATCAACACAAAATTTCTTAAATTATGAAAAATATTTTCTTTAAAGATAAGTTACTTTGATTCTAAAATATATCATAAAATAAAGTACTTCACATAATTTATTATTATTGTAGCAAGAAGAAGATTAGTATATCAACTAAAAGAAAATGAAAAACATAAAAACATATTTGTAGTTACAAAGTAATTAAGCCTATATCATGGTGTGCTAGCTCATCTTTCTTTAGTACAAAAAAAGAACCAAGTCAATAATGAAAATATCATAACAAAGAAAACATTCATATTGATGGTCTACAAAGACACAAAAATAGTCTTCAAACCTTTTTTTCTAAAAATAATCTTCTAATTTGCAAAATCATTCCCCAAACATTTGGTAGCATGAGAGGAAGAGATACATAGTTACTAAAAACTCTTGAAGTGCAATGCGAAAGTCCTTAATAATTTTTGTCTTTGTCTGCCAATCATGTAAAAAAGAATTTTCTAGAGGAAAAAGTGTAGATGAAGGAACAAAAAAAAGGTCATTACCTATCATTCTTTAAATTAAAAAAGGAATTTCAAGAGAAATTAGGTTGTATGCAAAAGAAACCAAGAGAAGACAAGTTTTGAAAAATGTAGTGAAGAAGACTCCTTTTACAGTAATAAGAATGACATTACAAAACTACTAAAATTCCAAAACTTTTGAAATTAATGTAATTATAAATTAAAGGTAAAATCATAATTTTAGAGTGTTTTTCTTTTTAGATATAAATAGATAAAGAGATTTCATATTAATACATTATTCACATTTGATTACATTTAATGATAATTAATAATTAGAAATCATTTTTATTAAGGGGTCTTTTCAAAAATAGAACAAAGCGACAAAGTCTTTACACTGTATAGAACAATTTCGAAAACAGAAAAAGCCTAGGGTCCACCGTATAAAATACCAAGAATGTCCTGTCAACTATGCCGTCAACAACGTGTGCGTAATATATTTGCGATCGTTTAGACTTAGCTATTTTTTTATACACGATTGTTTAGATATGACTACAATTTATTTTTTTTCAATTCTATCGTTTAATTTTGTTACACGATCGTTTAATTTGGTTACGTTTAAACGACGTAAAAAAAGAAGAGGAAAAGAAGAAAGACGATGGAAAGAAATCACAACATAAAAAAAAAAAAAAAGAAATCGCAAAATCAGAAAAGAAGAAAGACGATGGAAAGAAGTCGCAGCGAAAAAAAAAAAAGAGGAAAAAAAAGGAAAATGATGGAAAAATTAAACAACCTAAAAAAACAATTGGAAAATAAGAAAGTTGATGGAAAGAAATCGCAGAAAAAAAGAAAAGGAAAAGAAGAAAGACGATGAAAGAAATCGCAGCGGTAGATCATGAAAAAAATCGCAGGAAGAAGACGATTTGATCGAGGAAGAGAAGAAATATAGAAGGGTATACCTAAAATATTTAAAAAATGGCTATGAGTTTTGTTACACAGTCCGTAAATAGTTTAGTATTTTTTTTACATTTATAAAAGTTTTCCTTTTATTAATAGAACTCAAATAAAAGGTTAATGATAAAAGAAAGAAAAACTAAAAAAACAATTACAAAAACGTGGATAGTGGTGTGAGATAGCTTTTAAGGATTGATTCAAGTGGTTTAATTATCGATATTATATTTGATTTAAAAATGACAAAATTATTCCATCAAATTAATAATGAAAATGGTTATAAAAAAAAGATAAAATAGGGAGAAAAAGTTTTTCCATATAGAGACTTTTATATATAGTATAGATTAATTCAAACAATTAGAGACGTGTGATATTTAAAAGAAATTACAGATTTAAATCTCTCAAGAACGTTTGCTCTAACTTAAAACTTCTCAACACGAAGCATAAACGAATCTTCTTTCAACTTGTAGTACAAAAATAGTTCAATATTTTTTTGGGGCTTGAACAAAGGATAGATCTTACTAAACATTTAAATCCACTCATTTCTCAACAACAAATAAATTTGAGCAAAGGAAGAAAATTTTGAAATGCATATGGAAAAAACAAAGTCATATAATTAAATAAAATAAGAAAATGAAAATTGCTTAATAGCCTTTCAAATCCTATTCATAAAAACTAGAGGACTAAAAAGGTGCATTTTCCAAACTCAATAAACAAATGAACCTATTTTTCAAGAATCAGGATTAAAAGGAAATTTTTCTCTTAAGAGAAATTAGAGAAAATATCAATTTGCACGTTGAACTATAACACTACAAGAAAAAATATATTTTCCAATGCACAAATTGACTGTCGAGAGACATGACATCGGAAGAAAGCATATCTCCCGATGGGCTAAAGCACGCATCAAGAGTTAGCCATAACTCTTGCCGTCCTATAACATATTCAGGGATTAGTTAAAAAAAATGTTTTCAAAAGGGATGTCGCTGTTAAAAAGTGCGTTGCGACAAGTTAATGTCTATGCCGCGAATTAGTAGTGAACTCCCAACGACGCCCTTCTTAACGGCTTCGGTAGATCCTTTTGAAACCTTGTGTTAGTGATATATAATTAAATTTGCCTTCAACCACTAGCTTAAACTTTTGGTTGAATTGGTAATTTAATATGGTATCAAAGCAGGTGATCCAAGGAGGTCCTGTGTTCAAGCCCCTTCATTGTTGTTTCCTCCCTCGATCATGTGTTCAAGCCCCTTCATTGTTGTTTCCTCACAATGTGTAAAATACCAAAAATGTCTCGTCAACCACGCCGTCAATAACGCGCGCGTAATATATTTGCGATTTATACGCGATCGTTTAGATATGGGCGATCGTTTATGTATGACTACAATTTATATGCGATCGTTTAGATATGACTACAATTTATCTTTTCAATTCCATCATTTAATTTTGTTACACGATCGTTTAGATTAAGGGATCCAAATCTAAATGATTTTTAAAAAATAATTTGGTACACGATTTTTTTAATCTTTTTGATACACGATCGTTTAGATTTAATTACATGATCGTTTACTTCTTTTACACGATCGCTTACATTTGTCTACTCCAATCCAAATAATTTTTTTCAAGATTTTTTATATACGATCTTTTATTTTTTTTACATGATCGTTTACTTTTTTAAACGATCGTTTACATTTGGCTACTTCAATCTAAATAATTTTTTTTCAAGATTCTTTATACACAATCTTTTATTTTTTTTACACGATCGTTTACATTTGACTACTTCAATCTAAATAATTTTTTTTTTCAAGATTCTTTATACATGATCTTTTAGATTTTGCTATTTTGTTGTATACAGTCTTATACACAGTCGTTTAGATTTGGTTACCAAATGTAAACGTGTAAAAAAAAGACGATAGAAAGAAATCACAACGAAAAAAAGAAGAGAAAAAGTAGAAAGATGATGGAAAGAAATTGAAGCGAAAAAAACGAAGAGGAAAATAAGAAAAACGATGGAAAGATGATGAAAAATAAAGAATTGAAAAATAAGAAAGATGATGAAAAGAAATCGCAAAAAAGAAAAAGAGAAAAGAAGGAAGACGAATCGCGAGGAAGAATAGATGGATGGAATGACAAACATGAAATATTTAAAAAATGGCTAGTAAATAGTTTCCAGTTTTGTTACATTTATATAAGTAGTTTCCCTTTGTTTTATTTTTTTTACTTTATTGGTTTTACATATGTATATGTTTAATATTTCTTAATTTATCTTTTCGTTTATTATATTTCATATATGTTTAATATGTTTTATTTTCTTTCCTAAAATTTTGAAAAGGTTCATTCTCTTGAAAATAGCAAATATTAAAACTATTTATAAAATACTAAAAAGTTTGAATCTTTTTTTTAAAATAATGTATTTTAAAAAAATAATATCAAAAATACGGTAGAAGACAAACTATTGAAAAAAATGAGGTAGTTTTGTGGAAGTCGTGTACCCCGTACACGATTTTGTTTGGAAGTCGTAGATGGAGTCCACGACTTCAATGCGTGGACCCCACTTTCGATATTTTAAAATTTAAAGATATTGATATATAATATATATATATATATAATATTTAATACGTGGGCTCCACACGTTTTTAATTTTTAGATTTAAAGATGTTATATATATAAATATATATTTGTGCAGCGATTGAGGCGAGGAGGAAATCGAAAACATAGGGTGGAGGATGGCGGCAAGCGACGGGGTAGGAAAATGGAGACGGCGGTGAAAAATGAATCCTGTCGACAAAAGAATGGAGACCGAACAGATTACATGGACAAAAGAATCTTACAACAAGTTCTGTAGTATTGTCTTTGAAAGAAACAATATACAAATTTGTAAATGTAGGAAAATTAGAAAAATATTGGAAAAATATTATTATTCTTTCAAAAAAAAGAAAAAGAAAAAGAAAAAGGAAATTTAGATATTGAAGAAACGCATTCAGTCGAGAACCACGAGACGTATTATTTAGATATAAAAAAACGAAATGGTAGTTCACCTTGTAAGGTAGGTTAATTTCCACAATCTCCCCAAAAATTTGAAAATACTATAATAGAAAAAAATGCGTTTCCATGTGTGCCACAGATTTCTTCCGCTCCAAGATCTAACTGGCCTACGGAATTCAGAAAGAGAGTAAAGTCATAGTTCTTTTTATTGAACTTGTTTCCCTATTGAGACGCCAAAGTCAACGCATCGCTTCTACTCAACAAAGCCATTTCCTTCAATGGAAAAAAATTTTATCCCGGAAGAAAGAATTGTACCTAATAATGTGAAGCTGTACAACATCGCTCTACATTAACCAGCCGCACCTGAGTACTGAGTAGATAGTTGTAAAAGACAATATTTGCGACATCATAACAGGAGCAGATAGTCAACAAATTCACCAACTCAGCGCTCTAAACCGTCTGCTGATGTCCATCTGCATACTCATCCTACAAAGACTAAACCTAATTAGTTAGAACTTAACAGCAACATGTGGAGAGCGGGGGTGGGTGACGGCAGAGACAATCTACCGCAGGAAAATAAGCTATAACAGAACAAATTCTGAAAAGCAGCACAGAGTTATTGATAGCATCGGTTAAATAACAGTTCAAGCTTTGATGTGCAAAACATCAATACAATTACATGGAAAAACTAAGCCTCCTTCTCAAGTTGACGGGGAAAATACTCAACTCTACAAATTGACCATAGTAAAGAACTTGGAGGAGACAATACTCTCCCAGTTATCTTTTTATGAATGTCAGAGCTAGCTTTCACACCTACTCTATAGTATCAAGGAAACTTGTAGAAACTTGTAGAAACTTATTTCTTAGGTAAGCGGCCACCATGGATTAAATCCATGATCTCTTAACCATTTATTGGAACATGCTCCCCACACAATGCATTTTATCCAAGTATTCCTTTGTATTTGAAATCCCTAGTCTCCTGTCTCCCTAAGTTGGCATCAAAAGAAATAAACACGTCAAAAAAGAACATGTATTACAAATATAAAAGAGGTGAAAATCACTATCAACCCAAAAACTTTAGCTGATAGGTTACGAAAATTTTAATTATATCAATACTTCAACATTTTTCTTCATTTATAGGATCAGAAATTTGTAAAATGTGAACAAGTAAAAATCAATAGTAATTGAAGAGAATATGATTTTATAAGGGTTTGAGCACAACACCTCATGCTCAGAATCGTGTTAAAAACCAATCAACCCAAAAGTACACGGGTAATGTTAAATTTAATCATATCCACACTTCAAAAGTAATAATAAATAAATAAATCCGAATGTTTCAAAAGTCAAAACACAGGCTCTCTGATACAGAAAACTGAACCAATGAACTATTTTATGCATTTGAAAACAAGAAACTACTGGCTTATTTAGAAATTATTAAAGAGATTTGAGGCAGATAAGCCATGATTTCACAATGCCATGGTATAAAGAAAATCTTTAACAATCATTCCTCGTGGTACTATATCTATCATAAAACAAATTTGTAAGCATCCAAAAGTTCTGCCGCGTTTCAACAAAATGTTGGCTGATTTTTAAGCCCGGTTAATAGTCTTTGAACCCTTTTACAAGCATGAAGTTGAGGAAGTTAAGAGAAAGAAAACTAATTGATATTCACTGTGTAGAATAGGCAAAGCATCGTATAGTTCATCTCATCAATAATAAATCTTGTCCAAAAGAAGCTCCTCATGCATGGTATTACCATCCCCTTTTGTCCTGTGTTATGTGGCCTTTAAGACCAAGTTCATATCTTTTTTCAGCGCTCTTACCAAGTCTTTGTTCACTATTTTTAGCATAAGCTTTTTGTCTTTTCTTTGGTCTGCTATCGAGGAGTCAAGTGATATGTGGAAAAGATTATCTCTCAATGAAGGGGAGAATGTGGACTTTGAGGCAGAAGATAACAATGTTCTGTTATCTCAACAGAATATTGCACTATGTTGTGTGGTGAAAGTTCTTATAACTAGGAGGGACAATATCGAAGCTTTCCGGTCTCTTATGAAATCTGTTTGGTGTGTGCATCAGGATACTAGGATTGCTGTGGCCAGGAAGAACATGTTTCTTATTCATTTTAAACATACAGGGGAGAAGACAAGGATTACGAATACAGGCCATGGTCTTTTGCAAAGCTCTAATTATGACGGTTTTCAAGGCCAGGTTCTGGATTCAAATAAATAGCATTCCCTTAGATTGTAGGTCTGGCAATGGCTAAGGTTTAGGTGACTTCCATTGTCAAAGTGGTTGGAATCAACTATGACGATCAAAGTGGTTGGACTGGCCCGTTCATGCATGTGCAGGCAATTTTAGATGTGACTCAGTTAACTAAAATTAGAGAAAAAGATGGGAAATCGGTGGGGTGGCGACCTCACATTCTCACTAAGTGTTCCTGCCCTCACATTCCGGCGACTCACTTTCCGTCTTCAGAATTCGTCCAACCTCAACGGCCAACACAGACCTCACCTCACGTTCCTCCCCATTTTTCACGTTCCAATTCTCCGAGTCTGCCCCCCCCCCCCCTTTTTGCACTCAACCCATTTTTGCAATCCGTTCCCAACTTCACAGACCTCACTCCGTTTCGGCATTTTCTTCGCATGGATCCACTTAGTGTTCCTGCCCTCACATTCCGACGACTCACTTTCCGTCTTCAGAATTCGTCCAACCTCAACGGCCAACACAGACCTCACCTCACGTTCCTCCCCATTTTTTTACGTTCCAATTCTCCGAGTCTACCCCCCCCCCCCCTTTTTTGCACTCAACCCATTTTTGCAATCCGTTCCCAACTTCGCAGACCTCACTTCGTTTCGGCATTTCCTTCGCATGGATCCACTTAGTGTTCCTACCCTCACATTCCGTCTTCAGAATTCGTCCAACCTCAACGGCCAACACAGACCTCACCTCACGTTCCTCCCCATTTTTCACGTTCCAATTCTCCAAGTCCGCCCCCCCCCCCCCCCATTTTTTGCACTCAACCCATTTTTGCAATCTGTTCCCAACTTCGCAGACCTCACTTCGTTTCGACATTTCCTTCGCAACTCCAGCAAGCCTACTTTACTTTTGTATTTAACATAAATTAAATCAAGTCTCATTATACGTTTCTAAACACTTTGCAGTCTATCACGTTCAATACCATACTGCCTCAAATATTTGGATTTCTTTAAAACTCGTCATCACGGACATGGTGTTGGATACGGTGGAACCACCATTATCTAACTCTATGGTAAGTTAAATATTTTAATGGTTAATTTTCTTTTGTGTCAAATAATTTGATGCATTGTTTGAAATCTGAATTTTAGTTGGTGTCGGAATTAGATATGTATATGTTTTAGTTGGTCTGAATTTTATGTTGGTGTTGGAAGTTTAATTGGTGTACGATGGTGTTGGAAGTTTAATTAGTCTATGTTGGTGTTGAAAGTTTAATAGGTGTATGTTGATGTTGGAAGTTTAATTGGTGTATGTTGGTGTTAGAAGTTTAATTAGATGTTTGTTTATAAACTTTAGTTAAATGTTGGTGTTGGAAATTTAATTAGATGTTGGTTTCCTTTATTTTATAAATGGATAGCAGTAGTGAGAATGCGAGTGCTACCGATAACAATGAAATGCCTCCTCCCATCCTCCTCCTACTCCTAATACAAGCCAAACTACAAAACATGTACCACCTCTACCTCCCAAGTCCAAAAGAAAGAGACCTACTAAACAAACTTCTTTTGTGTGGGATCACTTCACAAAAATGGAAGCGAGTGCTAACAATGGAGCTAGGTGTAAATGTAACTATTGTGGCAAGGATTATGCATGTGATAGTAATAGTTATGGAACTACCACTTTGGGTAAGCATTTAAGAAATCAATGTAAAATGTACCCATATAAAGAAGAGAATAAAGGACAAACCACCTTAACTCTTATACCTACAAATGATGGAAAGGGAGCCAATGCTAGTAATTTTGTGACCACATTATTTAGCCAACCAGCATGTAAACTAGCATGTGCTAAGATGATAATTATGAATGAATTGTCATTCAAATTCGTTGAGACTGAGTGTTTTAGACACTTTTGTAGTATTGCGTGTCCTAGGTTTGACGTTCCATCAAGAGTAACGATTGCTAGAGATATATATCAACTATATCTTGAAGAGAAGAAAAAATTGAAATCATGTTTACTTAAAAGCTCTCAAAAACTGTCTTGCTACGGACACTTAGACTTCACTACAAAATGTAAAACATGATCATCACGACACATTTCATTGATTCTGAATGGGTTTTACATAAGAAGATTTTGAGTTTTTGTCAAGTTGCTAATCATAAAGGGGAGACTATTAGGAGAGCAATTGAAAGTTGTTTGTAGGAGTGGGAGACTGACAAAATCTTTACGATTACCGTTGATAATGCAAGTTTCAACGATGTGGCTATTTCATGTGTTAAGAGAAGACTTAAAAGCTGGAAAACCATTGTTTTAGATGGAGAGCTATTGCACATGAGGTGTTGTTCTTATATATATAATTAATCTTATTGTAAATAATGGGCTAAAAGATATGCATGATTCTATTGCTAGTGTTCGTAACGTTGTGAGATGTGTACGATCATCACCTAAGAGAATGACAAAATTTAAAGCATGTGTGAAGCAAGAAAAAGTCCAGTGTAAGGCTCTTGTTTGTTTAGATGTAGCTACTAGGTGGAATTTTACATATTTAATGCTTAAACATGCAATTAAATTTGAAAAAGCTTTCAAAATTAGAGAAGGAGAAAGAGGACTCAGATTTTCTTGAGTATTTTGAGGAAGATGATCGTGGAAATAAGAGATTTAGGCCCCCAAGTGTGTCTGATTGGTTGACGGTAAGTGTGTTGGTAAAGTTTTTGAAAGGGTTTTATGAAACCACTACAAAAATAAGTGGATCTTCATATGAGATTTCTAATGTTGGTTATAAGAAAATTAACAAAATTCAATTTGTTTTGAACAAATGGAGCAACAACAATAATTCTATTCTTAGTTTGACGGCTATGAATATGAAAACAAAGTTCGATAAGTATTGGGGTTCGCTTGAGAAGATGAATAAGCTGATATTTGTGGCTATGATGATTGATCCTTGGTACAAGTAGTATCCTCTATTCGCGATACCTTGCTTTTCTTCTAGCTAGACTTTGGTAATGTGTAAGATATGAAATGTATTAATTATGCGATGTCCAAGACTAATGGAAAGAAGGGGTTGACAATTGTAAGCTCGATAAGAGCAAAGCATATGACAGGTTGGAATGAGTATTCTTACTATTAAACTGCCAATTCACCCAAAAGCTTAAGTTGGTGGTTGAAGGCAAATTTAATTATATATAAACAACACTCCCCCTCACTTGTGGGCTTGTAATATTTGAAAGAGCCAATAAGTGGAAATTAATTATAATTGGGGAGGAAACGACAATGCAGGGGCTCTGATACCATATTAAACTGCCAATTTCACCCAAAGGCTTAAGCTGGTGGTTGAAGGTAAATTTAATTATATATCACCAACACTTACAATGTATTTTGGATAGGTGTTTGCTAAGTCGTGGGTTGCGTTTATAATGGATTGTGTTTCATCTTTGAGTTTTTCTGTTAAGATCAATGGGACTACGATGAGATTTTTTCATCCTCAAAGGAGACTTAGACAGGGTGATATATTATCTCCTTATCTCTTCTTTTTGTGAATGAAAAGGTTGTCCAATTTACTTTTGCATGCTCAACAAACCAAGAGGAACACTGCATGCCAAATATGTAGATTTTGCCCTATCGTGTTACATTTTAGGGTTTGTAGATGATTATTGTTTGGCACACAGCTTTAGAGGAGGGAGAGTTATTAAGGAGATCCTTTGACTGACAGCATGAAGAAGCCTCAGGTCAATGTGTTAATTTCTCAAAATCTGCCATCCTCCTAAGTTCTAATGTTGAGCCTTACACTAGAGATGATTTGAGAGGAGCTTTGGACATACTTGTGGTTTCAGATTTGGGCAAATAATTGGGTATTCCTTCACATTTTTCTTGAAATAAGCACATTTATTTTAATCCTCTTAAGGAAAGAGTTCAGAAAATTATTGGCAGGTGGAAAGGGAGTTTGTTCTCAATTGGTGGTAAGAAAATCTGATAACTAGTAGAAATACAAGTTATTGTGGCTTTTTAGGCAAAACAACGGAGTCAAAAAGCAAGATAAATGGTCAAAATGCATAGCTTTTACTGCAAATTTATAACATTAAGAGAACGCACCTTACATAAGTCATCATGCCTGATTAACTACGCTTTTAAGTGTTTTATATGCAAAATGGCGAAAAGAAGAAATGAAGTGAGAATCGCGCGTATGAACTCAGCGAGAAGTTGCCTGACGAGTCGTAAGGTAAGATGCCAGTACATCATCACGCAAGATGTTTCGCTAGAAGACAAGAATGGTAATTGGAGATGATGTGACAAGGAACGACTACTTTCTGCGCTGACATTTGTACAAGGACAAATGTGCAGCATAGCAAGGATGGATGTGCAGCATAGCACAATTAATTTCCCGCCTAAAGTATGCCTATAAAAGAAGCCAACTCCACCATGAACAAAATGTACAGAGGGGGCCTCCTTGGAGGCATGTGAAAGGATGAGTTTTAGATCCTTCACAATCTGTAGTAGTAGTTCTTCCTCCACCTTTTCTTCAGTCAACTTCTGAGTGAGCTTAGAGAGAGAAGCCCACCATCCATTTCTCCTAAATTGTAAAAGAGCCAAGGAATGCATGACAATGCACTATGCGGCTTGACTCATCTCTTTACTTTTCATTTTTGTATTTTATAATGTGTTGTATGAATATTCTTATTCTTATGGCCGAAAGGCCTACATTTATCGGTACAATGCATGTTTATCCACTGTCTTTCTCTCATTTCTTTCCTATTCATCTTGTTGAAGTGTTATAAGTAGTTTAACTATGTATCACATGTTCGATAAGAGTTTTTAAGTATAAGATTCACCGTGTTTAGCCTGAGCTTAACTCATCGCTTGGCCAGCGCTTGTCGCCAACTGCTCAAGAGAGTAAGTAACAAAGACCTAGCTAAACACGCACATAAGGGAGTTTGGAAACAAACTTCGTTCTGGCGTTTTGCCTCCAATCATTTGTGTCCCGAAAGGAGAAGTGTGGTATATAGGTGCCAAGAGGTTGCTCGCCTTAACTATAAGATGATCAAATTATCTATATCACATTGAACTGTATCTCGCATTTAAATCGTCTATAATGCAGAAACTTTCCTTCATCTTTCTTAATGCATGTTTGTTCACTTCCCATAATCATTATAATTTAACACTTATACTATATAGAATTTATACCGCCTGGTTTGGTTTAGAAGTAAACTTTATAACTAAGTTTTGATAGAAATTCCCTGTGTTCGATCATGGCTTACCCAGGAAACCTCTCACCTCTCGCCTCTCTTACACTTAGGCAAGCATGAGGAAAACTTGTACTAAAGGTTGATCATCATAAATTTACTAACACATAGGTAGGGCATGCATCTTTATTACGTAACCCTAACCTAGATGCCTAATTTGTCGCATTATTAGAACCATTCATGATCATTCATGAACGAATTTTTCAATGCATAATTAAGCATAAAACCAAACAACAACCAAGTTTTAGACGCGCATTGCAACAAAACGAAAAAAATCCACAACCAAAATCCTTGTTAGAAATGTGGCCCAAGCGATTCCTTAAACTGTCTTGTATGCAGCATCCGAAGCGTTTATATGAGGACTTATGCCAAAGTATGGCACGATTTCGACAAGGGCCTTCTCAAAGTGGTTCAAAATTCATTGGATGAGGTGTATGAGGCTGTGTTGCCCAAAGAAAAAGGGGGTTTGGGATTTCAGAGTCTGAAAGGCTTCAACAAGTATCTTTTTGCCAAACAAGTGTAGAGACTCCTCTCTGTTAAGAACGGGATTAGAGAGATATCAGGGATATCTTAGTAATTGGTTAACTAGTTTTTTTAGGGAAGTGTTAGACCCCTTATTAGGCAAGTGTATAGTAGAAGGAAGAAGTAGACCTTGTTAGTTAAGGAGCACGTGAGGAAATAGATAGAAGGAAACAATTAAAAGAACACGTGTGGTTTAAATAGGTCGGTGGGCGGGAAAAATAGGTGGGATGACAGTTGTCTTTTGGGCGGGAAAAGATGTTATATAGACAGTGTCGTGTGAGGGAAGGGTAGACATGTTTTTGGAGGGAAATTGTGAGACAAATTCTGTGTTCTTCTGGTTGAGAGAAGATCAGAATTATTCATTGTAATCAAGGATTGATTCTTCATCAATCCTATTCTTGTACTAAAAGTAAATCAATAAAGATAGCATTTACCAATTGAGTTGGAGTTCCAACAGGAAGCTGGTTATAAATAGAGGGAGAGGGGAATGGAGAAGATAAGCAATATTTGGTATATTGAGTAGGGCTTGAGAATTATCTCAATATTAGGTTAATCATTTTCTTATTTAAAAGGAAATGAGTCTATTTTATTAATATTAATAATGAGACAAAAGCTCTAAGTACAAGAAGATTATACAACGAGCATAAGAACCTAGGGATCAATAGACGCATCCTGACATCTCAACTATTAACACCCCGGTTGAGACTCTTTTAGCATCCTCATCATATTCGTACAAACTATAAGAACATATAAAATGAGGGCAAATGAAAGCCTCTGCTAGCAAATCAAAAGAACCATAATCCAAGATCTAATACACCAAATCTGGACTGTCCCAAAGCACCCATAAGTAAGGTAGGAGACCAAAAAACTTTGAGCCTTGATTAGATTGCTGAAATGAAAGCACCCCAATTCAGATTTAAATCAGAGATGCTGTACATGTCGAATTCCTTAGAAAGAGTGCACCACGAGGAGGCATCACGGTGAGCATTTTCAAAATGATCAAACCAACCGAGAGATTTGTTGTGAAAAGTCCTTTGGTTTCTTTCAAACCACAAATCAGCCAATAAGACTTTGACTGCGTTCCAACATAAGACTGACTGCATTCCAACATATTTCGTATATCGTTTATCTTTCAATGTATTTGGGTTTTATCACTCTCTTGACCATAATCTCTTGCAGCCTTGACTTCTAAAGGCAAGTACTATCCTAGGTCTAATGTTCTGGATGCTAATTTGGAAATAAACCCTCCAGGGGGGAGGGGGCAGAGTGGATACCTTGATGTTTCGATCTTCCTGGCTTCCAAGAGAATGTTATTTTAAGACTATAATGTCTCCTAATCCAGGTTGGATTGATAGGACAGTAAATTATCTTGATTGATGAGGAGGGTAGATGGACTCTATCCATATTATCTGAGGTGTTTTAGGAGGACGACATTAACGTGATTCGGTCGATTCAAACAGAATGCAAGGATCAGCGGATAAGGCATTACTCAGAAAATGGGATCTTTCTACAAAGAGTGATTATAAACTTTTCATGTCACAAGCATTGTTAGGTTCTAGTTCTAATGGGGAGAGTTATGGGAAATGGTGGAATTCGCTTAGAAAGCAGCCTATCCCAACGAAGATTAAAGCATCTGGCGGTTGTTTCACAATATTCTTCCAACAAATAATAATTGGTTTGTCAAAAAGGTGACGGGAGAACATGTTCTACTAGAGCTAAAAAATTTTGGAGGAAATTTGTAACTTCGTTGAAGCTAAAAATATTTCTAGGGGATTCAATGCTCGATCCAAGGGGCATATGCCCCAACTGACAAGTTATAAGGATGGAATTGTGTTTCTGTGAGGGTTCCTGGGCTCTGTAGAGCGACGAAATAGGAGGATGGCCAATCTATTGCTGAGATTGATATTCAGGTGGAGGTTCCTAACTACATTAGAGAATTTTGTGTGAGGGAGCTGCTTTTGACCTCTCCTTCATCAGTCCGTGGTGACTTGCAAAATGAGAGTGGTGGAAAGGAGAGCGTTTTGCATTGGTGTCCTCCAACCACTGGAAATTTCAAGCTCAATATTGACGTGGCATGCAGTCCTTCAAATAAGGTGGGGCTGGGGACTGTCATTTACAATTCGAATGGGTCACATCAACTTTCCTCCCCTACTGGCTGGAGTCAGTAGTGGCGGAGCCCCTTGCACTTCTTCAAGACTTGAAGTTGGCGAAGCAATGAGGGCTGACGGATGTGTGGGTTGAAGCTGATGCTGAGGTTCTTGTCAATACAATTAACAAAAACAGATTGGTCTTGTCCTTTCTTGAAGCAATTTTAGAAGAAATGAAGAGCCTGATGCTATTAATCAATGCTAGTTCTTTCGATTTTGTCTCTAGATCTGTAAATCAAGTGGCTCATAACTTAGCTTCTTGAGCATGGTCTAATGAGGGAGGTGGTGTGCGGGCTTGAATCCTTCCTTGTTGGTTATTGCCTTTTGTTTCTGCTGATGTTTCTGTCTGTAACCCTGTTAATGGGTCTACTGTTTAACAAAGTTCTTTATCTAAACAAAAACACATACAAAGAAACCTAAAAAGAGGAAATAAAATTACATCAACTATTACAAAATTCAGTCAGTCAGAGGACAAAAGGTTCGAGATAAAAACTCCCCAAGTGGAAACAAATGATTAATAAGAACAATAGTAAAATTTTAAAAAATAAAAAATAAGAACCCTATGAAGGGTAAACAAACCACACCATTTTATCACAAAATTTCCTTTCAAATAAGAATACACAGTAAAAGTATAGGGTTGAATAAAAGCATCCATGACTAGGCAACTAAAACCCCGTTCAGTAAACATTTGGTTTTTGGTTTTTAGTTTTTGAAAATTAAGCCTACAAACACTCTTTCCGCCTTTAAATGTCTTGTTTTGTTATCTACATTTTACCAATATTTTCAAAATCCAAACCAAATTTTGAAAACTAAAAAGAGATACTTTCAAAAACTTGTTCTTGTGAACGGAATTTGGCAAAAAGTTTCAACTCTTGTATTAAGAAAGATGCAAATTGTTGTAAGAAATTGAAATAAAATAGGATTAATTTTCTAAACCCAAAAACCAAAAACGAAATGGTTACCAAACAGAGCTTAAGGTTGTTCAGACGGGCAATTCCATCCCCACTTATAGATGAAATTTAATCAAAGCAGTGATGGAAATCAATAAGACCCCAACGGAAGTTAAACATTCAATATTTAGGGACAAACTTCACAGTTTAATGCTGCATTTACTTCATTGCTAAACATTTAAACTAACATACTACAAAATATTGAGTGTTGGTGACAGAATTTAAAGATCATGCATGAAGATCTAAAAGCCCTATCGCCAGGCAAGTTTGTTCCATCCTTCTATAAGTCGCAGACAAGAGAATCAATAAACTCATTCCAGTTTCTCTCAGTTACCATGTCCACCCTCTAATATTGCATTTTAACCCAAACAAAAAGAAAATGGAAGTATACCTTTTAAGTTTTTCTTTAACTACAACAACATCAGGATGGGGGATTGAACCTCCGACCTCTAAGTAAGAAAGTCATGACAATAGCCAAGCTCACTTTGGGTTAGTGAAACAAAAGCTTTTACTTAATAGGCAAAAAGAAACTAATGCTCAAAGTATACAAACTCCTTAAGAGTAAAATGAGAAAATAAAAAATAATAATAATAATAAAGGTTAAGGAAAAAACCCTCACATGGTGCAGCGTTTTGCAAAAATAAACAAATAATAATAATTTGAAATCATATAAGTAAGGGTTAGGGTTTTTCCAACAGCTGAGGCACGCCATTCATGGTTTGCCCACATCATCCATTGAAATATCCAATTCATTTCAAACATAATAAGTTTTGGTCAGGCGTAGAGAACAAAATTCTATAAGCCTAAGAAACTAGCAGGTTTCATTATTTGAGATAAGGTTACTCACGTCTGCTACTTGGAAATGTCTGGACAGCTTTGATCGAGATACATCTGGCCCAGAGGTAGAACCATTATCACCATTACCAAAATGAGAGATCTGCAACAGAAAATAGTAAAAGTTGATGCTATAATTGGTTGGTCATTTGACGATCAAAAATAAAAGAAACAAATGTCACTGAAACAAAATATACGACGTAGGTGGTAGCCCAATCTCCAAAGCTAGGCGTAAGGTGAAATGATTTCATTTCATAGAACATACAAGATATCAGAAAGGAGGAGGAAAAATCAAACTCCAGTCAAGCCAAGGGTACTGTAAAACACTCCTCCAATTGGCAAAAATATAGAAAAGATTACCATCTATATGGAGCATAGAACTTGCACTGAGTGACCAACAAAAAAACCTGATCCAAAAACCCTCTTAATAGATTTAACTTTGTTGTTTTCTGAATGAAAACGACTGTCATTGAGAAGGAATGAAAGCAAAGGCATACAAAAAAACCAGAAAACCAAAACACCCCAACTAAAAGAAGAGGGTCATCAACTAAGTAAAATAATAACAATGGAATAATTACAAAAGTTGAAATTGAAGTCCAAAGGGACACATGAAATCTAACCAAATCTCACCATGCACCCTTTCCCTACCCTGAAAGACTCGATTGTTCCTCTAACCCCAAATGTCTCAAATAACAACACACACCCCGGCAAGCCATAAAACCCCCCTTTGTCTCTAAAGAGCGAATGGAAGAGGAACTCCTCGATCGTCTCTTTGACACTCCAAAGGCCAGCAAAGCTAACACTGAACCCTTGGAGGAAAGAGCTCCACATAGCTTGCACATAATGGCAATCCTAAAAATGATGACCAAGATCTTCCTCTGCCTTCTGACAAAGCGTGCAACAAAAAGGCTCAACAAAAAGTTCTCCTCCTAACAAGCCTATCAACGGTGTATTAACCTGACGAAGCAAAACTTGTTAGATAAAGAACCTAACTTTCTTATGAACATTACTCCTCCGAACCACGTCAAAAATCGACTCCTTAGTGGGGGCGAGATCTAACAACAGACTAAACAAGGACTTACATGTATAACCCCGACTAGGATTAGGGTTCCAAACACGAACATCCATTCTTCCCTCCTTAAAATTACGACGGAACCCCTCAAGCAAAGAAAGAAGAGAGGTCACTTCCGCCGTTTCCCTATTGGTCAAATTACGACAGAACTCGAAAGAAAAAGACACAAGATTCTCCAATCCAACCAAGAGATATGAAACCATACAATTTTTGGAAGAGGACAAATGATAAAGATGCGGAAGTAATGAACAAAGGGAATTCTCCCCCACCCATTGATCCTCCCAAAAGTATGTGTTCTTACCATCCTCCACAAAGCAATGAGTAAACCTAATGGCTATGACCTTAGCAATAATCTTGTAGAAACTGATATACTAGATCTATAGATCTAAACTCCTTAATTCTCCTTGCCCTCTCCTTTCATCCATGAAAGACTTGTCCAAGACACTGCAACCACGAAACTTCTCAAAGACCTCCATATCTCTCATCAAGATCTCTATTATCTTGATAAAAAGTCGAAGTAAAACCTGTCGCCTAAAAAAGGTCCTTGTCTCTAAACAAACCAAAGATAACCTTCAAAATCTCCTCTAAGAAAGAGGTGGGCTTCCAAACTACTTTTTCCTTACTACAAGATAGGGGACCAATCCAAACCATCAAAGTAAAGGCCTTGGATCAATTAGTGGGATTATTTCTAATGAAGAAACTTGACTTTCATCAAGAAAAAATGAAAGAGTATACAGGCGCACATGCCTACGCCAAAAAAGAAAAAGTGGAACACCCTCAAAAGTGAGCTAAGCTACAATAAAGAACTTCAGTTGGGAGAAATAAGCCCTAACGAATAATTAAAAAGAGCCTAGAAATTGAGGCTTAAAGAGAAACAAAGAAGAGTAAAAAGTGAGAGTTATATACCGATGTTTGGACAATAGGGGAAATATAAAGAAGAGTAGAAAGAGAGCACTCTCTTTAATCTCTCAACCACCCTAAACAATTCTCCCCATTGTACCCTCAATCATGATCATGCTTCTCCTCCCACTAGAAACTCTATGGAAAAAGAAGTATTACAGTTTCCCTCTTTACCCCACCTACATTAGTTTTTTGTCTCCAACTAATTGTCTTTCTCTCCCCTCCATATCCTCAAAATTCATTTTATCCTTAACCTCATCTTCCCTCAAATATTCATCAATATGCTCTTAACACTCCAGAATCTCCTATTTCATCAACTTCAAATCTCCAAAGATATTCTGGTTTACTCTTTTAAAACGCCCTTCAAAGAGCCAGTTTTTTGTTTTTTGGAGTTAAAGATAACTTTACAAGAATTCATTCAGTACAAGAAACTTATAGTAAGGCCAATCCTCTTCTTCTCGTAAGAATTGTGTGCCGAAAAAGATGTCATGGAAAACCAAATACTTGTAGAAAAATAAAATAAAGCAATAGCTAGCAGATTTAGAACTAATAAATGAATGACAAGAGATCAAGAACGGGTGCATGCAGGAGTACATTAAAAAATAGATACATTACCCCAGACAAACATTTACTATCTTGACCATCTTCAAAGAGGGACGAGTAGTAAGTTGGATCATAGATAGAGCCCCCAATCATGTCATCAGAACCTGATGGTTGTCTAACTACAACAGGAGTAGCCGGGCTAAGAAAACTATTTCTCAGATCGTAGTCTGCCTCTCGGGGAACTGAAGTTTCCATGTATGAAATCCCCAACCTGTAAATTTGAATCCACAGTAGAGAAGATGATAGCCTAACAGAAAACCCAATAATCTGCATTGCCAGAGTAAGCTTCACTGAAAAGGTAAAAAGGGGTCCATATTGCTCGGATGAGATGTTCCTGCATACAAACAATCTTTACTCAATTTACAGGGTAAAACAGCAGTCAACACCGTGCATCAATTTAGAAGCACAATATGCACATTCGCAAGTAACGAACATTGGAAGAGGAAAGGCAGGCAAGAAGATAGATGTCAGGACCAGGAAAATACATTGCTCAAATAGAGTTTTACAAAAATAAATAAATAAATAAATTTGATTGGATGATATGCGAGCAGTGGCAGATGATAAAAGGTTCAAGTGTCGTTGCAACTATACAAGATCAAAGCTTCCTTCAAATCTCTCTTTATTAATCATAGCTAATTGAAAATCATATATTGTCAGAAATTAGAATATCCACTTAGTGTTTGAAGTTTCAGTGTTAATTGAATACCTTCATCTTTATCATACGAAGCATATGAATGTGCAATTACCATTATACAACATAACACAAGCTTGGATTTCTAATTTTACTGTGTGAACAAGGGTAAGTATTGGGCAATCAGGACGCCCATTCTCAGAAACAAACTAACATAATAAAACGAAAGAAAGGGAGAAACCATGTGTCGTAGGCGAAAAGAATAAACCAGAAGACGTCGAGGAAAATGGCAGAGAAGAGGAGAACAGCATATGTACGACCAAGACTCTGACTGCTGCTCTCTATGGCTACCAAAGCGAACAATGCGATTGCCAAATTTATAAGCAAAACACCATTGTATAATGCCCCTAGGGATCCAATCAATGCGCACCCGATCTATGTCGTGTGCATTTAGAAGGAAAGAAAGAAGAAAAAGAATATTTAGATTAAGAATGCAAAAAAAGGAAACAAAAGAAGAATGAGAGTCAAAGATAAGGGCAAGAATGCACCTGAATATAAATGAGAATGACGGCGAAAGACTGAAGCCTATCATAATCACGAAGACATGGCCGAAGTCGATCTCTCAATGAATTGCAAAGCATGATATACCATTTGAAAAATCCACCTAACCCCACCAACGAGCCGTCCTAACCTCTTAACCGCTCCTGTTGGCCGCTCGATGTCGAATTTCTCTTTTCTTTGTTTCTTTTTGCTAGACCGCAAGAACGCCGTATGATCAAATCATTCATGAGCGAGTAAGACGAGTTCAAGCGCGATGCAGCGAGGACGAGGGAGTAATCTAATGAAAGAAGAATCAGTTCTGAAAAGGTTAGACATTTTGAAGGAGGGTAATTAAGTAGTTTTAGGTTGAAGATGTTAAACTGTGTGGCAACGGAATTTGGAAACTGGCGTTGGATTTCTTTCTTGCTCGAAACTCTGAAGATAACTTTTGTTATTTCTAAAATCGATGTTATTTTTTTTTTCAAATGAAAATATTTATAAAATGTCCACTAAAATGTTGTTTTATTTGTAAAAAAATTTAAAATACAATAAAAAAAATATTGATTCACGTTTCATCTTTGGAGTTCTTATAACTTATTAAAAATAATGAAATGCAATTTATTGGTACTAGATAACATTAACGTGTGTTGCACATGTGTTAATACACATATTGTAGCTTTATTTTTAAACTAGTTTAAACATAATTTTTCCACTCAAATAATAGTATGTAATCGAAAGAAAATACAATTATTTGCTTGGTTTGATAATGTATTATTAAGACTTTTGGAATGGTTAGAAATAAAAAAAAAAAAAAAAAAGAGCTATCTACAAAGTATACAAATTTTATAGATTTTGTTATATTTTATAAATACTTTTAATATTTTACTATTTTTAAAACGTTGCTTTGTTGGTATGGTTTATGAATTTGAGAAGAGTTCATACATATACTTTGAGCAAAAACTAAGAATCTTGCGTATATTAGTAAAAAAAAGTGTAAGAATATAATTTGCACTTATGTTCCCCTTTGTTCTTCTTGTCTTCTTCACATAAAAAGATGATAAAAAATAACCTGAAATTTGTTGTTTTTTAACCATTTTGTCGTAGCACAAACCAAAATTTTCATTCAAATTAAAAATTGATTTGTTAAAAATAGTTAGTTATATTTTAGTTTTAAATGTTTGTTGAATCATCAAAAAAAAATTTTGAAAAATATTTTTATGTACAATGTGAGGGTGGAGAAATTGGACCCGAAAACTACTATTCATAGAAACAAAAAGATATCAAGTAGGTTCATGTTGTCAGTATAAATTTATTACATAATAAGTTTTAGTCAACAAGCATAGTTTTGTAACTTCAACAAAAGCGTATAGGGTTTAGAGTTTAGGGTATAAGGGATTAGGGTTTAAGGGTTTAGGGGTTGGGGTTTGAGGTTAGGGTTTAGGGTTTAGGGTTTCGGGTTTCGGGTTTCGGGTTGAGGGTTGAGGGTTAAGGGTTGAGGGTTGAGGGTTGAGGGTATAAGGGTTGAGGGTTGAGGGTTTAGGGTTTAGGGTTTGAGGTTAGGGTTGAGGGTTCAGTAGGGTTGAGGGTTTAGGGTTTCGGGTTGAGGGTTGAGGGTTGAGGGTTGAGGGTTGAGGGTTGAGGGTTGAGGGTTGAGGGTTGAGGGTTGAGGGTTGAGGGTTGAGGGTTGAGGGTTCAGGGTTGAGGGTTGAGGGTTGAGGGTTCAGGGTTGAGGGTTGAGGGTTGAGGGTTGAGGGTTGAGGGTTTAGGGTTGAGGGTTTAGGGTTGAGGGTTTAGGGTTGAGGGTTGAGGGTTGAGGGTTGAAGGTTTAGGGTTGAGGGTTGAGGGTTGAGGGTTTAGGGTTTAGGGTTGAGGGTTGAGGGTTTAGGGTTTAGGGTTGAGGGTTTAGGGTTGAGGGTTTAGGGTTTAGGGTTTAGGGTTGAGGGTTTAGGGTTTAGGGTTGAGGGTTTAGGGTTTAGGGTTTAGGGTTTAGGGTTTAGGGTTTAGGGTTTAGGGTTTAGGGTTTAGGGTTTAGGGTTTAGGGTTTAGGGTTTAGGGTTTAGGGTTTAGGGTTTAGGGTTTAGGGTTTAGGGTTTAGGGTTTAGGGTTTAGGGTTTAGGGTTTAGGGTTTAGGGTTTAGGGTTTAGGGTTTAGGGTTTAGGGTTTAGGGTTTAGGGTTTAGGGTTTAGGGTTTAGGGTTTAGGGTTTAGGGTTTAGGGTTTAGGGTTTAGGGTTTAGGGTTTAGGGTTTAGGGTTTAGGGTTTAGGGTTTAGGGTTTAGGGTTTAGGGTTTAGGGTTTAGGGTTTAGGGTTTAGGGTTTAGGGTTTAGGGTTTAGGGTTTAGGGTTTAGGGTTTAGGGTTTAGGGTTTAGGGTTTAGGGTTTAGGGTTTAGGGTTTAGGGTTTAGGGTTTAGGGTTTAGGGTTTAGGGTTTAGGGTTTAGGGTTTAGGGTTTAGGGTTTAGGGTTTAGGGTTTAGGGTTTAGGGTTTAGGGTTTAGGGTTTAGGGTTTAGGGTTTAGGGTTTAGGGTTTAGGGTTTAGGGTTTAGGGTTTAGGGTTTAGGGTTTAGGGTTTAGGGTTTAGGGTTTAGGGTTTAGGGTTTAGGGTTTAGGGTTTAGGGTTTAGGGTTTAGGGTTTAGGGTTTAGGGTTTAGGGTTTAGGGTTTAGGGTTTAGGGTTTAGGGTTTAGGGTTTAGGGTTTAGGGTTTAGGGTTTAGGGTTTAGGGTTTAGGGTTTAGGGTTTAGGGTTTAGGGTTTAGGGTTTAGGGTTTAGGGTTTAGGGTTTAGGGTTTAGGGTTTAGGGTTTAGGGTTTAGGGTTTAGGGTTTAGGGTTTAGGGTTTAGGGTTTAGGGTTTAGGGTTTAGGGTTTAGGGTTTAGGGTTTAGGGTTTAGGGTTTAGGGTTTAGGGTTTAGGGTTTAGGGTTTAGGGTTTAGGGTTTAGGGTTTAGGGTTTAGGGTTTAGGGTTTAGGGTTTAGGGTTTAGGGTTTAGGGTTTAGGGTTTAGGGTTTAGGGTTTAGGGTTTAGGGTTTAGGGTTTAGGGTTTAGGGTTTAGGGTTTAGGGTTTAGGGTTTAGGGTTTAGGGTTTAGGGTTTAGGGTTTAGGGTTTAGGGTTTAGGGTTTAGGGTTTAGGGTTTAGGGTTTAGGGTTTAGGGTTTAGGGTTTAGGGTTTAGGGTTTAGGGTTTAGGGTTTAGGGTTTAGGGTTTAGGGTTTAGGGTTTAGGGTTTAGGGTTTAGGGTTTAGGGTTTAGGGTTTAGGGTTTAGGGTTTAGGGTTTAGGGTTTAGGGTTTAGGGTTTAGGGTTTAGGGTTTAGGGTTTAGGGTTTAGGGTTTAGGGTTTAGGGTTTAGGGTTTAGGGTTTAGGGTTTAGGGTTTAGGGTTTAGGGTTTAGGGTTTAGGGTTTAGGGTTTAGGGTTTAGGGTTTAGGGTTTAGGGTTTAGGGTTTAGGGTTTAGGGTTTAGGGTTTAGGGTTTAGGGTTTAGGGTTTAGGGTTTAGGGTTTAGGGTTTAGGGTTTAGGGTTTAGGGTTTAGGGTTTAGGGTTTAGGGTTTAGGGTTTAGGGTTTAGGGTTTAGGGTTTAGGGTTTAGGGTTTAGGGTTTAGGGTTTAGGGTTTAGGGTTTAGGGTTTAGGGTTTAGGGTTTAGGGTTTAGGGTTTAGGGTTTAGGGTTTAGGGTTTAGGGTTTAGGGTTTAGGGTTTAGGGTTTAGGGTTTAGGGTTTAGGGTTTAGGGTTTAGGGTTTAGGGTTTAGGGTTTAGGGTTTAGGGTTTAGGGTTTAGGGTTTAGGGTTTAGGGTTTAGGGTTTAGGGTTTAGGGTTTAGGGTTTAGGGTTTAGGGTTTAGGGTTTAGGGTTTAGGGTTTAGGGTTTAGGGTTTAGGGTTTAGGGTTTAGGGTTTAGGGTTTAGGGTTTAGGGTTTAGGGTTTAGGGTTTAGGGTTTAGGGTTTAGGGTTTAGGGTTTAGGGTTTAGGGTTTAGGGTTTAGGGTTTAGGGTTTAGGGTTTAGGGTTTAGGGTTTAGGGTTTAGGGTTTAGGGTTTAGGGTTTAGGGTTTAGGGTTTAGGGTTTAGGGTTTAGGGTTTAGGGTTTAGGGTTTAGGGTTTAGGGTTTAGGGTTTAGGGTTTAGGGTTTAGGGTTTAGGGTTTAGGGTTTAGGGTTTAGGGTTTAGGGTTTAGGGTTTAGGGTTTAGGGTTTAGGGTTTAGGGTTTAGGGTTTAGGGTTTAGGGTTTAGGGTTTAGGGTTTAGGGTTTAGGGTTTAGGGTTTAGGGTTTAGGGTTTAGGGTTTAGGGTTTAGGGTTTAGGGTTTAGGGTTTAGGGTTTAGGGTTTAGGGTTTAGGGTTTAGGGTTTAGGGTTTAGGGTTTAGGGTTTAGGGTTTAGGGTTTAGGGTTTAGGGTTTAGGGTTTAGGGTTTAGGGTTTAGGGTTTAGGGTTTAGGGTTTAGGGTTTAGGGTTTAGGGTTTAGGGTTTAGGGTTTAGGGTTTAGGGTTTAGGGTTTAGGGTTTAGGGTTTAGGGTTTAGGGTTTAGGGTTTAGGGTTTAGGGTTTAGGGTTTAGGGTTTAGGGTTTAGGGTTTAGGGTTTAGGGTTTAGGGTTTAGGGTTTAGGGTTTAGGGTTTAGGGTTTAGGGTTTAGGGTTTAGGGTTTAGGGTTTAGGGTTTAGGGTTTAGGGTTTAGGGTTTAGGGTTTAGGGTTTAGGGTTTAGGGTTTAGGGTTTAGGGTTTAGGGTTTAGGGTTTAGGGTTTAGGGTTTAGGGTTTAGGGTTTAGGGTTTAGGGTTTAGGGTTTAGGGTTTAGGGTTTAGGGTTTAGGGTTTAGGGTTTAGGGTTTAGGGTTTAGGGTTTAGGGTTTAGGGTTTAGGGTTTAGGGTTTAGGGTTTAGGGTTTAGGGTTTAGGGTTTAGGGTTTAGGGTTTAGGGTTTAGGGTTTAGGGTTTAGGGTTTAGGGTTTAGGGTTTAGGGTTTAGGGTTTAGGGTTTAGGGTTTAGGGTTTAGGGTTTAGGGTTTAGGGTTTAGGGTTTAGGGTTTAGGGTTTAGGGTTTAGGGTTTAGGGTTTAGGGTTTAGGGTTTAGGGTTTAGGGTTTAGGGTTTAGGGTTTAGGGTTTAGGGTTTAGGGTTTAGGGTTTAGGGTTTAGGGTTTAGGGTTTAGGGTTTAGGGTTTAGGGTTTAGGGTTTAGGGTTTAGGGTTTAGGGTTTAGGGTTTAGGGTTTAGGGTTTAGGGTTTAGGGTTTAGGGTTTAGGGTTTAGGGTTTAGGGTTTAGGGTTTAGGGTTTAGGGTTTAGGGTTTAGGGTTTAGGGTTTAGGGTTTAGGGTTTAGGGTTTAGGGTTTAGGGTTTAGGGTTTAGGGTTTAGGGTTTAGGGTTTAGGGTTTAGGGTTTAGGGTTTAGGGTTTAGGGTTTAGGGTTTAGGGTTTAGGGTTTAGGGTTTAGGGTTTAGGGTTTAGGGTTTAGGGTTTAGGGTTTAGGGTTTAGGGTTTAGGGTTTAGGGTTTAGGGTTTAGGGTTTAGGGTTTAGGGTTTAGGGTTTAGGGTTTAGGGTTTAGGGTTTAGGGTTTAGGGTTTAGGGTTTAGGGTTTAGGGTTTAGGGTTTAGGGTTTAGGGTTTAGGGTTTAGGGTTTAGGGTTTAGGGTTTAGGGTTTAGGGTTTAGGGTTTAGGGTTTAGGGTTTAGGGTTTAGGGTTTAGGGTTTAGGGTTTAGGGTTTAGGGTTTAGGGTTTAGGGTTTAGGGTTTAGGGTTTAGGGTTTAGGGTTTAGGGTTTAGGGTTTAGGGTTTAGGGTTTAGGGTTTAGGGTTTAGGGTTTAGGGTTTAGGGTTTAGGGTTTAGGGTTTAGGGTTTAGGGTTTAGGGTTTAGGGTTTAGGGTTTAGGGTTTAGGGTTTAGGGTTTAGGGTTTAGGGTTTAGGGTTTAGGGTTTAGGGTTTAGGGTTTAGGGTTTAGGGTTTAGGGTTTAGGGTTTAGGGTTTAGGGTTTAGGGTTTAGGGTTTAGGGTTTAGGGTTTAGGGTTTAGGGTTTAGGGTTTAGGGTTTAGGGTTTAGGGTTTAGGGTTTAGGGTTTAGGGTTTAGGGTTTAGGGTTTAGGGTTTAGGGTTTAGGGTTTAGGGTTTAGGGTTTAGGGTTTAGGGTTTAGGGTTTAGGGTTTAGGGTTTAGGGTTTAGGGTTTAGGGTTTAGGGTTTAGGGTTTAGGGTTTAGGGTTTAGGGTTTAGGGTTTAGGGTTTAGGGTTTAGGGTTTAGGGTTTAGGGTTTAGGGTTTAGGGTTTAGGGTTTAGGGTTTAGGGTTTAGGGTTTAGGGTTTAGGGTTTAGGGTTTAGGGTTTAGGGTTTAGGGTTTAGGGTTTAGGGTTTAGGGTTTAGGGTTTAGGGTTTAGGGTTTAGGGTTTAGGGTTTAGGGTTTAGGGTTTAGGGTTTAGGGTTTAGGGTTTAGGGTTTAGGGTTTAGGGTTTAGGGTTTAGGGTTTAGGGTTTAGGGTTTAGGGTTTAGGGTTTAGGGTTTAGGGTTTAGGGTTTAGGGTTTAGGGTTTAGGGTTTAGGGTTTAGGGTTTAGGGTTTAGGGTTTAGGGTTTAGGGTTTAGGGTTTAGGGTTTAGGGTTTAGGGTTTAGGGTTTAGGGTTTAGGGTTTAGGGTTTAGGGTTTAGGGTTTAGGGTTTAGGGTTTAGGGTTTAGGGTTTAGGGTTTAGGGTTTAGGGTTTAGGGTTTAGGGTTTAGGGTTTAGGGTTTAGGGTTTAGGGTTTAGGGTTTAGGGTTTAGGGTTTAGGGTTTAGGGTTTAGGGTTTAGGGTTTAGGGTTTAGGGTTTAGGGTTTAGGGTTTAGGGTTTAGGGTTTAGGGTTTAGGGTTTAGGGTTTAGGGTTTAGGGTTTAGGGTTTAGGGTTTAGGGTTTAGGGTTTAGGGTTTAGGGTTTAGGGTTTAGGGTTTAGGGTTTAGGGTTTAGGGTTTAGGGTTTAGGGTTTAGGGTTTAGGGTTTAGGGTTTAGGGTTTAGGGTTTAGGGTTTAGGGTTTAGGGTTTAGGGTTTAGGGTTTAGGGTTTAGGGTTTAGGGTTTAGGGTTTAGGGTTTAGGGTTTAGGGTTTAGGGTTTAGGGTTTAGGGTTTAGGGTTTAGGGTTTAGGGTTTAGGGTTTAGGGTTTAGGGTTTAGGGTTTAGGGTTTAGGGTTTAGGGTTTAGGGTTTAGGGTTTAGGGTTTAGGGTTTAGGGTTTAGGGTTTAGGGTTTAGGGTTTAGGGTTTAGGGTTTAGGGTTTAGGGTTTAGGGTTTAGGGTTTAGGGTTTAGGGTTTAGGGTTTAGGGTTTAGGGTTTAGGGTTTAGGGTTTAGGGTTTAGGGTTTAGGGTTTAGGGTTTAGGGTTTAGGGTTTAGGGTTTAGGGTTTAGGGTTTAGGGTTTAGGGTTTAGGGTTTAGGGTTTAGGGTTTAGGGTTTAGGGTTTAGGGTTTAGGGTTTAGGGTTTAGGGTTTAGGGTTTAGGGTTTAGGGTTTAGGGTTTAGGGTTTAGGGTTTAGGGTTTAGGGTTTAGGGTTTAGGGTTTAGGGTTTAGGGTTTAGGGTTTAGGGTTTAGGGTTTAGGGTTTAGGGTTTAGGGTTTAGGGTTTAGGGTTTAGGGTTTAGGGTTTAGGGTTTAGGGTTTAGGGTTTAGGGTTTAGGGTTTAGGGTTTAGGGTTTAGGGTTTAGGGTTTAGGGTTTAGGGTTTAGGGTTTAGGGTTTAGGGTTTAGGGTTTAGGGTTTAGGGTTTAGGGTTTAGGGTTTAGGGTTTAGGGTTTAGGGTTTAGGGTTTAGGGTTTAGGGTTTAGGGTTTAGGGTTTAGGGTTTAGGGTTTAGGGTTTAGGGTTTAGGGTTTAGGGTTTAGGGTTTAGGGTTTAGGGTTTAGGGTTTAGGGTTTAGGGTTTAGGGTTTAGGGTTTAGGGTTTAGGGTTTAGGGTTTAGGGTTTAGGGTTTAGGGTTTAGGGTTTAGGGTTTAGGGTTTAGGGTTTAGGGTTTAGGGTTTAGGGTTTAGGGTTTAGGGTTTAGGGTTTAGGGTTTAGGGTTTAGGGTTTAGGGTTTAGGGTTTAGGGTTTAGGGTTTAGGGTTTAGGGTTTAGGGTTTAGGGTTTAGGGTTTAGGGTTTAGGGTTTAGGGTTTAGGGTTTAGGGTTTAGGGTTTAGGGTTTAGGGTTTAGGGTTTAGGGTTTAGGGTTTAGGGTTTAGGGTTTAGGGTTTAGGGTTTAGGGTTTAGGGTTTAGGGTTTAGGGTTTAGGGTTTAGGGTTTAGGGTTTAGGGTTTAGGGTTTAGGGTTTAGGGTTT